>NC_134569.1:211483626-212083626 GCF_050947875.1 Dermacentor variabilis | reverse complement strand
AGCAAGAAAGCAAATGCACGAGCAAGCGCACGCGTGCTAGAAAAAAGAGTGGTTAACAATGAAGCTGACATTCCTGTGCAGCTTTCGGGCACTGCAGTTTCTCTTATTTTACACTAAGAGCCTCTGCGTCGTATGGCTGCTTCCCAAATGGACGACCGGTAGGTCCGAGACCTATCGATCTGGTTCCTCGACGGCTCGCTTCCGCGTTTTGCCTTCGCTTCGCGTATACGCGCTTGCTTGCGAAGCGATCGCCTTCCATCGGTTTCGGCCATGATTAATGGGGGCCTTTTGTACTTGCCACAAGACGAAAAAAGCAAAAGAAAAGAGAGACGGAAAAGTCGTTCCACGTTCGCTGCGCTAGCACACCGTAGAAGACAGGTATACACTTTATCAAAACACCGACGGGGGAAAAGGAGGAAGAAGAGAGGGCTGGAAACGAAGAATCACTTTCGGCGGAAAGACAAAGAGGCGACGCGCGACCGAATTCCGCAGTACGCCCTGCGCATTTCTCGCATTCGTTTACTGCTGCGTTGCGCAAGGTGTTCGTTGAGCGCTTTGCAACGGGCGCCCCCTGGCTGCTACTGCGGAAGCTCTCGGCAGCTCCCGTTTAAATCCTCAGGCGCTTGCGATTAGCCTACATTTTATCTTCTCTCTTTTCCGCCTGTTGTTGAGCGAGAGAGGATCTTTTCCACATTGTCCTGCTCATGGCTGTTGCAAATACCCGAGTCCGCACTTGGGTGAGTGTCCAGTACTTGATGTGCGTTTTTGATGCCCGTCGGCGCTCCCATCTCTGCGGTCAAATAAGCCTCTAGTAGCACTTCGAGGCGTCCACGACGCCGGCATGTGTATTCAGGAGTGGTCGTTAAGTATGGGCTGCCTACTTCGCACGTTCACATTCGGGAACCAACCGCGTTTATTGTGTGGGCTCAAGTGTAGGGGCGTCTGAAGCGTTGGCTTTGTGTACCGCTATTTCTGTGTGGGGAGAGAGCTGGGAAGGTTCTAGACTGCTACTTCCAACTCTCATTCAGAGGTGATTGAAAACTCAGATTTTCGATATCCCTTCTCGTACACGCAGTGTGACAGTTTCAGGTTAGCCGATGATGACACATCTCCTCGGAAGCGATCATTTTCTGAGCGAGAAGCCACGCACGTGCGGTGAAGAGACGTGGCAGCCATGCGGTCGAGACTTGGTGCGTACGCGCGTGTGGCTCCTTAGTTGTTTGTTCCTTGCAATTATTAAACGATAGAATGATTTACATGAGTTGAAGTTCAAGACCTACCATATACTCTGTGTTTTATACTAAGGCTACGAACTATGCATGGTCGAAATTGACCAAGGGGCCAGGTAGCGCGTAGTATACTTATTTTATAAGTATATCTTCCAAAAGCACTTAGGTACGGCTTAAATGACATAACTCAAACATAAAAAGAATTGCGCGAGGAGATTCACTTTCTTCGATGATTTTTGTTCGAGTTTCTTTTCAACGCGAACTGGGTGCTTCTGAAGGCGTTATGTCTGCTTTGTCTGCACGCCGGCCGCATTCCTTTCTTTTGTTGTTGTTAGTATATCGTTATCGCTTTCACCTAGAAATGTTTCTGATTCCGTCCCTCTGCGCCTCTCTCAAAAGAGGCCTATCAGACAAATTCTCAAATAAATATTATCAATTTAATCTCCCTTAGCCATGCACTGGGTTAGAAGCCGGTCGCACGTCGGTTTATTCTTTTACGTTTAATTTATTCGCGGTAACTGTTCCGCCTCCTCCCATAATTTCGCTTTAATGTTTCTTCAGCACCAACTGTAACCATATTGTGTTTATATCCGCCCTCTTGTCAACCTTGTCAACATTGTCAACAATTGGACAATAGGGCTGCGGAGTGTTGAGTGTCAGCACAGAAAGAGATCAGAGGCTTCATTCATGGCGTTGGGCAATTTGAGGTGATTCACGCTCGATAGCCGGTAATAAACACCGCTCTACAACCGCCTTAATTGGCTTGTGAAAACTGTGGTGCGCCAAAGCGGGTATTGTTTCGTGCAAGGCGTGGCGCTTGGGGCGTGTGCAGCAGAGCGATTGTTCTCGCAACTGGACCGTGACCTTTCCATTTCAGAGAGCCGTAAGCCTTGACACACAGCTCAAGTTGCTAGCATTTCACAACCCATCTTAGTATCTAGGATAAAGACGGTCCCGTTGAGGAAGGCTTGAGGCAGTAAGCCTCTCAAGGATTTGGTTGTGCCGTCACAGTTGTCGGGTATATGCAGATAGCTATTGCAATCGTGCATGTGAAGCATGCCTAACTGACAGGGAAATTTGCCTGAGGGCTTTTAACTGGGTTAAGACCTGTGCGTTCGTGAAAAAAATCAGGTCGCGAGCGAGCTTGTAGCACTACTTCAGTTTTCAGAACGTCGTGCAATCTTCTTTTATTTTGAGCATTGCTTATGGTTTGTAAAGCGATAGAATTCTTTATTATGATGCGTTACCAGTAGTACCCGCAGAAAGGCTTCGTTTGATTTTAGTCTGGCATATCATCAACTCGCTATGCCTCGGTTGTTTAGAAAATGTGTTTGTGGGCGAGAGCTATGGAAGCAAATGTGCTCTCCACGCATGTACCGACATGAACACGCCCGCAATTGTGGCCGTGGCTGGGAATGTTTTCGTTCACAATGACTATCAAGGGTTACTCCTAATGACAGTTTTCAATCTCCCCTAAAATCTTTACTTAGGCTGTCATGGGCCTCACCGTATTAAATTTTGACGCGCAGCAAATTATGCCCAACGACAACAGCAGCCCTCTTGAGACAGTGAGGAGCGTGTGCTTCGAATCAAGTCAACGTATAAAGTTTGTGCGCGTGAAGAAGCGTGCTCACGGAGGAATGTTTTGTACAAGATTTTCGTGTTTGAAGACTGCTTCCCGAGGAACCAGTCTGCGTTATTAAAACAAAGCGCACGCTCTTTACCACGCAGCGCATCACATGCGCCTTGTATATATTGGCTCAGCTCGTGCAGGACAAGCAGAGGTAACCATTTTAATGCGACTAGCATTCTTTGCCTTTTTGAGCCCTGTCTGTCTGTCTGTCTGTCTGTCTGTCTGTCTGTCTGTCTGTCTGTCTGTCTGTCTGTCTGTCTGTCTGTCTGTCTGTCTGTCTGTCTGTCTGTCTGTCTGTCTGTCTGTCTGTCTGTCTGTCTGTCTGTCTGTCTGTCTGTCTGTCTGTCTGTCTGTCTGTCTGTCTGTCTGTCTGTCTGTCTGTCTGTCTGTCTGTCTGTCTGTCTGTCTGTCTGTCTGTCTGTCTGTCTGTCTGTCTGTCTGTCTGTCTGTCTGTCTGTCTGTCTGTCTGTCTGTCTGTCTGTCTGTCTGTCTGTCTGTCTGTCTGTCTGTCTGTCTGTCTGTCTGTCTGTCTGTCTGTCTGTCTGTCTGTCTGTCTGTCTGTCTGTCTGTCTGTCTGTCTGTCTGTCTGTCTGTCTGTCTGTCTGTCTGTCTGTCTGTCTGTCTGTCTGTCTGTCTGTCTGTCTGTCTGTCTGTCTGTCTGTCTGTCTGTCTGTCTGTCTGTCTGTCTGTCTGTCTGTCTGTCTGTCTGTCTGTCTGTCTGTCTGTCTGTCTGTCTGTCTGTCTGTCTGTCTGTCTGTCTGTCTGTCTGTCTGTCTGTCTGTCTGTCTGTCTGTCTGTCTGTCTGTCTGTCTGTCTGTCTGTCTGTCTGTCTGTCTGTCTGTCTGTCTGTCTGTCTGTCTGTCTGTCTGTCTGTCTGTCTGTCTGTCTGTCTGTCTGTCTGTCTGTCTGTCTGTCTGTCTGTCTGTCTGTCTGTCTGTCTGTCTGTCTGTCTGTCTGTCTGTCTGTCTGTCTGTCTGTCTGTCTGTCTGTCTGTCTGTCTGTCTGTCTGTCTGTCTGTCTGTCTGTCTGTCTGTCTGTCTGTCTGTCTGTCTGTCTGTCTGTCTGTCTGTCTGTCTGTCTGTCTGTCTGTCTGTCTGTCTGTCTGTCTGTCTGTCTGTCTGTCTGTCTGTCTGTCTGTCTGTCTGTCTGTCTGTCTGTCTGTCTGTCTGTCTGTCTGTCTGTCTGTCTGTCTGTCTGTCTGTCTGTCTGTCTGTCTGTCTGTCTGTCTGTCTGTCTGTCTGTCTGTCTGTCTGTCTGTCTGTCTGTCTGTCTGTCTGTCTGTCTGTCTGTCTGTCTGTCTGTCTGTCTGTCTGTCTGTCTGTCTGTCTGTCTGTCTGTCTGTCTGTCTGTCTGTCTGTCTGTCTGTCTGTCTGTCTGTCTGTCTGTCTGTCTGTCTGTCTGTCTGTCTGTCTGTCTGTCTGTCTGTCTGTCTGTCTGTCTGTCTGTCTGTCTGTCTGTCTGTCTGTCTGTCTGTCTGTCTGTCTGTCTGTCTGTCTGTCTGTCTGTCTGTCTGTCTGTCTGTCTGTCTGTCTGTCTGTCTGTCTGTCTGTCTGTCTGTCTGTCTGTCTGTCTGTCTGTCTGTCTGTCTGTCTGTCTGTCTGTCTGTCTGTCTGTCTGTCTGTCTGTCTGTCTGTCTGTCTGTCTGTCTGTCTGTCTGTCTGTCTGTCTGTCTGTCTGTCTGTCTGTCTGTCTGTCTGTCTGTCTGTCTGTCTGTCTGTCTGTCTGTCTGTCTGTCTGTCTGTCTGTCTGTCTGTCTGTCTGTCTGTCTGTCTGTCTGTCTGTCTGTCTGTCTGTCTGTCTGTCTGTCTGTCTGTCTGTCTGTCTGTCTGTCTGTCTGTCTGTCTGTCTGTCTGTCTGTCTGTCTGTCTGTCTGTCTGTCTGTCTGTCTGTCTGTCTGTCTGTCTGTCTGTCTGTCTGTCTGTCTGTCTGTCTGTCATGAGTCGAGTCGTTGTAGGTTGCTGGTGGGATCAGCCTTGCAGCTGCTGCCGGCAATTGCTCCACCGTAGCGACACTTAAAATACATAAATCGTATAAATCGGACACAGACCTCACAACTACACATAGTCACTCCTAAGGTCACCATGTGGAGGCCAAATCCGTGTCCTGCAGGTATTTTAAAGGAAGGCGAGAAACCTCCTTCCTATCTAACTGGTTCCCGCGCGGGAAAACAATGTCCTTAAGAGAACTGTGGGGAATTCCTATCTGTCTAATCTAATCTAATCTAATCTAATCTAATCTTACGGCAACCCACTGACTTGCCTAAACTGTCTACCTGCTTGGGTATGTGCTCCTGGTCCAGAGGCCGTCGTGGTCGTTCCAGTGTCGTCAATGCAGTCCCGTGACCTTACTCTCGTCATGCCGCCGTAATAACGCCATCTACTTAGACCAAGTAGTCTAATTACTTGGGCCAGTGCGCATGGGCATGTGGGCACGATGTCATCGTGGTCGTTGCATCGCCGTCATTCTAGCTTTGTCATCCGACCTTCGTTTATGCCGTCGTCGTCACGCCATCGTCATCATACAGTTGTCATGCATTTGTTGTCATACCACGATAGTCATGCCGTTGTGGCCGTTCAATCGTCGTCATTCTAGCTTCGTGATTTGACTCTCGTCATACTGCTGTCGTCATGCCACCGTCGTCACACAGTCATCATGTCGAAGTCGCGCTAGCATTTTATCATTTTCATCACTTCAGTAGCGCCATCCCCGTTTCATCATGCCATCGTCGTCATACCGCTTTCATCATTCCATTGACATTATTTTTCGTCATTGTATTGCAATCGTATTGTCATAACCCAATTGTGATTAAGGCGTCCTTGTCACGCCCTCATGGTCAGTCGCTATCGTACCTCGATCGTCAGACCGTCGTCGTGATGCCGTCATGGTCGTGCAGTTATCGACCATCCAGGTACGTCATCCGACTCTCGCCATGCTATTGCCGTCAAGCCATCGTCGACATACAGGTTTCGTGATACAGACATCGTCGCACCATTGTCAACATGCACTGGTCGCCACTCACTTGTCCTCATACCACTATATTGCTATTGCCGTCACTGCATCGTTGTCATACAGTCGTCGTCATGCACGCCTCGCCATACCCCTGCCGTCATGCCATCATCGTCATTGCGTCGTTGTCACACAGACGCTATCGTGCATCCGTTGTCATACTGTAGTCGCCCTGGAGTCTTGGGCCCGCGATCGTGCTAATTCTCGCATCTTCATACGGTAGTCGCCATACGGTCGTCATCACACAATTGTCGTCGTTTTCACGCTCTCGTCTTTATACCATCATCAAAATTTAATAATCGACATGTCATTGTCATCATGCCGTCATCGTTATATGCCGTCATTGTTCCATCGATATCACTCCTGCTCCCTCATTCCACCGTCACTGTGTCAGCGTCCTACAGTCTTCATAATGCCTCCATGCTCATAGGCGACTTTAGCAAGCGAGTGCCATAGAAAAGTGGGGTGATATCTGAGCCAGATATCAATTCAACAGATAGCCAATTCAACGATAGTCTCCGAATTATCACTAGACGTGTCAAACAAGTAGGCCTTCAGGAATATAGTCTGTCGCTACATTGCTTGATTGCTATTTGCATTACCGTCCACAGTCATCGTGAAATGAGTTCTGCAGTAGTTTTTTTGTACCCACTGCTCTAGCATAACTTTCACCACTCTTTCTATTTATAACAAATGGTGTAGAACGACAGCATCGTGTATGAGTTACGGAGCATAGTAACCATGTCCCGAAAGAATGCGATGTCTCCTCATGAAATAAATGAAAAATGCTCAAATTATGGCTGGCATAAGATGTATAGTTCAGTCGCTTTTTTCTTTGATTAAGAACGAGTGGTTGTGCATTTTGTGAAAGGAAGCAACGTACGCGAACCTAATCCCGGGTTAGCAAGGCTCGTACACTGCACGTTTACAGTAGGGCATTAGTTTCTAACAGTTAACGACACGAAATGCGTGCACTAGTTACCAAAGAATGGAAAATTGACATTTCATGGCGAGTGGTTCTGTGGCTTCAGTCATGCAGCAGTGCAGTTTAACGCAGCCTAAGTTTGCTGGAATTGATCAGACGGGTGGCCATGTTAGCGCACGTCTAACTCGCGCCTCTGAACCTTAGAGCTTCGCCTTCCCAGCCACAAGTTTCACCGATACCAGTTGGCGGTTTTTTCGTTACATTTAGCGATTTTTGGAGTGTTCAGTGGGACAAAATGTTAGTTTTGTCAGTGGTAGCATATAAGATTATTTAGAACTTACGTTCGCGCTTTATAGTACAAGTGGTGTCACAATTTCTTTTTTATAGACCTGGTGCTCCGGATATCACAATGTTGCTATTTATCTGCCTCCTCTTCAAGGTCATCTAAAGTAATTTCATCGTGCTAATTATCAAGCGAGACCTTTTATCCTATTTTTTGTTCTTGCGTTCCACAAAAGCTCCAGCAGGTTAGGAGTTTGTGGAAGCGTTCCAATTAAAAATAAAATATGGGGTTTTACGTGCAAAAGCCACGACCTGATTATGAGGCACGCCGTAGTGGGGGACTCCAGAAATTTGGACCACCTGGTGTTCTTTACGTGCGCCTAAATCTGAGCGTTCTGACTTTTAAGCAGTTTTTTCTATACTTGCCGAAAACTTTCTGAGGCTGTGAAAGAAAAGCTACGGGGGCGGAGCTTCTGCGCATGTGTTACCGCGCTAAGTAGTCCGACAGTGCTTTTGGTTGCTCGTAACAGACGCTGAATCGACACAGCTTCACGTGCGATGGTTCCGCGTTTGCCCTGACGCAGGCAGGAAATATCGCAAAATAAGTAAACTGTTACGTTCAGTGGTGTGTTTTGTCTTATTTAACTGTTGTTAATAAGGTGTGTACGTTTTCTCTTCCCCAGCTTAAACTAAAGGGGATGAAAACGCAGGACTCTTTTCAGAAGCACTCTCACTCGTGCGCGCTTCGCTTCCGCAGCTTTCCCTTCATAACCACAGAAAGTAGTCCGCGAGTATAGTACCTAATTTTGCGCAAGCATTTCTTGAAAATATGGCCCTGAGACATAGCTGGCTGGCATTCAACCACAGCCTGACTGCGTTCACCGCACACGTAGAGCTCCAAGCGCTCAAAAGTTCTATGAGGAGTAGCAAAGACTACGCTTTCGATTTGTTCAGGTTTAACGACAGCTCTTGTCACTTCTTGAGACGTTTGGAAACTTTTGGAAACACTGTACCCAAAGCGTTTTAGCGAGCTGTGTATCCATATACGGGAAAAACCCAGAGCGAGATAAGAAAGTGATGCGCGAATATACGCCGTCAGCGCCTATATATACCTTATGCTCGGAACTGTGACACTGGAACTGTTTCAAGTTCCTACGCTACAGTGATGAACCGACCAGGAATTTCTTGTTCAGGTAGTTAACCAAACGGTGCTACATAGACGACAGCCGCGAACTGACAAACATGCAAATGTAAGGACAGAGAAAACGTGCTAATGAAATATGCGCGCCTTTTTTTTGTTAACCAGCTAAGCTCACGACAGGCTCTCGGACAGCATTGCAATTAGATGTGTCAAATACACATTTTTGCGCCCGAGCTCCGTCTTGTCGATTAGCTCCGTCGTGTGCGTCAAGGACATGCCGTTCTCCGACGTGGTAGTGAGCTCGAATTTCGTGCCGTGTACAAGAAGTTGACATATTTTTCTTCTACCTAGCACACCCACAGAAGCAGTAGGTCCTTTTCGCTAGTAATTATATATACCGCGCATTATCTAAGACTTTATTTTGGGCCCCTGAGTGCACACGAGATGTGTTACAAAAGCTCCATGGGCCATGAAAGAATTTCTGCGCAACAAAAGACCGCACTCAAGACTCCTAAGTATATGGTTTTGCGCTGGTGACCAGCTCTCACTGCGCCACACTCTTGCCATCGTTCTCCCACTTTTGTTAGTCTGTTCCCCTTCCCAGCGCGCAACGCCCAAGCTCAGGGCACACGTAACATTTTTTTATCTCTATCTTTCTCACGCACACGCAAGCGGTGGGGGATGCCACATGGTGCGATCAGCCGCACCTCACAGTGGTGCCACCACGGCTACAGACGAGACTGCACCGGAAGCAACCATGATCGTTCGGAATTTCCCGTACTCTCGTCAGGTACACAGGATGGGACGCTGACCCGAGAGCCGTTCTCACTATGCACCGAACGAGGCTTTGATTTCTGTATGGGAATGTGATCACTGTTGCCTCCCTACGACGAAGTAAAATGCAAGCAGCAGTGGAGAGAACGAGTGAATCGAGGAAAGAATTCTTGCAGCGTGGTTTTGCATATCGCTTACTGAAGCAGGACACATGAGAGGAATGTACGCAGATATGGTATGGCGGCGGGATACCTTGTTGCGAAGTGGGAGCTGTCCAGCTCCCGTATGCATGTATAATGATAACAGCGCGAAAAAAAAAAACTACGGACGGGCTGAATGAAACACAGGACGTGCGCTGATTATGAATGAATGCCATTATGAATGTTTACAAACTTGCCCACCTTTCTACTTTAATCTCGCATGCACGTGGGCGTGAGTGTTTGTGCTTGCGTGGATGTAGGTTTGAGCTCACGTCAAAAAAGGTTTCATATATATGTTGTTACTTTTTCAATCGTCATGGCAGTGTTCTAGCGTGCATGCGTACCATTTCTGTCGAAGAAAATTCAAAACGCTGCATTCGTAATGCAAATCATTTATTGGTGTCATCAACGACCAGTGTAAGATGGATGAGAGAAATAAAGATTCGCTTCACAAGTTGTGGTGTACACTTTCGGTAAGTTACTCACCGCTTCAAATTCTGCAAATCTAATTCGCGTGTAATCATGAGGAATACCATGTTCAGCTTGGAGATACCGTAGAATTAAGGAATGGTTCCTCTCCAGGCCATAAAGACTCATAATGGCGAAACCACTGGTCAGTTCGATAGTTCGGTTAAGTAAATATTGGCCCACCGGCGCTTTACTAGAAAACCGTCGGTGATCGGAGAAGGTTTAGAAGACCTCGCGAAAACCTAAGCAAAGCCAACGCCAGTGCCATGCAACAGTTGATACAAGCGACACTGCATCACTTCATAAGTATGGTCTTATGGTTAGCTCAGATAAATCACTGAGACGTTCCGGCAGCACGAACAGTGGGTGGCCAAACATATTGTAACAAGAATAGCTAATCATTCATGATATTGAGCATAAACAGTTAACGTCCTTGGAGAGAGAGAGAGAGAGAGAGAGAGAGAAAGAAGCAAGTAATGTAATTAGCTGGTATTGCATGCCTGTCAATTTGATTCATTGCAGAGCCGCACACGGTACACTAACTGAACACCTCCCGACTCGCGAGGTGGCTGTTACAAAATGCACGCGCAACCTTCGCGCAGTGCAGCCATCTCAGTACAGTAGGTGTAGTAAGTGTCTGGTGACGTCGGATGATCGACCATCACGCTGACCTTCAAAATATTTCTCCCATCGGATCCCTTTGCTTTTATGGCTATAAATATTAACGGACACGACGACGAGCATCAGCTACACGTGCGATGAGAAACAGCGTAGTTGATACTTGTGTAGTAATTCTGAACACCTGTGTTGATTCGAAATATTTGACACGAAAGCTTTACAGCGACAGCTATGAAAGTTTATTTCATAGTTCATGAAAACTCGAACAGTTAGCAATCTATATAGTTTTGTATCGTGCCCGTATCTTAGCGACACAGCTTTGTGGGAGTGGTAGGCGGTAACTGTTTTCACGACACAGAAACCAGTCACGCTGTAGGTGACGCAGAAAATACACGGATGAATTCCCCTGCTGCAATAGGATGGATGCGGGAAATATTAAAGCAGAAGGCGGGAGGATTAACCAGGCGTGGATGCACGATTGGTCATAATGCACAGTCTTAAAGACGGCAGAAGAGATCGAAAAAATGCGGAGATCGTTTCCACGCAGGCGAAAGCCGTCCCCCTTGTAAGGCTTATAAAGTGCTGCCATGTTAGTGCTTGCGAGAGCTACTGTCGCTTATTGTGCTCACGACACGTATGTCGTAACCCGCGCAACCAAGCACCGCATTTTATTGCCTGCGTTGTCTGCGCTTCCACATCGCTGACTGAACGGCGCTCTTCATTCATCGAGCGCTAACCACCGCAGTAAAAAAAGAAACCATGCAATAAAACAACAACAAATACTACGAATGTTTTCGCAGAAGCAGCGGCACTGTGGTAACTGCCAGAAGCCTCGGAATCTATATCGCTCGATCTGCTCGGTGCTTCGATCGTTGGGGCAATGAGCGCCGCCCGGGGCTGTCACGAGTCAGGCTGGCGCGTCTGCTCTCGGGCGAACCTCGTCCGGCGCCCCTACACGCGACTACACGTGAGACACAGAGCAGCCGGGCACGAGCGATGGGTGCCCACCCATGAACTCGGTAACGTCGCTTTGATGCAAAAGGTGCCGATGTGCGTGAGAGATAGCGATGAGCGCAACCCTTGGAAAAGCCTCCTTGTTCGGGCACTGCATCTAATGCGCCGGGAGCTTGCGGACGCGAATTTACCTGCTATATCGGCAAAACGATGTTGTTGCCCTAAGGCCGTCTAAACAAAGCTAAATCGTGCAATATATACATGAAATAAGCGAAGATTTGCTTTGCTTATACATCGACATCGTAACAAACGTAAATAAAAAGAAAGCCTCGACTTGTAGTAGCAAACCACATCTCGCTATCGTAATGCATGTTCAAAAGTTCTATATCTGCAATTAATAATTGTACCTCGTTAGCAATACCTTTGTTAGAAGGAGATGTTTAGCATATATAGCGTTCAAACAAAGGAGGGTATACTCAACTGGGTGGCTAGAGTTGCTGAATAACGCCCATATAATACCTTGTTTCAAGAATATTATTGCAACTCATCCTTGATAGAGTCAGTAAAGTGCGCGCGATAGTTGACGTTTTTTCTCCCTGTCTCTTTTTGCACAGGTGAGTGCAAAATCCAAGGATGCATGGTTTCTCGCACACGAAAACGCTTTCAGACTACGCAAGTCTACTGGTGACAATTTCATTCCTGATTTTTATTCTTTTCCTCATCGCACAGCGAGTGTCACTCTATGATCACTCATTTTGTTTAGAGCAGGCAAAGCTTAACTATACACACTGTATACTGCGATAAACGTGAACGAATAAAGGAAAAAAGAACTGAACAATTCACGAAAAAGAGTTAAGACCCACAGTACATCGACTGCGGCAGCTGGATGTGGCGTTTGCGAGTAAGCAATTCGTTTCATACCTGATGTTCATTTCTGACGCGCACGAGTACAATTTCTCAGTCGCGATGAATCATTTAATTTGCAAGCTCCAGTCGGGTGCAACGCAGGACTATAATAGCGAGAGATTACCATTGCAAGTGAAAGACAAGTACAGAGAAAGCGAGAACACGTATTTTAACTGTTCTGCTAATGATTGATCATGAGCCATCAGCTAAAGAACCAACACTTTGCCCTTAGTAGCCTTAGCTACTAAGGCACTTAGCCCTTAGCACTTAGCCCTTTGCCCTTAGTTCGAAAAGTAATACCACTTATCACTTTTGCACCAGCTTTACCGTGAAAAAGCTGTATCGAAGACATTTATTTCTTTTTACCCCGTTTGGAGATAACTAATGATCAAATTATTTATCTGGCCCGACAGCCACCACCACCATATTATTTCATGAGCTCCCCCGAAAGCTAAGCTGTTAAACGCTTAAATGCGCATCGCAGTGTACGAGCAATATTTGGATGCATTTTAGTTATAGCTGCTCAGACCAATTTTGTACAGTGAGACAAAGGTATTAGCCGCAAGCTAGAAACACGTGGTTTTCAAGAGGCAGCTTGCAATGCCTTGAAGATCCTGGGCTCGAATTTGCCACGCAGGGACTTTACCACGTATGCTGCGCTATGTGTTTCACTAAACCGCCCAGAGAACTCCCAGTTACCGCTCGCCTGGCGCTCTTTGGTCATACTTGACCCTTGCGCCACAAAACACTATATTCATCATCACAACTCCCGCCATTGCAGTTTAGAACATCAATATACAGCAACCATTTAGAGCAGTATAATCTTTGTTTACGCTCTGGTGGAGTTCACAGTAGAAAGTGTTTGTTAGAGATACATAACGCATCTATGATTTGCCCAGAAACTCTCTTGCCAACATTCAGCAACTACCCTGGACGCAGCGTTCAGCATCTCACAGCATGCGCCGCAACATCCTCATTGAAGTATCTTGTATTCGGCACGGACACTCGGGCACTCACTGGCCAAACAGACGCTCGGGATGGGACACTGCGGGATTCAACATTGCAAGGATCAGCTCGCTTCACAACCATCGCCTCGCGTGCAAATTAATTTTTCGTTCGAGGCTGTGTCCTGGGAAAGCGCGCTGCCACACGTGTAAAAACTGCGTGTCGCCTCGATTTGCATGGCGTATTCGTGTCGATATTTTATAAACGACCGTTGCAGTCACGCTCCCACGCGAACCCTATGACGGTTCATGCATACATACTCTGTTTATACTACATTAACCGGCTCAGCTCCAGGTGCCGTGGGAAGCAAGGACTAATCAGAGTTATGGTGCGTTGCTTCACATTGGGTCAGTCCTCAATGAAATTTGGTCAATGACATTTGAAGGTTCACTCGAACTTGTTTTTTTATACAAGATACAATCACCAGTTAGCGGTGAGCACTATAGTACATTATATCGTCGCGTCATTGTCACAGAACTTATGGCAGATGTCGTTACACATTATGACACGTGTAAAAAGACAGCCGATGAGGTCACCACGGAAAACCTACTAGACAACCTTGACGAGGAAGAAAACGTGGATTAGTAAGTAAGATCTTGAGTGCTTCATTTACAGGGATCTGTCTATATATACTTGTGATTTACAACATAACTGTACGAGCAGATGTTAATAGGGCGTTTATGGAATAGCAATTATAAGGCCTAACTCACAGTTTTTCGTTAGTTCGTACTCTTTGCTATCGACTAGCCCCCTTCTCCAATAATACTTCTGGCGTCACGATGGTATGGAATTGTTTCTGATCAGCAATTCTAACGTACGAACATCTCGTGAATACAGGTCCAGAAGCCGAATTCGGAAAAAATTTCGTTGGTAATTGCTTTTGCCATAGGCCGGCCGCCTTCGCTAATAATATTCCAGCATCAGAATGGCCCGGGATTTGCTCTTCCGAACAATTCTATCGTAAAAGGTTTTTTTTCTGCATGGATACGGGCCCGCAATAACCCTCTGTCTGCGGCTGCAGTTCCGCCAGAAGCCTTCATTCTCACTAGAGTCGCCATCCTTTCGGGGAGCAAAAAATTCTGAAACAGCCAGTGTGTACGGACGAGCAGTAGAACAGAGGCCAACAGGGTGGCAAAGATTACTAGGGACATACTGAATAGCTCTTAATAAATGCAGAAAAATACAGAAACGTGCGTTAGTACAGCTGTACAGAAGTGCACCTGATGGCGCGTTGAACGGGAGTCTGCCCTTTGGTGCAGAGACGCTGTGCATCACCATATATATAGCATCACAATAATTGGTTGTGGCACGCACCGTGCTATGAGATATAGTCCAGTGGCGCTGCTCTAGTTGCCAGCTAGTACTCCACTTATGTGCGTTGCTGTCGTTACTTAAAACACGCGCAGAAATATGGATGAAACGGATGCGACGCGCGTGCGTTGTTTTTGTTCGTCTTGTTTTTGTGTTTTTAGCACCGTCAGCAGCGCAAATACGTTTATATTTGCAGAGCAATAGCGTTTTTGCCGTTTGTTCCTATTATGCACGTATTCATGGAAAGTAGCGACGACACGTTCCGATAGCCGCCGCTTTTCAACCACTACTCCCCTGCCACCTCACGTTTACAGAAAATTTTCGACAATAGGTATACTCTTTAGCAGAGCACCCTTACGGCACCGACTCATTTTTCAGGGTGCTACGAGTGTGTCATGTAAGAAACATACAGAGCAGAATTCAAGGGTCTTCTGGCACTTCAACATTTTAACAAGTATAGAAAGCCCTGTGGACTTCATTCCCAGATGGTCGCAATCAGTAGCCCGGCAATCTGTAATACCGCACTTCGAATTCAAGCGAAGGGCTGCTCGGTTTTTATTTTGCTCACTTTATTTTTTTCAAGATGAATGTATCGGAAGGCACTTAGGGATTTGCGTCGGCGGACATCCAAAAGACTAGATTACTATAAAAGCTAAGGCTAGACTGCAGTACTGATAGAGTCTAGAGACTAAGTAAGGACTAGGATGCTGATAGAATAGATATGGCTGGAAACAAAAATGTCGTGTGCATTTCTCCGAAACTCCCATACAGAGAAAGGGCGAAATTCAGAAAATTCACCCTTTCTTATGAGCGCAGTGGTTCGCTCAAACACCCTTTTATAAGAGTGTAAAGACGTGAGTTATGGAAACTGAAAACGCAGTAAAGGTGCAAATTTGTTTATTGCGTAGAATCCACTGATATAACATTACATGATCAAAGTTCCTAGGTGTCGTCCGTAACAGAGGATAAACACTGCATTAATACGGTGTCAAATGTCCTGCGACGTAATGCAGGAGCCAAATGGGGCTATTCAACGTCATCGTTGCTTCACGTGCACTGTGCGCTCATAAGGCATAGGCTAGCGATTTTTTCCTTCGTCGTCTGAATATGACAGAACCGTAAACTATGACCCTTTTCCCAGCTAACAATGAAATTATTTAGAAGCAAAAAGTTTTCACATCTGCCGGAGTATTTTCAGATGGAACGCGTCGGAATATCACAAGACGCGATAGAGGACAGGTTGCTAGACGAACGCTGCAACCGATTTCATTGTTCGGTGTAGAACTTGTGCTATTCTGTTATATCAGCGCTTCTGATTCCTTTTCTGACAAAACAAAATGCGTCGAAATTCCCCTTACAATAGTGACGCATGTGTCGACACATTTCGAAGTCATATTGTGTGTCTCAACGTGGTGACCGCGCCTTGTGTAGCCATTTTGCTAATGGCGGGAAACTGGAAGGCCGCACAGGTCCGAGATAAAGGAAGTGTAAACTAACGTAAAGTGCCTTATTTTTACGTGGAGCAAGCGGGTAATTAAATAGCCGCTACGAGCGAGCTTCGGCAAGGCCAGCAGTGAAACAGAGGCTCGACCGCGCCGCCAACGCGTGTGGGCCGGAGAGAATGATAAATGAAAGGTAGGGAGGTTAACCAGGACTGAGCCCGGCCGGAATTTCGTCACGTAACACCCCTCTCCCCCAGTGCAGAGAAGTTGCAAATGAAGCTCTCCGCAGCCAGCATATTGTTCACTGGCTGCCGGGGCTACCGCTGGACAGGCGCATATTCAGGTCACAGGGAGGAAAGCCGAGTGCGGAGGCAACGCGGAGAAGCGTCATAGTCTATATAGGCATGCGCTGGTGTGTACCTGATACACGACAGTTTGTGCTACCTCGTTTCCACAGCCGAAAACTAATACGCAGGTCTTCTGCGCTACGCCTGGCCTGTTTTCATGGAGGGTTCAAATTTTAATTTTTGTGGGTTGGCGAGGTGCGTTTCAGGAAAAGGAAACTTGTTGGCTTAGCAGGTACTCGCTATGATAAAAAAAAAATCCGCTAGAAGGACGCGCACAACCACAGACGACTGGTAGCCGTGATTGTTTTATTTCGATAGCAATTACATGGACTTTCGGAGCGAATTGTTGCCGCCGGCGTCGCCGTGACATTTCGTATATATTTAGGTATACGTAAATATGCCATACATTCTTTCTTTGTTGCCGGCTTTGACGTTATGCACAAACAATACACAAAAGATAAAAATGTCAACAATGTATTCCTCAGAATTTCGCGAATGGCAGCCCACAAACAAATGTCATGAAACAAAACACCGGCAGGGCACGTCTTTTATCTTAAATCTTTGTTAAGATAAAATATGTGCGAAACAATAGCGGAGCTCAAGCCTGAAAATGATGTTATTTCACTGGCGCGCCTCTGCACTACTTCCTGTGTCGGCCTAGGAAGGAGGTTTGAAACATACCCGATAGGGCAAGCTGGTGGTAAAGTCGCCAAGAAAGACGCTGGCTTTAATTATTAGACATAAATGAAATTGTCTTATGGCCGGATTCAAACAGAGGACCCCTAGCACAACACATTGTTTTTACTTAACTAACATTCACTTCAATTCAGACTGCCACTACAGCTACGAGTCTTACACTTCATGTAATCTTCAGACATGTTGCTACCACATTCATTGCTTCGCGCTTACAGAGAAGCTGTGAGATTTCTTTTTGTGTCTGTGGTCTTTGCGCGTCCTTTTAGCGGCAGTTACGACAAAGAGGTGCGTTTCCGTAAGGTAAATATGACTTGTCCAAGCCCACAACTGTACCTGGCTTTCAAAGCTGCAGCACTCCGTAAAGGTAAGTAAACAGGAAGCAGACACATATACTGTATATTTGTGTCTGCTAAAGGAACACTCAAAATAAAGACTGAATAAGTATAATTATAAGGTATTCGCCAAAATCTCTGTATTCGTTATTCTCGCGGTAAGATCTTGATTAGGTACCTGCGTTCATTTGGGTGGTTGGGCTTGTGTTGTGTGTGCTTGGGCATGTCACAACACGACGACGCGCAGCAAAGTCCATTGCACAACTACTTGTGGTCACGATGCCATTGACTCCACAAATATGAATGTAGTTTGCCGTTGTCATTGGCGACAACGTCGATGTCGATGTGCTCGCGTTCTGTGGCTTAACGACCACGCTTGCAGGTGTTGCTTTTTGATCGTTTACTCCGGAAGTGCTGCTTTTAATTAGGCTCAAGTCTAGTCGTCCTGGTAACGGAGTATGTTGTCCATCGCATATACCCGAGGGCCATATTCACGAAGACCTCTTACGCTATAGAAAGGTCCGTAAGAGGAAATGCGACGACGGCCGGCCACCGGTAAAAGGCCCTTACGAAGGAAAAGTTTCGGGAATTCGGCGGCACATTCTTCTTCGGCAACGTTCTGATTGCCGGCAACCATGCCTGTAGACACGAGCATAATCAAACGATAGTTGTTTGCTGCTGTCCCCTCGGCGTTGTAATTGATGGTGCCCGGACGCCTCCTTGTCGAGTGGGCTAGTTGATGGACGGCAACGTGGTCACGCTTTCACGGTTTTATTGGACAACGATCCTTTCGTTACACGGTACAGAAGGCAAGCCCCTGGCGGTGTAACGGCCGCGGAGCGCTTTACGGCCTATTGGCGTTCGTGAACTTGCACGCAGCCAACGCTGGTCCTACATTCTCCAGGCGGACGGCGGAAGGAACTCGCCACGAAGCGAAGTATTTTCCTGAGTGGTTCGAGAGAATACCGCTCGAAATGCGCGCTCTGCTTCTGCGGCAACGGAAGAAGCAGAGAAGCTATTAGCGACAACGCGTGATTTGTGCTCGATTAGAGTCACGACGGAATTGCGTACCCGCGGCATTCTCGACTGTGTGCAGGAGGCGTGAAAAGGGCCCAGCTCTGTTGGCACTTTTGGAATTCGCTCACGTCTTTGGGCTTTGGCCTTTATTGCATAAGCATTCTTTGACGATTACCCCAGCCCCGCCACCGGATAAGTGTGTCTTGTATCAGCACAGAAATGCATAATGTGCGAGGTTAGTACGTTTAATCTTTATGTTTGTTTAAATGTAAATAATTGGTAGCTTCATAAGGGACAAGAAACAAATTAAACAAAATAAAATGACCACATAGAGTACCCTCAAGGATACATAAGGCTCCATAGAAAATGCACGGGGAAGCTTATAGTAAGGGTAGGCCAACTTGAAATGTGGGGGTAGACCAACTGGAATTTGTGTAATAACATTTGTATGCCACACTGTTGGATGATCAGCGTCGTGTTGCGCATTTTGATCTTTTTACTTTCTTTACAATGCTGTAGTGGTCTTCGTTTGCGTCTGCTGCAGTATACGACAAGAATGTGATAATGTTAAACTTGCGATAAACCTCTTTTAGCATGACGAAGTCGCAGGTACCTTGTTGTTTAAGAGATTCCAAAATATGCATTCTAATTTTTACGCACTGATGTTCTACGATGCATTGAGAGTGGCGATGCCTTGTTGGTTGTTCATTTTGAAACGAGCGAGTTGTAGGGCGGACAAGCAACATGGACATGAGAAGGCGCAAAAAGCGCTGCGTGTGTGTACTCTATGCGCCTTCTTATGACTCTTGTTCCTTGTCCACACTACAGCTAGTTCGCTTCACAAAGACGCACGTACGAGCTCTTCGCCTGTAAAAGGGTTGGTTGACTGATTCGTGTGGTCTCACGTCCAAAAGCAACACTCATGCCACGAGGAACATCGTAGTGAAGGGATCCGTATAAGCATCAGCAAGGGGGGTCCTTTAATACTCACTAAAGTGAAAAACAATATCATTGATCGAAGGAATGAGGAAGCTTCTTAGTACTACAGTTTACCGACATAAGCGCTTATTGGAGATATCTGAAAATTCCACTACTATAGATGAACAACACCCTCCTGGCTACTCGCCATTTGCCTACGAGAATAGGAAAGAATGAGAAAAAGAGGCGGGATGGTGCGTTACGAATGGATGTAAGCTTTGCCATGCTTAGGGTTATTCATGTCGTCGCGCTCATTGTGAGACCAGGCGGGACTATGACAATAACCCTTAGCCTAATTAGTAATACCTGCACGACGAAATAAACGGACAGAAAGCAACAATTGAATAATTGAAGCCTTTTTCCGACGCACGAGTGAGTTCAGCCGTCCTAGAAAATTTACTGAGCGTAGTAAGAGGCACCAGAAATACCTGTGTACGGGTTTGCGCGTTCATCGAGAAGCCTGCACTTTGAGGAATATCATGTGGGTACACTAATCACGAACCCAGAGAAAAGGAAAAGATGAACAAACACCTTAACAAAGCCCAGACTTTGAACCACTTGAGAGAAACGTTGTCGAGGGCAATGCAGGGATTTCTCATTGTATTGCAGAGTCACATGCGCCCTGCGTAACCAGGTAGTTTGGTCGAGAGGACGCCTCACTATTGTATCGGATAGGCCTGCATGCACAACAACATCTTACGCTAGAATCTTTCGTAACAGATAACATCAGCCAAGCCACATGCTGCACATATTATTAGCGAAGGCTGTAGTCTATCGTGTTTGAAGGAAAAGCTTTTTGAATTCAACGCAAAATCGGCCTGTACGCATACATGATTATTCAAGGTAGGCAGCACCGATTCTGCCCTCTGCTCTTCATGCGATGAGACAGCAGCCGTCGAGCGCTTTCTGTGGTCGTTGCCATGGTACCGTGAAGAAAGGGACGCTGTTTTTGAGGGACTGTAAAAGAAAAGCCTTGCACATGAAAGTCTGCTACAGCTTTGCTGCATGGTATTCACATAGGGCGATTGTTTTCGCACTTATGACTGCAGGAATTTCGGGTCGTTTGCTTCGTTTTGTGGGTCATTTTCTATCGGTGCTCAAAATGAAAGTGCGCGTTGGAGGAGCAACAAGTGAATCTCGCACTGTTAAGTGTGGTGTCCCGAAGGCAGAGTCTTATGGCTGCTTCTCGTCAACAGCGTACTTGCTGGACTTCCAAGCCGATTGCCTCAAGAATATGACTTTCCAATAGGAAAAGCAATCTATGCTGATGACATCGCACTGTGGGTCGGCGGGCCTTCGCACCACGGTCCACGTCTTTGTGGAACCTTGCAGAGAGCTCTGAATGTCACATCAAAGTACATGGATGAAGTTGGTCTGCAGATTTCACCCGCTAAGTCAGCCGCAATTGCGTATTATCCTAGGCGACGCGCTCGTCTACTTATGAGCCGGCTATACCTCGGAGATTCGCCGATAGACTAGGTACAGCAACACCACTACATGGGCGTAATTATCAATGATCGCCTATCATGGCCCCTCGCCATCGCCTCTGTGCGGCGCGAATCGCAGTCCCTACCCACATATGTGGCCTTCTTGACTGCTAGAGGCGATGGCTGTGACCAGATGACAGCACTACAGGTGTATCAATCATATGTACTTTCTGGCATGATGTACGCCTTGCCAATGTAGAACGTTCCGCCTAGTTTTATGTTTCAATTGGAACGGGGTCATCGTGTTGCCCTCCGTGTCAATCTTGGCTTACGTCGTGAGGCGCAGTCTGTTTCATTGTTTCATTACTCACTGAAGCACACCAGCTGCCCCTGAGGCTGCAAGCAGAACAGAGAGCGTTGTATCACGTGGAGCGTCTGCACCGATCATCAATGGACAAGCGCTTATTAACCGGCTCATTCAGCGACCATTCTTCTGCATGCTAAAAACGGCGCCACTGTTCATTGACGTTGCTGACAGTTCAGAAGATACTACCGTACGGACAACTCCGAAGGAACACAACAACAAATGCCCGTTCCCAATTCATCTATCGATTCCCGAGATACACAAAAAGTCTGACCAGCCTGTTTCGGCGCTACTACAGTTGCCCTAGCTGCACTTAATTGAAAATATGGAGACCATCTTAAAGTATTTACGGACGCATCGGTAAGGAACGAGGCTCAAGGTGCTGCAGCAGCTTTTGTCTGCCCTTAGACTTATGTAAGAAGAGTGCTTCGAATACCTCATCCACCCTCATCAACAACTGCGGAGCTGGCAGCGATTTATATTGCTCTGAAGTACGTACAGTACGAAATAGGCACTTCGAAGGTCGCCATCCTTACAGACTACCGTGCTGCCTTTAGCAAACTGTTGAGAAAGCATGTTAATAGCGCAATTCTACGCAGTAGAATAGAGTCTGCCGACAAAATTACTTCTCGTGGGTTGTCCCTCATTGCCCAGTGGATACCTGGGCACGTGGGTATTGCTGTAAATGAAGAGGCTTATCGCCTCTCTTCAATTTGTGCTGTCAATTGGAGTGACTGCCCAGAAATTTATTGTATGATTGACAATGCCCATGCCAACGCCGATACCTCCTAAAGCAGGAGCCAAAATCATCGTGTTACAAACAGCTCGTTCCCCCCCGTGTTCGTGGTCCTGGCTTGCCTGATATTGCTAGAGCACTGTTAGTGAAATTAAGAGTTGGGTCTGTGTTGGTGCGCGAACGTTTGTATCGTCAAGCATGTGTGGACAGTCCGTCGTATACGTCCTGTGGCTCCTGTGAGACACTTGAACACCTTATATTGGAGTGTCCCGCATTCTTCACACAACGTGAACTGCTAATTAATGAATATGGGCTGGTTGGGCTCAAGTGTACGACCCTTGACGATTGCCTGTTTCCGAAAGGGAGTGCTGCTCAACGTCACCAGGCCCATAGAGCCTTGCTAACCTTCATGCAGAGAGCTGATTCGGTCTCCCATTTATAGACATTTTTCTGTGTTCCTACTTTATTTTGTCCGTGTTTCCATCATTTGTTTATTTTCTATTTTCTTTCCTAGTTCTTTGTTTCCTATTTTCCTCTCCTCTTCTCTTTTTAATTCTCTCCCGAAAGAGCAGGCAGGCGTTGTGCTCCTCTGGGTGGCAGTTGTCAGCTTGCTGACTCCTTGTCTCCTTAGTGTGCTTGTATGTTTCCATGTACAACAACAACAACAACAACAACAACAACAACAACAACAACAACAACAACAACAACAACAACAACAACAACAACAACAACAACAACAACAACAACAACAACAATAATAATAATAATAATAATAATAATAATGACAGGAAGCTCTTATGCTAGATACCCGGCCCAGTAGCCCAATGACTATCGAGTTGCGCTGCTCTTCTCGAGGTAGAGGGTTTGATCCCCGCCGCGGCGGCTGCATTTCAGTGAGGTGAAATAAGCTAGTTTACTTATATTTATGTGCATGGTAAATAACTCCAGGTGGTCGAAATTATACTAGAGTCCCCGCGATGTCGTGCTTCATAATCAGATTGTGGTTTCGGTACGGAAATTCGTAGAACTATTTATTATTATGACGAAACTGTTTGTTAGAGTAAATTCTAATCAATCACAATGCGGGACGTATGATTAGCGGAAGCAGTTAGCCAATGGTTAAGAGGCACTTGGGAACGTAAAGCTTTGTAAGCTCGGCCCCTTGTGTTTCCAGAAGGGTGCGTTGTAGCACGCATGTAAGCTTCGCGCCTTCTTACAGTTCTAGGAGACACTAATTTGCTGGACGCGTGGTAGATAACATAGTGAGTGTGCAAGATCGCGAGAAACGTTCAGGCGGAAGATTTTCTGAGTTTCAGTGCTAGGCTAAATCCGCTTGTACGTACAACACACCACCGCCACCCCAACACGTATGGAAAGGCAGCTCCCTGCTCGCAGCAAATGAAAATGAAGGCCCAAAAAAAGGCGAGGGCAGCAACGAATGTTGGAAAGAGCTAGAGACAGCGCCTTTAATAAAATAACAAGAACAAAAAGAACACGAACATTGCTGAAGCTGTTGCGGATGAGGAGAAAGTCAGCACATCGTAGGAAGCAGCTTGCTCGTGAAGTACGCTGACAAAGATAGACGAGCTGGGCGGTGAGGTTGCTAAAGGTCTGCGTGAAAAAAAAAGACTGTTGCATCTTCGCTGACACGAAAGGAAGCAGAGGTCCTGGAAGGAGAGATAGAAGGAAAATGTCTCACGGACGCACTTCGTGTTATGATGAGAGAAGCTCTATACTGCTTAGACACAGGCTCAGAAGTACCCAGTGACGACAGTAACATGCATTGAAGACGATATAAAACATCTGATATGCTGTTTAAAGCAAACGCTGCTATTTGACGCTGCTTAATTGCAAGAAGATTTAAAACTGATTTCGGTAACCTGTTTCGCTCTTTGGCACCTACGTTTACACGAGAGGTGCGGCTGTTGCCTGCATTCCTTGAATAAGCATCTGTATGCAAGATTCATTTTCTCGGACAGTTTTCATGATCGTTGAGACGCAGTGTGAATCCCGACTGCTAGGAACAAGAGTGGCTACGTATACCTAGTTCCGTTGATTTCTTCTTATTTCGGTAGAATGGACGTGAGCAGAAATGACCACCCTCTGCAGCAGGTAAGAAAACTGCACTGCTATATGCCGTTGCTACAATGCCAACACAGATGTCATATCATGTACGGATATATAGCAACATCGCGCTTACGCACTTAGACGTCAATGCATAAACCAAGAGGCGGTGGCTCCCGCTACTCTTCGACTCGAATGTACGCTCGTACGCCGGGGGCGGCCACTTGTTTGCCGGATACCGCCAACAAGGGCTAAAAAGAGGCCCGCTGCACGCCTGTGCAGGAAAAGGTCGCACAGCCGAGATGAGATTTTATTGGTACTGTTTTTCACTGCCCGTTAACGTAGTAGTTAAATTGTATTTTATCAAGAAGGAGGGTGACAATACGGAATTGTGTGTGCTTGCAAGCGGTAATTAAAGGAATATAAGGTTAAAGGCAAAATCTGTTCTCCGCACTTCACTTTCGTTCTGGCACATAGCTGTAAACACCTTTGAAGGAAAGCAGCTGTGCAGTCAATGTTTAAAAAAAGTTTATTCAGACCTACGCGGGAAGCGTAGAAAGGAAGTAGCCAGGGATAAAGTAATTATTCTATTCTAATGCTATTCTTTCTCTTCATGCGTCAGTGCTGAAATGGTGGACCGTAAGAGAGGAATAGAACGGAATAAAAAGAACGCCTAAATTGTAAAAACCCATAAGCCACTTGCGAATCAGCCTTTCTTATTATGCTTATAAGTAATGGCTCATTCAACAAAAATGTCCGAGAGCTCGTTTATCGGACGGAAACTGATGGTGTAAACACCGATGCGTCAAGAGGACTGTACAAATCAATTAATTATTGGCTACATTAAAAGCGTGCAGTGCGAAGCCTCGCGGTCAAGCTCGTGTCCGAAGGAAAAACGTAATCTGGTGTCGAGGGCCTGGAGAGCAGCAGAAGCTGCAGGGACCCTGGAATCAACTCCTCGGAGGATAACGAATTACCTTGTGGCGACTATTGCTTGAATTGCTCTCTCTCTCTCTCTTTTATTCATGGCGTGACTGTGTTTTTGCCGTCTTAATTAGTTCACTTGCCTTCAAGGCACGTCGAGCAACTGAGCCATCACCTCTCGACCCCGCTATCGTCTGCAAATACCTGTTTTGGGCGATGCACGCTATGCAGGCGTACAGCGTATGGCATCTTTCCTTTAATAGGCACCAGAGAGCAATACTGGAAACTGCCTTGATGGCGGCACGACATCAGAAGAAAGAAAAAAAGATAATTAAGCGTGATTTGAGATTTATGTAGTTAATCACATGTGACCTGTCTCTTAATATAGCAATCTCAATATGCAAGTCAAAACAAAGGATGCAAGTCGCTCGAGTGACGCAAATCCTTGCATGAATCTCGGGATTAAGACTTCGTTGCAGAGCATCGGACAGCGAATAGAGGAACGTCCTCTCGAGTATACCATTTCCTTTCTTGTTGCGCGATGTTCCTTGCGCAGCCACTGCGAACTAGATAAGCAGGTGTTGTCACATTTCCACACCTTCCGCATAAATTCTCTTGCCCACTCTTACTTCTGTGCAGTGTACATAGAATGAGCAAAAAAAAAAAATAGGCTGGGACGAAAGAACACGATCCTGAATACCGGGTGATAATGTCTAGGTTTTCCGTATTTTTTAATAATTGTCTGTGGCAGATAGCATAATTCTTCCCCTTGAGCTGAATTATTCGAAGAGCCGGACATTACTAGTAGGAAATATCAAAAAAGCATATTCAAATAGCTAACGAAAATTCACGAATTACCTTCTTAATTTATTACATTACGGCACATAATGCAATTTACGAATTGTGGCCGGTGAGTTTGCAAGACACATCCGCTTGCAATGAATCTGTAGGATGACATCCGTTTCGAGAGGTTGATCAAAGTATGGGACGAAATACACGGGCGTTCAAGTAAATTTTCTGCTTCAATGCATAAAAGAGCGTTTTGCAAAAAAAAAAAAAAGAAAGTTCAACAGCATGTTGCGCTCCTGTCGTTTTTCTTTGACTTCACGCTGCATCCTCTCAGCAGGTGAATGCAGCACTCGCCTTGCTCCCGCCGCCTCGTACGTCGCACCTCGTCCATCGCTTGGCGAGCATCCTCGGCCGTAGCGTGCTTTCGAGGCCTGCCGCACAAACCACCAGGTCCTGCGCGAGCGTCCTCCATCACCGTCTCTGTCGCTTCGCAATCGATGATATTTCCCCATGTTATGTGGGTGGAGCCAGTGCTGATGAGGATATTTGTGGCTATGAGCCAGTGATGATGATGATATTTGTGGCTATGAGCCAGTGATGATGATGGTATTTTTGAACCACTCGACGAGACGCTGCTTTGTTCGGGTATGATCCATTACAACGAGCCACTTAAGGTTTAGTTTTAATATGTACGACAACATCTCCAAACTAGTGTCATTCTGGAAAAACATTCCAAGTAAGCCTTACAAAGTCACAGGCTACAATTCGTAAATTAGAATGTGTGTCGTAAAGTAATGAATTACGAAGTCAGTTAGTGCAACAGTTGCATATGCGTTCCAATTTTTAGTGCAAGTAATGTCTGCCTCCCTAAATAATCAAACTCAAGGAGTAGAATTAGGTTATCTGCAACAGGCGATTTCTAAAAATTACCTACAGCCTAACAATGATCACCCCGTATATCTACACTACAGTGAGCAGGCACATGCCAAATGCAAGGCGGCGCAGATGCTGTAAGGCTACAGAGCCCACCAAAGGAGCCGTCGCTCGTGATCTCTGGGGAGTCGCTTCGTTCCAACAAACCATTGTTGTCTCAAAGCGGCGTGGCCGCTTTTAGCGGTCTATGCATAAGCGGTCGCCTTTCGTTTGTTGCGCCTCTATAGGTGTATAAACCAGTGCGCAACTTATATAGATTCTTGAAGCTGGGCATTCATGTATGCTGTCCAGCGAGATCGGGCGTTTTCCGGCTTCGCCTGTAGCCGTGGTGAGGCCCACCCTTTCTCCCTTGGTGTCTCCGCTCGCCCACACAGTCGTTGTGGAGAGGTGTCGCCAGTACCACCACGGTGATGGCCTGGCTGCGGCAGAGGGTGGCACCATGCGCGAGTCACGTTTAGAGTGGCTGTCAGGCGCCCTCAACGAAATAGCAAGTGGAGGAGTGCAAAAAGAGGAAGTTGAATACGCCCTTGCTACTCGAGAGCTCAATCTGGAGGAGGCAAAATACAATAAACACAACACAGATACGATGAAGACCGTTAAAAAAAAACCCAGCGATTTATCGAGCTAGGAAATCTTTTACCGCGACAGCAGCAGGCTCTTACAGCGGGCACCACCATTTTGTTCTCTATACCAAACAATGGCTCCCAACTATGTGGTCAAGCTGGAGGTTTCGTAACTGCGTTCTTATCTAGTAATAATTTGATTAGCATTCTTAGCATACTTGATGCATTGTCCGGTGTATATGTAGCTATCTCTCTCTAACATGCCGCTAAACTGTCTCTAACCGTTTTCCTCGACTAAAGCGTCGATCTAACACATCAATCTAACTATGCTGCCCTCTTTCAGTCGAGATTATAATGCTGCTGTCATAGCAGCGACGTGATTGCTTCGTCACCGTGCAGTCATCGTCATGGATTTGTTGTGATGCCGTCGTGGTCGTTCTATCGTAGTCGTTCGAGCTTCGTCTTCTGACCCTCTTCAAGCCTTTGTCGTTGCACCATCGTCCGTACACAGTTGTCACCCCATGGACGTCGTGCCTTTGTCATGTCGGTCTCGTCGTACCATCGCTGTTGTTTCATAATCGTGATCTGCCGCCATGCCAATCGTCGTCATACCGCCTTTGTCATTTCATGGATGTCATTACTTTCCTTCTTAGTCATTCCATCGTAATACGGACGTCGTCGATCTATCGTTGTCATGCCGCCGTTGCCATGTCGTCGTCATCAATGCGTCGTCGTCGTCATCCAATTGTTGTCATGCCGTCGTCGTCACGTCATCGTCATCATATCATAATCGTTATCCCAATGTAGCCGTGCCGCCGTTGACATGCTGCCTTTGTCGTTCCACCGGCGCCATTATTCTTCTTCATTCCGTCATCGCCGCTGCGTCGTCATCGTACAGTCGTCATAGCGCCATCGTCAGGACCGACCCTGGCAAGCGCCTGTCATAACAAAGTGGACCAATCCTTAGCCGAAGGAATGGAAATCTCAGATTGACCAATATCGATGGTAAATAAATGTTTCTAGCAATACGGTGCTTCGCTACATTGCTAGAATGCCAATCACATTAACGTCGACAGCCATCGTGATGTGGGTTGGGCCGCAATTTGATGGCAATAGCTGCAATGCGGTTTGCACATCCTTCGCCGTTTATGGGCAACTTCTGGTACTAGGTGCCATTAGGTACGTGATAAAAGTATATAAACATTCAAAAGTAGCAGCGCGACTGGGATGGAGACAAAGAAACAAACCACAAGCGCTGACTAACAACTAGTTTTATTTGCACCGAAACCGGCCGATTATGCGCAAAGGCTTGCCAAGCAACACCACAGTTGACGCAGATATGGTCGCATGATCAACCAAAAATAAGATACCGCAAACGATTAGCAACATATTGCTAAATCCACAGAAACGGCAACAACAAGATATGCTCATCGATCTTAGTTTACTATCGCCACGTTTCTCAATGCTTCAGGCTAAAGCAAAGTTACCATGCAGAAAAAATAATAATGAAAACGAGGAACATGCGCACAGAACAAGTAAGTTTAGTAGTAACTAGTTTACCAGTTTAGTAAACAAAGTTCGATGAACATATCTTGTTCTTACCGTTTCTGATGATTTAGCAGTATGTTCTTAATCGTTTGCGGTATCTTATTTTTCGTTGATCATGTGACCATACCTTAGTTAACTGTGGAGTCACGTGGCAAGCCTCTGTGCACAAATATGCCGGTTTCGGTGCAAATAAAACCAGTTGTTAGTCAGCGCTTGCGTTGTGACTTGTGTGTCTTTGTCTCCGTCCCAGTCGCGTTGCGCCTTCTGAATAGCTATGACCAACTCGCCCAAATCAAACTTTTGCTGCTATATAAACATATCGAACTTATAAAAAATTTTTCTTGGTTGGTGTTCAAACTCGGGTCCTTTAGCACACAAGCCCGATGTTGCAACCGTTGTTCCACGGATGCATACGTCAAAAGATAATAAAATAAAATTCCTTGTGATCGTCTACAAAGCGCATCCAATCTTTCCAAAGCCAGTGCTTGTGGCGCTTGAGCAAGGTAGACGCGTAACAACTTATTTATAAAATAGTAGCGCACACTTCTTCTAACTGATGATGAAGAAAGAATCTACGGGACGCATTCGTCCCCGAAGTCACCTTGAAGCACGAGAACCTTGATAATGGCGAGATTTGAACAACAGCAGTCGAAACCTTTTTATCACTCCATGAATCTCGTTTTAAGAGACACCAAAAAGCGCAGGCGGCCGACTACATTTTTCAATGTCCATTGAACCCGCTTTCATAGGACACAGGTGGTTTTTGCGGAAGCGCTACTCGAGTTTTTGAGTTTAAAGCTTTATGAAGCAACACGAGCGCTTGATGCCACCGTGTCGCTGGAAAATATTTTTGATAATATCTACCCAAAGAATGCTAAGCTTTTACCTTCACGAATTCTCATTGACTTGCTGGATGGCCACTAGAGGCGTATTCAGACCAACGTTATAATCGCGACAGATGACGCACAGAGTAATGAAAAAGTGAGTGTAGGTATTTTTTCTCATTATCTAGATTGATGTTTTTAATCAAATTGCCGATTTTACTACTATACCAATCTAGAGGAATTATTGGCCGTAGTTCTATCACTGCGCAAAACAAACCGCTATCTTTTGTCAGTAGCTATCACCACCGACTCACTCTCTCTGTGTTAATCTCTTACAGTTCGTGGAGACTCCAAAATTTTGCGACCATTACCTCCAATGGCTGTTTCCCATTTGCGTGTGCTACATTTAATTTGGGTTGCTCGGCAGAAACATTTGCTTTGCTTTTGGATATGTGTGCCAACTCGTTGGCAAAGGCTTCTTTCGATGGTCCTGTAGCTGCTACTTTTCCACCGACCGCCTAGGTCACTGCTGCTATGTTTCGTACATTAACGATGATGAATGAGTTTCGCAAATCTAGCTTGACTTCAGACTCTGAAAATTATCACCTACTATTCCTTTGGAGCCGCAAGTTCTGCGCAATACGCAAATTAGACGTTACATCACGGAGGGTAGGCTGCCACATCCAGACACTGAATTTCTGCCTGCGTAGATCTATTTTGGTGGTATCTCTTTTCAAGAAAAGTAATGTGAACCAGAAAGAATTGACCACATTCTCCTTGCTTTCCGATTATTTTCATCATTAAGGAAAAAGTTTGATCGAAGTTCCCATAAGCAAGCTTTATATCGGCGTAAATGTCCCAGTATTACTTTCCTTTAGAGTTTCTATGTTCGGTAAAGCCACTGCAACATTTGCATTGCAATGAAAGACTTTCTTCGTGACGCATATCACCTTCCTTTCTAAAAAGAAGTACATTTATTATTTTTATTAATTGTTTGTTTGATTCTAGTATGGTGGCCGTTCCTGTGCAGAAACCATGCAATAATACGCGTTTAGCCAGCAGATATCTTTTATTTTTTAAACAGTACCTACTGATTTGAAGCAAACCGCCCAATTCCTGCCTTATCCGCTACGCAACGACGACGACAACAACAAAAATAGCTGCCCGTTTTGTACAGTACTATCACGTTTTGGCGCGTTTCAACGAGGTTAAGCACTTTGTGTCTTAGGACTGAATGCGTTATAATGCTGAATGAAAGCACCGTTTTCTCTGGGAGGCCCACAATGGTGGCTGAAGAACACGTTCGTCAGTGAAATCTGCAGGACGTGTCGTGTTGCAGTGAGCGAGCTCCGCTTACAAAGATGTCAACCAAAGTTGGTTCGCGCCAGGAATCCGTGCTAACCTACACTAATGTGCAGAAGAACAGCTTAAACAACGAGCAGCCGGCTTTTTTGTATTCTCCCACGTAGTCATCCCAGCTGCTTCAAGATAGCATGAATGCCAGGTAAGTGAGGTTGTACAAAAACGAGCACCACACCGTTGACTGCGTAGGAAATTAATGTATACATCCTTATTTATCTAAGCAATGTTCAAGATTATTAGCGCGTAGTAGTCTTGACGATTTAAGACAGGTTTCCGATAACGACTGTCTGGCGGCTCTCTCTCCGTTTCAATGGCCCGATTATGGCGATAGTTGGCCGATCTTGAATATAGTGTGCACTAAAAATGTGGACCGACCGCGAATGGCTCTTGGTATGTGCCGCTCTCCAATGAAGCTCATCAAAGCAAACTTTGGGTCACTGGGTATCAGAACAACAACAAACATCCGCTTCAATTAATCTCTCGGGCACCGAATTTCCACATTGTAGAATTAGGCCGTGAATCAAGTCTGAGCAAGTTCCGGCACTTAACACCTGAGCTTCCTCGCTTCGAAGCTCTCGCAGCGAATAGGTCAGTGTTATTGGTGGCAGAAAAAAAAAGTGAGAGAAAGAGAGTAAAGCAAGAGAGAGGTGAGGACGCAGACATTTGCTGTTTGTTCTGCTCAAAGCGGAGACTGACCTAGCATTCGGTGTGCCGCATCAAAGCAGCTTGGGATCCACGCCATGGTGCCATCGCAAGTATTGCGGTTCCTCAGAGGAACGAAGTGTTGTCATTGCGACGTGGGATGCGTAGCTCTCCGGTTTACGCAGCCCGAAGATTCTGTAGTCTAAAAAATGCGAGCCGTATAAAAGTGTGGGCTGATCCCGAAGTGCACTGTGCTTGTGCCCCAGTGGTCATCGTGCACGTGCCGCTTTTCAGTAAATGTGTGACAACAACTTGGCTCACTGGGTTTCTCAGCAATTATGCTGAACAACAGTGCTGAAGGAAGACGGAAGTGATCTGAGCAATCGTCGCTTCTTGCCTTGTTGCGATGGTTTTGTCACAGTGGAGGCTAAATTGTGCTTTTCGGACCAGAATCCATCCGAGGCGATGACAGACGGCACGCCATCACTAGCGTCGAGCACGCCTCTTCGCACTGCATCTCGCAGGGATAAAGTGTACGGCTTGCAACGTAGACATGGAGATGTCCGGTTCCTGTTTCTCCAACAGCGAGCCAATGGACTCCGACAGTGACTACACCGTCGTGGAGTGCAGGCGAATGAAGAGAAAATACCGCAAAACAAGCAACGACGTGAGTGAGCAGTGTCACAACGGACCGCCTACTCCGACTTACAGGATTGCTTTTGTGCCTCTCGATGTGTCTAAGAAATTAAATTCTGTACACAGACAGATTCTTGACACTTACCTTGGTAATGTGGCTCCGAAAGGAATTAACGAAGTGCATTTTAACACCAAGAAAAATGTAATTACAGTGGAGGTAACGACGCAGGCCGCACTAGAAAAATTGAAAACCGTGCGCATAATAGGACCCATCGAAGTCCAGTCGTTCATCGTGCACAGTGGTCGCACTAGGGCATGTGTTATTTCCGATGTCGTGATTGACATTAGAGACGGAGAGCTACGAAGGCTTCTGTCTTCAACAGTGAAGATCATAGATTTTCACCGCTTCGGTCGATCGACGAGCGTCAAGCTTCTTTTCGAGGGAGACACACTACCTGACCATGTCAAGGTGGGCTACGTGAGACACCCGGTGCGTCCTTATGTGCCGCGGCCTAAAGCTAGGGCATTTCAGCGCTGTCTGCACAGGCCATACGGCATGTCTCCGCTGTGCCGGCAGCCATGACGTATCTTCAAGCACAGGGAAAGAAATGAAGTGCTCGAATTGCGATGGACCCCCCGAGGCCAATTCCAAGGATTGTCCTAAACTAAAAAAGGAGAAAAAATACTGAACCAAGTGAGCAATACAAGTAGGTCCCACAAGGTGGCGGCAGCGTCAGTGCAACAGCGGAGGAGACGAACGAATCATCGCCGTGGGCAATCTGTAGGTCCAAACGAGAGCTCCCTGGCTCCAATTCCGCAGGTCGAGGAGTAGGTATTTGAACTGACATCGATATATCTCTCCAAAGCATTGCTTCAAGCCAGCCGCGCAAGCCCGGAATCGAATGTATGGCCACGCTTGCCGCCGCGCACACGGGCCTTAGGCTGTCAGCGCGAGCAAGGACAGTGCACTCAGATAGTACCATCCGATTCTGTCATCAAAACAATGCTGCGACAAATACTCGACGTCCTGAAGCTGCTACTGTGCGGTTTAAATACACCAGTGGCGCTAACAGCGGCAAAAATTATGAATGCTATTGCCAGTCTCCTGGCTATATTGCAGTGACTTCTACCTCTGCTCGCTAAGATGACTGTGCTGTGGTGTGAAGTGTACACCTACACAATGCACAGAAACAATATGATGTGCACCCCTCATCGTATTTGCCATACCACCACTGTCCTTCCTCTTCCCATCCCACCTCTGTTATTCCCCAAACCCCTTCCCCAGCGAGAATAGCAGGCTAGAGGCACTTCACTCAGGCCGACCTCTCCACCTTTCTGCCATTAAACATTCTCTCACAACAGCAAAAGACGCCAGTATTGCACGTCGCATGCAAGTTCGAAACACGTCTCAAAGGTATTAGCAGTTCACTGCAGAGCAACTATATGATTCATAAGAACCACTCTCTATGAAACCGCGAATGGTTTGCATTGCATAGTTGTCAACAAAGTTGACTATGGTAATTTTTTTCTGCGCTTCTCACTTCATATAATTTGAGTCCAACTAATAAATTCACAGCCATCATACTGCAACAGTGCATTCAAACGGCCACAAAGTACAAGAAAAGAAAGAGGGTGGGGGGAGTTGCACTCTAATTTTGCTTTCCTAGATCACAAAACAGTTTCAACTGATCGCATTTAAGGTAACATAAAAAATATGAAATCAATTGTGTGATCGCAATTAAAGGTGCAAGGTACTGCGAAATCAGCAAATGTTCTTCACCATCAAGCGGAGGATGCGTAATGATACTAGCCATATTCACGGCTTCTGAGATTTACGATACCGGCATGTTGGATGCCTTGATGTTTCCAAAGTGTCACGTACACATACTTTATGCCTCCTTTCAAGCCAAATACCTGTACAAAAATCCGCGGCCGTCACAAAAGTCGGCAGCATGTTACACTCATGTAACACATGAAGGCGAAGGCCTGCTGCAGTGTTAGGCTGCTAAGTACGAAGTCGCGGGATCAAATCCCGGCAACGGCGGCCGCATTTCGATGGGGGCGAAATGCGAAAACACCCGAGTTCTTAGATTTAGGTGAATGTTAAAATACACCAGGTGGTCCCAATTATTCCGGAGTCGCCCACTGTGGCGTGCTTCATAATCAGATAACGGTTTTGGCTCGTAAAACCCAATTTTTTTTCATTCTTACGCCTACTGCACACGTGGTGATGTATTAAGTTAGCTGATCCGAGGGGTCAGACTTCTTGCAAGGCATAACGAGCTGCAGTATGAAGTAAACGTATTGCGCTGTACGTCGATTTCCTGAACGACACATGCGAGCACTTAATGAACTATATAAAGGTTAATAAAGGCTCTTCCATCTTTTGTCTTTCTTTCATTCATTCTTTCTCTCTTCTTATTTTTTTTCGTTATATTTTCTTTGTACTTTTGTTCGTTATTTCTTTAGTTTCTTTCATATTCAGCCATTGCATTTTGCTTGCTTGCGGGGGTATGAGCCATTCCTGATCTTGATGGTTCCTTTATTTTTTCCTTCGTTCATTTTTTCTTTCGTGTCTTAATTCATGTTCAGTCATTGTATGTTGGCTTGCTTATGGAGGTATGAGCCATTCCAGATTGTGTGATCTGTTTATTTCGGGGATGAGTCATTGCTGATGGTGATATTTGTGAACCACTCGACTAGATGCCACTTTTTTGCAGCCAGCCACTTAAAGCTTTCGCCTTATAATCTGTTATTGCATGTTCGGTTGTTAAGATATATATATATATATATATATATATATATATATATATATATATATATATATATATATATATACATAAGGAAAGCAGGGATCTCGACCAGTTAAGAGTCTGGTTGGCTGCCCTACGCTGACGGAAGGAAGGAGGGGAAGAGAAAGAAGTGAGAGAGATAGTACAGAGACTTGCACAGACAGTCATTCAGTCAAAGCCGCTCGTGCGAACCAGACGTGCAAACCAACGAAAGCAAAAACATTGCCTTCAGGGCCTTCTGAGCCGATGATCGGTGGGGACGGTGCTCCGGTACTCTCTGTTCACTCAGAGGGCGATCATCTAGTTTCCTCAACGTGTTGGACATAGATTGTCTTTGTGCTTGAAATTGAGGACAGTGGCAGAATAAGTGGTCACTGTACTCCTCGCATGCGCAAACATCACATGAAGAACTATCAGCCATTCCAATTAGTGCTGAGTAGGCATTCGTGAAGGCAACTCCCAGCCACAACCGACACAGAAGAGACGCTTCGCGTCAGTGCAGTCCGGCCGCAGGTCTTAGTTGCAGTGAAGGGTTTAGTCTGTGTAGTCTGGTGTATTGCACGCTGCTAAGGAGAGCGTGTGCCCTAGAATGCGAAGTTGTCTCGGAGCGTCGGTCCTTGAGGGAGGAATGGGGCGCAGCGGTCTTCTTTGTTTGATATCCAAGCTGTCTTATCTGCGTCATCATTTTCAATCATACCGCAATGACCTGGTATCGAATGAAAGAAGACATCATGGCCTTTTTCTTTCAAGTGGTTGACAACTTCCACGATTTCACACGTGAGCTGATCGCGAGTTCCTTGTCATATGTGTGCACCAATAGTGGTGTTCTAGTGAAGACCATTCTTCTCTATTGCCAGCACTTTCGAATCCGGCGTGCAGACTCGACGATGGACACGGCTTGACGCCCAGGCTGCATGGCCCTTCATGCCGAGATAAATCTGTTCTTTGTTTGTATTACAGGGCACGTTGCGGAGCCACGTCGCAGAGCTGCTTGCGCCGTGACCGGCATGGCCCGCAACGCGCCCTTACCCCGGAAGCCCCTCGTGGAAGCTTCCGGGGGGTAAAATCTTCTTCACGCCCTTGCACTGCACTAAAAGCCGAGGCCATGCTGGTACACGTGCTTTCTGTTGCAGGTGTGCAGTGGACAACTCAGGCGGAGCCATCCGCTCTATCGAAACGTCCCAACTTGGGAAGTCGAACAGACACCTCAGCGCCTAAATTCGCAAAAGCGCTTTTACGTACCGAATGATAAAAATGCGGGCAACAAGAATATGTTGAGTTATGCGGACGCGAAAGTTCCAAGAACTTCTGGAAGCACAAACTATATGCGCGAAAACGAGAGCGCGCGAATCGGGAGCTTCGTCTTCCACCACTCCAGCGCAGTTGGGAGCGCGAGGGTGAATGTTTGTTCACGATGGAGGCAGAAGGCGTGAAATAATATTCTGGCCTCGTAGTGAAACTGTCTTGTACGAGCCATATTTTGAAGCAACTACCGGAACAAGAAAAGTAATCCTGAAGTACATGTTGCTGAGCTTGTCGGTTCATGTTGCTTAGTAGACCATAAATATGATCGCTTGGGGGGAAACGAGGAAGGACGGAAGCGAACAAGGGGAGCTCGCGCTCCCCGTGTTCCCTTCCTTCTTTTCTTGTTTGCGCCAGAGCGATCACATTCATTGTCTACTATGCAACAAGGAAAATCTCTTCATTGAAGGTTTTACTGCCTTTTCTTGGTATACCTTGCCCTAGGTTTCCGGCCATTCCCCAAGTAGGTACTTGCATTTCTCACAATTCCAAGGAAAGGTCCAAATTTTCCAGAAGAACGATCATATGCAGCCAAGAGGGAGGTGGAGAACGAGAATTTAAGTATATCCTCCTGAGACCTGAATACAAAATCACTCTTCAAGCTGCTTTCTATGGTTTACTCTTAAGAGACGGACGTGAAAAACATTTTGCTTTTAAGTGGACGGCCATGGTTAGCTAGACGCCAAAAGCTGCAGCTCCATGTACTTGGAACATATACTTTGAAGAAGTAACCATCTCGTCATGTTTGCTATGGTAAAAGGTGCTTATTATTGCCTAAACGCAAAGGTGAAGCCGGGACTACGTGTAAATACTGCCGTGTTGCTGCTGCATCTTTTACTTTCACGCAATTTCAAAAAATTGAAACTTACTTCAATGTTGCTTTCCGCTCTCTGTGAAAGGACAAAGCTCTCAATCAATTTTGTGAAAAATTTCTCGAAAGCGGATGAAAAAGATATGAGTAAAGCACGTCATTGCAGTTCCACACGCAGTGGACTTCATATCCAGGATGAATATTTGTAGCAACTATTTCCGAGTTAGTTTTGAAAAACGAAACCGAAGACAATGTGCGATATATTGTACAAGGGGGTTTAGGAGGAGGAAATTGTTTGCAGTCAATCTAGCATACGCTGAAGAGGATGAAGGCGAAAGCCTGCGCGCTCACGAGACATTCATTAAATTACTTACCATTCTCATTCGAATGCGTCGTTATTTCCTATTGTTTGCGTTCTCCCATCAAAGTTATGGCGTTCGAGTGCCTTAATAAGCTATATCTTATTTACTGTGTCTTAATATTCATCTTAATTAACACCGAAGGTCCTGTATTCAATTCCCATCAACGGTCATGGGTTCGACCATCAATGATGGCACCATCAACTTTGGTGCCATTGAATTTTGGTCCTACCAAAGGTCGAGGGTTCGACTCCTACCACTGGTCGTGGATTCGAGTGCATTATGCCTTACCACTAAAGGTCATGGATTTGAGTCCCACCAATGGTCCTGGGTGGCACCATCACTTTTGGTGCCATAACGCCGTAGAGTCAATTTTTTTGATAACGCCGGACAACGGATTTTTCGACCCATGAGCCACTTAAGGCTTTCGCCACAAAACAGATAGGTTGGCTTGAGCTAGTATGTCCTGACTTATCTGCTACTCTTCACGGTGGAAGAAGATGATGCGTCGAAGAATAATTACGAAACGTGATCATTAAGACTGAAAAATAATTCGTACATCAAATAACCACGCAATCACAGAGGGTTCCTAAAGGTCCACATGTTTCCTGGACAACAAGAACAGTAAGATGGCGATTTTCAGAACGGGAGAGCGCTGCTCGGGCGTTAAATGAGTCCTGAGCTGCACAAATCGCTGAAGTTGGCTCATTTCTTATGGAATTATCATTATTAGGATACTTGACAAGCTTTCCGATTTATATCTGTCTACATAGTTGGTGCCTGTATATAATCGCTTGGCCCAACTTTTTCAAAAATATTTAAAAGCTTTCCATCATCATCACGCCTTCCGTAACCAGGCGGTCGTCAATAAATCGTGATCATGCCGACGTTGTCACGCAAGCATCGTCAATACGTCGGCGTCACACAGTCATCGTCATAGAGACATGCAGGACCTGTATTCACGACCAGCACTTGCGCTAAAATTGTTCTCAAGAGCAAATTAAAACCCATCCGCATACTGGACATATGATTAGCGAAAAACACGAACGAAAAGGTTTGTGAATTGGGGCCCAGATTCGGCACACTGTATATCGGTGAAGTTCCTTCTATATGCTCTGTTACGCAATGGCTTTAGAACGAGTGCCCGGTAGCTAAAAGAATTTTCCCATGTACTTGAGAGTGGCGAAACGTTTGAAAGGCAGATGAAGGCTCCGGACACGACACTTAAGGCGTTCCTTACGTTCGCATCGAACGCGAACCACTACATTCATTCATCTATTCAATCTTTCGTTCGGAATGACCGATCAAAAGGCACAACTGTATTGCTTCTGGGCATAATCGCGCACGCGGGTGATTCCCGCGGGACATATCATAGGACAAGTAACTCAGCGCGATGAAAGCCACAGAGACAAGAAAGGTGGACAAACACAAGCGCTTGTCTTTGCCCACCTTTCTAAAAATAAAAGAAGATTAAATTATGGAGTTTTACGTGCCAAAACCACGATCTGATTATTAGGCACGCCGTAGTGGGGGACTCCGGAAACTTGGACCACCTGGGGTTCATTAAGGCGCAGCTAAATATAAGCACAGGGGTGTTTTCGCATTTCGCCCCCTCGGAATTCGGCCGCCACGGCTGGGATTCGATCCTGCGACCTCATGCTTAGCAGCCCAACACCTAAGCAGGCACAGTGGGTGTCCACTTTTCTTGTCTCTGTTGTTTTTATCGCGCTAAGTTACTTGTTCAATTACGGGAAACCGACTAGCCCAACAATGAACTTTTCTAGAATGCACGTAATAGGAATGCGTAAGTTTATTCTGGCTAGCACTTGCACGTTCCACCAGTAGAAAGACGCGGCACGCGCGTCAGTGAACCAGTTCTACCGCGCAGCGAAATGCCGCCTCACGCACGTACCACATCTCGCGATTACACTGCATTGACACGATTACCCGGTGGTCGCGTGCGTGACGCGGAACTCACTGTGCGGCGGATGGAGCAGTACGTGCCTTGACGGCGCGCAAAAAGCCGTGCGTTTCGCGGTACACAAGCGTCGCTCAGTGGTTGCTGCGTCATCGACGTTGTAATGGCTGCGCGAGTAGCCCGCCCTAATATAAAGAAATTAATATGCAGCTCGTCCGGCTGTTCCCGCTGATTTCAGGCATACTTGCTGCCTGTGATGGCAGTATAGTGGGCACCTGTTGTGTGTCGGGATTCGCTGACACTGCCGCCTAATGCTTACAGGCAATTTTAGCGCACGCACGGTGCAGCAGGCGGTTACGCCCACAATTTTCTGTCATCTCAAGCGCAACGCGTCATGGACTTCGATTAGGGTACGACCAAAATGGTCGTTAATTGACTTCACTTTACAGATATTCACACGACGGACTAGCCTAAGAGTGTATAGCAGCACTCACATTCATAGCGGCCAGGAACTCTAAGAAGGGTTATTATTGAAGCGCACTGCGTAAGCCCGGTATGCGCCTCTCATCTTAAGCATAGTGATGCCATCTAATGCCCAAAGCGTTTACGAAGGGCACATAACTATAGGCAGGCCTCCCCATATGGCTCGAGTTACATAACATCAAACGATGACGACACAAATGAATGTATGGTTGATGTTACGTATATACTTGCGTATGTAGCGGTGCACCTCCGTTCGTATATCTGTGTTGCATCATTTCGCTTTGCCTGCCAATTGTGCGGGCGCGTTGTCCCTGACACCATAAAAGCTAATGAAGCGTAAGACTTATGCGTTTTCGTTTATGGCGTCATCTTACTTTTACCTAAGAAGCGCGCTTTGTGCTTAGGCGGCGGCAACAGCAGCCGGTGCGGTATTGTTCGGCAAAGCCTAAGCCATATCTCAATCCAGCGACTGTGCATCGCGCATATTTTTATTACGCAGCAATAGCCTTCGTGCGCTGCGAGCTCACCCGGCAAGCACGACAGAGAGAGAGAGAGAGAGAGAGAGAGAGAGAGAGACATGAAAGTGGTTAGTATTTCATAGTGCGATGACGGCATTTCCAGCTACCGTAGCCGCTGATGTGAATGGTCTGATTCAGCCGTCTACTCATCAGAAAGTCCTGTACGAACGAAAAGGCCGGCTTTCCCAAACCTAGTCCTTGAGCCATGCAATAACTCTCGTGCTTCACAGATAAACATGCCACGGTCACGCTCAGGAAACACGTATGTCTTCGGTACATTGATTAATTTGTGATCGAGGGCCCACTTGTGCAGGCGGCTCGCCTATTGTTTCATTTACATTATGTGCATAGTGCGCGCCCAGCTACGCGTCCTTTCCCACGTGTTATGCGTCATTCCAAAAAAAGAAAAAGAAAGCAACATCAAAAGCTTCTGTTGGTTGAATCAGCGAGCACGGACGAGGGTGCAGTGGGCGCAATCGACTTGCGAAATAATTTTCATTTGGGCAACTGCTTTATATATTTTTTATTTTGTTTTTTGATAGCGAGAGATGTTCCAAAACGCTTTCGTCAAATGCTTTTAATATCTTTAACAAAGAGTTATAAAGTGAGGCAGCTCGGCATATGAATGACGTTTGTTCAATGGCCGCGCCTCTTCATACATATTAAATTATTATTGTGAAAGTTGCAAGAGCATCTTATTTCGCTGATAATATGGTCTCGCACTCCTTAAATAATAATGAAATCAGGTGCTCATGGTAGGCGACAATATCTATTATTTATTGCAACGTCTTGTTATAAAGCTATTCCCCTTCTCACTCAATATATTAGGGGCCTTGACACTGCCGTACTCAATGCCAGCAAAGGAATAAAATCTTAGTAGGAAACTGGATTTTGTTGATCATTTCTTCAGGCGAAAATGTTTTCAAATATTTCGCGGTGGTTAAGAAGCTACGGTGTTCTGGTGCCCTGTAAGAGGTTTGCAGTCTGGTTACTCGCATGTTGGCCACCTTCTCGCAGGGGAGAATTGGAGACCGCCTGTAATTTGAGGTCGTTACTAGCTGGTCTTATGTTACCACAATGGTTTTAGCACACAATCACTGGATCCAGAAAAAAGACGAGTCCATAACGCTACCCCCTCCCACCACGATTCCCTCTCTTAAATCATTATCTAGAATAATCCGGAAAAAACAAATAAAATAAGATATCGTGCATCAGACTGGGCAAAAGTTACTCATGCCCCAGAATATTTTTGGCTTCATGGCCTTGCTAGTACATCATCGTCTCGTTCAGGTCACGGTAGGCTCCAACTTTGAGAAAAGCCGTATCGTCAATTTAACACTCGGTACTAACTGCCACTTCGAACAGAACTCCAAATCCAGTGGCAACTTTAATATAAAGAAGCAGCAGAGGTCATTTTATTGGAAAGCTGAGCGTGGAAGTGATAAAGCATTCATTTGAACCACATTGGCGTAATTGGCGGGTCAGCGCTAACGGTGAGCAACACTTCCGATATCAGACTTTTTCGACCAATGTAATGTTAGGCTATGAATATTTCATTTCCTTATCTATGAGATGCTCTAAAATATTTGCTTTCCAGCTAGCAAGGTGTAATATTTATTTGTGACATCTTCTTGCCTGCGAGCACCATGTTCACCTCTTTCTTTTTTCTCTCACTATCTCTCTCTGCTGCTTCTCTTTCCTATGGCACGATCTGGCTCAGACTGCCCTCTCTACTCCACGTATGACGCAAGGGTGCAGCGATGTATTCGTGCTACCTAACCATTCGAGAACGAGCTGTATTTGCCCGTTTTTATTTGGAGATAAACAAAGCGTTCATAATTCACCCGCCGTCAATAGCTTCTAGTCATGATAAAATTTTGGCCAGCACCACAAGGAACGCCGTCAATCACGAACTGGTTAACTCTAGTCACGAAGCCGCACGAACAACGTTCGGTAGCCGATGCATTTATGAGCCCACCGAACGATCGGCGGCCTTTGTTTGTTGATGGCGGCACCACGACGGCCTTTGTTTGTTTACGCGAACACCGATTACTGTCCGACGTAGCTGGACTGACAAGAGGAATGCGCATAATGATGGGAAAAGGAGCAACCACAAAAGAACTGGCAGCAAGCAACACTATTTGAAAGAGAGGGCAAACAGCGCATTGGGCATAAGTCGAATGGTCTGTAAGCAACAGAAAAATAGAGCTCGGCGTTACCCGCGCGCAATGAGCCCGCCGCGTGCAAACGGTGCAGCTGCAATCGCAGGAGTGTGCACGAGGTGAGCCGCACTGCAGCGGGGCCGGTCTCCTATACCAGTGAGCCAGCAATCGTTGACCAAGGGAGCCGGCGGCGTGTCTTCGTGACCAGCCTCGGAGTACGGAAGAGAAGCAGCGCCCTTGGAGTGGGGGGCGGGGGGGGGGGAGGAGGAGCAGACACAACAGCTCGTGAACGCGTCTGAAGCGGACGGCCGTTTCGTGGGACCATTGGTTCACGAAGCAAAAGAGGAAAAGGTAAAAGCGCTCGTAGAAGCAGCACCAGCGTGTACTGCGTACGTAGCCTTTCGGTTCGCCACTTTCTTGCAGCCCGCCTGCTTGAATGCGCGGCTCGTCCATTGTTTTTGGGCCCGTGATGCTAGGAAGCGAAGGAAACGGACCACTCCCAACACGCACTACAGCTGCCGCTGCTCTGTTGGTTGCATTTCACGAAAGAACAGCGGTGGAGGAGGAAGCGTTGTAGTTAGAGGGGCGAGCGAGATTGCGGGACGCCGATCGGGTACTCATGGAAACATGGTTACCAGTTATACAGAGTTTGCGACGTAAGGTTGGCGAGGGGGGGGGGGTGTCATTGCTGTGCTGGCCAGTTTATGAAACCAATTTGCAGGTGCGCATGCGAGCCTGTGAGTGCAATGGAACCAGGCGAAGCGTCGGTTTCAGGCTAGTCCTTAGAAAATGTCGTTTGCTTAAAAAAAAGGTTAAACATCGCGTTTTAATGGGGATGACTGAAAAAGTATAGAACAAAAATGGCGCGAGAACGCGAATCATCTTAAATGCCGATGCGCTGATGGACAGCAGTTATTTGTTTGTGAATAAATCGCCGCACACATCTCACTTTTGAAGATGAAGTAATGGTAAGGCAGCAGAGAGGGTGTGCGTTAGGTTTAAACTCATATAGACCTTCTGGCGGTTCCGCAAACACAGAATTGTCGTAGTCCTTGGCTCCATAGGAGTATCGAAGGACTCTCATGGATGCTGTATATGAAGACAAATGAATGAGGAACCAAAAGTTGCTACAGGGCAAAAGAAGGGACAAGAGGGAAAATACAAAGGCGGGACAGAGGAAGACGCGTCTTGCATTTACGAATAAGAAATTTAGGCCTGTCTAGTTCACTAAAAACATGCCATTGAAACAACGTCACACTTCTGACATCTGGTTTTCTTAGAAGACAAAGTGAGTTGATTGGTAGCTGTGGTAGGACAAAAGCCATCGGTTTAATGCTCATAAGCAGAGGCAAAAAGATAGCTGTGGATGAGTATGAGGGACCTTGATCAGCGGTGCACCTGCTCTTTTTTTCCTTTCTTCCTTTCTTTCTTTCTTTCTTCGTACTATGTCAAGGACAACTGTATTTCTCGCGGTGCATCTAGACAGACCCTCACCCATGTACTCCTCCATTACCGTTAGCGGGTATTGCATTCAATCAGAAGCAGTAGCTACAGATCAACTTCCCTGCTAAACTAAACATTCAGCTACATGACGGCACGAAATTGTATTTTTATACTATCTGCCCGTAATACAAGCGCTACATCTAAGCGTGTGCTAACGGATGTTCGACTGTTTGGCTTATCAAAGAAAGTAAAAATGATGTTTGTGCCTTCGCACGCAGGAAGGAAAGCGGGGAAAAAGCGCGGCGCCATCCGTCGCGCGCATGGCTCTGGGTGCAGAGTAGGGAGAGGGGAGGGGGGGGGGCGTTCTACTCCGGGCTGCTGTATGTTGAAAGCCATATGCGACGGGTACACTGTCCGTGGGACTTAGTTCACGTTGATGCGAGAGGCAGAACGAAGGTCAATTCGCTCGCTGCTGCTGCCGCGTTTCTTCACTCCGGCGTTTTGATAGTGCGTTTCCGCGGTTATCGAATGAGAACTGCTCATGTTTTCTTGCGGTCGCGTGATACCATGCTCGTTAATTTAGTTAGGAGCCTATGTTTACAAGTTTATATTGCCGGTAAAACTTTATTTTTACTTCCTATAGCTGTCCGCTAATTTGCTACCGCAATCGATGATTTGCATTTCGGGCCAAAAAGACGACTATTTCTTTTCTTTTGCAAGCCCGTAAGTGTTACCCACGAAGGGCTCTGCAGATGTTATCCGCGGAGGGCTCTGCAGATGCTATTGCGTTCTTCTCGCGAGCGATTATACGGACAATCGAGGCATGTTCACGGCGTTGTCGTTTCGTTGGCGCCGCCACCGCCCTGCTGTTCCGGGTATGGCGGTGCTTGTGCGAGTACGCTAGGACCATGTCTTGTGGGTCACGGGATCTGGGTCGGAATTCACTAAGCGAACCTGCGCACAAAATATGGTGTAAGGAAAACCTTACGAAAAAGGCGCATTCACAAAGCTAAACTGCTCGTAAGATAGGAAGTTTGCGGTGCCCGCCGCTGCAAGGACGAGCGCTGTAGAAAAAAATATACATATGTAAGTGTAGCACAGGTGCGAACTTCAGTATTGCTGCCAATAGCAAGTGTAAGTTGATTCACAAAACCTAAACAGCCGTCGTAGATGAAGACTTAAGAAGAAATCCCACGAGGAAACCTGTCCGCCACATAAGACAAATCACTATAAAGAAAATAATATGTTGAGCATTGTTTCTATGAAGCCTTTGTTGAAATCTTTGGTGATGGTGGAAGATAATTCATTTATAGAAACCCATGCAGAGCCGACTTGGTGCATTGTAGACATCAGGAAAATTTCGATTTTGCGAAAATTTATTGGCGAACACGCATCATCCCCGTTGTGTTTCGGTGGTCGCGGGATGTGCCTTCTGTTGGGACGTTCCCTCAGTGGGGGGAAACTTCCCAGTTTCGGTGGCAGAGGTAATTGGCGCCATTTCTGTATTGGGCAAACACGAAAATCCGTTGCCCTTGCATGGCCTCGTAGATCGTCGCGCGCACGCGCGCTGATCCAGGTGCCCGAGCCCTTCCTCCCCAACTCCTCCTCAATCATCCAATGACGAAGTATTTCTCAGAAGACTGGAAATGGGGTTACCAGAGTGACTGCAGTGGTTATGAGCGATAACATGTAGACTTGCGCGTTTATGAGTCGGCTCTATTGACACTGATCGTCGCCCCGCCACACTACCATACATGCTTGGACCAAACCCTTCACGCCGCAATTACAGTCGAACACCTACCTGTACAACGATCGCCTGTAGAACGGAATGACCTGTATAACGAAGGAATAACACTGTCCTTAGTCTTGTGTAAGCTGTACGCTGCGCAACCTTTACAACGAAGCGACCTGTATAAAGAAGCATTCAGGAGGCCTCAAGCACTTCGTTGTAAAGGCGTTCGACTGTATTACACTTCTATGACACGACGGACAAGCATACATAACGTCCTACATAGCACGAACTAGAGTACTTGTGCGCGCTCTAGCTTGCATTTGGCCATTAGAATTAATTGCTTTCTTCGTTGCGTCACAAGCGGGAGCATGTCTGTTTGACCCATCTTCGCCTCGTGGCAGCTACCTCTTTGGGAGGCTGTGTTAAACTGCACCCCCGCCTTCGGGGTTGGCTCTCATTCCCCAGTCATTGCCTCACAGCAGAATGCTACGAAGGCGCTACGAGACATTGTGCCGCCTTCGGGTGCGGCCCAGGTTGTACCGTTTCTTTCTGGCGTAAACAATTCACCGACGACTACGGTACTCCCTAATGCGAAATCTATACGTGTTTTCATTCCGCGATATATTGGCTGGCGCGGACAATCTGTCTCGTGCGGCACATAGCAAACGGAGCGAAGTGTGGCGCTACTACCTCGCTAATTCGCAGATCGCGAGAGGCAGCACGCATGGGTGCGATTCACAGCAGCCGCCGCAGACAGACCTACGCTCATGCAGCGCTTTGTTTTCATACAGGTTATCGGTGGACGCGCTCTCCGCATGCCAACGGTGAACAGACGATCGTGCGCTACTCTGGTGCTATCTCTTATAGCGGTCGTTGCCGCAGAGCTCGTCTTGCGCGGCGCTACGGTTTTCTCACGCTTTCGCCACACCATTCTCCTCCGCTTTCCTCCTCACCCTCTCTTCGCTATCGCCGTCTTTCAGGCCCCGCTGCGCCGCGCGCTCGCTTTTTCATCCTTCGCTGTGCTCGTTCGCTCGATTACACCGACGCTCAACGCAGGAAGGGGCGCCTAAGAGCTGCGCTCTAAAATTATGGACAGAAAGGAGAGGCCTATGTCTCCTTTTTTTTTGTTTCTTGAGCTGCTTCGCCGATCACACATGTGTCGGCAGGTTCCGGTTCTCTGTACATCGTAATTTTTATAGTTCCAATGCTTCGTTATTCTTACGGCTCAATACACCGGCAACTTGAGGAGGACGCGCGACCATTTGCGTCTGACGACCAAAAAGCGACTGAAGGCGACCGATGCTCACACCAACAAGCCCGGCTGAGCGCGTCCTGTGAGTCACAAATGCCGGAGATTATCTTCTCAGCAAAAACGATAGGGACCTATGCAGTTCACGCGCACTTTGTTGGTTTCGTGTTCTGGCAACAGCCATGGATTTTGATTCGAGCGAATACGAATACGTCGTCACTGTGCTGATATATTCTTCCGTGGTGTCAGCTGGGGCAGCGCGGAAGCCTCCGAAGGAAAAGCGACGCTGGTGGGTGCACCCGTTCCTCCGTTCGCGATAAGTGGCCGGCCACGCAAGCCGCCTCCTGCCCGAACGCCGCGCGCATGACGAGGAGTGTTATCGAGAGTAAATTGTAATTTATAGTTTGCGTTGCGGGGGAATGGGTGCATAATTTTTGTGCTTTCTTTTGCTGCTGTTTAGCTTCCTGCGAGTGCGCGCCGCGTACATTGGACACGTTGCTTGAACTGCTGCGCTTTAGCATCACAAAGCAAGATTCCAATTAAAGGCCCGCAGTTTACCATGGGGGCGTGTACTTTGCATTTGGCACGATGCAGGAGGACACCGGATGAAAGCACATGATAAAATAACTAGAGTGTACTACAACAGAAATAACAATTTTCGGCGCGCCGCTGAGTGGTTTAGCAGTTTCGCGACCACGGTCGAGCGACTGAAAAAACGAGGAGCGAGCGACTGGCCCAAAACAGTCGCTTTTCGAGAAAAGCAACCATTGCCACCATTTGGGACTGGTTTCCGACCAAGTTGGTTGCGCGACCACGATCAATTGCCGGTGTAAACGCACCTTTAATGTCATAAAAACCAGCCCACTTTTGAGTCATGGTCTACTTCGCACAGCTTAGCGCGACGAAAGCCGTCGGTGGCGGCCAGTGTGAACACGCCGGTGCCTTTGCTTTCGTCGTCGATACACAGCGAACATTAATGTGCCAGACGCAAGTAGAGTTTAGAAGCGCGAGGAAAGAAAATATACCCTAAAAGGAAGACTCGTGCACTGATTAGACGGCAAAATGACGACTACTAATCCGAGCGTTCCCCTTCGAAGCCCAAGCTCCAGAACCGTTACAGCTGCGGCGGCGAAGACAGGCAATTCCCTTGGGACACGAAGCTCTTGCGTCTGAACGATTAGTTTATTAATGTTAGAACTACTAGACCATAGCAAAGCAGCGTGAGAAATGTAGAGGGCTCAGCAACTGAAACGAAATATTGGGAGCGCGAGGCTGTCACCGTCTTCTTTTATTTTTCTTCGCGGCACAAGCTGATTGCAATGAAACCAAACGCAGTCACAATGCTTCGAAAAGGTTTTCGCACACATTCTATGGCACGACGTATCAGCTCGTTTTTCCCAACGCATACAGTTGACGCAGACAGCGCCGGTGACCATGGGCTTCGAGTATCGCGTCTGAATTGCTGAGCACTCTACGTACTGTTGCCTACCGACCGCGCGTATCAACTGTTTCAGCCGTTCCATCCGGCGAGGCCGCGATGAAAAACGATGGAGGGGAATTTCCTAACCAGCTTCAGTCATGTTTTAGCAACTGTTCGTGCATCTAAATACACATGTTTGATCGGGTTGGGTTCCATGTGATATTTCGGCAACGCAAAACAAGGAAAAAAAAGCGACGGGACGTCTTAAATCAACGTAGCTGGCAGCAGCGCCTGCCGAGTTCGGCCGCGTATTTACAATTGCGAGTAGGTACAGCGGGGCGTGGCACTTGTTGAGACGCCGGACGTTCGCGCGCATGAGCGAGTAAGAGCGGCTGCGAGAGAGAAAATGTGGGGAGTTTTGCTCCTTGAATATATGACTCTGCCTAGGTACTACGGAGGTGTTTCTTAGTGCGTGTTGTATACGTTTGTCCTTAGGCATGCCGGCAGAAGTGACGGGGCCCGGTAGTACTGAACTGAGCGTTGCAAGTTGGCGGTTAGACGTAATTGTATTTATTCAATCATGTTTTTTTACTAATTGAAACAACGTGTCATTATTTCGCATTATTGGCGGCGCCTCCAGGACAACAAAGCGGCAACGGGGACACCAAAGCTAGAACCCGGACTGGTCCGTGGGTTGGAGCTCACCGAGGCCTGCGCGTTCCAGGGGTGTATAAGATCCGCTGTCGCGGAAAGAAATTTATTTTATGCGGACACCACTTGCCACGCTTCGGCCTCCACGGCCCCAACCCACGGGCCACCCTGCTTCCAGATTTCACCCCCTCCACTACACTTTGAGTGGCCTGGAGATCCTGCACCGCCTGCTATATTATAACCTAAGGTGCTCTCCCGAGACCTCCGTTTGCCGGTTACATGTGCCCTCCTGGAGCACTGCTTATAAAAATCCAATCTATGAAAAAAGTGACCCGCGACTTATACAACACCTGTCAGAACCTTGCCCTTTCAGACACAGCGACCACCAAATGTGGCGTCCGTGCCCACTGCCTCACCGCGCAGGCAGCCAGCGGCGGAGCGTTAACAAACTTGACCGCACTCCGCAATGCCGGCATGTCTAGGGGACAAACGCATACAACACGCGCTCAAAAACCTCCTCGGTAGTGCCTAAACGGAGTCATATATTAAAGGAGGAAAAGCCCCCAGATTTTCTCTCTCGTGCCCGCTCTTACTCGCGCCTGCGCACAAACGTGTGGCGGTCCCTCAAATGAACGTCTCGTCGCTGTACCTACTAGCAATTGTAAAAATGCAACCCAGCCCGGCCATCACGTGGCCTTCCATTCGTGGCGCCGCCACGTGAGGGCGCCACCGGTCCAAACTCTACCCGCGCCCGGTACCTATGGAACATGCACGCGAGCCTGGGTGCCTAATCATGCCATCATTGTAACCTTGACAGGTCGTGGTGATCGAGTGATACCAATTTACTTCCTTTGTGAACGCATGGCACTACGCGCATTTATAACAGATAGTAAGCCAACGCTTAGGGCAAATTGGGCTGCCTCTACATCTACGAGCCTCACTTCGTGTAATGTTCCAATACTTTGCCGTCATCGTCAATGATTCGCCCTGCGGGTGAAGCTACGACATCTTCCTTTCATTTTATTTTCAATAATGAGCCTGGGGCGATCTTGTTTAGGCAAATTACATTTTTCTTGCATGCGCGTGTGTCCAGGACGCCATTGTTTCTCTCCCTCATCTTTCCGCTTCCTCGTCTCCATTTTTTTTACCAACCGGGTGCTTTTCCTTCCTTCGTCTATTCTATTCTCTTTTTAATTACAGTTGAATCATAGTCCTATACATAGGGTGTTTTTTTTTCAGCTGCACCAAGTTTTTGAGAATCATGTGTGGGAGATAACATATTTATAACCCTTGAGCTAAGTTTCTCGATGTGGCTGACATTACTTTCACGAGCATTCAAAGGCATGATTAAGGAACCAAAAATGTTAACTAATATGTTTTTACTAGTTAATGTAAGACGGTTACTATAATTAACAAATTGTAGCTGGAGTTTGCAAGGTATATAAGCTGGGGAACGAATTTTGTGAGTTGCACCGGTTTTGTAGATATGCGCCGTCAATCTTGCGGTAAAAAATGAATTGTTGTTCCTTTCTACTTTTTATAGAAAACGCCGGTTTATGCGTCAAAGCGCAAAAGTAACTGGAACGCCAATCTATTTAGTCGACCATTTTGATAATGAATATGTCGAAACTGCTGTGCTTACACCTTCCGAACTCATCGGCTACAATTTGTAAATTGCAATATAGGCCATAAAGTAAACAACTCAGAAGCTAATTAGTGTAATTAAGTTAATTATTCAAAGACAGTTTTTGATTTCTTGTAGAAGTAATGTCCACCTCGTTGAGTAATTTCCTTCATGTGTGAAGATTGTGTTGCCTGCAACAGAACCGTTTTTGAAGTTTTATTTAGACGTGTCATGGTCGTGTATGCGCATGAGCTGCTGTTTAAATTTCGGCGTATTTTGTCAATGGTGTAGCCCATAAACATAAACATTACGTGACATTAGATGCGCGACCTGTGGATGTGTAAGCATACACGCTACATCAGATTAGATTACAGCATGCATAGGATAAAGATAAAGGCAATTATAAGTCTGCATTTCATTTTACAGCATTGAATAACCGGTTTCTGAAAGCTTCGTCTCACGTTGTTTGCAACGTGTGCGTTGAATCTGCACACTTTTAATATCATATTGGCATTAAGGAGCGTCTCCCTGGGAATAAAGAAAACCAACAGTGTCCCCAAAAGCGCGAAGTTTTATTGCTTCATCGGTTTTGTTAATGTTGTGGGTGTTTTCTTGTTTCTTTTCTGTAAATGTATCGAACCTTTCCTTGATATCTAAAAAAAAACCATTTGCTCACTTCACTTCGGCTAAGTCTATTTAAGCGTTAGAGCTTCAAGAAGCGCCCTGTATTAGAATGAAATAGAAAACATTAAAGGTGACAAAAGTTTACAAAGAAAAAGCAAGGCCGGATCGGTAGAGATTCAGAAAGTTAAGATTGGAGATAGGTTAACCGGAGACAAGTCCAATTTGCTAGCCTGGAGGAAAAAAATGTGGAAAAGCGATTCAAAGAGTCAACAAGGGAGATAGGTGAGTTGTGAAATGGAAATTAGCCCACAACATTTTAGGCGGTGCACATCAATACAAAATATTGCCTCACCCCCTTGCAAACCTGCTGAAGCGGAAGTGAAATCAGAAGATTTCTATTGGCAGACATTTAACCTTCATTTATCGGGATTGGTGTCATCCAGGTAGTTCGGGGCGTTCGGTAACTACCGGCTTACTTGACAAATATTTGCCTATACTTCTGCCCAGTCACTCGTAAAGAACGCAAGTATGATCATCAGTGGGTGAGGTGGCAAGTTTCACGCGTCCTGCCGATAAAGTGAACTGGTGACAACGGCGGCACAAGCAAAAAAAAAAAAATTAAGTGAGGAAACAGAAAAACTAACTACATACCAGAAAATTCTGGCAGAACCAGAGACAATTCGAAAAACTATATGACAGAATAAATAAACACTCAACAACGATGCTATATAACCATATCACGCATACACCTTGACACAAGAAACAAGAAGTTATCTTATAAACAATCTTTCCTTGCGTTAGTAACGGTCACTAATGTCGCTTTCTCCCAGAAATATTTTAATGCTATTAAACTGCATTTTTATTTGCTCTTGCCGGCCACGGCCCTAATAATTTCTTTAAACTGATAGATTTACGGTTTAGTAATAGATATAAGTCGCCAACTTGCTGCTGCATGGTACTGGCCTTCTAGAAGAAGATTTGTTTCATCATCAACAGAGCCACATTCACACTGATCAACTTAAGCACGGCCGAAATCTGAGCACTGCGCAAAACAATGACCGAACAGAAACACGTGTTCCACTTCAGAGTTCTCACTACACCTTTTTGTCACTCTGGCGTCTCGTCACAAGGTTCGGGCGCAAACGTCTTTTTCTTCATGTGTTCTGCATGGCAGGTGTTGTGCCCCTACTGGTGGCAGATGCCAGCTTCCTCCCTTCCTGTCTCCTTTGCGTGCTTGTGTGTTTCCATAACTAATAATAATAATAATAATAATAATAATAATAATAATCATAATAATAATAATAATAATAATAATAATAATAATGACAAAAAGGTGCATGTTAGAGTTTTCAGTGGACCTTCTTGTCAAAAACATAATGGCTAATACATGGCGAAATGGTTGATCTTTCTGAAGTACGCGGCCAAGGATTCCGACGAGACATCACAGTGACGTCGCCGAATGCAGCTACTGTAATGTGGCTCTTTACTTTGCGGTAACACTCAAACGACTTATAGTTGGCATTTTATTTTAATTAAAAAATACACCGCAATTTTTTATTAATTTTTTACTATGAAACCGCTATGAATATTCGCTCACATTTTGCCGTCATGAGGAGCTAGTGCAGGAATTTGAAGGCAGCGTAACCTCCAGCTTTTCTCCTTCTCTCCCGCCGGGGTGCCACAAGGTTCCTGTCTTGTTGGATGTGTCCTACCTGCTATTATGAAGGCGAGATGGGCTTATCTTGCTTGACGTAACATTTTCTTTTCCCTCTATTATAGAGTAAATGAAATGCTAAGGAAAACAAACAAGCGTCTCTAGGAGAGAAATGCAACTATACTGTATTTTCCGCAGTGTCGTTTCTCTTGCCTCCCTCCATGTTTATGCGTAGCCATTAGGTCAGCCATATCGTAAAACGCCAACGACAAGCGCGGGCGTAACTTCAAACGAAACTCAGATTTGTTCATATCTTAACACATCCTAAAAAGTATGAGTTAACTACCCCAGCAACAAGCAGTACGAGTATTTTTTTTATTATTTTATTTAGGAATACCTTACATGTCTTTAGGAGGGCTTTGAGCAAGGGGGAATAAGGGTACATAAACGCAAATGAAGGCGTAGTTTTGTTGTCGCCAGAATTACAGAAGTAATCGACAGCAATTGGTAGTAAGTGTTTGGCGCACGACAAACGACCCGTTGTAGGGTGCGACGGCGGTGGCAAGAAGCAAACTGATGTCTTCACCTTCTACGACCCGCTCTCCCTGAAGCCCGGGACTTCAAAGGGACTAGGCGCTTTCATCTGCGCGCCTGCGGTGTCATTCCCCGTCGCCTTTGGTCGCTGACAGGCAGGCCCTCATTCAGAAGGCACGAGTGGGGCAGTTGCATTCAGTTCACGGGCGCTCATTCTTGTATGTCGACTGCCGGTGACGGCGAAAGTCGGCACGTGACGGTGACCTGAGCGTATCGCTTTCACTCGGCGAAGACGTCCTGCCGTTACGCTTCGAGCAGATACGGTGGCCATATTGTAGATGCAATTTCCTGGTCTTGGTTTGCTATGTTGCAGGTGAACGAGGTAGAGCTACGTCACCCCTTTGTACAAAACAGACGACCCAATTGGCACGTCATCGTAGATGCAGACTTCCTAGTAAGAGAGAGAGAGAGAGAGCATGATAGTTTATTTATAAGTCATCAATCACAAAAATACGCGTATACGGGCCACGGACTGTCACAGAGTAGTAATGCGGAAAACGGGACCCTCAATTAGAAGCTACAGAAAAACTAGTTACTTTGAAGTCAGCAGCTGCGTCGCATCAGCAGAATAAACCAATAACAAAAAGACACGCAAGTTTTTGCTAACACAATGCTAATAAAGAAATCAAAAACATTGCCGGAATACATCTTAAAGTAATAGCCAATCGAATTGAGAAAAGTATACATTTTCTTTTTTTTTTTAACAGTGTCAAAAATATGCGTCTACCACTGGGAACTTGCGGGAAGGCACCCACTAGGATAGTAGGCGTTGCCATCAAAATCCTGTGCCTTTCTCCTAGGGTGTTCATATCCGTGCAGATGGAAAGCCTGTCTTCGATTGAAGAGTTTTATGCCTCTCTGGACGCTGACAACCACCTTTCGCGTCATGCACGTATGTGCGGTGGGCGTACGCCATGTTAGGAATTGACACTTTGCACAGACCGCCGGAGGCGCGGTGGCAGATGGGTGGCTGACCGAAGCAACAATATATGTAGGAGAGAAGGAAAGCCACGTATGAAAGCCACGTAGCCGAGCCCGTACTATACAAATCTAAGCGGATTAACTTCAAAATACAGGCTAAAGCGGCGCATGCGCACGTACGGGCGATAAGGCAGGCATACGAGTGCGCAGTGCATGCGAGAAGTGTGTTGCCGCTCGAATCCACGACGACTCGGTCCTTCAAAGAAACCGGTCGAACGCATTGCGCTCAAAGACGGCGCCGCGGCAGCGCAGACGGAAATACCAACGAATACGAGCTCACTCGCGAGGTGTACACGTATACACGTAATCAGCTGCACCAGTACGCGAGCGGCTGGCTCGCCCGTACCGCATAGCTTGGGTCACTCCGTTCCGTACTCTTACGAAGCGGCGAATGGCGGTGCCCACGCAACTTGTAACGCCCAGACCTTGGAGCCTTAGGGCTAGGCGCGCGCGTCTGCGCTCATTACGCGCCGTGAAGCGCAGTGGTTTCACGCATAAAGTAGGGGGGCCTCGCGCATATGTGCGCTCAGCCCTGCGTGTCACCGTTCGTGAAAAACGACTCGTGTATGCGTTCCGTTTGGCCGTTTATCTCGACGTACGGAACGCCGGCCCAGTATCATACATGCGCCGGAAAGAGTTGTGCCAATGGACGTCGAAGAAAAAAAAAAGAAAGGGAGGCGAGCAAGGACAGTGACTATGCAAATGTGCAAGTCGAGACCATTACAGCGTGCATCATATACGAACCGTTCTATAGAGTAACAGCCGACGCTGACAGGTAATCGCGACAAATGAATCTTATCTTCTTTTAGACAAACCGCACCTTGCTGTGCCCAGTGGGCAAGCTCTCCTTCCATTCAAGCAATTCACGTGCCTAAGAATTGAGCGTTTAAAAGGAGAACAGCGCGAGAGACAGGGACAAACGAAGAAAGACACACGCGCACGTTTGTCCCTGTCTCTCGCGCTGTTCTTAAACATGAACTACCAACATGCCCAAGTCTCTGCCATCCTGTGAAGTACGAAATAGAAGCACGTAGATTGTCAGTGAACAGATTCCAACCGAACAAATAGCTGCACACCTGTGCCAATGGGGACTAAAGCCACGATTCCTTTTGTCCCCGGCAGCTGTCCATCGTGATTACGTGGGAGTAGCGCTGAGGTATTGGCTTAGTGTGTACCTGCTCGCAAGCATTCTGTAAGTTTACAGCAGTGAACGAGGCCGAGAGGGGAGCCACCGCACAGAAAGGTAATCCTGGAATCTCTCCTTGAGTGCCTGTGGGAAACGCCTTACCCTATCCAAGTTCACCTTCCTTCATCCCTTCCTTCCCATATAGTCATCACCAAGAGGGAAGGCCGTACCTGTTTAAGATAAATAAAACTTTTCAGCAGCAATATTGAAAATAATTCAGTAGTAGGTACATTGAAGCTGTGTCCCAGTTAACGAGCATGAAAGTTGAAATGATTAAACAACACCTTCTCGACAACAGAAACCAATAGTTGTTAGCAGCCGCACGCAGAAGCGTACAGTATTATTTGTTATCTCCTTTACAAATTATTTTAAATTACCCATTTTATAGAGAAAACTTTACGACCGCTATGCTAATACTAGCTTTTATAGTACATTTTTATGTATTAGCGTCAATCGTACTAGTACATTATCTGCTGCGTGGCGCTCTTTTTCTCGTTCAAACTAAAGTTCGCAATATATTAGAGTCGTCGCGGCCTCCTACTTTCACAATTGAGGGAATTCTGGATGCTGCTTATGTTATAATATTCTATTATTCGTCTTCGTACGCACATTACGCACATTACTTCATATACGGTATTATTATTATTATTATTATTATTATTATTATTATTATTATTATTATTATTATTATTATTATTATTATTATTATTATTATTATTATTATTATTATTATTATTATTATTATACAGTTTACACATAGTTGTAGTTAAAGCTATCCTCTATTTAATAAACAAAACTGAAGGGAAACTTGGAGCATACTTATTTAAACGCCACTTGACCCTTTGTAGAGATCACTTTTACACGAAGACTAAAGCGTAGCAAGAAAGATTTTAGGTTATGAACGCTTATGAATGCGAGATGCTGACAGCCGCACATCGCCGCAGTCACCTACGAGAAGTGACTGTTAAAGCCCTTCCACATGAAATAAGAGAATGTTTGCTTCACTATGGCTTCCGTGCCAGAGAATGGCCTTCTATAGTTGCAGAGCAACGGCGTGCGATCACGAGTACGGCGGTTCTGGAGAAAGCCAGAATCAAGTTGGCGCGCCACAGCAATGTACGATTCGCTTCGCAGGCGTCACGCCTTCGCGCGATGTGACGCCTGCCGTTACTGGCAGTGTGTATAGGCAGCTTTTCTCCAGAGGTGCTCGGACACAGCCGTAGGTGCACCGCTGGTTCTTCCTGTTCGCGTTTCTTTTGTTTTTATCTCCCTGTACTTTTTCTCTCGGCCTGGTGCTGCATTATGGCCGCAGTTATTATTACACACACGCACACCTGCTCCACCTAGCTCTACTGAATGCTCACTATTACGAGGCTAATTGGCAATGGATCATCAACTATCAATTCAAACCGTGGAGTAGAGAGGGGGGTCAAACCGGCCTCGTACGTTACGGCAGCTTCCTCTGGTGAACTTATTCTGCGTTTCAGGTTGCTTTCCTAGCCTGGCCACCGCGTAATTTATTATTTTCAATTTCTTGCTCTGTTCCCGAATACACATTGTAGTATGCAATTTCATTTCGTCGCTATGTCAAAGACAGTGCCTCCGAGCTTTTGGAGTGATGGTTGATGTGCTGCATTGGAAGCGATGCGAAATTCGAAGGTGACCGCATGCGAGTGTGCGCACAAACCCCACGCCATGAAAAGCGTGATTGAGACCACAGCATTGAGCTATCAAGGTGTAAGTAGATATATTGCTATGGAATATCCGCAGGACACTGCATTTTTTTAAAACTACTTCATGCATAATTAGATGTGGTGCCCCTCGTATCACGTATACGCAGCAGCAGTGGTGGGAGTATTTGCTGCCTGTTTTAGACGCATCATCGCCCAGTCCACTTGATTCTGCTCCATTTGGCGCTGTAATGAATACCGAACATCTTCCCTGCGGTAGGAATTTAAAGCGGCTAACTGTATCACTTTAAACATATGCGCCGAAGGCATGTTATAGAGAAGACACAAACAATATATTGGGCCCCACTACCACATGAGTTGACTACTTGACACTCAGGCGATACTGCCAGTGTTAGTAGGTACTGACAACTGTGTGCAGACTTGAGCCTGAACATGTGAGAGCGTGGGTGAGTGTGAGCGGTCATGTACGCCTGTGCCGACGAGTGAGCGTCTACAGGAGTCTGAAAAACGAGTGAGTGCTTGGCAGTGTAATTGGTGGTGGCCGTTGACATCAGGGGCGTGCTCACAAGTGTGAGTGGAGGCGAGTGACAAGCAAGGCTATGCAAAGGTTCATCAAACGTTTCATGATACATATACAAGATACCAAGAGGATAAGTATTTAAAATACAGATACAATATAAAAGCAGGAAAATGGAACCCGACACGATACTTGCCATTTGTATCTTAAAATACATCGATACATTAGAAAGAGGCAAAAGTAAACTGAAGGCTCGATTTTTATTTGTCATATTTTAAGAAGCCAACAAAGAATGACACCAAGGTTAGCACAGAGGAAATCACATGTACCTGTTAACTGAAATGAAGAAATGATAAGTTAATGGAAATGGAAAGTAGACGAAAAAAAAAAGAAAAGTGGCCGCAGGTGAGGCACGAGCTCACGCCTTCGCATTACGCGTGCGATGCACTTACCAACTGAGTTACCGCGGCGCCGCTTGCCCATCTACTTTCTTGGGTATATATGTTTATCTGCTAGAACTAAACCTGGGAGTGTTAGCCAGGGCCACACCTCGCAGCCTTGACGGCGAATGTGGAACATCCTTTGTTGTCACAGGCGTCACGTGTACGCCCGTGTACGCAGGCGTATACATAATTGCAGTCGCCGGAGCCAGTAATTGACCTCACGACCTCAGCCCCAGAACGCCATAGCTGCTCAGCCACACCTACGCATTACGATTTATGTAAGTTATCCTGTCACAACCCTCGTGGGAGCTTTCAGATGGACACTGATTTCTTTAGTCATGTTTTACCTCTGTTTCATGTTCTCGAGAGTGCAATAGCTTGTGATAAGCATACCTGCACTGGCGCGGGTGCATAAAGATCTTCGGTGGAATTCACTAAGCTGAGCCGTTAGTACACGCAGTTTGTTAGCCAAAAAAGTTTCTTACACTAAGATGAGGGTGTAATCGAAGTGGCAATACATTTAATTTATGGCGCCGTGTGAGAGCGAGGAGGGAGCAAGACTCGCTATAAAGGACAAGGAATAAAAAAAGCGACATCAACTGATAGCGTGAAAGCACATCATGCATCGGTAGTTGAGGCTATATTCCTGCGGCCAATCAGTGCGCTCCCCTTTTCGACAGCTTCCTTTTCCGGGTCTCTGCTTCAGCGCCGACAAGGGCAACCATGCTCACCCGTTCACCGCGCCACCGTAAAAAAATGGCAGTGTAAGCGCCACGCAACTTTCTCACATTTCTTCGGGAGACAGGGCTGATGGGCACATGGTGACATATTTGGAGGAGAAAGAGGCGCTCAGGTGGAGCAATGGCCGGCCAGGTCCAAAGCGACTAAATGCCTTTATTTCGATGCTAATGAGGGCTGGGCTGGGCAGCTGCACAATGAATAGTTCATATGGCCTCCAAGTCAAGGCCACGAGCATCCGTACGTTCATCGGTATGGTGTGTGACCATGGTGCACACGGTCACAGGTACGGTCAAATGCCGCACGTGCTCAATATGACCTTCCTCGGTAGCCGGTACCATCTATAAAGTGCTGTGGTCGACGATGTCGTCGAGTGCCAACCGACGAAGAAACGCACGCTCCCTTCGCATAAAGGAACCCTGTCGAGGGCACGGAGAGCTATGAAAGCAGCCATGGCCACCGAAAATACCAAAATTATGACAGAAAACTTCGCTACATAACATCCGGACTTGAAAGTTCCGCTGCCTATGAAACTTTCACGTCGCATCAGTGTTCATGGTTTCTGATTGGCTTATCCTTATCTGAAAAACATGATGCGACGCACCAAGGGAAGAGTTCCTTTTGCAGGTTGAGACGGTGACATTTCGACAGAAGCGAAATGCATAAAGCCGGGATAATAAATCGTAGGTTCGCGGCGTCAAGGCCTGGAGCTCCTAACTCCGCGGTGTCTGTCTTAGCTCAAGTCGTATCTCAGAGAAATCAATGGCTATAGTAAGTCAAGGTCTCCACGATGATCAGCGCCAACGTTTCCATAAATTTAGCAGCCTTATAAGAACACACGTTCCGGTGTACGTCATGATATTGCACTGCACCGTACGCGAAACATATAACGGTTCAACATTCTAGCTGGTTTCGGGTCAAATGGGTTCAAGTCGTCGATCTTGCTACACCGACGCACTTTGTTGGGAGCCGTCACTGCACATAGAGGGTGTGTGTGCTTTTTTAGAAAATACAGATATTTTTATGAAAAGTCTATTAGAGCAGCGAACATGCCATTCATGCAGACGCGTTCATAGGCGAGGCGGACATACTTTGCCGCTAATAACGTGTGTTCTATAGAAGATTGAATAACAATTATGAAAAACATTTTTATTAGTGCCTTAGGGGCAGCTCTATAAATGGCGAAATTGAAGGCAGGGTGCATATCTTAATGCACCCTAATTTCGTAAACATTTTTAAAGTCCCACCTGATTCGAGATATTTATTATGAATTTCAATGGCAAATACACACAATGTTGAAACCGAGCGCCGCGGGAGCGCATGGAGAATTGTGTGCTCAAAAGCACCAGTAAAAATACTCATCCGCTGCCCTATGAGCGAGGAAAAGCTCTAACTAAAGAAAAAGAAATAACGATAGGAGTGCTAAGAGACATCACTCAGACATTTTACGATTGTCAGGGACGAACACTGCACTTTTAGTTGCTAGCATCCCACAGAGTGTCATGACGAGTGTGAAAAGTCAGGGTATGGCATGCTTAAAAACAACACAGACATTAAGCAGATGTTCGCAGAGCAGCAATAATGTTACTGCCTTCCACAACAGCGCGCGCCCGATACAGTTATGCACTAAACTGCTCAATGAACTTTGAGAAGACAAATCAGAGTGTGCACCCAAAATTATAAGCACTCACCATCCTCGGCTACCAGTTGGGGCCTCTAGCCAAGCGACCGCAGCAGCGCGCTCCAACGATTACCTGTATCAGTTCGAACGGAACCGATAGACATGATTATGTTCGTGCGACTGCTACCTCTTATCGTAAAAATTCTTTACGTCGGCAGCTGCGACCGCTGTTTATTTTTCGTGAATCGACTTACCCTTACTATTGGAGCAAGTACTGAAGTTCGCACCTGTGTATACCTTTACATACACACCTTTTTTTAGACTACAGCCAGGCACGTACCCCAAGTCCCCGTAATTAAGCGGTATATCCCCCCCCCTGCGTTATGCGTAAGAACTGCGAGCGAAGTATGGCTCCAGCCGCGAAACGTGCTTCAGCTTACGCCACCACTCCACACACACATTCCTAAAGCGCCGCCAAATCAAGCTTGAGACTTGACAGCTATTCGGTGGTCAACATTTTGCTGCCTTTTTCACTCCTTTTGGATGGCGGTAGTTATCGGCATCTCCTGGGGTGTGAAGGCCAGTTTTCTCATCGATTCGGTGCCTGCGCGATTAATTCGAGATGCGTTCAGTTGGCCGCATCTATTCAATGGACACGAGCATCGCTGTTGCTTCGTTAGTTCAACCTTCTTTGTTTAGACTGATCCAGGGACCAGGAAAGGGATATTGTTCCTGGTCAGCTGGTTCATATACTCGTGGAACGAGTTGGGGCCGGAGAAAACGCCAGTTGCATTTAACTTTTCGTTTTGCTTCATTATTTCCTCCAGTGACGGCTCGCCGCGACGCTGGCAGGTCCTCGGAACCGTATACCCGCAGTATGGGCTAGATAAGGTGGAAAATAAAATAATGCCAGACAGCGTCCATAATAAAACCCTGCAATAACTCTTAAACCCATAAGCAATATGACTGTTACCCGTTACCTCATCTGATCTTTCCCTAATTGTACAGCACCTTTCGTGCGAAATTGGCAACTGGAAACAAGAGTCGCAAGGAATTGAAAAATTTAGCGCCATCCTAAGGGATAGAGCCAAGGCAACAGCCAAACAGGAAGGAAAAGCGAAAATTAACAAATTTCACCGTTGTTTACGAAAATATTTCTACGGAAGGATGAACGAAGACAGGAAGAAGAAGATCGCGAGACGCTGGCTGCTGCGGGTTGTTGTTGGTCCGCCATCTGAACTGCTCAGACTCATTTTGTATATATATTGTATATACAAACTTCTATACTGCCAACATCCCCGTAGCATATTGGTGAAAGGTGCGGGCACCACAGCTTGAAACGAAGCTTCGCAGTGGACGTCGCATCACCGTACGCACCATGAATGACAGTGAGCGCTCGCGATCAACGTCGTTGCCGCCTCCTACGTCACCGTCGCATGCTACGTCGCTGTCACCTTCGGTTGTCGCTGTGCAACCCAGGGATCCTGGAACTTTCTGCGGGACCAATGGCGTCGACGTTAAAGAGTGGGTGGCCATGTACGAACTCGTGAGTGGAATCAACAAATGGGACCCTACGCTTATGCCAGCTAACCTATTGTTCTACCTAAGAGGCACGGCAGAGGTGTGGTACGAAAACCACGAAAAGGAGCTAACCAGCTGGGACCAATGCAAAGAGAAATTGACAGAGTTGTTTGGCAAACCAGCCAGCCGTAAAATTGTCGCAATGCAGGCACTGGCCTCCCGTGCCCAATCCTCCACGGAGTTCTATGTCTCGTACATCCAGGACGTGCTGGAACTTTGTCGTAAGGCCGATCACGACACGACAGAAGCTGGTGTTGGGCTGCTGAGCACGAGGTCGCGGGATCGAATCCCGGCCACGGCGGCCGCATTTCGATGGGGGCGAAATGCGAAAACACCCGTGTGCTTAGATTTAGGTGCACGTTAAAGAACCCCAGGTGGTCAAAATTTCCGGAGTCCTCCACTACGGCGTGCCTCATAATCAGAAAGTGGTTTTGGCACGTAAAACCCCAAATATTATATTATTATTATTATTACACGACAGAAGCTGAGAAAGTCGGGAAAGTGCTTAAGGGCATTGCTGACGACACCTTCTATCTGCTCATGTGCGAAAGTTGCTCTACAGTTGATGCAATCATTAAACAGTTCCGACAATTCGAGCAGGCCAAAAGCCGACACGTCTTGCAACTATTCGCCAGACTTCCCAATACTGCCGCAACGTCGACGTGTGAAGACCAACCCTGACGGCCCCAAGTTCCTCCTTGTCCTTCCTCGTCATCTGGAATCCGTCGTTCTCGAACAACTTCACGATGCACCGACAGCGGGACACCTTGGAGCTTTGCGTACATACGACCGCGTACGACGCCGGTTCTTCTGGCCGGGTCTCTACTGCTCTGTGCGTCGTTATGTCGCAACTCGCGAATTGTATCAGCGCCGGAAGAAACCTGCCCTGCCACGCGATAACAAAGGCGTTGCCGACTAGTTGCGCAACTGACGTTGCCGATTTTCTCCTTCACGACGTCATTCTCCACCACGGTGCACCTAGACAGTTACTTAGAGACCGCGGCCGCTCGTTCTTGTCTCGAGTTGTGGACGACGTCCTCCGCTCTTGTGCCACAGAGCACAAGCTGTCCACCGCCTACCACCCACAAACGAACGGTCTTACGGAACGTCTCAACCGAACACTCACAGAGATGCTGTCAATGTACGTCTCCAACGATCACCGCGACTGGGACACCACGCTGGCCTACGTGACATTCGCGTATAACTCGTCCCGACATGAAACCACAGGATATTCACCCTTTTATCTCTTGTATGGTCGCGACCCCACACTGCCCTTTCACACCATCCTACCTTTTGTACCCCGCGTTGCCACTGAGTACACTCGCGAAGTCATCGATCGCGCTCAGGTGCGTCAAGTCGCGAGATCTCGCTTATTAGCCTCGCAGCATCTGCAAAAAGAGCGTTACGACCGGTGCCATCGCAATGTTCAGTTCGCCCCAGGTGCTTGGGTGCTGGGTTGTTGGTGGTCAGCCATTTTAACTACTCAGACTCATTTTGTATATATATTGTAAATATAATTTTCTATACTCCCAACATCCCCATAACAATATTTTTGGATTAACATCTCTTTCTTTAAACAGAAAGTTGAGAAAACGCCGCAGGAAGTGGAGAACAATTTCATGTGTTCTGAATGGCGCTTCTACAGTTATCGGTTGAGCCGCCTAACGTAGCCACTTCTGTGATGTGCTTATGTGGGTGTTTTTCTAACCTTCCGCAGTGGACGCTGTATGGCGCTGTAACCGCAGCGTCCGGTGCTTTACGTGGTTGTACGGGACTGGCGATGGCGCATCGTTACGCAACTTCCTAAATAACAGTACGAGTCGGTTTTGTAGGATCCCTTCCCCACCCCTGCCTCCAGAACAAAATGTACCCAGAGAGATACAAGAACACATGTCCTCACTGCAATGCATTAAGCACCCTTCGACACGTCGTAGGAGAGTGCGATTTTTCCATAGACCACCCCTCACCTACACCCATAACTAACCCCACTGCTACCCCCACCCTTTACGAGCGATGGGAGATCATGCTGTCCAGCCCCGCCCTGGAAGACCAGCTCCGACTGATCCACAGGGCCCAGGCGGCCCTGGAAGTATATGGAACCCGCGAAGAGGGAGCCACCCCATCAGACGCTTAACACGTTTCATTTCATAATGGACCAGTAAAGTTGTTTCTCTCTCTCTCTCTCTCTCTCTCTCTCTCTCGGTTTTAGCACTTAACATTGTAGAGGAGTAAACGAGGGATCCAAAGGAACTGTGATTGTTCCACAAATATATATTTCCCTATAATTCTTCCAGAGATAATTTTAAAAATGCTACTAAAACGCTACATTGGATGAGAAGAAAGGGAAAACCGAGGAGTCAATTTTTATTAATCATATCATAAGAAGCCAACAAACAAAGGCATCAAGGACAACACAGGGGAAACCTCTTGTACTTACTAATTGAAGATAAAGAAATTATAAATTAATGGAATTGAAAGTGGGGGAGAAAATTGGCTGAAGGCTGAGCTTTGCTAAGCCTGGAAGATTGCGAAAGCAATACCCTTGGCTGCGCCTTGGTTCGGCTGATGGTGTGGACATGGTTGCACTTTGTTAAACTTATGGCTATACGTCATCCGACATAGCGCAAGGCAGCGCGCCGACCACTGCGAGGAGCCGAGCTGTAGCCCCATTTATCTTCCTAGCGTGACGTCACACCAGCGAGCGCCCTCTCTTCGGTAGCGCCACAGCAGCGGCGCGCAAGGCTTCGCCTCCACCACCGATGCCGTGAGCTGGGGCCCCGTCTCTCGGTCTGGCATGATGTCACATGGTCACGTGACGCGCAGCTCTGTAAGGAGGTGCCACGACCACCGATGGGCCGAAAGTGCGAGCAGTATTGCTTTCACAATAAAAACAACTTGCCGCAGGTAGGGAACGATCCCATGCGAAGGATGTGGGATCGTTCCGCACCTGCCGCAAGTTGTTTCTTCATCCATTTTCAATTCCATTAATTCGTAAGTCCTTTATTTTCAATTATTAGGTACAAGTAATTTCGCCTGTGTTGTTCTTGGTGTCTTTGTTTGCTTCTTATGATATACTGTAGTTGGATGCAACTTAATTCTGAAATGAAGCTCCGTCCACGCCCTCATAACCACCAGGCACTGTTTCTGCGCGAGGCTGCAAATAATTCGTAATTCAAACTTTTCCTGTTACCCAAATAAGGCAGTAACCCCCAAATTAAAATTATGAGCGCGTAATTTTGTACGTTTGCCCTCGCTTATTATAGTGGAATGGCGAAAGGCTAATTCTGTATTAAACATAAATGAAATCCTTTGCTTCGCTGCAACTACCTATTGTCAAGTTTCACTTCAGTTGGCACTGAAGTTTCATGAGTAAAACGGGTTCAGCAATGAAATGAAACGTTCCGCGGACTTTTGAAGAGTGAAATGCTCAGACTCCATACAATTTGTCCGTGTCTGTTGCACACTTCATTACTTCCTGCAATGCAAATACTCTTGAAGAACAGCAGGCGCTCCGGAGGTGTAATACTACGACGCAATTTCGAAAAGGTCGCATGACGACGATGTTGTTTGCTTCGGTGATTGTCAGGCGGAGTTATACAACACAGCGCAGTCTGTGTGCCTTGGCTGCCAACTACTGTTTTGTTAAGTTGTGTTCTACTATAGTAATATTTATTTTACATTTTCGCTTGTTTACTTGTTATTGGAAATGTTCTTCCTGCACTTATTTCCTGCGCGAGTCCATTTGACGTGGTTTCTTGTTCGCCAAGTAAACGAAAAGTGTATCTCACAGGCGTACCTGTGAGAGACACCTGACTTCATTTCTCTTTTGCGGGTTTACGTGATGTTACATGCTGTTACGCGTGGTGGGCGTTATTCACATTCGTATTAGCAAAGGTAACCCTCCCTCCTTCATTTTCATAGAAAAGTTACCTTGGGTTGCCCCCCCTCCCTCCTCCCCGTGCCTGACTACAGCGCTCGCCTTTGCTGCGGCCGGCACCGCAGGCTTGGTGGCCTTGCGAAGAGCTTAATTTGGGGAACGCACCATTTTCGTAAGTAATTTCTTACGCCAGAATTGGTTCGTAAGTTTGCTCAGTCAATGCCTTTTCTGATTCGCACAGCCTTCACCCATCTCATCTGGTCCTGTCGCGTCGCGGCACCGGCGTCCGTCAAAAGAGAGGGTGCATGTCTTTGCTGGTTTCGCCTCAAAACAGGTCCAGCGGCAACGTTTACACCGTAAGCGAATGTCGCCGGCGTCCCATTATAGAGGAGAAAGCAGCGAGGAAGCGCTCTCTCCTGAAGGACCCCGGTGCCGTGTGAGACGGGGCGGATGACGGTTGCGCAAATCAAGCCTAATAAGCCGGATCCAATGAGCTAGCCGAAGCCGGAAAGCTGTATTCTCAGCTAGCACGTGGGCGTGGCCACATATCGTTGCTCGTGTAAATGCGCACCAACCCTATTAGCAGGACTGTGCGTATAGAATGCCGTTGCAGTTAGATCAGGGGTAAATCATTCCGCGCCGGGCATCTAATATGAACTGCGATAGTCAGAGCCGATTATGGTCAGGAGGCTGTGAGGCACCGTAACCTATGGGAATGTACTTCATGTGGGACCTCCACTTTCGGTGATCTCACCACCGCATGTGAATTATACAAGATTGAAAGGGCGCGTGACTGGAATGTAAAAGCAATAGCCGTTGGAGACGGGTTGGCTGTTGTAATTTGGTTCGTAATGAGCCGGAAAGAATTTGCCTCAGGGACGCGCATGCGATTGTGGGCACCTTGAACAAAACCTGAATGTCTTCTGTTCTTGTTGTAGCGTCCGTTAAACTTATGCTGACGGTATATTGGGCTTATTTTGTTTTAGCTCTGTGGTATTTCAAGTTCATTTATAGTCAACTAAGTGTGGTTGTAGGCATGCCCGAATCTTCTGTGTTTGCTAAACATTTGCAAGGCTAGTGCCGGGCGGCAGGGCCTGTTCTCAGTAGCATCAAAGCGCTGAACTCAACGGAAGTCTGCAGGAATCCAAAGATTCCATCGTTAAAGAAAATAATGATATACGTTCGTTAAACAGCAAGTTTGAGTAGTGTATTGCGAAATGCTCTTGAAGCACTTCCTGCAGTTCCTGAATGCCGTACAGAGAACAGGGAGGGTGCTGTTGTTTACAGCAATAATGTAGCAGATGAAGGACGATGTTGAATGCATCGCCACTAAGTCGTTCTTTACAAGAGGGCGGTGTCAGCCGTAAGAGCCTGCTGTCGTAATAAATGAGTTCAGTGCCAGAGATACCGCTTATGTATCTTTATTGAGCCTGCCATCTATCTATCTATCTATCTATCTATCTATCTATCTATCTATCTATCTATCTATCTATCTATCTATCTATCTATCTATCTATCTATCTATCTATCTATCTATCTATCTATCTATCTATCTATCTATCTATTTATCTATCTATCTATCTATCTATCTATCTATCTATCTATCTATCTATCTATCTATCTATCTATCTATCTATCTATCTATCTTTCTATCTATCTATCTATCTATCTATCTATCTATCTATCTATTTATCTATCTATCTATCTATCTATCTATCTATCTAATCATCCACTTACGCCAACTCAGTGGTCCAAGAGTCGGGGTCGTTGTATCGTTGTCATTCCAGCTTTGTCATCCCACTCGCGTCAGGCTGTCGTCCTCAGGCCATCAACGTCATAGAGGTTTCGTGATAAAATCGTCATCACGACATTGTCGTCATAGACTCGTCATTATCCCATTGTCCTCATATCATTGACACGCAATCGTCGTCACTGTGTCGTCGTCGTACAGTCCTCGTCATGCGTACGTTTTCGTGGCGCCGTCGTGATGCCATTGCCGTCGTTCCTATGTCGTAATTCTAATGTCGTCACCCAGCTCTCGTCATGCCGTCGTCGTCATACTGTCGTTTTACCATCGTCATCACTTCAATAAGGTCATCCCATCGTCGCTATGCTGTCGTCATAGCGCATTCGTTGATCCATCGACGTCACCCCCTCTTTGTCATTCTATCGTAATTACTCTGTTGTCATTAAATCGTGATTATGTGCCGTCTCCATGCCATCATCATCATTGTGTCATCGTCAGACAGTCGCTATCATGCATCCGTTGTCATATCCTCGCCATGCCGTCGTGATCTGACCATCATCGTTTCCCAGCTTCGTCATCTGTTTGTTGTCATGCTGTCGCCGTCACGCCATCGTCGTCTTACACTCGTCGTCATACCATTGTACTCATGCCTTTGTATTCACGCTGTTGTTATACCATCGTCCTCATTTAGGAATAGTCGTTTCATTGTTGTCACGTTGTCGTCGTAATACCGCCTTTGTGCTTTTGCATTCGGCATCATTCCTTCGCGATTCCGTTGTCGTCACTGCGTTTAGTCATACAGGCGATGTCATGCCGTCATATTGACCGGCGACCTTGGCAAGCAAGTGCTTTGCAAAGTGGCAAGATACTGGAGCATGTCTCAGCCGATACAACGGTAGTCCCAGAATGACCGCTACATATGTTCAACAAACGTGAGATCAGGGGCCCTATAACGTAAAACTATTCCAATATGTTTCTATTCCAATCTCCTGATGTCAAATTTGCGTAACCACCAACGCAAGCACCGGGCGGTCACCCGCAGGGTTGTCTGAACAGACCAATCAAACGCTCTCCTCGTTCATAGGAGGTCACTTTTGTTTGCTTGAAAAACGAATAACATTGCATACACTGAGCGGCTTGTCGTATCTAATTGGCTGACAAGAGGCGAGGAGAACGCTCAAGTGGAGAGGGATTCCATAGGGCCGAGCCACTGCACTGAAAGTCGATAACCGGATGAAGAGGGTGGTGCCGGCGTCTACGATTGGTCGGCTTTCCCTTACTTAGCTTGCGGTGGCTGGTCGAAAATCGCGGCGGCATGCAACGGAAGCTTAATGGTGACGCTAATACGGATCCTCAGCAAAGAAGAGTTGGCAGAACGAGGTCGTAAACGTGTCGAAAGTGCTCTAAAACGCTACACGGCCACGCAAAAAGTTTTATTATGCGCAAATAAACCCATGCTCTCCGGCAGGTGTGAGTAGCCAGTGCCTGAGCGATCGGCAGCAGCCATCTTTTATTCCTTTCGGAACGGGGCAGCCTGCGGCTATTCAGAATAAAATTCAGTTTTGTTCGGCATATTAATGCATCTTTATCGCGTACACGTCGAGTTCTTGCGGTTTTGTGATGTCGCGTGGCAGGCAGGTGAAGTGGGTGCAGCTCCAAAACCTTTTAGCAATAGCCGAGGGCTAATGGCGAGAAGGGGTCGAATCAGAAATAACTGTTTTTCTTTTTTCTGTCAAGTCATGCATAATCAGTGTGTACACATCATATCAGATGGGGAAGTATCGCGGTTTTCGTGACGTCGCATGACAGACAGGTGAAGTGGGGGTGGTCGAAAAAAGTTTTTTGACCAATCGTGGAGGGCTGATAGCAGAATTGGAATAGAAAAGTTTGGAATAGTTTTACGTTATAGCGCCCCAGTAATGCGGTGTGTCGCTGCATTGCTCGAATGCTAGTCGCATTACCGCCGACGGTGATCATGAGATGAGGTTTTCCATAATTTTAGGGTGCAGCTCTTAGACGCCCGCTCCTGCGGCGAGCGGCCGCGTCGGCGTAACCGAGGGAACGAGCGCAGCGAAAGATGAAAGCGAACGCGGAGCGCAGTGGGGGATGAAAAATGCGAGGCGGAAAGCGGAGGAGGAGCGTGCCGCGGAACCATGAGAGGGAAGCGGAGGAGGAGAGTATGGCGATAACATGAGAAGAAAAGTGTAGTGTGGCGACGATAGCTACGAGTTGTCGCCAGAGTAGCGCGCATCGCCTTGGAGATCTGTCGGCGGCGGCTGCTGTAAATCGCGCCCAGGCGTCACGCACGCGCTCGCTCTCGCGATCTCCAGATTAGCGAAGCAGTCTCGGAACACTTCGTTCAGTTTGCAATGTGCCGCAGTAGATAGACTGTTCTCGCCAGCCAATATATCGCGAAATCAAAACACGTGTAGGGCTGCACTCAAATTTCGCATTAGGGACTATCGCAATCGTCGGTGATTTTTTTATCTCGTTCTCGATACTCATTATATTTGTAGAATAGTTAGGAAGTTTTACTTCTCAATGCCCTAATGTAAGGGCACTTTAACTCACCTCTGTGTTAGGTGGTAAAACTCACTCCACCAAATAGACGGCCTCACACTGATTTATACTATCACGGCCCACTGGACTACCTTATGCGGTCCGGCTGAGATACTGCATAGAGATCAGGTGAGCTTGGTAACTGTAACTGTCAAGCCTGCGTGGCTGCTAGCGGTATAGTGCTGGTTAGGGGTAAGAGGTCGATGTATCCTATAACTTACCTCGTAGCTCTCTCGCTGAAAGTGTTCGGCTGGGCTATCCCGTGGGAGAAGGGGGACCAGAAACACACAGCGTTCCCAGGTCCAGGGCCAATTGCCGATTGCAAGGATACACATAGCTTTGTTAATACGCCGAGAGTTGGCGCATTTACCATCATTAATAACGGTGAGCTACTCTCACCATCTGAAGCTGCGACTGAATTAAACTCGTTTTTCAGCTCTGTATTCACAAACGAAAATCCAATTCCGCCTGACCTTACGTTTCCTTCAATTAACTCATCTATGAATGATCTCATAATTACACCAGAGGGAATAGAATCGGCCATCGATCGACTTTCGAATAACTCAGCGCCAGGTCCAGACGGCATCTGCACAAAGATGCTTAAAATGACTAAACCTATAATATCTCCCGTATTAGCCGCCCTTTTCCAGCAATCAATAGATACAGGAATTGTACCAGATGACTGGAAGATCGGTCGTATCACTCCCATTTATAAATCAGGTGACCGATCAGTGCCCTCAAACTATAGACCTATATCCTTGACTAGTATTCCATGTAAATTACTTGAGCATATCATATCTTCCGCAGTTATGAAATATTTATCTGAACATAACTTCTTTTCTAACAATCAACATGGATTTCAGAAAGGACGCTCTTGTGAAACACAGCTTTTTGAACTTATAACTGATCTTCATCAAGCTGTTCACGATTCCATAAAAATCGATGCCATATTTATTGACTTCAAGAAAGCATTCGATAAAGTTCCCCATTCTCGCTTAATGATGAAACTTAGCCGGCTTAACATACATGGTAAAATTATAAATTGGATCTCAAGTTTTTTAACCAATCGCTACCAATTTGTTTCCGTAAATGATCACTTTTCCGCTTTAGCACAAGTTAAATCTGGCGTTCCTCAGGGATCCGTACTTGGCCCAATCTTATTCTTAATTTACATTAATGACATCAGTAACAACCTGACCTCAACAGTTCGATTGTTTGCAGATGACTGCGTTCTTTACAGACAAATTATCACCTCTGAAGACACTAATATTTTACAGGCCGACCTAAACAAAATTTCACTTTGGTGCGAGCAATGGCAAATGGAAATTAATGTTTCTAAAACTAAAACAATGACATTTAGCAGAGCCAGTAACGTTCACTTAAGTTCATATTTTATGAACAGCATATGCATAGAGAATGTGTCTACATTAAAATATTTGGGAGTCCATTTAACTTCTAACCTTACATGGAATGATCACATTGATGAAATAATTTCGAAAGCAAAGAAAACACTTGGATTCATTAGGCGAAATTTGCATTTAGCAAATGAGTCAACTAAATTATTAGCTTACACAGCTCTAGTTCGCTCAAAGATTGAATACGCTTCCATAATATGGAATCCAAATCAGACTTACCTAATAAACAAGCTGGAATCTTTACAAAATAAAGCAGCACGCTTCATCACTAAAACATACTCTAGAACATCCAGCATCACGGCTATCAAAGAGTCCCTCCAATTACCGTCTCTAGAAACACGACGACTGTTAGCACTGCTTTCCCACTTCCACAGATTGTATCATACCCCGTCATCCTTTACAGCATCCCATATCAGACCCCCACAAAAAATTTTTCCCCGCCTCGACCATCCCTTCAAAGTGCGTCCCATGTTTGCACGTACGAATCTCCTGCGACAATCACCGCTCTTTCTAGCTATTCATCACTGGAATAAGCTGCCAAAAGAAATTGCTTCTATACGTGATCATGACTCATTTGTCAGTAATTTGAAGCGCAGTTTTACGCATGTTGGGTAAAAGCAGAATTTTATGCCTTTGACGCATTGTAAGTGTATCTACATGCTTTGTACGGAGTGTTGTTGTTGTTGTTTTCATCATGTATGCAATTCTCTTTCCTTTTTTCTTTTTATATTTTCTTGTTGTATTCGGTGATCTTTACCACGGTGTTCTATATTGCCTTCCCCCCCCTAATTGTGTTTGACATATCCTGTTGTTAACCCCCCACCCCCCTATGTAATGCCCATAAGGGCCTTTAGGGTATCTGAATAAAAAAAAAAGTGATAGCTTGTCCATGAAGGGACTAGCTACAGTAAATAGGAATTTATTACGCGTATTTCCTCCACAGACCCCTTGTATTTTCCACATAAAAATGGAGTACCCCGGGAATGTGCTACGGCGGTTTAACATCTTTACAATGGACAATTGTAAAGCTAATAACTTTCTTTGGCATTTCCGTTTCGGTTTTGGCGATCGGTGGTTTGATTTCCGAGGGAAAGGGCATATGCCCTCGCGCAGGCGGGTTGCGGGGAGGGGCGAGGGGGACTGTCGTGCATGAGCTTTCGTTCGTTCTTTAGCATTCGCTCACTCGCTCACTTACTCGTCCGTTAGTTCATTCCTTTGGGCTATTAGCTTAGAACGACAACCAACCTAAATTTTTTTTTTTGCATCTATAGCTTTCACTCCGCCAATGTCATTTTCCTAAACATTCTCTTATGCCACGCACGCCTACCACCAAACATCAAGAATGCAGAGTTATCGAGCGTAGGTTAACTAACACGCAGATCTTCATAGATACGTAGTATTTACCGAACAAGGCTTGTCCAGCGTAGAGGCGCGTGTAGGTCAGTGGCTTCCTGAAGGGAAGGGAATTGACCGTTGCGGATTCAAACATCGCTTGCTCCAAGCTGTGCACTCGTTTTTTTTTATTTATTTTACGCGCTTCCTTCCGTTCTTCGCTTACAGAACAACGACCTAACCAGACACACGCTCTTGTTCAGGGGGAGGCGAAAATGCGCGCTGCAGTAAAAACAAAAGCCGCGGGCAGCGGATTCAGTTTGACTGCAAGCACTCACTAGGCAAAGCTTAAACTGCAAGCCGTCCGGGAATCCAGGAAGAATAATAATTCATTTTGTCTTTGCAAAGCGATAAAAACAACCATTAAGGATTTGCGCCATTTTAAATGCCAAATCAGGGGAATTTGGTGGCGTTATCGCTCAACGTATATTATTTCTTTTTTTCACCGTCCCGATACTCTTCGTGCGAAACGGTGTCACGCTGAAGTTTACGCTGGCGCCTTCTCCTCACGCGCTCTTCTGATCAGCGGCATCCAACCGTGCTGCATCGATCACTCGGTCATTCTTCGAACAAGTCCAAGCAGCTCCACCTAACTGTAAAAAAAAGGAATACAAAAATGCAGTGCATCAATGGGCAGAGACTCTTAGTCAGGCTGACCTTCCTTGCCATTGTTCAGCGACTCGCGTTGCGTTAACGAAACTGGCTGCCCCCCTCCTACTTTATGCTTCAATGCGCAGTTCGATCAATGGTGACCTGGTAGACAAATTTGCTTTCTGCATACACTGGGTATTATATAACCGCAATATTTTGCCCAGTTGGTTGCAAGGCATCTTAAGACTGGAGCGACAGATTTTTTCTACTTGTCGCCTCCGTGTATTACGCTGCAGTTCTAAATTTAAATCGTGGTGCCTTATTCCCTTAATTTTTCGTTCTTCCTCTGTATTTCTTTTTTTATTTAGCAGTCGTTGTGGTTTATTTATTAATGTTTATGGGATAGGGGCCTAGATTTCGGTGTGCCTTTCTTTCAACGCTCGCATCATTTGTTAAACTATACAACAGGATTGAGGCCGAAGTGCTCGTCACAGAGTATGTGCAAAAATTTACTTGCACCCATCGGTACCCTATAGGTTGTGGTGCGAGTTTTGTAACAGGCGTCGTTAGCAGGCCTGGAAGTCTGAGCCGGCAAAACCTGCACCTGAGCAATAATTTGCTGGTCACAAAGACGTGTTGCCCGCGTCCATCAATTCAGTCTGCTTTAGAAACCTGAGCAAAAGGCGCGATTCCTTTTGGGTTTACTATCAGCGGTCCTTCTCGGAAGATTATTAGCCCCCAGCTATGCGTGTCAGAAAACTTTCTCCTCACCTTATCGGGCAAGTTGTTGCTCTTAAAGGGCCCCTCACCAGTCCTCATAGCAAATTTCGGTTATACGCTGGAAGTTGTTACGTGTCCTCTAGGGAACGTTCTGCCGCAAAAAAATTTCATATCGGCTCATTAATAGTCGAGATAGAAATATTTTAGTGCTGCGAACCCATGATTTCGGCAGGCAAGCTCCATGCCCAAGCGAGACACCCTCTCCACTCGCCCCGTCAAGCCTCCGCAAGCGAAATTCCTTCCCTGCGTTCTCCCACACAGGACGTCAAAGATCGCGTGACGCATACGTAAAGAGCCCCGCCTTCATTTTTTTTTTCTACTCGTTTGTGGCGGTGCGGTTCACTCCCGCTGACGGCGTCGCGCGCGAGCTGTTGTGATTAGTTGGGATTGTCTCCTATCAAGGGGGGGGGGGGCGCAGTGCATGATTTTGCGCGCTGTCCACGAGGGCACCTGACTAGCGGTATAATTCAGTGCTACGCGAATACTGAGGCAGACACAAGCGGATCACGGACCATGATCCCGCTCTGAAACACGGTAGAAAATGACATAGTTAGTTTCGGTGTCTGCGCGCGACTGCATGACGTAGGACAAAACGGAACAAACAAGCAGACAAAACGGAAGTACAACTCTTTTGCTGCAGTGAGAAGTAAAACAAAAACATGCAGACATTCGATGTGGGTGTTTTATTATTTTTCTAAACTTTAATTCGTGTGTTCAAGCAACAGATTACCGAAATAAGAGATATTGCGTTGCATAATTGTTGAGGTCACGTGTCACTGCGAGCGACGTTCTAGCGTAAACACGTGTACGTAGGCGCTCTATCACGTGCACGTCATCTTCTCGCATGGAGCGCGGAGGCCACGAGGAGAAGGGGAAACGGCATTCGGTTTGAAATTTCAGATATTTGAGCGGCGCGTAGCGATATAATCCTTTGCAGACGCGATCGTTATCGCGCATTGTATGATTTGCCCTTGTCGGCTCAAAATGGCCAGAGCTGGTGAGGGGTCCCTCAACACAGAACCTAGGTCAGGCCTATAATTTTATCTTACATCTATATATATATTGTTCCGAGCGAGAAGCAGGCGCCATGCGTTTGATTCCTATAGAAGTATTGCAGAAGCAGTCTGCAAGATTTTCATTGCCTCGATGGTTACGCGAACCATAAAAACATTGTCACGCAAACCATAAAACAGAAGAGTACAATCGGATGTTTTATATATCGCAAATCAGGGGAACTTCGATTCAATGCGAAGCGAGCGCTGCATGGTAAAACAAAGCACCCTCCTAGCTGAAAGGTTAATAGAGCAGGAAGGTTCCAGAGCAAAACGACACAGGGAGGGGAGAAAGAGGACGTGTTTGCACTACGCCCCGCGCAGAAAACCGGCACTGCGCCTAATTGCGTGCCTCGCACTGCCGCATCCGTCATCATCGGCTTGCACTGTGCGGCCGGTAGCTTGCACGAACGCTCAGTTGCTTGCCGCTCGCGCCACGAGAAACAAGTCTGGGGGGGGGGGGGGGAGGGGAGGGGTGATCGGGGGCCGGCGTGCACACCTCCACACGCACTGTTTCCATCCCTGCAACAAGATGAACGACGCGTGCACGCATGCACGCAAGGCTTCGAGACGTGTGTGCCGTGTCCAGACGTGGAAGAGAAGAAGAGCAGGTGTTGAGAGGAGAACGAGGGCGGCTGTAAGCGACAAGCTGCAAAACAAGCGCTTACGCCTGTCGGGTTCGCGAATTTTTTCGGCATCAAGCGGCAGTGCTGGTATTAGGAGACAGTGGTTTTAGTTACCATTTTCTGTAAGCCAGGACCTTGTCTGTCATGTCGTTCGCTTTTCGCATTGACTATATGCCACTGTTACGAGTACCTACGCGACTTCCCACTTATGCTGGGCTTCAATTCGCAATGTTTTTAACGCGAGAGCAGCTTGTGGAAACGCGCGTTGGCCATCTGTGGCAAGGCATTTTGAATATTATTTGAAGTTCAGGTCAATATAACATACACACGAACATTTACCATGGCATAACAATATTGTTTTACTCTCTCGAACCAATAATAATAGGAATACAAATACTGGTAGCAACATTGACTCAGTGAGCAAGATAAATAGATTAAACACGTGACCAGTGTTTCAGCGATAGATGCCTGTAGTTATTAATAATACAGACTTCGATGAGCAATAATACTTCTTGCAGAACAAAATTCAGAGCAAGGGCCTATCGTAGCTGCCTGTCGTATCATTTAACATCCTAATTAACTAGATTCCCTAATTCATTTTGAAAATCTTGCCTTCAGGTCGCGAATGCCAATTGTACAGTCGCGAACAAATTGAAGGTGATCGCGCGAGCAGCGACCGGCGGGCCTTCCAAGCAGCATAGCGGCCGATTTCGGAACTACAAAGATAAAGATTGCGCTCCCTTCTTCCCCTTTTGTGCTCTTCCAGGCGGCAATTGTCAGCCCCAAGACTAACTCGCAACATTTTTGTGTTTGTTTCCTTTTCGTGGCAATAATGTGTGTGCGTCGCTGTCTCATGCATATCTTGGCTAACAATGACGCCTGTGTGCAAAGGCTGATGAGGCAATCGAAATGAATTCGCAGGTTAGCTCTTAAAGGGTGACGAGAGTGACAGCTGCTCAGGGAACAGCAAAAGAGAGAGAGAGGGGAGCTGTCTGATGTTTCCCTTTCGACTGACAGTGGCTCCTAGTTTCGGTCGCCGCTCGAGCGATCACCTTCAAATTGATCGCGACTGTACATTTGTAACTAACGGCAAGATAATAAAAAAATTGGCTATAATATGAATGAAAATACTTTATTCAATATACCTTAGCGCGAAGAGTTTCGACTCACTTTCAGAGCAAAACCTATAGAGAGTCAAGGGGTCAGGCGCATTCATAACCACGCCACCAGAAAACGAACGTTTTTTGCTTCTCCTTGTAGACCTTTCGCAGAGTTCAATGCTGGAATTTTACGTGCCAAAAGCACGATTCGATTATGAGGTACTCCTTTGTAGGGGACTCCGGAACAATTGCGGCCACTAAGGCATCTTTGACGTGCCCCCATAAAAATGTGGCCGGCGCGGCTAGGATTTGATCCCGCTATACCTCGCGCTGAGCAGCACAACACCATAGCCGCTAAGCCACTACGGCAGTTGAGGTTTTCGCAGCCAACTTAATAATAATAATAATAATAATAATAATAATAATAATAATAATCATAATAATAATAATAATAATAATAATAATAATAATAATAATAATAATAATAACGGTAGCGCGATTGGGGATCATGGACCGATTAATCTTATTTGAAACTGCAGCCAAAGCAGCGTAGTTCAGAACAACTTCTTATGGCTCGTGCGTATTCGCAGGCATGATGCATAAGCACAGCAGCCGCTGTGCACACGCAGGAGCCTACGCAGGATTGCATGAAAATGTACTGGAATGGAACGGGATAGCACTTTGCCCCTGTCTCTATGAAAGGAGACCCGATTCTCAAGCTTCCCTGGAGCCGTCCTATCGTCGCGGCGGAAGTGTTCAGATGACCCGCACGATAACTCGAACACCTTGCTTGTTGAAACATCGCCGTCTCGATGGAAATAAAAAAAAATTTTCTAACCGCGCAAGGCCCACTCTAAGCCAAAGACGATCGGTATACTCGGCACAGTATACACGCACGCAGGTGAACACGCGCAGCCGGGCATATATAATACAGGCCGGAAAGCAGCGCAGGCGTCCACGATGACCTTCCGTCGCCGCGTCTGCTGCCGGGTGTCTGCTACAGCTTTCTGCCGGGCAATGCACGCGCACAGCATACGTAAACGTAGGCAGCGTAGCGCCGGACGAAGCTGCGCACTCGCCGAGGGGTCGGCATTTCGTTTCGCCGTGTTACAGCGGAACCGCCGCCGAAGCGAACAGCAGGAGAGGTGAGCGCGCTCTTTTCAATGCATACCTCTAAACAACATGCGACCCACTTTCTCAGTGGCCCTGCCGGCACGCAGGGCTCCGTCGAGGACGCATCGGTATTTCTGCCACTCCAAGGTAGCCGAGACTCATAATTACCGCTAAAAACGATGCGCACCCAAAAAGAAACGACAGGACTACATCGGAAGTATCAGCTGTAGACCAACAACAAGCCCGTACATATATAGGTAACACTGCATTTTTGAGGGACGAAGACGAAGTGTCTGCGAGCCAGAACGCTATTTCTCTAGCTCAGCTGTTTTTTCCCCCTTATTTTTGCGTACATCTTTGGAGAGCCGGCATGGTTCGTGGCGCGGATGCAAGTTGACGTCCCCGTGCCTCTCCTGGGAATGGCGACTTCAGCGGCGGCTGCGTCTAGGAAGCGGGTGGGCCTCCAGAGTGATACCGACGGCGGTGACACCAGCGTCTGCTCGCTCGGCAGTGAGGACTTCTCCGATGACGCCTGCGAGCTTGTGCAGCGCCGCAAGGCAAACGAAGACACACAACCAGGTTATCCATGTCTTCAAGCAACGGTAGGACCAACTCAGAATACCGCAGTCAGTACGACTATATTTGTACCAGAACTCGCTACCGACAACCTGGGCGCGACTCAACAGACAGTCCGTATTGGTGCAATTTGAAGCGGTGGCGCCAAATCAGATAGCAGACGTTACGCCAACACACGAAAAAATGTGTTGGCTATCGACGTCACACATAAGACTGCGCTGAGAAATTTGAATAAAGTTACAGAACTAGGTGGCGTTAAGCTCCGCTCGTACATCCCCCAGAACAGTGGTTCAACTACTGGTGTCATCTACGACGTGGACGTCTCCATCTCCAGCGCCGACTTGCCAATTATAGTGAAGCCTGCCGTTGATGACGTCGCCATAACGCATGTGTATCGCCTCGGCACATCCCGCTGTGTGAAAATTATATTCAAGGGCGAGACTCTACCTTCGCACGTCAAGGTGGGCCACTTTAGACACCCTGTGCGACCATTCATCCCAAGGCCACTGCAATGCCGCAAATGTATGAGGCTGGGACACGTGAGTGCCGTGTGCGAGAACACGAGAGTTTGCTCACGCTGCAGGGAGCCCCACGCTGCAGACTCTTGTGCAGCCACGGTTCTCAAATGAACCAATTGCCCTGGGTCCCATGATGCTTCCTCGAAGGACTGCCCCAAAATGAAGAAGGAAAAGGCGATCTTGAAGCAGATGGCGAGAGACCGTTCGTCTCGTCGGGAAGCTGTTGCGGCCGTTAGAAAGCGACGCTCCCGACGCCGCCGGACTTCAAAGAATGCTGATGCCTCTGTGAAAAGTACGCCCCATCCGACAATACCTCCTCCTCTGGCCCCTAGGCCTGGGGCAATTCAATCTAAATCTGACAAGGCCATGGCGGAGAACACTACAACTTGGTCCTCACTACTAAAGCAACAGCCAAAGCCAGAACAACAGCGGAAGTCACAACCGAAGCCACAACTGATGCCGTAGCCAATGCCACAGTCGGTGGTAAAGCCGATGCCACAGCCGGAGGCGATACCACAGCCGATACCACAACCGGAGGCGATGCCGCAGCTGATGCCACAGCCGGAGCCGGAGCCACGTCAAGTGATACAGCTGCGCACGGCTTTAGAGCGAGCAGCGCGGGTTCCTGACAAATTGCCCGAAGAAGACCGGCAAGTCGTTATGATGCTCCGGTCTCTGATGAATACCCTTCAAATGCTCTTAAATAACCTGCACACTCCGTCAGCGCGAAGTACAGTGCAAGTGCTGGATGCTCTCAATTCAGTACTTGCAACTCTTTAGTAAGCAGCACGGCTCACCCGCATCATTATATTCGCACTGAAGTGAGAACGGCCGGGTTTAGCTTAAAAATATATTGCCACGCACTGCAACGTACTGCTGACGCCCACCGGATCCTTGGTCTTCACTGGTGACTTCAACGTGCATCACCAGCTATGAACCACCAAGATTGACGGCAGCCTAACGTATCGACGGATCACTTGCTTTGGCTTGACTGATTTCCAAGCACTTTGCTGCGTGCACAGACAGTGTTTCCCTCTATCCCACTTTCCTCTTTCTGTTCCCCCTTTCCCTTCCCCCAGTGTAGGGTAGCAAACCGGACGCTCGTCTGGTTGTCCTCCCTGCCTTTCCTCTTTTTGCTATCTCTCTCTCTCTCTCTCTCTCTCTCTCTCTCTCTCTCTGCATTTTTAGTTTTCAGCCATACGACATGTGGCTCATAATCAATTAATTTGCGAGATATGATGGTATCAGCACAATACTCTCCATAAAGGACAACGCATAATCAGCGAGTGACTGCCAGGTCGCATGTACGTCGTACAGTGGACATCGCTGCTCGGTCCACCCGCAAAACAACCTGTATGGCGCTATTTCCCCTGACAAGAACAGTTGCCACGACAAAATTTAATTTCCTACTTCGCACCATGACAAATTCTTACTGGTATTCTCCGAGTTTTGCGAACTGTCATCTGCACACATTAGGCTGTTCCTTTAAGCTGCAGTTACAATCAGTATTCTCCAAATCCTCATTTGAGATTGCTCTGCCTCCTATCTCGCACAGATCGAGTGAGGGAGGAGGTACATTTAGAAAACCGGTAATTATCGACGAAATTCCCATAACCTCAATATAGCCCACACGCAAATCTATATTTTCCTTAAAAATTGGTGTTTGAATTAAATCAATTGTAGGGTTCTAGGTGTCATAACCACGATATCGCCAAGATGCCTGCCGGAGCTGGGTATTCCTGATTATTTCTGGACACCTGGGGTTGTTAAAAGTGCGCTTTGAATAACTATTTTCTTTGGTTGCTCGAACGCTACGTTTACCACTTCGGCTTTGTTCGTTTGAACTTGCAGGCAACGTGGCTGTCGGAGAGCCCGACACGAATTCGGCAATTAGAATCGTGCGATTACTTTCGCATAATCTCCCAAACTAATTAGCGAAATTTATTAGGCTATGATAAACCAGATCTGTAACCAGGAAGTAAATACCCGCCTTCGGGAATAAAATTAACATCCCCAGCCTGCGAACCGCGTGTAAGACCTTGCAATCCCGCACAACCAAGTCGCCTTTCTTTCGTTTCTCGATTTCATCGAGTAGTTCCGATGTTTGGTTTCCCCGGCGCCACTCCACTGACGCAACACGTGCATAATTAACTCCGAGATGTTATCTACTTCCAACACGTAGAAGCTGTCAAACGTGCTCGTTGAGCAACATCCGTGCCCTTTTCGGTTACACGGGGTGCGCACTGAGTGAAAAGGGAGCAGTGCCACGCCCGCAGTCCAGAACGCTCCGATCCGACACGTCGTGCGTGCGCATCCGAATAGGTGGACGTGACACGCCCCTAGCTCAGTGACCGATATCGTCGGTGTCACGGCGCCTCGGCCGTTTCGACGTGCAGGGCCCACGCGTAAAATGCATATCCAACTTCGCTGTCACACCTTCTTCGGCGTGCCTACCACCCCGCTTTAGCCCCGCCTTTATATCCGCAATATTATTATGCTTTTACTGTATCTGCTTTAATGCATTTCACTTCCAGCCTTTCGCCGATTAGACGAGGACAAAATCACGCCCTCCGTTCCACCGGTCCACTAAGCTTTCTCGTCGCACGCTTCTCGCAACACTATGCGCGGTCGTCCCGCCTGGCGCCGGGCGTTCATTCCGCTAATTGCTGCCATTGCTCCCGAAATGGCTGCCGCTCGATCGCTGCGCGGCAAGTGAAAAAGGAAAAAAAAAGTATGAAAGACAGCACGCGGTGCGCGGGTGGTCACTACCAGCCCGTTTCGCTCTCGAAACGAGAACGCGAGCGCGCAGGTGAAATCGCAGCCTCTGATGGAGCAGTCGGGCCTTTTTGCCGATGGCGCTGCCTGTTGCGACGCGACCCTTACAAATCGACTCTACGCGCAATCGGCAGCGGGGAGGGATCGCGAACTTTGTCCTATAGCAAAAAATTAAAAATAACAACAACAACAACATAAAATGACGTTACTTGGTTTGCCAGCGAGTGAGCTTGTCACCACCCATTGGTACCTCTATAATTATCGGTGAACGAGGAGTTGGCGTTTGCGGAGCGCAGCGTTTTCCTATTTCCTGTTTACTACAGTCCTATTTGCCTAGGGGGGGGGGGGGGGGGACTCATGGAAAACTGAAAAAAGAAAAGACCTTCTCGTATGTAAAAAAATTCAAGACAGAACGTCTGATCATTTGTTATAAAGAGACAGCTCGTCCATTTCTTGTTAGTACAAAGTACATAGGAGTTGAGTGCCAAGGTAAAAAGTTAAAAATAACGTGCGCTGCCACTTTTATATCCTAAGTGTGCGAGCGAGGCTGTCGTTTGTGTTTGCTAGGATTAAAAAGCAAGGCACTGTAGATGCATGATTCATTGACCACTTTTCTTATACTTTCTTTAATTAAAAAAATGTTTTACAGGTGGCCAGTGGCAGCACGATGCTGGCTTTTCAACTCAATTGCAAGGGATCGATATTGCTTGCACGATAAATCAGAATGTTCATGTTCACTTCTAAGATTGGACTGAGCATGTCTTGAAGATATACTTCAGTGCAGGTGTGGCAATTACGAAATGGAAACTGGTCAACGAAGAGGACATGTTCAATGCTGAAACTATAGTATCAGTTTCGATATGCTTTCTTCTGAAAGTGTGCTGTCGGAAATGTTGACGCTTCACTGTCATGCTTTTCCTGTAAGCGAGAGTGTGGCTCTTCTAGGAATGTTATAATTGCAACTGCAACGCGTTCTGATACGTACATATTAAGGGCCATACATCTGGAAACTGTTCGTAGTGACAGTACGTCAACTTAAAGAACATAACTTCAGGACTGCTTCGCATCAATGACTTGCTTAGAGAATACCCCTTCAAGTCATATATATATATATATATATATATATATATATATATATATATATATATATATATATATATATATATATATATATATATATATATATATATATATATATACAAAAAAAACACGATGGAGCTTGCATTGCCATTCATTTCTATTTTTTAAGCAATTCAAGTGATGCCGCATTAAATATAGGTGTGTTTGAGGAAACGCAAGAAGCAAGTAGTTTACGTGATTGCTATTCACGTTCAGAACTGATGGAGTGATTACAACAACAACTAAAATAAAGAGGCGTGAGCAAGTAACTGACGAACTAAAAAAAATGATAACGAAAGGTATTCGGAACGAACGCAGCCGACTGCGATGGTAAGAGACAGAATGAGAGTGAGAGAAAAATATTGTCGTTTGGTTAGTGTAGCATCAGGCACTGTGACGTAATCTTCACTGGGTAAAGTAATAGCTTGAACATGTGCGGTTGTGTTGGATAGAAACAGCCAGTTGGTCATTCACAGGGTGCAAATCATTTGTATAGCGCGCTACGAATAGCACGAGTGTGCGAGAGGGCTTATCGCCGAGTTTCATCCTAAAGGAAACGGAAACGTGCAGCCAACCTATTGCTTAATCTCATAACGCGTGCTTGACTGGTCACAAGAAAAGCAGCCTTTTCACAATCCTTTCCCACAGATAACCTGTGCTACCTGACGCATGGTGGGTCATCCGAGACGTTCACGGTCAACGAAGCCTTTCCAGTTGGTAAGTGTGTACGACCATTGCACCTTGACGTTGCTGTCTTACTCGTAGAGAAACGTGCTAAAACAATAGAAATTATTACTGTCGTAAGCAAATGGCCAACTAAATACTTCTAGAAAGTTATTCGCTCTGTTAAATAAGCGACGCGCTGTAAGACGTATGTTTGTTGTAGTAATGACATCTAGCTAAACTTTGTTGTTTCATTGAGCTGTTCCCGTCAACCTTCGCATCTGCAGCGGTTGGTGGATATGTATGTACATATAAGCCGATAGGTCATATGTGTCGGGCCTCCAGCGTCACGAGCACCGGCGTTGAAGGCGACAGCCATCCTCCTCTTCTGCCACTAGCACCCTCTCCCACCACAGGGTGAGAGGGTGGAGGCAGAAGAGGAGGGCTAGCTGTCGTTCGCGAGCCAGTCAACACGGTATCTAAGCTTTTAGGTGGCCAAAAGCTCTCGGGCAACAGCACGTGCGCCTCAAAGACCCATAGTAGTGGCCGTTCGGCGACTCAGTTGCGCATCGGTAGCGAAACTTTATCGGCAGCGAGACTCCGAGCACCACGAAAACGGGTGAAACAACCAACGAAAGCTATTTGCCTTAAAATCTTAGCCTGAGAAAGAGCCCTCCACGGGGATAAATGCGCAAATTAAAGTAGTAGTGACCAGAGCAATCTGATCACCATCGAGTCAGGCGTCTTTCGAAAATAATAAGAGAATACGATCCCGCATTATTGTAACTTGCTGCTATCTGTTGCAGTCTGTAGCAATAACTGCTTTGGTCCGGCAACTCATCTGCATTTTCTTTATTTTTTTACCGCAGATGTGCTTGGTCACTAGGTGACCCACAGACGTCCATTTTAAAGCTAAACTACATTTTGCGGCAATATGGTGGCTCGTTTAAGGCCAAACGGGTAACTGTTTCCGACTCCCTTTCCCCATACCCGAGAAATAAGTTACGCTGTAGACTATGGATATCCTTGCTCACCTCGGCTGGATAGTTTGGGCGTTATATCGGCAGTCTTCTCTGTACTGCCTCTTGATATCGAGGCACGAAGGTCTAGCTCGTGGTAACACACGGACGGCTTGCTATATGAACGCCGCGACTTGGACTGGCGCGGCTTCACGGAGGAAGCTTCCTTGTTTGTTCGTGGTAGCTCGCGCCTTGAGACGGTTGAAATACTCACTGAAATGCACGTTTATTAGGCGTAACATGCAGCATACAGGAGTACATAAAAACACATTTTCTTCATTCGAAGCCTCAATATTATTGAAAATCACCTAATGATGCCGACGCTGAATGTACGACCAATTCCGATAATTTCGCTGGCTTTTGCTTGCTCTCGGAAGCTCTCGTCTCCTCACGACTGGAACGCTCATTCACAGTCGCAACACCGCGAACTCTCAAACGCACCATTCCCTGTCGGCTCTGATAAGCTTTGGCGGCTAGAAATTCTTTGAAGTTTGCTAGCTCTAATCTAAACTGAAACTTTGAGTTTCTACTTCTGATTGCTAAGCCACAGGGAGGCACCTAGTTTAGCGGTGCTGTACGACAGCGCCCAAAGCGTTGCAAAGCGCTGCCATCAACCGCAAAGATTTCAAAGGCCAAATTTTGTTTCGTTCTATAATGTCGCTGATGTTCGAAACACAGTCTCTCAAAACTATGCAGAGAATCAGAATTACAGAAAATATATACCTATTCTATTCTATTCTATTGTTAGCAGCGCAGACGAACAAGTCTTTCTTGAGGGCAAGAATAAACAAGCCACCCCTCCAATATTTTAATACTGTGCCGGAAAAATAACCTATCTCTTTGAAGATTCAACCTAAGTTCGGCTCCACCGCAAGTTGTATTAGTAGACATGTTGTTTTCCGCGAAAATTCGCGTACATTCATACGACTTTTTCGAGAAGGCGAACAAACTATGACACGATCATGATCGCACACACGTACACACGCACACAAAAAGAAAAAGGAGGGAGAAAATGACTACGAAATGTCTATAGCGGGCTGTGAAAAGCTTCCATAACATTTATAGAATGTCACAGAACTCAGGAGCTACGTTGAACAGTACGTAGGGTTGCGTCACTTAGGAATAAATATAGCCCCCAATGACAAAATTAGGTGGGGTGATGAAATTAGGGAATTTGCAGGAACAACTTGGAATCAGCTAGTGCAAGACAGGGACACTTGGAGATCACTGGGAGAGGTCTTTGTCCTGCTGTGGACTTCAAAATAGGCTGAATATGAGGAGAACAAGCTTGGCTACTGAATGCCGTATTCCCCCTGTGAAATGTAAAACTGCTCACCGAAAGTTCCCCGCATGTAAATAGGCACTCGCCATTATCAATACCTGCGGACAAATATGAGGAAATATAGACAGTAAAAAGCAAAAAAGAAAAAAAAACATTGTGGCTAAGAACAATGCTCTTATGTAGTGACGGAGAATTACCTCGAACTCCGATCAAAGCACAAGCTCGCATCGAAAGCACTTCGCTGGCACGGTTACGTTACGAAGAAGGCGGCGTCAAAAGAGGACAAAAATTCACACCACCACTTTGAGCCGCCCTGTTCTGGCATCACAAGCAGTGCTCGGTAGCACAGAACGCAACGACATTTCGCAGCACACCAGCCGCCATTCACTCGCGCAGTGAGAGTCTCCTAGCTCGTTCTCGGTGATGTCGCGTTGTCGGAGCCAAAATGGCCTCTATTCTATGCGTCCTAAATGGAGGCAAGCGCGGCTTCGTCATGAAGAAATCGTCAAGCTATCGCACGCCTTCCCTGGGCGAGGACATTGTTACACATATTATATGTACTGCCGGTAACCTTGTGGCAGCCAATGTAGGAGTTGCTCAAGTGCATTTTCCCGAGTTGTAGAACAGCAAAAAGTTGCGTCATGTGAAAAAACAATCATGAGAAAAGAAATGTCTTTAAAGTGCCGCGAGCATTCTTGCTTCGCAAAATAATAACAAGAATAATACCCACCACGTTAAGGTAAGTAGCAGAGCACACTAACAAAAGAAAGAACCAACAAGAATAAGAATCTGGTAAAAGGTGTTCCAAGAAGGTGTCAACAGTTGCGTGAACGAAGTACAGCTAAAAAGAAGAGCAGTTTTGTCGCGTAAGCACAGATCGAGGAAATAAATCGGTCTCACGCTCCTCGGAAGTGCATTTCACACTGAAAAAGTATCACAGGAAAGAAAAATATGTAGCGGTGGTTTTGGGTTTCATTTTGAAGCGTTATTGTAACCCTTTCATTCCCGTAATGACCGAGCGCAGTTCTGCCTTAAGTAACATTATTAGAACTGGGTCGCCTTTATTTCGCGTTATGGATAGTACATTTGTACAAAACAGCTGTAAGGTGTTTTTGATTTATAACCTAATTACTATAGTAATGATTATCATAGTAACTGTTTTGCTGAAGTATCCCAACTTAAATCTCTCTCCAACATATAAAGAACGCTACTATTAGCAAAGCATTGTGTTTTCAATGCTTAAATCACAATTTCGAGTTGTCAAAGCGTCGTAAACTATATAATACGTCGGAATTTATGGGGTTACGGTCCCTTTAGTTCTTCATGTTATCTTAATCACTACGTTTCCAGAAGAAAATGTTTGCAGCCGCTACCTGGACTAGTCCAAGACAGAGGTAATAGGAGATTGCTGGGAAGGGCCTTCTTCCTGGAGCGGACATTAACATAGGTCAATGATGATGCTGATGATGAAAGATAAAATTGCAACTGGCGTTTCGCAGAGAGCATCGTGGGCCGACTCCAGGTGGTGGGCAACGCCAGCGAGCCCGGAGGCGACATCCAGCTGCGCATGGCCGACCCGGAGGGCTCGCCGCTGACCATCTTGCCGGGAACCAAGAGCCTCGTCCTGCGGCGCAAGCTCGACAAAGAAGGCCGCGACGGACTGCGCTCAGTCACCACTGACGTCATCTGCTCTCCAAGGCACACGCGCAACAACGATCACTTGGTGAGTGCCGTGCGCTGCCGTTCGGTTAGAACTCCCAGGCGTGAACTTAGGCAGGTAGATTAATTAAACGTTCAATAATTAACTCTGCGACAAGCTTTATGCGATGGGGATGAGTAGCTCCCTGCGCATTGTTGCTTAAAGTGGGCTTCGTTGCAGCTATAGTGTTTTTGAGGAGAAGCTCGCCTCAGTGATCCCTTTCGGATGGGAGGCGCTCACCTGTATTATATTGTGTACATCAGATGGCGTTTGTATAACAAATTAAAAACAATAATTATGGGAGCTCACGTGCCAGAACCACTATTTCATTATGGGGGACGCCGTAGTTGAGGACTCCGGAATAATTTGGACCATGCATCTAAACCTAAGCACGCGGGTGTGCTCGCCATTCATCCCCATCGAAATTCGGCCGCCGGGGCCGGGATAGTGTAACAAACGTAAGCGTCCTTTTGAATACTTTAGAGACAGCTTAGATAAAGTATTCAATCTTCACAGAACACGAAAATCCTATCTTTACAATAGGTTACTCTTATGTTACGTGAACTTCCAAACTGCCATTGAAGGTTATCCATAAACTTGCGCAAGTGCCCTCATTTTAAGCTACCTTAGAAAGGAGTGACATCGTGAGAAACCATTTTTTGGTACTTTGTAAAATTGCTATTTTCAGCGTTTATCATTACCTGCCCAAACATTTAGTCCAGCCAGATGTCAGGCTTTACATAAATTGACTACTTGCGGATGGCTTGACGGCAAGCATAACCTTACGATCGCGCTGCGTGATATCGAAGCTTTTCACTTACGCAGTGTTTTGTGCTGTGTACTATCCCCCACTAAGTGTTTTAATTACAGCCAGCGATGACGCCAGCCAAACCATCGTAAACTCTTTGGTTAAATGCAACTATGCTATTCTGTCGCAGAAATTTCGCGGGACATAGTCGTTAAACTGCTTGGCGAAATTGCGCGTGATATGCTAGAGCGCGCAGTGGGGCCCAATACTCGCAGGTTCTACCACGTATGGACGCCGTTTTAATAGTTAAATCACCCTTCATTTCTTTGATACGTGCAAAGGACGCCTGCGCGAACCACTAGCTCTCTTCACGGCCATGATCGCCCTGCAAAAATCTATGAACCTTCTCCAATTGGTAGAAAACGTTACAGAGATAACTGAATTGGCGTGGTGCACTGCTCCCTAACTTTCGGGCAGCACCCTGCACTACCCTTACTATGACCCCAGGCAATGACTAATGTATCCTCCACAAGGCGAGGGCTTCAGGAACATGCATGCTTGTGCAGCAGTGTTGTTCACTTGACACTGTTTCTCACCACGCCTCTGGGGGTGCGAGCCCATGAAAAAAAAAAAAAAAGAAAGTTGAATGCATTGTCCAATTTTTTTTCTCTTTACAACGTCTACCACAATTATTTCTCGTGGTAGACTGTCTTTTAATCTCGAATATGCCTTTTTGAAATCCTGGCGGGATCGTTGTATCTAATGTGCTATGGTGGGGAGTTCCTTTTTTTTGTGTAACGTTCAGCTGTTACAAGACCCAATGCCAAACTAATTGTTTCTAAATTTCCTAACTAAGCTATCGTGTAAAGGCGGTGCAGCATTCGAATTGGATAGCTCTGTACTGCGGCTAAGTGGAGACGTGGGCCCTTTGTCGCAACTTCAGCTTAGCGCACGCTCGTTGGTTGCTTGTTGCGAGCCGGAATCTGGAGTATAACCGCTCTCAGAGCATTTTTTTTTATTTACCGCATTTTCGAAACAAACGTACAGCAATGAATGTTGCAACCTTTTAAGCCCAAGCATCAGTTTGGGTACTCTTAGCTAAACACATGGCAGCGTAGGAATCATTTCTTTTGGCTACTACTGCACCAAACTTGCTGAGATTTATGGCATTTAAAAGGAAACGTTAAAGATCTAGTGACTGTAGGAGGCACATTATTATTTAATCCAAGATATCTAAATTAGAAATAAGCTGAAATTGCAATATTTCCGTAAATTAAACTATCAGGTTTACAGCTCTGTAACTCAGCTAATGTAAGTGACATCACCATTCTGTAACTGCATCTAGACATCTGAAGCTAACAACATTGATGTAGTGTGCACCGCTATAAATTATACCATTCATTTGTGAGTTGCACATTTGAACATTGTCACAATTTCCCAGTATGCCGTTATTCATAAATCCAACATGCCCGCTTTGGATGGTCTAGTGGATGCAGTTAACAGAACTGCGATATGTGTTTTTGTGCACAATTACAGATTTGTAAAGTACGTTCTTCTATTTCTTTAGCTTACTAGTTTACGGCAATCTTTTAAAACCTTTCAGGCCCTAAATTAGAATTCTCTTCCCTACAGTGACTACAATTTAACGTTTGCCCTCAAATTCAGCATATCACGCTCAGATCAGTCTTGTGGTTGTATTGTCAAAAAAATTCTGCGGTTAGATCTGTTGGTATAGGCTCAATCGAAGTTGTCGTTGAGTTTAAGGGCTGACAGCTAATCATGGCAATGTCATGGTGGGCTACACTTTTCTGGTTTAGACGGTACGGTATGCAAATGAGGTTGTATAGAACCATGTTGTTGAAATTAGGGCGATACTGCAAAGGGAGGTAACCCTCGTCGTAGCATTTCGTCGCGCTTCGGAAGAGTGTGCCAAGAGGATTTATTTTTAAGATTATCCAGTGTGGGGGTGAGATTGTGCCGTAACTAGCTAGGCTGAATGAAGCAAACGATTCGTTTTACTGTTTATGACCATTGCTGTCGTCCTGGTGTCCTCCTAAACTTGATTCTCAGTACCACGACAACATTCCTTGTATCAGAAACTCAATCATGCACTGATCTTCCATAAGGAGAACAGCCCCGCTACCTTACATTTTCTGTATCTCACGCGTTTCTTATTCAAGTCCGCTCATCGCCATTCTTCTGGGCTTTTATTTTTTCTTTATTTTTGGTCTTCAATTTCCTTCATTCTTGTCTCATTCCTTATTCTGTCTGACCAGGGGCGGCTTGCACGAATATTTAATAACGAAAATAATCACGAATTTTAAGAACGCGTTATTAAATGTTCCATAGACAACGCCTAGTCCGCAGTTCTTAAATTCGTTATTATTTTTCGTTGGTAAATGTTCATCGAAACCACCCGAAGTTTCGCGGATGTTTTCAGGTGTTCTGATAGGACAATTTATGGATCGGATTTAAGGAGCGGCGGGAGGGGGGGGGGAGGGCGAGCGTACTTTGGTGAACTTGAATAGCGAACGTTTCAAACTTTCTAAATAGAAGAAAAGAACACATTCTTTTAGCGACACGAACGTTCTAAGGCTTACCATAGAATATAAGCAACGGTTTCCATAATGTAAAATTTAAAAAAATATGTCAAGCGGTCTTTGTCAATCATCATTCTTAAATAAATGTCTGCGAGACATCTTGCCAAGACAAAAAATAAACAACATTAAGGGGTCAGCGTGTATACAGCGTTCCTCCACAGCATACAGATCAGTGTCTCTCCATTACCAAAGAAAAGTTATTTGCTAAATTAGTAGCAGAAATGGCTATTTGTTTTCTGCTCATATGCGTTTAAGAATGTTCACAGCTTACTTGCCGAGTTCTTTCTTTTCTGACAGGCTCGGCTAACCATTATTATGTAGTATAAAACGTAGAAACGATTATTCGAAACTATGGAGTGTCGAGCAGGAAATCCAAACGAGAGCTATTATTTTCCTGTTTTAATATTGACAAAACAAAGTCAGTTTGGCTATACTTGCTGAATCAGCTGACGGGAGCGCCCTGCACCACGCCACAAGAGTCCATGTCGCGCAAAATAATAATGTTAATAATAAAACTAACAAATAATAAAAAATAAATAGTGAATGTGCCATTTAGTTGCTACCCTCTTCTTTATTTTCTTCACTGACACTTTATACACGTTTCGAAAATCTCCTTTTTTCTGGTACGCTTTTATGTAGCATCATGTTGTCATCCTTTCACCATTCAACAAATGATTTTAGAGAGGCCGGCGACGCAATCGTAGATTTCATCCCAAATAAATTGCTCACTCATTCGCGGGCACACAATATCGCTTCCCTTGTCACTGTCGGTGGAAGGTCAGCCATCGTACTGCTTCGCTGTGGCAGCAGAGGAGGGCAGCGAGTACGTCTTTGGTCGCCAGGTTATTCAAATGAGAAGGAAACTACGCAGAATAGAAGTGTTCAGCACGTTTTCACCAAACCTCGCTAGCATGCCGACCAAGGTGCACCTTGATAAAGTGTAAGTCATGCATATTGCAGTCGTTTGTAGAAAATTCAGTGGCGATTTAGCAGTAGAAAATTCAGTGGCGATTTAGCAGTAAATGCGACAGGAAGGCGTTAACATTACGCCGCACCCTCTTGATATCCCGGATTCATCATTTATACTGCGTTCCACCACATTGCAAAGTGCTGTTCGGGAGCTCACTCCAAAGACGTCCTGCCTCTTCGAGGAACGACGCGCAGCAGGTGGTGCCCTGCGCCGGACTGACGGGAGTCTTCATCCGGAGATGCACATCGATGCTAGAGTCGGCCTGGGAACTTCGGACTGAGAACGACCTCTGTGAACTGAGAACGACCTCGAGTATATGTGGTCCAACGTGTATTGGAGCAGATGCTCGCTGGTGCTCGTAGCGGGGAAGAATGGTGAGGAGATGTCCAATAGACTCCTCGCACTTGCAGACGCATTCACATTCTCACATCACAATATGCGCATTTCGGAACGCTGCAAGGCGTTGCGCACAAGAGTCTACGCTGATCACGTTGGCGCCCGAGCTCCTGTAGGTGGAAGTATCTGTAGCTCGTATTGGTTGTCTCATTCAGTAGTACTCTAAAGAAACACTTGTTGCAGTCTTGCATTGTATTCTTTATACTTGACTTGAGAACGTTTAGTCCCCTTGCTCTATGAACTGACGGAAAGGCTTAACAAAAGTTGAAACAGCTTTACGGGACGTTTGTGACGCTCTGCCAAAGGAAGTGTCGCAAGGGGTAAAAAAATCTGAATTAAAAAATGTCAGGCAGAAAGAGAGAGCTAAAACATGATAAGTAATCTTCCTTGAGGGCCAACGTTGATCCCTCCGCTTCCATGTCGCCATTTTTCGTTGCAGTCGATTCATTTAAGTTATGCTGCATTTGTTTATCGAGTCATATCGATCATGTACTCAGAAGGCAGTCACTTATTCTGTCCTCTTTTATGAAATATAGCGTGTGTGTGTGTCTTTCTTTTTCAACTGTGCTTCGTATTTTCATTCATTTAAGCGGCCCTCATTTTGCATGCACACGACACAGAAATACGGAACGTCTACAAATATAAGCGCGTTGGTACGCTCGCGGCATTCATATTAGAGAAGGGTTTCCTATGGGCGACATCGACTTTATTTCTTAATTATACTGCTCAACGGTTCTGCACTCTTTGGATACAAGGCATGTGAGTATACATAACCAGAGTTTTCGCTCAGTTCCTCGGTGTAAGCGTAAAGTTCATCCGCGCTCTCCTAAATCCTCAATATTTCTTTAGAATCTCGCCAGAGCGCAGAGATGGCGCCTACATATAGCGTGTCGACTCAGCGCTGTTGTATGCGCCTCGTGCAACGGCTGAAGCTTCCACCTGTGGTTGTTCTACACGGTAAAGTGTTCTACATTGTAAACCAATTTACACGCTTGAGGGTGTTGTTTATATACAACTCACATCGTTACAGCCGTAAGGTGGTAGCACGTACCCTTAAGAACCCTTAAAGGTGTAAATCGGTTTCAACTGTAGAGTGAATAGGCGAATTGTTCTATATGACTTTAGGGGCGCTTTAGGTATCGGAGGCGCTGCATGCGATGCCGCCGCGACGGTTGCACGATGGTCGCTGCGAGAAGCGTGCGTGCCGCTCGAGACGCCGCGTCTCGAACAGCCATAGACAAAGCCGCGGCAAAAGCCCGCGAACGTTTCCCACGCGTAAGCTGGCACAGTCGCTGACGATCAAGTCGCGGGCGCACTGTGCTCACGCATACATACGCTCGTGGAAGCTGTAGCGCACGCCATGACTGCGCTCTGGAGTTGCCGCGCCTCGTCGAGTTGCGCTTCGCTCGAAGTCGTCGTAAACGCGGGTTCGCCTCACGCGATGAAAGTAGGAGAGCGCCCCCTGGTGAAGCGCGCGCACGTTAATTAGGTCTAATTTATTTTGGGAGGCGCGTGCCTTGCGGTGCAAATCACGGTGCGAGATCACGTGGATGCGAAGAGCGTCGCGTGTTGTGCGCCTCCGTCGGCTAGAGAAGAACGTGCACGGTGGTAGACGCCGACAATAGCGGTGATACGGCGCTTCCGCTAACGATGTGTTCCTTGACGACACATGGGGAGATTTCCGGGTCTATTGTACGCTGCAATCAGCGCCCGTTTCTTCCTCGCTACCCCCCTCACCCCCCTCCCCACGCCATTTCATTCTGTAGAGTCTTCGCCGGTTATCGCTGAGAGAGAGAGAAAAAATCATTTCCTTTAAGTGCTAGTGTATATTTAAACATGTTGAAGTGCACGCTGCCTCAACTGCTTGCGGAGAGATTACAGTCACAGGGGGAGGACAAGCTGTCGGTTGTCATCCGACAATTGCATAGAACTAGAATGAACTTCCAGGAGAAAAAAAAAAGGAGAAAAAATTGGAACAGAACTCTACAACACGAGAGGCAGCATGACTTATACAGTTGCGTGCATTGTGAAAAATTACGAATTAAAACGCGTAACATTCCTTTTTAAATGTTTTCTTCAAGTATAAACAAGCGATACTCACGGTGTGACGTCAACAACAAAGCGTGCGAGGAAGTTCCTGTCTAGCCTTGAAATTTACGCGGTCTTGTCACCGTGGTTCAGTTTGATTGGTGGCTGTAAGCATGGCTGGCTTTCAGTTCTTTTTTTTGTGTTTCAGCTTTCTTGTGCTTTCAGAGCCATATCTTAGTACTCAAGTGCAGAGAGCGAGGTTTTAACGGCTTTTTAAGACAGTCACTTGATATTATAATGAGAGGCGTGCATTTGAGTGCCTTATAAGTCGCATCGAAAGTTAAGTAAACATGAAACACACGGGGACTCGTGCTGCCCTTCCAGCTTCCAACGCCCTCTGTACGCACGTGCGTGTTTTGCGCCGTCCACAAATCTGCATGGCACTTTTGGCTGTTCTCCCTCCACGCGCCGCTGCTTCTCGCGCTCCGACGCCCTGTGACCCTCATGCCGCGTTTCAAGATTTTTTTTTTTTTTATGTGGTTTCTCGCCATTCTTTCGACAGCGTCTGCGGCGTCGCTGCAATTATTTTCAACGCGACTTGCCCTCTGACCTCTGACGCTTACGCAGAGAAGAGAGCGAGCGAGCCGTCGGAGTGCGTGCTCCGACTAATGAATAACCACTCGCTGGCTGTCTGCTTGCTGGGCGTGACACTCAAGTTTCTAGCTTCGTGGGCACCTTCCATATACACTGGTGGCTTCTTTACGTCTTGGTTCGCCCGTTGTTCTTCTCCGGGGCTTGAGCCTTCGCCTTCCTTTCTCAGTTCTTTGCATATGGTGTGCGTTTCCTTATTGCGTTTAGCGTTTCAGTTAGTAGGGAGATTTAGATTTTGCGCACGCGGAGTTAGGGGACGCAAACAGCCGGGCTTACAAAAGAACGCTAAAGGAGTACAGAAGAACGCAAGCCGGGCGTGGCGCTTTGTGTAAGCAAAGTCTAAAGCTTCCTATATGAATTACACGCTTCCGTTATAAGCAGGTGTGAGTAAAGCACAGTGCGTAATTTCGGGCGCAAAAGGGCTTCGTTTGAGACAAGCTTCTTGGTGTTACACCAAACTTAAGAATTCCCTGAACCACCCTAAACTAAACAGGAGGGTTGAGTACATGGAATATTCTTATTCTGAAGATATTAAAATAAAGCGGAACTTACTCCATGATTTGCTTGAAGAAAGCTTAGGTGCGATAAGAAAGCTTCAGAAAAGTAAGCGTTCAGCATTCACGCTGCGTTGGGGCGGCCTCTCTCCATACAATCGTCGGTCGTCGGCAAGTGCGTAAAGTTTCGATGAAGGCGTCTGTAACGACTGGTCAGAAAGCAGGATAGCCATCTGGGATGGCAAACGCGTGCCATCATGCATGACGCAAGGACCAGTGGGGCGGCGATAGCTGTTAAAGATATCCCAGCTGCTATCACCCTTCGCAATAGCGCAGCATCGCTTTGGCCGCCGCTACACGCGGGCGCTAGTTATAGGTGAGATAAGCACTGGCGCCATTATTTTGGTCGGAGTGTCGGCGCTTTAACGTAAAGCTAGCAATTCCAAACTTTTCTATTCCATTTTTGCAATCAGCCCTCCACGCTTGTTAAATTTATCCTCGGGCCAATTTACTCCACTGCGCTTGTCCTTCCCGCGACGTCAGGAATACCGCGAAAGCTCCTCCTCTTGTGTGACGTGTACACGCTGGTTATGCATGATGAGACCGAACGAAAGAAAAATAATTATTTCCAATTCTTCGCCTTTGTCACCATCAACAACGTCTTTTGGTAAAAAAAAGGTTTGGGGTTGCACCCACTTCGCGTTTCTGTCACGCGACGTCAAAAAAGCCGGGGAACCTCGCCACATGAAAGTGGTGTGTATACGCATTAAAAATGCATTACTTTGCCGGGCAAAGTGCATTTCTTTAGGAATAGCCGGAGACTGCTCCGCTCCTGAGTGAATAGAAGGTGGCTGACCTCCGATCGCTGTGGCTCTGGCTGCTTGGTGCTGGATTTGTTTGCTTGAGTATAATGACATTTTTGCGTGAGAGTACAACGTTCTCGAGCCCTGTCAGCATGTAAACGACATCGCTTTGCCAGCTTTTCCACATCAGTCTACTTATGCTGCATCTGTACAGGATACAGCTCCTGGGACTCCTTCGTTACAGTCTACCAGTTTTGTCAAATATATGCAAGACGAACATTTGTGCTCTCGAGAGCATACAAGGTCAAGCGTTACGCACGTGTTTAGGGCTGCCTCTGCGCACATCAACAACAGCAACAACTGCCATCGCGGGAGACCACAGACACACGTAGCTGTAGACTCTCCCAGAGCGCACATTCGCCATCTGCCAAGGATCCCCGACCATCACTTACCTTCCCTACCTGCCGAGAGACTTCAAGGGACTTTTTCAAGACCGATAAGCACTCATCAATGTGCATACCGTCATCTTATACACCGGCGGCTAAGCCTTCATCTCCCCTGTGGTAAAAGGACACAGCGCATATATATATATATATATATATATATATATATATATATATATATATATATATATATATATATATATATTACATATACCGGCGGTTGGTCCTCACCTACCCCCTCAAATGCCGTATTCGTCGTTCCAGTTCAGCAAGTTCCAGTTACGTTCAAATTGTCACACGTCACTACATCTACGTCGGCAGAACTTGCAGCCCTCCATGCTGCTATGACTTACATCACCGAATAGCCAGCACAGAAATGGGTCGTGTTTTGTGACTGTAAGGCAGTAGTTCCTCACGGTATCAAGTCTGCCTGCCGTCACAGAACTTAACGGGCAGGTGATATCCGCCATGAGGAAAGTACACCACCATGTTCTGGAAACAGGGTACAACATAATATTTCAGTGGATTCCTGCTCACTGTAGCAACGTCGGCAACGACTTTGCTTACAGGGTTGCCCGGTCTGCCCACGAAGACAGCCAGATGCGTCAATACTTATGGCGAGAACGGACACTGCCAGGGAACTTCGCCTGCTTGCACGAAAAATGAACAAAATTCTGTTCTGGCAGAACCCATCACGCGATAACTGTCGACGTTAATGCGATTTGCTAGTATTCAAGCAATGTAAGCGAAATATAGTATTGCTTGAGAAACCTTTATTAAGAATGTACTGGTCATTCTAATATTTCCGTCGCTTGGGCTATAGTCGCCATTCACTGTCTGCGGGATCGGTACACTTTGCTATGTACTCGCTCGCCAGGGTCAGCCTTGACGATGATACGCCGTCTCTATCACGACGACGCAGTGATGACGATAAAAGGACAAATAAAAAGATCATCAATGAAACGGAGAAGGAGGTATGACCACAGCGTGACGACCATGGGAAGACGAACTTTAATTATGACTATGATATAACGAAGGCAACTCGACAACGACGGCGTCATGAGGACAATGGGGTCGTGACGAGCATATGAGCACGGCGGCATGACGAGAATGAGATGACGACGACTGTATGACGACTACGGTACGATGAGAATGGTACGGTGAAGCTGGAATGACGATGATGCAACGACCATGATGTCTCCACGGCGATGGCATAACAACCAAAATATCTATGACGGTTACGCAATGACGAAGATGGCAAGACCACGGCGGCATAACCAGGATTTAACGCCGACATCATGATTACCATGAAGGATGAATCACATGGATGGATCGACAAAGGCCTTACGACGACGACGGCATGACAGCAATTAAAATGCGCTTCTGAAATGATGACTTCAGTATGACAACACCGTGACAAAACTGCATAACGACAATAGGATGACGATGACTCTATGATGATGAAGGCATGATGACGAATGCGTGACGACGAATGTATGACAACGACGCAATGACGGTGATGGCATGGCAATAGTGATGTTATCACGACTGAATGACCACGGTGTGATTACGTTGGAATGAAGAAGGAATGACGTCGATGGAACCGCGAATCCGTTATGTCGACGACGGCACATGACAATTGGATGACGTTTGTGAAACGATGACGAAGGTACGAAGACAATTTGACGACAGTGGAATGACGACCACCGTGTGCCGACGATAGCGTGACGACAACGGCATGATTACAGTTGGATAATGAAGCTGGAATCATGACGCCGGGACGACCACAGCGGCAGCACGAGCACGTACTTCGTGGTCCAAGCTAGTCGACAACTTCGGTCACTGGGTGCCTGCAGTAGGCGAAAAATTGCAATAGCAATAATACGATTTGGTAATTGTGGTACGTTGTCTCGTAGTCGTGTCTCTTCGCAGTTCGCTATCTCTATTTCCCGCGGTAATCATTGACGGTATCAATCTGGCCTGTTGTATTAAGTGATTAAAGGAACCTTAAGCGATTATGCTCTCACGGCATTCGAGCCATTCGCTGTAAAATTACATTTTTCATCACTGTGCGTATTTTTCGTTTATGTGCAGAGCATCACTGTGCCTGTTCGAATAATCGTGACGGACGCCAACGACAACGCTCCAGAATTCCAGGGCACCCCTTACTTCCTGAACATCAGCGAGGTAAGCGCACCAATGTTCCCCCGCTGCGTTTTCTCAAGAATGGTGATGTTCTGGCGCTGAGCTCCAGGCCGGGGGCAACAATCGTGGCAAAGCGATTCGTTGTACAAAGGACATAGTAGCATTGTATCAACTACAAGGGTGCAGCTGTGCCGCACGCCATTCCTTCCTTAACATTTTTTTACCTTCTCAGCCTACGCGACCAGAAGACCTTGTAAGTTAGGCATCTGTATGAAAAGAAGCCGATTATATTGATTATATGGCGGCACTCCATCGATGCATTTAAACCTTCAGACGCCCCAAAGCTCAAGCGCTACAGCACGTGCCAGCAGGCCCATCTATTCGCTACACGCACACCGTTGTTGCGCCAAACATACGATGTTACGGAGCCATTTCTTCAGTGGACCGAGGTCTAGCTTCGCATTGTCGCCCATTGCTGACATTGGGCAAAATCCTTATTGTTCCTTTAAAAATGTCATATCCAGAGGTCTGAAATGTGCATTCGCAACGAAGTTTTTTTCTCTTAATCTCATATATTTACTGTTGGCGTTCGACAACGAGCGCGCCTCGCAAATCGGATAGAAGAGAACACGCGCCCTTTGTACTAGTGGTGCAAGATCGACCCCCCACCGACGACACACCAGGAAAGTAGGCGAACGAGTCAAAGTAAACTATTCGCTTTAAGGAACCCGCAGGGCGATATAGGCGGTTCCTGATCTAACGGAAAAGTAAGAGAAAACACTGCGAAGAACACAACGAAGAACAGAATAGCGCCAATCTCAGGGGTGCGGAAAACCTTTCGCCAAAAGGCGTGGTTAGCTCAATGCCGCGGGATTGTCAGCTCCGCACTCGGCTCTCGGGTACCGCGAATCAAACAGTTTCCGAATCCCCCCGCCCTGTCGAGACTGGTAAGAGTTACACGGCTTCCTTAAAGCAATATAAAACGAATATATTTATTTTCTTGCTGTGTTACATCTTTTTGTGTGTTTTATTCTTTCTCCCTGCAGAGTACTGTGCCAGGTACGACAGTCATGCAAGGCATCCGAGCCGTGGACAAGGACCAGCCTGGTCTCTTTAGTACTGTCGAATACTTCGTCGATGATGGACCACACTCGGTACTCCTCACATGCGTTGTTTTCTTGTCGCAAACTGTGTTTGTGGTACTGCATTTCATTTGATATTTTAACAATGTGTTCGCCCTTTATAAACCGAGCGATCAAGACAAATTATACTCACGTTTATGGGGAAGGTTTGCAAAGTAATGCATAGTTACCGGGCCTATGATTTCACTGATAAACAAAGGAAGAAGCCGGTAGGGGCGAATGTAACAGGTTGGTAACACCGACAGAAATCGAATTGCGCCTAAAGAATTATGAATGACCGCTGTTCGAAAGCGTCAGCATAAAACATGTGATTGGTGGCTAACCTCAGGATTCGTAAAAGGAAAAAAAATAATCTTTACACAAAGATTGCATTTCTCGCTAGCAAGAACCCAAAGTTTCATAAGGGACGCCAAAGGATCACAAAAATACAAGCTAGATGTAGCGAGCGTGTTGGTGCGTAGAACCTGGTTTAATTATGTATTCGTCATGAATCACGTTCCTTATACTTAGTGAATATTCGTACTTCTTTCCTATGTCAGTAGCTCTAGTTATATGTTTTTACCTTAAATCACTTACCGGCGACACCGTAAAGTTCTGTTCAAAATTGTACGAATGCAACGCTTTGTTCTTTCCGGGCACGAAAACAAGAAAATAAACACCGTTGTCTTTATATACACGAGAGTGAGACACTAAAACAAATATATCAAGCGTCTTTATGGCTCGTTCATCAAAATGTTTACTGGCAGGTGTTTACAGCTAAGTCAAATGCCGAGCCAAATCGAAAGAACAGCAAAATTTTTCAGTAACTATGTTAACATCTCGATCTTTTTATATTTACACGCCCTTCACCGTGCTCAATGGCGCAAAAGTTCGTTTTTGTCTACTTTATTTCTACAAGTTGTCCAGCCCACCGATATGCAGCTGTTGTGTCCACCGAACATAAATCACGTATTCGTTACAAGACTGTACCCTGCAAGCATGCATCAGTGCCCCACCTCCTATTTATGCACTCGTCCAGCAGCTTTATTACCATCCGTGCAAAGGCTAATGCCATGCCTCGCCAGGACACTTGTTGCGTGATGAAGAGTAACGTGCCTGATGATTCTAAAGAACTGTATTGTTCCCAGATTGCATGCAATACAGGCAATCATCTTTGCATTCTCTACGATGTTCAGCATTTCTTGAGCACCTTGCTTCTTAAATAGCTACTGACTGTGGCGCTCGCTCAAATTGCTTGTACTTACCTCTTGTTTTTGTTTTTTCCTTCCTAGTTTATATAGTTTTTTTTTTTTGCTACGATCTGCTCGTTTCCTGTCAATACTTGATTGATTAGAAGAAAGCAGTAGGGAACAATATAAGCAAGGACTCGGAATTTCGACGGGACAGGTTGTACCATAGTACTTCTGCTTCTTTACCGTAATCACCTTCTTTGACGCGCTACCATACTAATGGGTGGTTTCATACAATTTATTCACGGGCCAACTTGATTAGGCATCCATCATTAGAGTGTTCTATATTCTAAAGATAAAACTGCTGCCGTATCGAGGCTACCCTCAGCCGGTGTTCGCGTTGTCTGCTCTTTGTACATAATGATCTATAGGGGGTGCGCAAACCTATGTTAAACAGAAATGGGTGGTGAAGCAACTTAATATCTTTGCTCGCGAGAGGAAAGCTTGTTCGTGAAGTGATAGTCGCACTGGAGGAGTCGACAGAGTTATTTTTCTCTTTTGTAATGAAATTCATCAATATACGTTAAATAGAAGTGCCTCTTTATGTTTCAAAGGCGCACCATTGTGGCCTTTCATTGTCAACACAAATTAGGTAGGGATTTGATTAACCTAGACATATGTTTAAGCCGTGTCTTTGTCATTGAAAAGATTGCCTGTAGGGTGACATGTGCAAGTGTGTCATGATGTAAAACGTTTCCCAACGCCGCGAGCAGCACCTTTTGGCCTTCGAGAACAGGTGGGAAGGTTCACTGCTACTTATGGACAAGCTAGACCACGAGACTCTGCCGAAGTTCACCATCACTCTAAGGGCGCAGGTGAGCTGTCAGACGCAACCTTGATTTTACTTTACCGAAAGCAGAAGCGATTGCAGTATTACAAAAAAAAAAATCTGATTGCAACGATGCTGCATCACTACTGGAGTATGCATTGTCCTACTTTGTGGGTGGTGAAAAAGTCTATCCGAGAATAAAATAAAAGGGAGTCAGCGCACTTCAGCGGACGCAGGTTCGATAAAAGCTAATACAGCTGTCCACTACCGCGCGTTCTATGCTTTCTGAAAAATGCAGCATGTAGGTCTGTTATCGAAAGCCACTGTCTCGATGATACCATTGGTAGAAAACGCAAAACTTCGACAACGGCATTGCAATACATGTGTGACTCACAGGTTAACAACACACATATAATGATCTGGACTTGCATCTTAACATAACGAAGAAGTGTCGCCGTTGTGCCTTGCAGTGCCTTTGACGGTGAGCCGCAAAGAGGCTTTGTGGAGTTTCTCGCTAAATAATAACTCCCGCAATTAAGCAGAAAAGTGTGTCGTCTCTGTCTATTGAGGCTTTAATGAAAATGATTTGGGAAAAAAGCAAGGCGTGTGAGCATACGTCGTTACGCCTTTTGTTTTTACACATAGGACCAAGGAAACCCCCCGCAGAGCTCCCACACCACCCTGGTGGTGGTGGTACACGACGCTGACGACCAGAACCCCAGGTTCAAGGCGGAGAGCTACTTCGTCCAGCTGCACAACAACACCCGCATGGTAAGCTGACCTTCCCTTATAGTTTTGATCACTGAAGGCGGCTTCGCCAATCAATTGGTAGGTTGCGTTGACCTGAACTCCAAGACACGAAGCTAAGGCGAAACAACACCAAATGAGGACACAGAAAAAAAAGTGGATCGGTGCTCACTGCCAATATATGTCATTGGTATATTGATCGGCGTATTACGCGCAACGTTCAGGTGACTGAAAAGAGCGAAACCAAACGTGTGGCATGTCACATCCAAATCAAGAATCCAAACAGTCAAAGCGCTTACATCCATGTGGCGCTTTCGTTGCGGGGGGACGCGGTGAATGGGGTTGAGAGGTTTGCAGTGTTGTTTGATTTTACTGTCGCTTTAGCATGTCCAACTTGGCATTATTATATCGTGCAGCCGGTGGATATGTACTGAGAGTTTTTGGCCTGTTTGCATTTGGTCTACACAGTACGAATATCTCGACGCACGTCTCAAAAAAAGAGAGAGTCGGTGCAGTCTTACAGCTGCCGTCGCCAAATGTAAAACGAAGTGCTTTCCTTCTAGGGCGCACCGCTGGACGTGAAGCCAAGCAAGATAGAAGCAGAAGATCCTGACGAAGAGATCAAGGCTCCCATCAAGTACACCTTTAATTCAGGTACGACTTCCACAATCGCTCAGAGTTGTGAATGTGTTACTGTGCTGCACGATGCGTATAAGGCATACAGACGGAGGATTCCTCACGACGATCAGGGATGGGGATCATCCGTGACATCGTTCCTGGCCAGCGACTTATATACGCCCCGCTAACAGAAGGTTCACGCGCGACCGCCCGGCCTATTACCATGCTAAGTCGCGGCGGTCGTCCTTTACAATACCGCAGGGCGTTGTTCGTTGCTCTAAAACAAATTATTCCCTGCAATTGCGGGGAGCCTTGTGGTGCCGTGCGACCTGACGAAAGCGTGATGTCATCATGCTGCGCCCTCTGCTTATACAGGGACTCCCCCGCGTGAATACATTGATACGAAAGAAACAAATAAATGTGCAGGTCCAAAGCATACGTTGGAAGTCATGTGAAGTGAAGGTTTCGGGAAATAGTTATTTAAATGCTGTACAACTAAATGGGTTTACCTTAAAAAAGAAGGTTACCCACTTGCCATTTGTACGTGAAGCGAAGCTTTAGTAAAGCGGCTAATAAAACACTCTACAGCTAAATGAGACGCTATGCAATCAAATGCGACGGTTATTATTAGATTCACCCTGCCCATGGACTAGCACACCGGCTTATCAGGGAAACTAAATCTCCAGCTTATCACTCAAGTTTGTAACTATGGATCTTAAGAAGTCGCTATTAGCTGTAAGAGAAACTACAATGTGTTCGCAGCTGCTTAAAACAAACGCGACATTTCTTGCATGGCCTTCTAGGCAGGTACTATAACAATATTTAGTCCTCGCTCGTTGTCATATCCTAGCTCCACTCCGCCAGTCGGAGCAGGGCGACTTCACTGTCAGCCTTCCTTTAAAAGTGAAGACACGAAGGTAACGTGCACATTGTCCGAACATAGATGTTATATATACTTTTGATGCTCTTCACGGGTAGCACGTTGGCAAAGTTGGTCACCATATCCTGGCGCAAAGCACGACACCGCAAATAGTTTCAAGGGATAAAATGAGCCACTCATTCTTGGGCTTCACATGCCAAAATCACGATCTCATATACACGAACATCGCAGTGGCAGACTCTGCGATAATTTTGACGATCTTGCATTAACCGTGCACCTAAATCGAAGTGCTGGAGCGTTTTTGCATTTCGCGCCCGCCGAAATTCAGCCGCCGAGGCCGGGACCAATGCCATGACCTCTAACACAGTAGCACAATGCCATAGGCACTAAGCTATTGCGGCCGATAACGGGTGGTGACTCATTCAGCGCGCTTATTCAACATTCTGCAATGCCCATCGAGACGACTGTTTACTTACCATCTTAGCATAGGAGCTTTCGTTATGAGATACTTTTAAAGAACAAAGAATTCCATTACCTTTGTTTCGAAGTAATACTAATATAGCTTCTCTTGATTTAGGCACACGGAACATTGACAGTTGTCTGGAAGAGCTGTAAAATACATCGCTTGCTTCTCATACGCACAAAACAGCGAGTAGTTTCGAAACTTCCTCGATACTATTTGTAACCGCCACCCAGGAAGTCGGATAAACGTTACGTGTCCATACTGCTTAAGGACGCAAGTCTTTCAGTAAGCAGGGGCTATCAGGGAGAAGTGGGCACATATAAATGGGAAAGTAAACTTCTATAATCATTTATTGTATGCCATGATATACACTGCAGCAGCTCTCTCTTACATTCGCTGCAGTTGTGTTAACAAGCAGGTGTCAGGTGCATCACGGATGTCTTCTGCGTAGAATGAATGGTTGTCACAGCGCGCACCAGTAGTTACCGCGTTATGCTGCTGAGAACGCGGTGGTTGGTTCGAATAGTGCAAGTGGACTTACTTTGACGAGTGCGGGACGCAGAATTGGTTGCATAATTTCACTCAAGAGCCGAGTAAAGAACATATTCTCGACTAGCGCCTGCAGCCCACTGCGCATCATCTAAGCGTGAAACTCGAGCGGTACTTAGCAGCGCTGGTTATTGTTGACCCTTCTCCTTAACTTCTCAATGCGCGGAGCATCCCCCATTCTGACCACTTTAGACGTGCTACAGAGCAGGAGGCGATCACTTCTACGTAAGTAGCCAAACGACACAATTAAGTGAGAGAGGAGGCAGCAATTTAATCTACGCAGAATAGCGTCTGTTTCGATGTATAGGACAAGGAGGCAATAAATAAATAAATAAATGCATAGATAGATAGATAGATAGATAGATAGATAGATAGATAGATAGATAGATAGATAGATAGATAGATAGATAGATAGATAGATAGATAGATAGATAGATAGATAGATAGATAGATAGATAGATAGATAGATAGATAGATAGATAGATAGATAGATAGATAGATAGATAGATAGATAGATAGATAGATAGATAGATAGATAGATAGATAGATAGATAGATAGATAGATAGATAGATAGATAGATAGATAGATAGATAGATAGATAGATAGATAGATAGATGATAGAATTTTTTCAAGAGGCCCGAAACAAGGAGTAGCAGGAACCTGTCTATTTAGCACAATGTGTCTGTGATGAGCGACAGAATGCTTCGCATTAATAAGGAGCAGTTGCGCCCGAAAGAGTGAGTACTGGCTACCATAGGAAAGCAAAAAAAAAAAAAAAACATTACACAGCGCAATTAAGGCTCGTATTTTAATGAACCATGAACCATGAATGAATACATGAACATATTTCACTCGAATGACAGCAATGCTTGCGCAATAAAGAGCGCCGGCTGCGGGGAGCACTCGTGCTTGTGGCAAAGCGCACGTTCCGTTGTCAGGATTGGGGGCTCAATCCCATCGCTCGTGATCCGTTGATAAGGTTGGAGTCCGGCATGAATTCGAAGGTAGCTGGCCATACCGTCGTTATCCACGCTGAGGACGTTGATGAAGGGAAGTACTGCTTTTCATCGAGAACGAAGAATATGGGTTTATTTACAGTATTTACATGCAGTTCATCAGTCTAGCATGACTGCGGGAGCAAGTACGTCAGTCTAACACGACTGCTTGAGAGAGTGTCTCAGTCTAACATGACTGCTTAAGAAAGTGTGTCGAGCATCCGCACAACAGCCGTTTAAAACACTCGGTCCTCCCCCGATTCCAAGGTTGCGGAAATGTTCGTCCAGTCATCGTAAACACGCCGTCTCTCCGCGGGACGGTTTACACACACACACACGCACGCACACACACACACACACATACACACACACACACACACACACACAAACACACACAGGTGCACGGTCCGAAACCGACATCACACGGATTTCGTAGAACTCGGAGCGGACCCTCGCAGTGCGCCCGGGTAGCCATTGTCTTGCGTCTTGGTCGGCGCCTGGGAAGGGGCCTCCGACGACGTTCCCGCGGCAACCTCCCCCCCCCCCCTCATAGCAGATCAGGCCCGCGTTGGTGGGTTAGTTAACAATAGTTGGCCCGCCAAACTCATTCAGTCACAATGGCGATTTAGTGACGCCGTGGCTAGAGGTTTGCGGCGGCACTCTAGGAAACGTTGACGCCCGTTATCGCAACTGGCTGGCAACACTTGCACTTCAGCTGGGCCGTTCTTAACACCATACTGCCGCTGCTTTCGCCATCATTCTACAGCGTCGCACTTCCCAAACTCGAGAGATAACGTGACCTCCAACAGAAGACGCAGAGAAATACAGTGCGAATCAAGGCACCAGTCTACTCTGCTCGCCCTTTGTAATGATGCGCAATGTGTATCATGTGACCTTCAGCGTCAGACACGCCGTTTTAGTGCTCCGCCGACCATGCGTCATCGCACTCTACACAATACGGCGGCGCCGACATTTATGGCGCCGAGAGTGTCTGTACAATATTTATTGCAACAATAGTAAAGGGGGAGCTTTAGCTCGCAAAGAAACACTGCTTTCTCCAGGTACACGTTACATGCAAAAATGCTCCTATTACGTAGCCATTCAACGAAGTTCTGCAAAATTTGATGTTATAAATGATAATAAATATTTAGCGACTACTGATCTCATAAGGTATACTTAGGCCGTAAGAGTGGCGTCCAAGAACGCATACTCCTATCGTTTGGGAATGGCCGAGAGCCCGATGTGCGACTCCTGTGGGTGCGAGGAAACCATCCAGCACCTATTGTGTGCTTGCCCTCGCTACGATGTCCAACGCCTCTCTCTGTGGGCGACTTTGCACCGACTTGACTCAAGGCCGTTCACTGAGTCAAAGACGCTCGGACCGTGGCCACACCCGTCATTGGCACCAAAAGCGATTCGTGCACTAGTTCAATACTTGAAGTGCACCTGCTTAAGAGACCGTTTATAGTGTCCCTTTGTTTAGTGTCCTTCCCACACGCATTCAGTGCTTACTCTCTCCCTTTTTCCTCTTTATATTCCCCTTTCCCACACCCCAGTGTGGGGTAGCAAACCGGGTGCTCTTCCGGTTGACATCCCAGGCTTTCCTGTCCTTGCTTTCTCTCTCTCTCTCTTACAAAAGTCACATAAAAAGCACATAAAAACATTTTAAAAAGAGCATAAGCATGGACTTCGCGCTCTTTCCTGTCTCTTTCAATTCTACATTTCCTTGTTACACTCCACCAACGTAGATTAGACAACCGAACGCTTTCTTTCGTTAACATGCGTGCCTCAGATCTTTCCGTGTTCCTGCCCCACCCCCCTCCCCCCTGCTCTCCGTGGTGTCTGCAGTATGACTATACTGGTTTCATTGCTTTTTCTCCGTTTCCTGCAGACGCCAACGAGTACTCGTACTTCGACCTGCATCCTCAGACGGGCCACGTGTCCCTGGTGCGGCCGCTGCCCGAGGGATTCGCGCTGCCCGTGACGCTGGTGGTGCGAGCCACGCAGCACGACAACCCGGATCGCTTCGCGCTGACCACGCTCACGCTTACCGCCGATCGGTTCCCGCCCCATGAACTGCACTTCCTCCAGGTGAGGCATATGTCACGTGGAGAGAGATAGAGACCCGTAGGTAACGCACATCTTCCTCAAGCGCTTGGATTTAAAGTAGACGGAAGAACCAACCGGTTAGTAGTCTAGATAAACAAGAGACGTTTAGAGTATCGGTACAATAAAAAGCAGGAAAGAGATTGATACGACCCGATCCGTTACAAGCATAGGTAGTGGTAGAAGGTAGATTAATGAGCACTGCAGGAAGACGAAAAAAGGCGGAGATGCATCGGGGGGGGGGGGGGGGCAATAAGCCAGAATGAGAAGCGTGTACAGCATACCTGATTAACTCAGGCAGGCCAGGTGAAGATTTGTGACTGTCACGTTTCAAAGGGGATGCCTCTTATAAATCGTGCATTGGCTCATGTTTCCCACAGTGTATGAGTACCGCTTGTGCAAGAACGCACAGAGAGAGAGTGAGAGAAAACATTTATTTATCATGAGTTTGGGCGACTTCCTCGTAGGGTGGAGCCCTTAGTTCAGGGCCCCATTGGCTCGCGCCACTCCGCGTGCCCGCCGGATGAGCCGTCGCTGCTCACTCTTCATTCGTGTGCGACTGCAACGTTAGTGTGAACCGCATTTGCTTTCGTATTTCAGAGACATAAAGCGTTATCCTTGCCTTCACGAGCCGTACACCCGTCTACGTTTCGATCGGATTAATGGCTGTGATATTTCTTTTTCATGTCGTTTCGTGTCATTAACCTCAAGCCCATACGCATTACACAGGGGAGTGTTACATAACATATAGAGAAAATTAACAAACGCATTCAAAACTAATGAAACAAAAGGCAATACAGAAATACAACTAAAAGAGAAAAATGAGGAGCGAAATACGCGGTAAATTATAAGCAACTTATAAATAAAATAAATGGTGATAAGCAACAATGCTACACAGTAGCTCAAACAACAACCACAAGCGGAGTAACATATATACAGAGCACAGCGCACTGAAAAGCTGATAACTGTCGGAAAATAAGAAAAAAAAATGTGACCTGACGCAAGCTCAAGAAAGCACAGGAACCGCTGTTCAATACATTTTCTGAGTACATTCCTGAACGGATAATTCACCACCCGGAATTTACGAAGAAGAAGAAAACACATCAACAGAATATTTGAAATGTACTTGACTTTCAGATGATACGCATTACTGACTGCTTGCATTCTTTATTTTGAGCAGAAATCAGCGAAGACAGCACACAACATTACTTGAAAGGACGATGCTCAATGGATGTTGCAATTCGCAAGAAAAAATTTGGAAGTGCGAACAAATGTGAGGAAGGCACCACGCAAAGATGCGGTACTGCAAACAGTGTAGTCTGGTGGCTATGTCAGTGCTGTGTACCCCTTCCCCCGGCCTTCAGCCCAGTATGAGCATGTCCTTGCGCAGTACAACTAAATCATAAAAAAAAACTGGCAAACAATCAGATCTCTCAATCAATCTGTCAATCAATGAAGAGAAAGCGGATCAATCGTAGACGCCGGCACCAGGTTCTTCATCCGGTAAACTATTTTCAGTGAGCTTGCTCGGCCCCATCGAAATGCTCTCCACTTAAGCCCTCTCTCCTCCTGGCAGCCAATTACAAACCAATAGCCGCTTAATCTAGGCAATATTACTCGTTTTGAAAGCAAAGAAAAGTGACTTCCTTTAAACTAAGGGGGCGTTTGATTGGGCTGTTGAGGCAACGCTGCGGGTCACCGCCCGATGCTTATGTCGGTGGTTACCCAAATTTGAGGTCAGAAGATTGGAATAAAAACACATTGGAATTGTTTTACACCAGAGGGCCCGAAACCGTCCAATATGAAACCAAGGCTGGCAGCCTCGCGATTGAAGAAGTATCGCATGAAAACGACCCGCGTTTTTTTTTTATTTAACGTTGCTCTCGCAACCAAGCACTTAAACAACGGCCAGTCTGGTCAACATAATGACCACAACATGGCGAGGAATGGGACGAAGCGGCCCCTTAGTGCACGCGATCTGCAATTTTGTTTTTGTGGTTCTTCTTGAAGCCGCGATTTTTGGAAACGTTTAAGTGGGCAACTTGAAGCAGCCTACGCACCTCTTTAGGAGCGGAAAAGAGCCGTAATATCTACGCTAGATAATCTCGGCACTATGCTGCTGCTGCGATAATCAAACGCACTTGATAGCAAAAGCCACCAACATTGAGTGGCAATAAATCTGCGCCGATGTTAGACGCTGCTTGCCTTCTCAGGCGCGCATTCTGTGGCGTTAACACTGCGACTAATGCATGATTATATAATAAAGAGCATCTTGCCAACTAGAGAGCGCCACTGATATGCGTCTGTGACTGAAGTATACAGGGTGCTTCACGTAACTTGTGCCAAGTATTTAAAGAAAGTGGTTAGTTCCAGCTGAATGAAACCAACGGTATATGGTTTGCCATCATGTGGTGCTCGTTAGAGTACTTTTTTATATTACACTTATTTAGTTAGTTAACTGAGATGAATTATCTGAAAATCCTAATATCCACTTTAGTAGTGCCAAGCGCATTTCGTTATGTTGCAGAGGGGGTTTAGAAACGACCAATCCAATTCTTTGTGACATGCATTGTGACAAATTGCCAACGTACATGCTGCGTGGCAATATTTTTCGGCGTTTAAAGAAAGCCCGCGAAAGGTGGAATAAAACCACGTGACTGCGTTCGTGCGCTATCGTGTTGCAGTGCTCTCAGCCATGCGTCGAGCATATTGCTTGTCAGGGACGACGGCGCTTCCTTTCCGTGTGCCACCGCCAAAGATGCTGACGCACTATGAAGCCGATGCGTAGAGACGCGCCCGATCACTTCGCCACGATCCGCGCGCGCGGTTATTTTCCACGAGCCGCGATTAAGAGCACTACAATGCGACAGCGCGCGAGCGCAGTCACGTGGTTTTATTTCATTTATCGTGGGTTTTCTTTAAATGCCCCCCCCCCCTAAAAAAAACCTCCACGCAGCATGTAGGTTGCCACAAAAAAAAAAAAAATGGATCACTTGTTTCTGAACTCGCTCTTCTACAAAGCAAAGAAGCGCACTTGGCCCTAAAGCGAATATTAAGAATTTTGCATACATAATCTTAGTTAATTAACTAATTAAGTGTAGTATAAAGAGACACTCTAAGGAGCGCCACATGACGGCAAACCATAGGCCATTCGTTTCATTCACCTGCGACTAACCACTTCTCTTAAAATCCTTGGCACACTATACGTGAAACACCCTCTGTAAGAACTTTATATTGTGCTAACAGGAATGCTTTATTTTGAGTATTTATCCCTTGAAAGAGCGCAGCTTAGTCGGCCAGTACTGTAAAAATGCATTTAGTTCTGCATAAGTTTGGGGTGCCATTACAAGAACTGTATAATGAAAATTTTATATGGTCGCATATCCGCGAACTCGCTGTCGTTGTCTCTGCTATGCAGCTGTAGGCTCTGGCAAATATTCGTACCATAATTAAAAATTCCTCACAACCCATGCTTTGTCAATCGCCATGACGTTAGAAGGTTGCAAATTGTAGCACGGACGGGCTCGCGACTAGGACTGAGGTTCTTTACCGTGTGTTCCAACGACACGCAGGAGGAGTACGAGGCCCGCGTAATGGAGAGCACTCCTCCTGGCCAGACGCTGCTGACGATGCAGACGACGCGCAGCGCTGCCGACAAGGGAGGCATCCGCTTCGAGCTCATTGTTGACGGCAACGAAGGCGAAGCAGCTTTCACCATTCACGACTCGGGAGAACTGATCCTGGCCCAGTCCCTGGACTACGAAACCAAGCAATTTTACGCACTGAAGGTTGGTTCCTTACGCCATTTTTCTGACGTGAGTGTGTCGCAAACGGCTGGCGTTCTGGCGTTCCCTGTTTCCGGTAGGGATACATAATGGCGAAGAAGCCCGTCTGACGGCGATCTTTAGCTGCATGTCTTCGCCATCTTGGCGCAGCTGGTTACACCCTTCTCTTTTTCCGGCCACTTCCTGTCTGGGGCACTGGCGCTGTCAAGGCGTGGCACTTCTTTTGCGCCTAGGGAATACTATGGGCGATTCGTTGGTGACTTCATTATGGAAGGATTCAGAAAGTTTTTGGTTGCGCGGTCAGCCGGCTTTTGGACAGCGACGGGCGCGCTCGTTGAGGCTGCGGCAGCAGGTTGGTATCCGCCGGGAGTGCGACCATCCACTTCATCTGCATCATCACTGTCGTCAATCTAAGTAATCAGACCGCCTTGAACATGGAGTCTACTCCTACGCCCAAGTGCTAGCAGATGGACAGTTCATTGGTCCATGCGTGATTTGTTTTGGCTTCCGTCTCTAATTTCTGTTATAATAGAGTGGTGCAGCGTGGCACAATGTGTTAGGCGTGGTCCAAGCTTCCCCCCACGTGGTGCGGACAGCTCGGTTTTAGACGTCTATAACGCCACACGTTTTTCTGTTATAATACGTAACTCTTTGTCTTCTATGTCGTAGAATATTCTTTTTCTCTGATGCGTAGAGAATCTCAAAGCTCCTGTGTTTCCTTTCTTTAGTTTTTTCCTGTCGAGCATTCTGCCTTGTTTGAACGAAATGCGTTTTCCGTTCTCGCGTATGCAAATACTCGTGTTCCCTTTCATCTCCTGTAATTCTTCCACGACATTGCTACACATGCACACCGCACAAGTCGGCCATCGAACCCAAAATTAATAATTGTGTGATTCGCCACTTCGAGGCATTTGGGACAGTACCAGGCGCGTCACAATCTCTGCCGAGACGGTGTTGTAGGATGGCGGGCCTTGCGAAGCGTGTGACACAGTGGGAAAATCGCGACGTGCCTATTGATGATGTCGATTTGACAAGACTCATAATTCAGAGCAGGTAAACGCGAAGTCGCAGTGTTGCACTTGTCGATGGAATAAAAGTAGCTACAGTTTGTAACCTGCGGGTATTTGTAGGCATTAGGCAAAAATTTTGTCGACGGGTTTTCGTCGAGATCGATGTTCTGGTTGTGACCTTTCAAATTTTTAATATGTAGGTGGTAGATATATAAGGAAGGAAATTTGGAAGGGTTGTCGGTAAAAGAGCTGTGCATATCCTGTAAGTTTAAGCGTCGAATTTACCTTGTCGTACGCTAGGAGGTATCACGCCGCTTCTAAAGCACTGCAGCTAAACCTAGAAAGTCACTCGGGCATTTACCGCGCCAACAATCCTTGCAGCCGGGAGAGACGAGGTAGTGCCGTAAAACTGCAAACACATTGTAGCCATCGCGGACAGCTCCGCAGATATGGTGACATTATAAAGCGTGCAATGGATTAGGAAATTGGCGTCGAACATTGGCGGAGCGGGTGCGTGACAAACTTGAAAGATTTGTCTGAACGCCTAAGCATCGAAGACAGATTGCGATTTGAGATTCTTGCTGACCTGGTAGGGTACGCTCTTAACCGGTGACATTGTGCATGATGTATGCCAACTCAAATCTTGCGTAGATGTGCAAAGTTTTTTTATACCGTTTTCGCCTTTCAGCATTTCCCTGTGGCCGCAGTTAAAACGTGCAAAGTGGGTTCTCGGCTGCTGCGTACGTCAGTTAATTCTTCGCGTTCCAGCGACGATGATTACGGACGACGTCGTCGCCTCGCCTCCTCCTCATTCTTAGATTCATGCTTTTTATGAGACGACAAAAACGAAACTGCCCGCCAACACCAGTGCGATTTGAACGTTGTTCTTGAGGCAATGTGTGCGCTTTTGAAACGGACGCACTGACCACTGCTGTATGGCAGTGTGCGTGAGTATGTGTGGAGTCTCGCGCGCCATGAACTATATGAGAGTGGTGATTTCTATGCGCGTACTTCAGTGCCAGGGCAGGCGATATATTGGTGAATGAGGGCGATGCTGTGTGAATCAGAAAGCAAAATAAGGCGTCTATAGAAAGAAGACGCTGTCTACATCGAGCGCCTGTTGCAGCCTCTCTAAATGAGTTCAAAGCTGTAGGTGTCGCTACTGTCTGCTGATTTTCATCTATTACTGCTGCTCTACTGGGTTCTCCAATAACAAACGTTTCTGAGTCTCAAACTGGATACGTACACTGATTTGGGAGTCATTATATGCATAAGCTTTTGCGCACGAAATGACTGGCATCATGATGATGCATTCAGTGGTATATAGTAAATGTTAAAATCAAATAAACCAGTAACCTGGCCCATCCCATTTATTTATTTATTTATTTATTTATTTATTTATTTATTTATTTATTTATAGCAGTCTTTGATTGCAGTGCTAGCGTTCTCGGCCCTGAGCTGGACGGAGCTTTTTCTGATCGTCTCAAGTAGCTTATACAGGCTCTTACCTGCAAAACCGCGCATGACACGCATTTGGCGCCTTGTGACTGCGCCAACTCATCGTGGATGCCTACAACGTGTGACATGTTAATTGCGTTCTTCTACCGCAGGTTCTGGCGACCGACGGCAAGCACAGCGATGTGGCGCGCGTCAACGTGAGCGTGCTGGACGTGAACGACAACGACCCGCAGTTCAGTGAGCCGCGCTACTCGTTCACGCTCACCGATCTTGACGCCGTGCACCAGGGATCACTCGTGGGTCGAGTTGAGGCGTCGGACGCGGACGCCGGCGACTCAGTGCAGCTCGCCATCGACGGGCCTTCGGCGCGCCTCTTTACTATCAACAACCAGGGCGAGGTAGGTTGCGAGGTCTACACACCACATGAGCCAAGTAGGAGCAACCTTTGTAGCACAACACAGACGAGCCGTAAATGGATACGCGTAACTGAAATGAATTATGCAAATACACGCACTGCTGGAAGTGATGCTAAACGAAGCAAGTTGTTTTGTCGACGCGTGCGCACTACAACTCCAAACATGGTAACACTTCCTGCAACGGCGTTTACCTGTACATCGTAATACCGCCGTCATCGTGCTGTACTCTTCTCGTCGTCGCCATGTTGGTTTCACCAACTTGCCGCTGTCGTTGCCGTTGCTATAGTCATCGACTATGATCGTCGTCATGAACCCCCCTCCGTCATTCCGTCACCTTCGTCACGCCATCGTTGCCTTCGTACCGTTGTCGTCGTCATACCATCGCAGTCGTCATGGCACTACCACCTTCATATCATCCTTCGTCGCCATCGTGGTTGATCTTGTGTTTGTCGTCGTGGAGTCTTCTTGACGCAGTCTCACAAACCTTCTGGTGTGACAGAGACACTTCATGGCAGCTGTTATAGGAACTGGGCGGTCATCGTGAGGCGCCAGCAACGCTTCAGCGGCGTGCTGGCGAACAGCGCCGCGAACGGCAGAAGTCAGAGCACTGGCGTGTGAAGCCGACGGCGGGACGAAGGCCCTCGCGGTGCTTCCAGTGATTTCGCACTGTGGGTTTTTAGGGCCTGAAGTTCCGGAAAACGCATTTTCATGTGTCTGCTTTTGGGAAAGGGCGCCACTTGTACGAGACAGGCCACATACACGGGACCAGGTGATATATAATGTAGAAAATTTGTGCAAATTGCGATTCAAATGCAATCCGCCAACAGAGCTCACCGCGGTAAACTAAGACATAGAGTGCCAGCACTTATATTCCGCATGTCGTTTTGCTGTGCACGGTAACAGTGTCGCGTACTTAATCATGTAAATTGAGAAAGAGCACACAAAAAAATTCACCTGCCATGTATCAAAAATGTATAAAGTGCATAGCACTGGGCATAGCACGGCGCCACTGGGTATGTGCCGCCGGAGCCAACGGGCCGCTCTTCAATAAATCATTTTTGACATCAGCTTGAGTCACTGCAAGCATAACAACAACGTCGCACGTGCACCCTGCAACTCACGCAAAGGAATTTTATTAGAAATGAGGGCGGGCGTCCACGTTGTTTTTCTTTCTTCTCGGCTGTTAAAATGGGCGTTCTTGCCAAATATGACCTTCAACATTGCGTATGTGCTCGTTAAGGGCTTTGCATGGGAGATATTGAGCTAAGAGGCTTTCGCAACTAACGAAGCGGTGCACGAAGGGTATTCTGATTTTCTCGTTAATCATACAATGACGAAGTATTTGCCAGAAGCTTGCAAAGATTTCTAGAGTGACTACGGTGGTGTTGAGCGATAACACGTACGCTTATGCGTCAATTGTCCGTCTCCGATGACAGTGGCCGTGCACTTCTGCGCAGAATCGTACCCTTGTTGCCGCAGGCAAAGCCGCACGACGTTTAAACCGCACGCAGGCTTCTTTCATGCCGACGCCAACTACAGTCAAGCACTTGTACAAACAACGCATGGAGCTCGTTGCAACCGTCACCATCTACGTATCGTGGGGACAACTACTAACCGGAAGCAAAAAAAAGAAAAATCTGACATCACAACCGGAAATGATATTGACGTCAAGGTCTTACGCTGCTTGGTGCGAATCTGTGAATTACTTTAACGTCCGGCATTATGGCCGCTACGACAGCAGTGTTTTTTTTAGGCTTAGGCGACCTTGCGACTCGTCTCAGCTGAAACGCCAGCGCGTCTTTTAACTATTAGGAGTGGCGTATGTTTTCCTGGGAACGTAATTAAGCTGTTATTGACGGCAATTGTTCCAGCAGCTTCCTTAGGAAGGTGAGCGAATGCGATGGAAATAAATGACACAGCCAAAGAGCTTTCAAAATCAACTTCACTTATATTCGTCTTGAACAATGAAACCAATGTAACTCACCAAACAAAACATGTTTCTATGATGAAAAGTACAATGACCAGCAGACAGTCGTAATAAATAGCAACCTATGCAAATCCTTTTCACAGAATCGTTCGTAATTCCTTGCGACACGATGTATTGATATCCAACAATTATCAGGCAACATTGCCCCACACTTTCTTTAAAAAATATTCCACTTACTAATTTTGCCGCCCGTCGGACAATCAGAGCTTGTGTTACGAAGAGTAAACGAAAATAGCGCGACGTTTCTTCGCGGGGCGTTCCGCATTTATCGTCACGACCAGACAAGCGCGTCGGATGCTGCAGCGTGAACTTGCACGATAACAAAAAAAAAAAAACCTAAACTCACACCTTTCGCCAACGAATGCAGTGCGCTCGGTCACGGAAAGTTTGATCCCAGTCACCAGTAGGGTAGGAGGAAAGACAGGGTTAAAGCATTAGAAAAATCGCTAGATAAAAAAGCAAGGGGTGTTCTACACGGGTACAGCAAAATATGAAAGCAGACCAGGTTCCGTCTCAGTGACGACACAGGCTAACGGTGAGAACTCAAAGAGCTGTAGTACCACGCAAAACAGAGTGGAGGTTGCAGAGGAGGGGGCCATAGCCCTAGCTTTGACTAAAAAAGGGGTCAAAATCATAGTGTCAGATTCCAAAGCAGCCATCAGGAATTATACCGCAGGGAGAATCTCCAAAGAGGCGCTCAACATATTGGAGAAAGGACCAATTCCAGAAGAATTAGTAAACCTTATATGGACTCCTGCCCACGAAGGCTTGCCCGGCAACGAGAAAGCGCACGCATTGGCCCGAGAGCTTATTTACCGGTACACCAATGCAGCCTCTCCAGCCAGGGAGCCCCTACAGAAAGAAGAAGGCATAAACACTTACAGCGAAATTCTCACCTATTATAGAATGGGAAGGAAAACACTGCCAGAGGCGCATAAGAAACTAAGTAAGCAAGAAGAGATAACATGGAGGCAACTCCAAGCGGGGGTGATCTGCAGCCCCTACATTCTGAAGAGATGGCACGGTAACACTGAGAACACGAATTGCAAACACTGCGGGGCAAAGGCGGACATGATCCACGTAATATGGACATGTCCTAGATACAATAAACCAGATAGGGACAGACAATCCTGGGAGACTTTAATGACCAGCTCGAAGGAAAATGCTCAAAGAGAAGTCATCCGCATGGCCCTTGACACCGCTGAGCTCCAAGGAGCGTCAGCCAGCTGAAAAGGGAGGTGCAAGCCGAAGAGACAGGAAGACTCTTGACTCCTCGTGGCTCTTTTGCGGGTGCAAATAAACGTTATTTCTCTTCTCTCTCTGAAGCGAAGCGAACGCCACACTTTGAAGAAACACGCAAGGAAATAATAATAAAAATAAATCTCGGACGAATCCGCCGCGTTCAAGTGAGCGACGCCATTCCTCACGACGTAACAGCTGGCTTGCACTGCCTTGCCAAGTCTTGCGCCAGATTCACTGATTGGTAGGGGTCGCCAAGAAAGAACCAATCAATTGTTAAATAGAAAGAAAATAACATTTGTTCTTTTGCTGGAGGAAAATTATCTGAATCGGAGTAGTTACTCGTGTGCCAGTATTCCGATTAAAATTTTAAAGCATTTTCTTGCGCATAGGTTTCCTATTTTCAGTGTTTGTTCCCCCCTCACCTAGTCGCGCGTCAATCTTACACCAGTAATTGATATCCTTGGCGATAGGTTTTGGCATGCTCTTCGTTCCAAGCTTCGCGACCTATTTAGATGGACCTTGGGACCTGTATAACGATGCAATAACTCTGTCCCGATTCTTGTGTTAGCTACGCAACCTTTACAATAAAGTAACCTGTATAACGAAGGATTCCGGAGGCCCCAAGCATTCCATTAAAAGGCGTTCGACTGTACTACACTTCCTTGACAAGACGGACAGACATACGTAACGTTCCACATAGCGCGAGCTAGAGCCCTTGCGTGCGGTCTAGCTTCCGTTCGGCCACTAGAATTAATTGCTTTCTTCCTTGCGATAAAGTGTCAATTTTTCCCATCCTCTCCTGGTTGCAACTAATGCTTTGAGATGTCTTAAACAGCAAACCCACCGTTCGAGTTCACTTTCATTCCCCAGTCATTGCCCCGCAGCAGAACACTACGAAGACGCTGCGAGATATTGTACCGCCTTCGGATTTGATCCAGGTTGTACCGTTTCTTTCTACCGTAAAAAATTCGCCGACGATTACAATACTCACTAACGCGAAATCTATACGCGTTTTCATTTCACGATACATTCGCAAGCGCCGACAACCTCTTTCGTGCGGCAAATGGCAAACGGATCGAAGTGTGCCGCGACTAACGCGCTAATCGAGAGATCGCCAGAAGCAGCGCGTAGGTGACTCGCGGGCGCGATTTACAGCAGCCGCCCCAGACAGACCTCCGCTCATGGAGTGCTTTGCTTCCATTTATGGTATCGGTGCAAGCGCTCTCCGCATGCCATCGGTGAACAGACGATGTCAGGCTACTCTGGCGCCCTCTCGTAGCAGTCGTCACCGCAGAAACAGTCTTGCGCGGCCCTACACTTTTCTTCTCACGCTTTCGCCAGACCCTCCTCCTCAGCTTTCCGCCTCATTCTTCCGCTGCACCATGCTCCCCCGCTACCTTCCCGTCTTTCCTTCGCCGTTATCTCTCTCTCTCTCTCTCCTCCGCTTTCATCTATGCGCTATCTTCGCTATCGTCGTCTTTCAAGCCCTGCTTCGTGTTCGCTCTTTCCTTCCCTCTGATCATTAGCTTGTTTATGCCGACACCGGAGCTCAACGCAGGAACGTGCACCTAAGAGCTACGCGCTGAAGTTATAGACAAAGAAATGAGGCATATCGTTCTCAACGAACACACATATATCGGCGAACACACATGTGGCAGTAAGTTCCTGTTCTCTGTTCGTTGTAATTATTTTTATCTTCACAATGCATCGTCATTCTTGATGTCTTAGAAACTAGCCGAATCTTCAGTCATGGTTCATTTCACAGAGCTTAGCGCGACGAGAGCCGTCGGCGGCGGCAAGTGTGAACACGCCGCTGCGTTTGCGTTCGCCATCGATGCACAGCAACCAGTCATGCGCCGGACGCAACTAGAGTTTAAAAGTGCGAGGAAGGAAAATATATCCTAAAAGGAAGACTGATGCACTGATAAGACGGCAAAATGGCGGTTACAAATCATAGTGCTTGCCTTCGTAGCCCGAGCTTCGGAGCCGTTGCAGCAGCGCAGGCGAAAACAGGCAATTAATTCCTTTGGGACACGAAGCTCTTCCGTATGAACGGCTTCTTTATTAATGTTGCAACTACTAGACCATAGCAAAGCAGCGTCAGAAATGTATAGTGCTCAGCTATTGAAACACAATACCCGGAGCGTACCCGCCGTGGTTGCTCAGTGGCTATGGTGTTGGGCTGCTGAGCACGAGGTCGCGGGATCGAATCCCGGCCACGGCGGCCGCATTTCGATTGGGGCGAAATGCGAAAACACGCGTGCGCTTAGATTTAGGTGCACGTTAAAGAACCCCAGGTGGCCAAAATTTCCGGGGTCCTCCACTACGGCGTGCCTCATAATCAGAAAGTGGTTTTGGCACGTAAAACCCCAAATCTTATTATTAATACCCGGAGCGCGCGGCTGCCACAGTCTTTTTCTTTTTTTGCACCACGAGTGAGCCCTAGCTGATCGTCGTGGAACTAAATGCAGAGACAATGCGTCACAAGGTAATCGCTTTCACTGCATACCAAGATTCATCAACTCGGTTTCCCCCCGCGCTTACATTCGATGCAAAAAGCGCGAGCAACCAAACGCTTCGAGTATCGCGTTTCAATTGCTGAGCACTGTACGTACTGTTGCCTAGAGAATGCACGTATCCAGTCTTTCCGCCGTTCCATCTGGTGAGGGCGCGATGAAAAGCGATTGAAGAGAATGGCCCAGCAGCTGCAAGCATGTTTCAGTAACTGTCCGTGTACCCAAAACCGCCAGACGTTCGATCAGCTTTCGTTTCAAGTGGTACTTGGGCAACGCAAATCAGAAAAAAACAACGGCACGTATTAAATCAAGGTAGCTCGCGGCAGCGCCTACTGAGTCCCGCACGGCGGTCACATGCCATTACATTCGTGGCACCGCCGAATGAAGGCGCCACCGGCTCAAACTCACCCCGTGCCCGGTGCCTACAATGCTTCACTCAACCTAATATGAGACTAGATGGGTCCTGTACTAAAAATAGAGGGAAGTATTTATTATTGAATAGAATTTATTGATAGGAAACACAGAGAGGCCGACCTGAGCTAGTGCTCTGCTACTCTGTCTGCTACTCTGCACTGGGGAAGAGGGAAGGCGAGTGAAAGTATTGGGATGGATGATGATGATAAGAGAAGTGGTGAGTGCTTATGTACATGAGACAGTTGTCTCGATAGAGCCGCTCGTCGAGCTTGGTGTCCTGCAGAAACTTCAACAATACTTTTGTTGCACGCATTGAAATTGCAGTGTCAGGCCATTGGCCGAGGATAGCTTCCTCCGACAGTGGTTGCCTGCCAACGCTGGCTAGGACACTGTCTAACGTCCTTCACTCCAGCATATATGCTGGGCAGTCGCACAGTACGTGGTGCAGTGTTTCGGGCATCTGGCAGTGTTCACAATCAGGGCTGTTCGATTGGCCGTTGAGGTGTGCGTAGCGACGGGTGAAAGCAACGCCGAGCCGAATCCTGTGTAGCAATGATGTTTTGCTCCGTGTAAGCTTCGGGGGCAAACAGAATTTACGGTCTGGGTCAATCATATGTAGACGTCTGTGAATGTTGTCATAGTGGGCTCTGTAAGTCTTTGTAAGGTCCTGCATGAGTGCCTTGATCATGGAGTTGGTGTCAGGTCAGGAGTAGGCAATCGGTACTTCATCAGAGGAAGAGGAGGCCGGTCTTGCCTCACTGTCAGCGACTTCATTGCCAAAAACACCACAATGACTAGGCACCCATTGAAAGGTGATCACGTGGCCACTTAACTCGGCACTGTGATGAAATTCGACAATTTCCAGCACGAGCAGATAGTATGGTCCTTTCTTTAAAAAGTATTTTAGTGCCTGTAGCGCTGATTTGGCATCGCACAATATCGTCCATTAATGGGGTGTCTGCGTTCTCATAAAACGGACAGCCTCCCGTATTCCCGCAAGTTCCGCAGCCGTAGAGGTCCATTTGTGGCCTAATCAAAATCGTCGAGTAATTCCATGTTGTGGGATGACAAATGCGGCCGTTGAGGCAGATAGCGTTACCGAACCATCGGTATATACTCGTACAGTCCCACTATATAATGTAAATATATGGGACAGGGTGAGCTGCTTCAAGCCAATTGAGGAAACGTGAGATTTCTTCATAATTCCGGGTATCTGAAGCCTCACTAGTGGCCTTGGCAATGTCCATGGAGGTGTCGCTGGGATGTCGGTGGCCTGGAATCTTGCAGGTATAATGCTTGTGTGACATGCAATAGCTTTAGAAAAACCACAGTCAAGGTTGGTGCTTGGAAGTGTTGACAGTGGATGGTGTGAGTGTCTGGTTAGCAGGCGAAGATAGGTTGGCACAGGTTCACAAGACCTGTATATGTCGATTGGACAAGCCCGTGCTTCCGCTATTGTGCCCTTAGTTGACGTGCAACGTGGTAAGCCAAGACATATCCGTAGTGCGTGTGCCTGGAGGCTCTCCAGCGTGCGTATACAAGATGACCCCATGTTAGATAACACAGGCATGCTGTAACGTATGTAGCCCACAAAAAGTGCCGGGTACACTTGGAGCAAACTTCTCTCAGAGGGGCCCCATCTCAGTCCTGATATTACACGAAGAACGTGTATGAAGAGGGAAGTAAATATCTGCAACTTTCAAAGGTTCCGGTGGTACGACGTGGTTTTTTGATGAAGCAGTGATGCGGTATTGAACAGGCGAGTGCTGTGTTTTAATATAGAAAAAATGGTGCCAGCAACTTTTTTCTTTAATTTGGACATTTTCCCTTGGCGTACAACATCTAAAGAAGCTAAAGTATATATAGGGTTCGTTCTATTCAAGTTCGTTCAACAGGATTGTAAATATGTGCTATAAATTGACATATAGTAGTTCGGTGGGCGGCTAGCAAATAGCTCCACTTTCGACATGTAGTGGCTCCTTGATGTGCGCAGGCGTTGCGGTAGGCCCGCGGGAGCAGCTGTTCCAGTGCAAAAGGGACAGGTCAAACCGAAGGCTTGCCGACTGTCCGACGCTCACTAGGTTGCGTTAACTTGGCTGTTAATGTAACTTCAAAGTCCAACGGTGGGCAACTTTCCGAAAGCAGATATTGATTTAGCACAGAACACGCGCAGTGTCACGCAGTGGCAGTATGTCACTCGACTTATGTGAGAGCCGGCCACAACATTGGAAGGCAATGCGTCATAAATTCATAATGTGCATGTAAATTCGCGTTTATGAGCAAGGTACGTTAGAGCACTACTGCCTTGAAAGACGACGCATATAGGTCTTGCGAAGTTCTGTTGTTTTTCAAGACGAAATAGTTCCACTGACTAAACGTGCGTCTTACATTATCTCGATAGTTCTTGCAAAAAAGGTACCGTGATTTCGTCCATGCTAACGATGACTTTTTGCTACTCTTGTCATGCACTAAACAGCAAATTACAAGGCATATAACGATGAGTCCGCATGCCGAGACTTCATTGCTCCCAATCCCGTCTATACTTACGGCATCCAGCATCTTCTCGAGTGAGGACAAGAGAAGAGCTTATTAGTGGGTGGAATGTGACAAGAACTTTCTGACATTCCTGTGCATGAGTGACCTTTGCGATATAATACGGCTTTTATCTCGGCGCTAGATGAAATGAACAAGATTGCACGGATAAATCATGCAGCTGCAAAATGGATTGCCCAAAGTACGTGTATAATAGATCTTCTTCGTGCTTATGATCATTTTTTCTCTTTCCTTCTTTCTTCCCGCCTACCTTTTGTCGTAGCAAACAAGTGGGGCATTACCTTGGTTACTCTGGCTGTCCTCTTCGCATTTCGTTTGTTAACGACCTGCCTCATTTTCCCCTTGTATGTTGCAAAACATTTGAAATCTGGCTTAGGCTGCCCATGTCAAATGTTTAAAACACAAACGGTCGAGCATTAGGTTGGCAGCACTGTTCAAGACGCAAGTATAACAAGCCAACAGATAATAAAGCCAAGAAAAGCATAACGAGGAATCATTATTTTTTTAATGAAAGTGTAGAGATGACAAACGAGTGGGAGCTGACAGTGAACGAAAAAAAAAATGTACCGATGATTCCGGTATCCCGAACTTTGAGCGCAGCTATATGCGTTTTCCTTTCGCGATATATTGACTGGCGCGGACAATCTGTCTCGTGCGGCACGTTGCCAACGGAGCCAAGTGTGGCACGAATGCCTTGCTATCGCGAGATCGCGACAGGCAGCGCGTGGGTGCGATTAGCAGCAGCCGCCGCGGACAGACCTCCGCTCATGCAGCGCTTTGTTTACATTACGCTATCGTTGGATGCGCTCGCCGCATGCCATCGGTGAACAAACGACGGCGCGCTACACTGGCGCCATCTCCTAGCGGTCGTCGCCGCAAAGCCCTTCTTGCGCGGCCTTACGCTTTTCTTCTCACGCTTTCGCCATATCCTTCACCTCCGCTTTCCTCCTCTTCGTTATCTCAGTTTTTCATCTATCCCTGACATTCCGCTTTGGTTTTCATTCTTCACTGTACTCGTTCGCTCGGTTACGAGGGAGAACGCCGACGCCGACACTCGCTGCAGGAACGGGCGCCTAAGAGCTGCTCTGTAAAACAATTTTCCGCCGGTTGAAGCCAAACCAGTCAGAGCGTGTAGGTATGGTGGCTACAGGTAGCAAAGTGCTTTTTCGTGCACTTTCATTTCCCTTTAGCCAACATTTCTACACTTCAATAAAATGAATGAATAACTGGCTTTGTGCTTTCCTTGGCTTCATTATTTGTTGGCTTCACATGCTTGTGACGAACAGAACCACACCCTTCGGTTCCGCTTCTCAACACTGTTCTAGAATTCATTTTAGCAACGAAAATCGGGCGTAGTAGTGTCCGTCTTGGTTGAGAGATTTATTGTGTTATACGGCACCTTCATCTTCCATCTTTTTATGCTTCCTCTGCTCGTTTTCTAATGGGCTGGCGTGCAGCATATCTTTTTTTGTTTCTTTTAGGAAAGGAGTTTCACCTTTCTTTTATTGCTTTTTAATTTTATTATTGCGTTTCGTCACACGTTCCCGCGTAATAATATCGTTCCATGCGATATGAAACAGCAGTAGCTGTAAGGAATGCCAAACACTAATGAAAAAATGTACCGGACGGGCTACACGCCCGTCCATGTTGGATAGCGCTGGTAACTAACTTTCTCAGTAGCAATTCATGCACGTTCCTTTGCAGGTGCGCATCCGGGACCTCGAGTACCTGAACTCCTCGCGGTCGCACCTGGTGGTGGTGGCGACCGACAGCGGCGTCCCTCCCCGAAAGTCCACGGCGCTGGTTGAGGTGCAGTTCCCCGAGGCCCTAGTGCTACGCAGCAGTGCCCTCGCACCGAGGCGGGATGAGGGCAGCTTCGTGCTCATGACCATCTTCGGCGCTCTTCTGGGCTCTCTGCTGCTCATCATCATCACACTTACCTTGTACATACTCAAGAAGTGAGTGCTCTTCAGCATAGAAAGTGTGTTATTCATGTACCTGCGCTCGTACGTAGATGGTGGGAGCAGGCAAATGTTGGAGCAACCGGATTGCTTCATGGACGCTTGCTTTGAATTCTTGCATTGACTGTATTTCGTAGAAATTAATAGCCTTATTTACGAGCCATTACATCTCGTGAGAACAAGGACCGAGCAAAGAGCGATGGAACGAGAAATGTCAGGCGTAATCCTCAGAGACAGGAAGATAGCGGTATGGATCAGAGCAAACGGGGATAGCGGATATTCTAGTTGACATTAGGATAGAAAGTGGAGCTGGACAGGGCCATGTAAGGCGTAGGGCAGATAAACAGGGGAACATTATAGTTACAGAATGGGTGGCAAGGGAAGGGAAGCGCAGTCGAGGATGGGAGAAAATTGGCTGGTCTGATTAAACGGGTCAATTTGGAGGGGTAAGTTGGAGTCAGTTAGCGCAGAACAGCGGTAAATGGAAATCGCTGGGAGAGGCCTTCGCCCTGCAGTGGACATAAAAATAGGATTATAAATGTTGATGATGGTGACATCTCGCGCATATATTATTACGGGGACAAATAATTAAATGGTATATATATATATAGGGATAATGCACAGCCTTGACTTTCATTTGGTCTGGGTGCAACAGCAGCAGCAATGACAGGAGCGGTAGGCACGGAGTGCTTGCCAACGGCTGGCTGAATGTTGATATTTGCAATCTCTCGGCGGACAACGGCTTGAATGGGCGATATGGTTAAGCCGTCGTGCGCTTGTGGACCGTGAGTGCTTCGCGCCATGGCCTCTAGCTCGTGACGGATGGCTTGCGTCACACTCGGTGATGCTGGCGGTTTACGTAGGGTTAGTCGAGGATCGAAGCCGATCGAAGAGCTGTGCAATACGTTTGCTCTTAGCTTGCTCATGCGCCAGCACTCTGTTGTGACAGACTGAACCGTTGCACATATCTTGCAAAGAAGTAGGTTGAACGCATTGTCCGCGATGCCCTTTAAGATATGGCTGACTTTATCTGCCTCCGACACGTCCTTATCTGCTATTCGATTAAGAGCCAGAACGTCCTGAATGTACGAGACGTGCGATTCCGTGGACGTCTGGGACGAGACGCGAGCCCTTTCTTGGCTGCTAACTGGCGTTGAACAGGCTTTCCGAAAAGATCGCACAGCTTCCCTTTTCATGGGCCCCAACTATTCTTCAACATCAACGCCGTCGGCGGCTGTGAAGGCTCCCGGGTCATATGGGTAGGAGAGGACAACTTGCGGTGCTATCGGGAATGGGCGGGGCAGCGTCGTTAGCCATGGTAGCATAACAGAGGTGTCATCCTCTGCGGAGATCCAGATCCGAGTTGTGGCGAGTTTACCCCGCCCCTCCACCAAATTTAAAGGCAATAGTAAGCATGAAATGCTTTTAGCTCCCGTTGTCGGCGACCTTCAAGTGACTTTGAGCCACAAGCCAAAGTCGTTATCCGGGCACTCGAACGAGAAAATGCGGGCAAGTTGCGAGAACAAAACGAGATCATCCGGGCAGCCAGTCGAAACATTAAAAAATATGGCCTCTGGCCTCCCAGAATTTTGTACAGGACCGCGTTACATAAGCTAGTTACTGCCCAAACAAGTTACAAAATATATTGCGTTCGAGTTTTTCCTAATGTTTTACACAGTTTCATTCAAACTGTAACTTCTACTACGCTGAAGTTTGATTTGTCATTTACAATAGGCGACGTTCATAAGGCAGATACAGGACACCGTACACTTCATTGTCCTCTTTTGGCGCTGATCGCTGAACGCCAGCGGTCCGTGAGTTCCGCGGCGCGGGTTTTATGTCGCCTCGAAAGATGGCGCCAGACTGCGTGGCGCCTCCTCCAGGCTCGTCTACCCACCGCGCTGACTTAGCGGTTATAGGTTGCGCTGCTAAGCACGAGGTCCTGGGATCAAATACCGGCTGCAGGGGCCACATTTCAATGAAGCCGAAATGCAAAAACGCTTGCATCTCGTGCATTGGTGGGACGTTAAATATCCCCCGGTGGTGAGACTTAATCCGGAGTTCCCCACTTGCCTCATATCAAATCGTGGTTTTGGAACGTAAAACCACAGAATGCGATTCATTCTTTTTCTAGTGGGGCAGTGTGCTCTGGGGGGGGGGGGAGGGGATCTGCCTGGTGTCTCGCTGCCAGTCGTGCGGCGTTCAGCCGGTTTTCTTCTAGTTGGGCAGAGTCCAAATGGACGAGTGCAAAGTATGGCGTTGTGTGGTGTTGTGGGGTGTGCAATTGCGAACATGCGCAAACCCATATTAAACTTTTGGCTAGTATCATCTCCAACCAATCTGCTTTGCCGATTGCGATTTCATGCTTAGATCTACTTTTCATTACGGGAGGGCCAGCAGTATTCCTTACAAGGGATATATATATATATATATATATATATATATATATATATATATATATATATATATATATATATATATATATATACACAAGCATAATGCGTAACTCGAAGCTACAGGGCAGAGCGATACCACTTAATTATGTCAGCGTCACCTGAAGTCCACCTTCTCCTCACAACGTCTTTCTATAGTGGCATAAACTACTACGTAAGATTATTATACATGAAATATTGCTGCATGCCTCCCGACTTATTCGTCGATTTGCTATGAAGTCTCCTTTTGTTGCGAAGCATTGTTTGCCTGATTCGAAGCACATTGCGGTAGATTGGTAGGCGGGTTTCCGCCTCGCATCGTTTTAATGAAAATAAAATGATGTGTGTACGGTGGTGCAATAGAACCTACGCTACCTAGTGGAATCGAACCTCTGCAGCATAGTGCTCTAACCATTAGGTCATGATTACAGGCATACTTCTCTCGTTCCCAAGCCACCAGCTCATTGAAACATTTGGCCCGGGCATCTGGTGCCACTATGTCGTCGTCTTTTCTCGTGAGAGCTCGCGCTGTGGGGCACTATATTTGTAGCAGCTTAAGACGCATATATTCTGTGCTATGCTGTATGTTGTGAGAGTGTCCTATTATATCAGCTAAAATGGCAGTAACTGCGGAGGCTCTTAGGTCGAAGTGGGCCGCCGCTCTGCGCAGCTCCAACCTTAAGACACGAGAGTGGGCAGTCCAGCACGCCTGAGAGGCGGCAACGAGGAAAGTTCTCGAAGACCCCTCACGGGAGGCCTGAGCCCGGATCGTTAAACGTTGCCGGATTTAAAATGAAGTTGTTTTCATCCATCCATGCTGTACCGCCTTCATGATCGACCCAGGTTGATCTTGTTTTAACGTTTATTCTCCGGAGTACAAATGCCATCGTCGTCTAACATAGACAATATGGCATAGGCGTGGTACGTACGAGCGTACTAGCCTCGTGCAGGATCGATGGCAGCGTTGCAAACGGCGGTCCGGCGACGCCAGTCGAGGAACCCGGCTTTGTCGTTTGCTACGCTCCGGCTATAGAATAGCTTCATTGTCATGCGTTTTCTCGCGCTCTGACTGCGCTTCATGTAGCACGGCCCTCTCCAATTACTGTCTCTATTTATTTCCTAGCTTTAGTTCTAGAAATGACAGCATTTGGAAGACAAGTGGCTATGGCGTTACGCTGCTAAGCTCGACGTCCCTGATTCGACCCCGGCCGCGGCGGCGGCATTTCGATAGGGGCGAAATGCGAAAATTCTCGCGTGTACCTCATTTTTAGAGCACGTTAAAGAACCACAGGTGGTCAAAATGAATCCGGAGTCCTCCGTTACGGCGTGCCTCATAATCAGATGGTGGTTTGCATCTGGTGACTCAACAATAAAACATCGTGCCGAGGGAGTAAACGAGAGTATACGCAGCGTTTGAAATGAAGCACGATCGCAGGACTCATCCACAAAATCTTGCGTCGGCTAAGTAGGATTTTAGTTGAATACAAATGTTTAATTTCGCTCACAATTCTAGTCACTTGGTGCGGCATGTATAAATCTTTTTCAGACCAGAAAAATGTAATTTTTCATTGACAAGCGGTTTATCTCGAACATTAGTTGAACCACTCTCCTTGATGTTTCGCAATCCTCAAGCATGCTGTAGTCTATTTTCTTGCAATTAAATTTCATCACTACTTTCTAATGCAGAAATATTGTTTGCTTAGGTGAGCATAGGACTATTTCTGTTCAACGCACTTTCATGCTACTGGAGACCGCTCTAATGACATCACTTTGTCACCGCAGAAATAAAAATATTGTTATACATTGAAAAAGAAAACGCAAGAACTCCTGTGAACATTTGATTGAGAATTTGTACTCCTACCCTTCCCCCCACTTCCTTTATTTCCTAGTATGTTTAGCGCTCCAGCTACTTGTTCTGTCAAGTACCAGCCAGCCTGAACTTCTAAACTTTCTTGTTTTAGATTTAAATACGTATGATGCGCTTACAAATCTACGTATATTGAAAAGGGTGATTGAAGCAAAGGTTGTCAGCTGTGTTTATAGCGTTAATTCTCATCGCTATAAACACAGTAAGGAAAATGTGCTCGCTACCCTTGGCACGAGCAAAGAAAGAGAGGGTTATGCTGAACCGTCTAACTTGCAGGGGCGAAGTGTGTCGCGATGGAAGCAATTAATATTATTTAAGATTGCCTTGCGAAGGTGAATGCTGCTCAAGCAGTATGTGCGTTACTACACCGCAGCGACCACCTCGTTTCCTGACAATGCCATCGAACGTCTTTCGTGATTTGCTTAACGCGCTGGGCAGCAACAAAATTGGATTGCCTGTGGCCAACGGAGCACGTGACCAAACAGGCAGCATGCACAGGACCGACAAACACAGTACTACAGAGCCGACGAAGTAGATGAAAGCCAAATGCTGCAGTTCATCCTCGAAAAAGGCCGCCGACAAATCATTATCAGTGTGCCGCGACAACGGTACAGCAATGACGAGAAACCAACGCCACACACGCATGCGTACACATTGGTGGCTATAGCAGACGACGCCAGGAGCAATAGACACTAATCTCGGTGACGATGGTGAATCCGTTCAATTTCGTAGGAAACAGTGTATTGGAACATCCCATATACACCGTTCTACAAGCCTTCAGACTCGCATTGCAAAAACTTAAGAAGAACAGGTTGGCCGACAGCGCCAAGCTGCCTTCACGTAGCGAGCGCAGGCGCAGCTCGGTAGCGGAGTCCCCACTCTGACGTCACGCGCGAGAGGACGCCACTCAGGTCTCGGGGCTCATAACACTTAGTCGCTGATGAGCTCGCAAGCGGTGCACCCATTGCAATCCATTGCACTCATTAACTATGTGTGCAGAACGTAACAATCACCGTGTTTAAATTCGCGCAAACGGCCAGCGTACAAATCATGTCGCTGCAGTCATACAATCGTCAACGTGGTCCTCGTCTTGCTGCTGTCGTTATGCCTGTGTGCTCGCGTCACGCATGCAACTTGTCGATTTATACAAACCCGTTGGTCCACCTGGTAACGCTCTGCGGAACGCTGAACAATGCTGGATAGTCAGTTACCTGCAGAATGCCTCGCGTAATATGGGTCCGTACTGACCGTAGGACGTGCGCAAATTTTTACCATATGTTCCTCCAGGCCATTTGCTGCAAAATTTACACTGCTGAAATGAGTAACATTGACACTGAAGAATATATTGTCACGTGGTGGTGACGTTAAGAACACAGTAGCAATACTGTGAAAGGCAAAACTAGATTTTATTGGGCCAACCTGTGCCCACAAAACAGGCTACACTTATAGCACAACGAAAGCGGCGAACAGAGTCGGCGATCGTCGGAAATCTGATCAGCGGGTCAAGCGCGTCGGCTTTTATAGAGCAGTCGTCGAATGTTCCAGACTAATCGTTCGGACCCGCGTACATTCCACAAATTTCTACACCATTCGCGTCAGGTGTTGAAATCAGATAACAAAAGGTTCAGCGACAACAGACAGCGGGGTAGAAGCATCGATAACTTTCCAGAAACATCGGATACATGCAGGCGCGTCCGTCGCTGTGCGATTACAGTTGTTAAGCGGCGAAACGTGGTCGCCCGATAAAGATAAGCACACGTGTCAATACCCCCCTCTTAAAAAGCATCGACCCGACGCTGCATACAAACTAAAGTAATAAAGAAAAACACCCGTAGCAAAGAAAACAATAAAATAAGGAAGTTCGTCAGCGTCCGTAAAAGGGTTTCAGACGCACCACGTGGACCACTTCAGATCGTGCGCGGCGCCGCTGTGAATGCGAAATTCCGTCTGGCACGACCTCATAGTCCAGTGCGCCAATACGTCGAATGACCTTGTAGGGTCCGAAATAGCGGCGCAATAGTTTCTCACTCAGACCTCGTCGGCGTATCGGTGTCCAAACCCAAACACGGTCGCCGGGCTGGTACTCGACGAAGCGTCGTCGGAGGTTGTAGTGTCGGCTGTCGGTCCTCTGTTGGTTCTTGATCCGTAGGCGGGCGAGCTGTCGAGCTTCTTCGGCGCGCTGCAGATAGCTAGCGACGTCAACATTCTCTTCGTCAGTGACGTGGGGCAGCATGGCGTCGAGCGTCGTTGTCGGGATCCTGCCGTAAACCAGCTTAAACGGCGTGATCTGTGTTGTTTCTTGCACCGCCGTGTTGTAAGCGAATGTTACGTACGGCAGGACGGCATCCCAGGTCTTGTGTTCGACGTCGACGTACATCGCTAGCATGTCGGCGAGGGTCTTATTCAGCCGCTCCGTAAGACCATTCGTCTGCGGATGGTAGGCCGTTGTCCTCCTGTGCCTTGTTTGACTGTATTTCAGTATGGCTTGGGTGAGCTCCGCTGTAAAAGCCGTTCCTCTGTCGGTGATGAGGACTTCTGGGGCGCCATGTCGCAGCAGGATGTTTTCAACAAAGAATTTCGCCACTTAGGCTGCGCTACCTTTCGGCAGTGCTTTAGTTTCAGCGAAGCGGGTGAGGTAGTCCGTCGCCACGACGATCCACTTATTTCCGGTTGTTGACGTCGGAAAGGGTCCCAGCAAGTCCATCCCGATCTGCTGGAATGGTCGGCAAGGAGGCTCGATTGGCTGCAGTAATCCGGCTGGCCTTGTCGGCGGTGTCTTGCGTCGCTGACAGTCTCGGCATGTTCTGACATAACGGGCGACGTCGGCGGTCAGGCGCGGCCAATAATACTTTTCTTGTATCCTCGATAGTGTCCGGGAAATCCGAGTTGTCCAGCGGTCGGATCGTCATGTAGGGCGTGCAATACTTCTGGACGAAGTCCTGACGGGACAACAAGAAGGTAGTTGGCGCGGACTGGTGAAAAGTTCTTCTTCACGAGTAGATTGTTTTGAAGCGTGAAGGAAGATAATCCGCGCTTAAATGCCCTGGGGACAACGTCGGTGTGCCCTTCCAAATATTCCACGAGGCCTTTTAGCTCCGGGTCTGCCCGTTGCTGTTCAGCGAAGTCTTCCGCGCTTACCATTCCAAGGAAGGCGTCGTCGTCTTCGTCATCTTGCGGCGGCGGGTCAATGGGGGCGCGTGATAGGCAATCGGCATCGGAGTGTTTTCGTCCGGACTTGTAGGTTACAGTGATGTCGTATTCTTGTAGTCTGAGGCTCCACCGCGCCAGTCGTCCTGAAGGATCCTTTATACTCGCTAGCCAACACAACGCGTGATGGTCACTGACGACTTTGAATGGCCTGCCATAGAGGTAAGGGCGGAATTTAGCTGTAGCCCAAATGATGGCGAGGCATTCCTTTTCAGTCGTAGAATAATTGCTTTCCGCTTTTGACAGCGACCGGCTAGCATACGATATCACCCGTTCAAGTCCTTCTTTCCTCTGAACTAGGACGGCACCGAGGCCTAGGCTACTGGCGTCAGTGTGGATTTCGGTATCGGCGTCCTCGTCGAAGTGTGCAAGTACCGGCGGCGACTGCATGCGTCGTTTGAGTTCTTGAAATGCCTTGGCCTCCGGCGTTTCCCACTTGAACTCGACATCACATTTGGTTAGATGTGTTAGCGGCTCCGCGATACGTGAGAAGTCCTTGATAAAGCGCCTATAGTAGGCACACATGTCAAGGAATCTGCGCACTGCCTTCTTGTCGGTTGGCTGCGGGAACTTTGCGATGGCAGCTGTTTTCTGTGGGTCGGGGCGTACTCCTGATTTGCTGATGACGTGGCCTAGAAACAAAAGCTCATCGTAAGCGAATCGGCACTTTTCCGCCTTCAGAGTGAGCCCTGATGACTTGATGGCCTCTAGTACTGTCGCAAGCCGCGTCAGGTAATCGTCGAAATTTCCGGCGAAGACGACGACGTCATCCAAGTAAACGAGACAGGTCTGCCACTTCAATCCTGCTAAAACCGTGTCCATCACGCGCTGGAACGTTGCAGGCGCCGAGCATAGTCCGAATGGCATAACCTTGAACTCGTAGAGGCCGTCTGGGGTGATGAAGGCCGTCTTTTCGCGATCTCTTTCGTCGACTTCTATTTGCCAATAGCCAGACTTGAGGTCCATTGACGAGAAGTATTTAGCGTTGCAGAGCCGATCCAGTGCGTCGTCTATCCGTGGGAGGGGGTCTACGTCCTTCTTCGTGATCTTGTTAAGACGACGATAATCGACGCAGAAACGCAGGGTTCCGTCCTTTTTTTTCACCAAGACTACAGGAGATGCCCACGGGCTTTTGGACGGCTGGATGATGTCGTCGCGCAGCATTTCGTCGACTTGGTGCCTTATAGCTTCGCGTTCCCTTGTCGAAACTCGGTATGGGCTCTGGCGGAGAGGTCGAGCGCCCTCTTCGGTTATTATGCGATGCTTTGCGACTGGGGTTCGTCGAATCTTTGATGACGTCGAAAAGCACTCTTTGTATCGTCGAAGTAGACTTCTGAGCTATTGTTGCTTAATCGCGGGCAGACTTGGATTTATGTCGAAGTCTGGCTCGGGAACTAAGGTTGTCGGGGTAGATGCGGCGGAATCCGAGAGGACAAACGCATTGCTGTTTTCCAGAATTTCCTCGATGTATGCGATCGTCGTGCCCTTGTTGATGTGCTTGAACTCCTGGCTGAAGTTTGTCAGCAACACTTTCGTGTTTCCTCCGTGCAGTCGAGCGATCCCTCTTGCGACGCAAATTTCACGGTCTAGCAGTAGACGTTGGTCACCTTCGATGACGCCTTCTACGTCAGCGAGTGTTTCGGTGCCGACCGAAATAACAATGCTGGAGCGAGGCGGGATGCTCACTTGATGTTCGAGCACACTCAAGGCGTGGTGACTACGAGGGCTCTCCGGCGGTATCGCACGATCTTCCGACAGCGTTATGGACTTCGACTTCAGGTCGATGACTGCGCCGTGTTGGTTGAGGAAGTCCATGCCGAGAATGACGTCTCGTGAACACTGTTGGAGGATAACGAAGGTGACAGGGTAAGTGCGGTCGTGAATGGTAATTCTTGCCGTGCACATTCCTGTCGGCGTAATCAGGTGTCCTCCAGCGGTCCGAATTTGAGGGCCTTCCCATGCAGTCTTAACCTTCTTTAACTGGACGGCGATGTGTCCACTCATGACTGAGTAATCGGCGCCTGTGTCGACTAAGGCGGTGACTGCGTGGCCGTCTAGAAGTACGCCGAGGTCGGTGGTTCTTTGTCTTGCATTGCAGTTGGGTCTTGGCGTCGGATCACGGCTGCGTCGTGTTGAACTGAAGCTGGTACGTCGCATCGTCAAGTCGTCTTTCGTCGGTGTAGTCTTGGCTTCCTGACTTCCTCGGGACGGTGGCGTGTCGTTATTATGTCGTCGAGATGGTTTCTTCGGCGTCTTCGTCGGCGGCGGAGGATCTTCGTCAGTTCGACGAACAGCAACCGCACCTCCATCGGTTGCTGCCTTTAGTTTTCCGGATATGGGCTCGCTGACCGGCCCCGGGCTGGGCCAGTGTATGGTCGGCGCTGCGGTGACAGGTAGCGGCCTGGTGATGGCGAACGCGACGGTCGTCGAGAGCTCCACCGAGTAGCGGCGAGGTAGTCGGCGATATCCCGGGGGCGTTCACCTTGCTGCGGGCGCGGAGCGTTCACGGCGAAACCTCGCAGTCCCATCTCCCGGTATAGGCATCGTCGGTAGACGTGACCCGCTTCTCCGCAGTGGTAGCAGAGCGGGCGGTGGTCAGGAGCGCGCCAAATGTCCGTCTTCCTCGCGTAGGTACGCTGGACGACAGGTGGTCGTGCTGGCTGCGGCGGCGGCGGACGACGGAACTGCGGCGTGACAGGGCCCTGGCGCGTTCGCGGAGGGGGACCTTGACGGCGCGCGACGGCGGCGTAGGTCACCGCTTGCGGCTCAGGCTGCGGCGATTCATGGGCTACTCCAAGCTGTTGGTGGAGCTACTCACGCACGGTGTCGGCAATCGAAGCCACTTGAGGCTGTGATGATGGGAAAAGCTTTTGTAGCTCCTCCCGCACGACAGCTCGGATAGTCTCGCGTAGGTCGTCGGTGGCGAGTGATTGAACCCCGGCGTAGTTTGTATAGTTCGTGCGGCGATCGAATTGCCGGTTCCGGATCTCGAGTGTCTTCTCAATGTTCGTCGCCTCACGAAGAAACTCTTCGACGGTCTTCGGTGGGCTTCTTACCATCCCGGCGAAAAGTTCCTCCTTTACACCACGCATCAGTAAGCGGACTTTCTTCTCCTCGGCCATATCCGGGTCGGCGTGGCGGAACAAACGGCTCATTTCTTCCGTAAAGATGGCGACGTTCTCGTTTGGCAGCTGCACTCGGGCGTCCAGCATAGCTTCAGCCCTTTCCTTGCGCACGACGCTTGTAAAGGTGCGTAGGAAGCCGGTACGGAACAGGTCCCACGTTGTCAAGGTCGATTCCCTGTTCTCAAACCAAGTTCTGGCGGTGTCTTCTAAGGCGAAGTAGACATGCCGCAGCTTCTCGTCGGAGTCCCAGTTGTTGAATGTTGCGATTCGTTCGTAGGTCTCCAGCCATGATTCCGGGTCTTCAGTCGCTGCTCCATGGAAGGTTGGTGGGTCCCGAGGTTGTTGTAGGATAACGGGGGACGCTGGGGCAGCCATTGGGGTTGTCTTGACCACGATCTTCTTTGTCGTCTCAGGTAGAAGTCCGTGCTCTGGGGGCAGTCCTTGCAGTCTGCGGCTAGCACGCTGGTCTTGGGCGATGTTGGTTCTGTCCTCGGGCTTCGGGCTTGGATCGCGGCTTTGCGGGGGCGTTCGGTACATGAACGCACAAGCACCTCCACCAGATGTCACGTGGTGGTGACGTTAAGAACGCAGTAGCAATACTGTGAAAGGCAAAACTAGATTTTATTGGGCGAACCTGTGCCCACAAAACAGGCTACACTCATAGCACAATGAAAGCGGCGAACAGAGTCGGCGATCGTCGGAAATCTGATCAGCGGGTCAAGCGCGTCGGCTTTTATAGAGCAGTCGTCGAATGTTCCAGACTAATCGTTCGGACCCGCGTACATTCCACAAATTTCTACACCATTCGCGTCAGGTGATGAAATCAGATAACATAAGGTTCAGCGACAACAGACAGCGGGGTAGAAGCATCGATAACTTTCCAGAAACGTCGGATACATGCAGGCGCGTCCGTCGCTGTGCGATTACAGTTGTTAAGCGGCGAAACGTGGTCGCCCGATAAAGATAAGCACACGTGTCAATATTCTAGGTGGCATAAATTATATCTATCTATATGTGAAGAATATATAGGAGTGTGATAACTCGGCACTACAACGGCAGAGGTCGAGAAATGAAATTTTGTGACATTGTGACATTTTTGTGAAATTGTTTTAAGCATATTACACTGCGGGCTGGCGCAAAAGAAGTGAGTAGGTGCTATATGCTGCCTAACTAGGAAATACAAGGCCAATAATTAGACATTCTTTAGCAGGCTCGGGCAGCATTATATGAATAATTGGAGATAACCACTGAGGAATGCATGCATATTTGCAAGAAACTCTGAGATGGGCCCTTTATCTGCGTCCATGGCGCTTTGTTGCTGAGCCCGATGTTGCTGTTTCGATTTTTTCGCCACAGCGGCAGTAATTCGACTGAGGCAACAAAGGACGCCTAGGGACAGAAATTTAGGTGCACCTGAAAGAGCACCAGCTAGTTAAAATTAATTCAGGGCTCCACATCACGACGTCTTGCATAGCCACCCCGTAGTTTTGGCAGCTTACACCCCGCGACACAATGAAGAAATATCCAGCATATCAAGAACTTTGATCGCAATTAGTGTCATACTCCACACACATTTGAAAATGCAAGGAAGTTTTCTGTAAAACAAGGTATACAAGAGTGTGTTTTTGATTGTGTCTGCTGTAATACTCCCGCCGCTATTGTGCAACTACGCAAAATTTTGACGACACTCGGCGTCTACCACACTTCTTTGCATTTCTCACACTCACTTTCCTATTTTCTCTTTTCGTGGTTCCTTCTTCTGGAGTATTCGCCATAGGCGCTTTGATTAGTATGCGGAAAATTCGGTTACTCCATATATGTAATGTCTAAGCTCACCCTGAAGTCTTCTACTCTGCTAGGAGATCCTCCCCGCGGAGCTTGCCATGGAAGATATGGTATTGGACGCATCTGGCGGTCAGCATAGACCGCCCGCGGCTCGGAAGCGGCTCAGTTCGGCAGTAGAATCCGATGCTACTGTTTCCGAACATTCTGACTCAAGATCGGAAAATACGGATGCTTTCATACCTGTCAAGTACCGCCGCCCACGACGGACGTCTCCGGCATCGTCCTCAAGTGAAGGGACTATCATTTACAGCACCACCAAGACTACGACAGTAGCTTTCATTCCCGTCGACGCGATGCTAAGCTTGAATGCTATCTCTCGACAGAAACTTAATGATTTCTTCTTCAAACTTGCCCCTGGACTAATCCAAGAGGTTCGCGTGAACCCCTGGAAAAATGTCATTGCTGTTGACACAAATGATGACAAGATGGTGCAAACTCTACTTGCTTTGTCTGAAATCTGTGGGGTCCACACGCGTCCCTACATACCACAGGGTACAAATATAGCAGTTGGTGTCGTATCTGATGTAGACTTGGATCTTAAAGACGACGTTTTTAAGAACATGATCGTTTGCACGCCACCATGCAAAATAATTAGCGTTCGAAGGCTGGGCTCGTCAAAGTGTATGAAGATACTTTTCGCCTCTGGAAAGCTGCCTAGTCATATAAAGGCTGGACTTGTGCGCTATCCTGTTCGAGCTTTCGTACCACGGCCTCTGCAGTGCCATAAATGTTTTAAGATTGGTCATGTTCAGGGCTTTTGCGCCACAGATCTGGTCTGTGCCAAATGCGGTGGGAATCACCATGTCGATTCCTGTGAAAGTCAGGCTTATCGGTGCCCTAACTATAATGGTGAACGTTTGGCAACGGATAAAGAATGTCCCTCATTGAAAAATGAAGTAAAGACACTAAAAGAGAAAGCCAAAAAGAAGGCAGCAGGAGATAAATGCTCTCGTCGCCGTAGTGCTGCCCCAGCGACTGGAAAAGCAGCGCGTTCAAAGAGTGACAAAGACACAGCGCATCGGAAAGTAGGGGGGCGGACCTTCTGCCTCTCAAACACATCGTGGCCAGCGCTTACATCGAAACCGTCGGAACAAGTATCTACAAAGACTTCGAAAGTGGAAAGCACTGCAAACACAGTACCTAAACCGGTATCAGCCAACGACGATGTGCAACTTGTCAATCTTCTAAAGATGCTTGTCAACATCATCAGATCTCTCATCGCCGGTCGCCAGACACCAGCAGCGTCAGCAGCAGAGCACCGTTTGGAGGCACTCGTTCCTGTCCTCGACGGCCTTCGCTAGACGTTTTACCGGAAACAATTCTAACAGTTGTCGGCAGCCTCGCCCCTTTGTGCTGCAATGGAATGTCAGGTTGGTGCGACCGCGGCACGCTGATCTAGTCCTTCGACTCATCGCTATGAAGACTCCACCAGGCGTTATAACGCTTCAGGAAACTAACGTAAGGAAAGACGAATATCGATTGCCAGGCTTCGTGGGTGTCCACAGTAACACTCGATGCGCGGAACCAGCTTGCTGCTTTTTCCAGTGTGTGGAGGCGGCGCACACGCGCAACGCTTCAAAAGCATCAGTGTACGTTCGTGCTGACTTGGACTTCGCGGTTATTGACATAGACGACATCTGTGACGATGAGTTTGAGTGTGTAGCTGTTACTGTGAGCCTCGGAGGTGTGTGTACGACGGTGGCAAGCATATACAACAGGCCTACACGTCCTTCCGCTACCTCGCTACTTGAGTGCTTAGTGTCTCGTTGGGGTGCATCGTTTGTGTTATGCGGAGATTTTGATGCCCACCATCCACGATGGTGTAGCCATCCCCAAGACAATCGTGGGGCGGAGATTAACGAGACCACTATCAAGAATGACCTCCAAATACTGAATGACGGTTCACCTACATTTAAAGGTAGAGGGAAGGAGCATTCCACTATAGACCTTGCGATATCAACGAGAGATGTGTGCTTAGCCTGGTCATGTGAACCCGACCCGTGGGGCTCAAATCACCTACCCATTTGGTTAACACCAACACATACTGCGGGTCGCCAGGATGTCGTTTGTGCAGTTACCAACTGGGACAAGTTCCGACAGCTGATCTCAGAGGCACCATCTCAAGACAGCCTATTTAAGCTTATGAGTGAGTGCTTACAAAATACCACAGTACAACGACGACGGAGTATCGGCAAACCAAATCCAGATCTAAAGCTTTTGCGGCTCCGCACATGTCGGCGGCGGGCTTATAGACGGGCACAGCGCTCTAAACGACGCACCGACTGGACTATATACAATCGCATTGATACAGCCATACGGCGGCATACAAAACAGCTTCGTCGCAAGAGCTGGGAAGCTTTGTGTAGTTCGTTGCATACTGGAAGTGGTTTTGAAAATGTATGGCGCGTACTGAAGGCTCACCGCACTTCTGAAATCTGCAAGAATCCTACGGCTACATTGAGCATTGCGACTGGCCAGTCACCAAAAGTAATAGCGGAGGCATTTACAGACATTTTCGTCCCTCCTGCATCCAGTGACACCACAATTAGCGACCTTGCTTCTTTGACAAGTCAAAGCACCATAACCGCTTCCTACGGTCCAGCCTGCCAGATGGACGAGGCAGATTTCACTCTTGAGGCGCTGCGACACGCGCTGAGCCTCGCCAAACGCCGCACTGCTCCAGGCACAGTTGGTGTGACGTACCAAGCATGGCGGAACGTTGATAAGAGTTTTCCATGACCGTATATAGGACGAGTATAATGAAGTACGGAGAACTGGTGTAATCCCTGCTGAGTGGAAATCGTCCGTGGTAATACCAATTTTAAAGCCCGGGCGTCCTGCAATGCACCTCAAGTCCTACCGACGAATATCCCTAACTTCAATTATCATCAAGTTAATGGAGCGAATCGTCTTGTTTCGCTTAGATATCAGTCTAGAGGAGCTGAATTTTTTTACTTATGTCATGAGTGGCTTTCGTCGCCGCCGTTCGGCTCTGGACAGCATATCAGACCTTGTCTCAGCACTCGCTAAAGAAAACAAGCATTCCGCCTACATGCTCTTCCTAGGCATACAGCAAGCTTTCGATTCAGTTCCGCATAAGACGATTATTTTCGCTCTTGCAGCCGCGAGAATTTCGGGTCGTCTGCTCCAATTTGTGCATAATTTTCGATCGGAGCGCCGGATGAAAGTGCGTGTCGGAGGAGTAACTAGTGAATATCGAAATGTGAAGTACGGTGTTCCACAGGGCAGCGTATCATCGCCGCTTTTGTTTAACGCGGTACTTGCCGCGCTTCCAAGTCGTTTGCCTCGAGACACTGACTTCTCTGTGAGCATAGCTGTCTACGCAGATGACATTGCTCTGTGGATAAGCGGCCCTTCGCACCTTCGTCCGCGGCTTCGTGCAAGCTTGCAAAGAGCTCTCAACGCTACTTCGGTGTACTTGGGGGAAGTTGGCCGGCTCATATCACCTGCTAAGTCGGCTGCAGTAGCATATCACCCAAACAACGCGCTCGTCGTACAATGAACCGACTGTATCTTGACGAAACGCTTATAAACTGGGTGCGACAACTCCATTATTTGGGGTTAATTGTGGATGATCGCACGACGCAATTCTCGCTCCCTACTTAAGTATGTGGCCGCCTTGACTGCTCGAGGTGCTAGTTGCGACCAAACAACAGCTCTTCAGGTGTACCAGTCATCTGTACTCTGAGGCATGCTGTACACATTACCAATTTTGAACATACCACCTGGTTTGATGGCCCAACTGGAGCGAGATCATCGCGTCGCCCTTCGACTAATGCTTGGATTACCTCGTGAGGCGCAATCTGTTGCATTACTTACTGAAGCGCATCAGTTACCCCTGAGGCTGCAAGCAGATCAGAGAGCCCTGTATCATATTGAGCGTCTACACCACACATCGAATGGTCAATCGCTCCTTGATCGTCTCATTCACCGCCCGTTATGCCGCATGGGAAAAATTCAGGCATTATTTATGGATATCACTACCATTTCTGAACATGCTGCTTCAGATACGTTTCCGCCTCCAAAAGGCATCAGAAAACACGTATTCCCCGTTTACCTCACAATCCCTGACATGCACAAAAAGTGTGATATGGCTGCGTCGGCAACATTCCAATTGGCTCAGTTTCACTTGTTCGAAAAGTTTCCAGATTATCTTAAAGTTTTCACAGATGCATCTGTACACAACGACGGTTAAGGCGTCTCTGCAGCTTTTTTCTGCCCTTCAACTCAAGTACGACGTATCTTTCAAATACCTAATCCAACTTCGTCAACATCTGCGGAACTAGCAGCGATTAATGTTGCACTGAAATACGTGTAAGAGGAGTTAATTACAAAGAAGGTTGTCATCTTTACGGAACCCCGTGCTGCCCTTAGCAGGTTACAACGCAGTGAGCTTGATTGTCCACCTGTGCGCAGCATTACTGACTCTGCGAGCAAAATTACATCACGTGGGGTATCTCTCGTTGCTCAATGGATACCTTCACACGTAGGAATCACCGGAAATGAAGAGGCTGATCGGCTCGCTTCAAGTTGCGCTCATAAAAACTGTGTCTGCCCAGAAATTTTGTGCAAGCTTGATGACGCTTGTATGATGATTCGTCGCCACCTACTCAAGCAGCATCCAGATCAGCGTGTCGCAAATGGAACGTTTCCGCTCCGTGTTCGTGGTCGAGGCTTGCCTCGTCGCGCTAGAGCGCAACTGCTCAAGCTGAGGATTGGTTGCGTGAACGTGCACGAACGTTTATACAGACAAGGGCGTGTGGAAAGTCCATTGTGTACGTCTTGTGGCTGCTACGAGACACTTCAGCACCTTATATTTGAGTGTCCCACTTTCAGTGCACAGCGCATGTCGCTAGTGAGAAACTATCACCTTCTTGGCCTGCGGTGTGCGACACTCGAGGAATGCTTATACCCCAGTGGTTGTGCATCTAAACGTGATCAGGCCCATCGCGCCCTACTAACCTCTCTAGAGTTAACTAACTTAGGTTCACGTTTGTAGCGTGAACATTCAACATTCTGCAGTAGCGTGACCTTCAGTGACGGGCCCTGCTGTGTGTCATCAGTACCGCGCCCTAATGCTTCTTCCTTCGAAGATGGGAGGTGGCGGGTTCAAACACCTTGTAGTGCATATTGTGAACCAACTACCGGTGAAACGGTGATTGCGCGGTACTTGGCGTCTCATCGTGTAGAGCACAATTAGCCGCATAGTGAATTAGGCATGGATGTGGTCGATAATTGTAGAGGCTGTTCGACGCGGCGTCACTTTAATTCCGGCTGTAGAGTCAAAACTCGGCAGAACAACGTGCGTAGTGTACTGTGTTCTACTTTAGTCTTTAGATTTGTCCTGTTGCTTTTCCTTTCCTCTTTCATCCCCTCCTTCCTAGCTTCCATTTCTCTGTTGCTGTCACCTCCCTTCAGAAGAGTAGGCAGGCGTTGTGCCCCTTCCGGTGGCAGTTGCCAGCCTGCTCCTCACTTTTGCTTTCCTGTTAACTGTGTATATGTGTATATGTGTTAAAAAGAAATAATAATGACCTCACTAGACGTCCATATTTAGGTGGGACACACTGGGCTTTAACCAACGTGCTCCCCCGTTCCCACGGCGTATGTCTGGGACGTTGTAATGTCCCACTTTAGCCTCTCCGCAAGTCGAGTTGTCCCGAAATGCCAGCCTTATGGTGTCCAATACGTTATTTTCTTGGGTGTGGTGGCGCCACTTTAGAAACCACTGAGGACGCAGCAGGGAAAACAAATAACTGCCGAAAGCGAGGTACGGTGGTGCGATCTTTTAATGGTTCGGAAAGCAAACAATTCCTTTGACCTTAGGTCTCAACGGCATTTTTTTTTTCTGAAGAAAGTGAGATTCCGATCAATTACGCCAAAAAAAGTGAACGGTTCGCTTTCCGTACCGTTATAATGTCGCGTATAAAAGCTGCAAAGAATTGCGGAGTGCATTGAATAACCGGTCGTAGCCAAGCCAAAGTGCACTGACCACGCCGTTCATCGGCAGGCCCGTTTGCTTGTCACGCTGTGCTGGTGGAAGCCACGTCGAATGATGCCAATACAAAGGTACAAACTAGCTGAAAAACTTGGAAAAGAGTTTCCCGATCTTCACATAAACAAAACTTGAGGCAAATGTTGAATGTAATTTCTGATCTGACACTCGCCTCCGCCCCTTTCCTATTCCACTTTGACGTCTGCAGAATCTGGTCACATGGGGCATTTCACATTTAGGATAAGATTACCGGTCCTTGTCTTCTCAATCTACAAAGAAATGATCACTACGTTACTTCTAGCATACTGACCTGCTTGACAGGTGCTCTGATTTAGTGTGGGAAGAGTGCGCAAAACTTATGTGACGTAGAACTAGTGCAACACACAGGAAATCCTATGAGTTCCTCCGGCTTTCTGTTCCACATTATTTGCGGTGTTCTTTCCATTGTGGCTATCAAATATCTCATCCAGCTCACCTGCATTGCTGCTTTTCTTGACTGGTTGCTCTAGCACTTCTACTGTGTTTTCAAGCGAAGCTTCCGTGCCGAGTTGCACACACTTTTTCGTCCGTGCCTGGCCTCTAACGCCGAGCGCCCTGGACGCATGTTTCGACAAGCGGCATAGGATACCTTTTCTCGTGGACAAGCCAGTGTGTTGACACACTTGGCGCATTTCGATCTGCAGTTGCACTGTAAGAGACTGACGCACCAGAAATATCACGAGTGCAGCACGACACTATGATCATCATAGCGAATTTTGACAAACTATGTATGTATAATGTACTTTATGTAAATAGGTGCATATAATATTTGGATTATCTAGAAGTAACTGCAAATAAAATGCTTTCTCCGTATAACGTGCTGCTCCTAATGCTAATATTTGTACCTCGGAAATCACACTTCAAATGCACATAAACATGGTTCATGAGCCAATCACACCAAGAATGTTTCACTTTACCTAAATGTGAAGTGGAGTTGAGTCTGCCTGTTTTTTTTAAAATCTCGGTAGAGAAGTTGCTTGTAACAAGCTTGTGCTTCTTCATCTCTTTTTTCAGCAAAAAGTTCCGCAACAGACTGCCGGTTTCCTTCACTGGCAATGGTCACACAGCACTGAATAAGGTATGGCGATGACACCTCTGCATGTGTGAGATTCCGTGTTTTTTCTTACCAGTCTTAAAAGAGCTACAGGTTTCATTTTCAGCACAGTGATCCGAATTCCTTGACAAGGGCAGCGTGATGTTTAAGCGCCCGTTTCCTAGTTGGGCTTCGTGTGGTGCTTGTCAGAATCTTCAGTTCCCCGGCAGTTTTTATTGGGTGAAGCTGTGAGAAATTGGTGACAAAAAGGATAACATCGCATGCTGAATGATAGCAAGAATAGTGTTTAACAGAGCTAGTTGGTTCATAGCTAAGACAAGTTTTGTACAGCTGAACTGAAAGAAGTCTCATAAACACCCGTTATTTGAGTTCCTATGAGTTCCTATTATTTGAGTGAAGTGTACTGACTGCACGGACGGGTGTCGAAAACTTTTGTGCTGTGATCTCCCCACCTCTATTTCTACACAACTACTTACGCACCTGCACTTCCTCGTGATGTACTGTAGATTTCAGGCCATCCTGGCATGCTGGCAAGTGAAGAGTACACCAGCTCGGCCGAAAAACTATCTTCCGGGACTCAAGCATATCAGAGCTTAACCGCACTATACGCATATGCGGCACATGGCTGCCTCCGGTGTAAAACACTGCAGGCTGTCTCGGCACGCTTTTCCACGCCAAGCCCTCGAACTCACATGTCACCAAAGAACACTCATACGACAAGCAGAAGCGAACCCACTGAACACCCCTGCACGACTTCACCTCCTGCGCAACGTTACCACCGAAGACCCGCTATGCCTCCACTGTGGAGGGCATACATACACCACCCACATCCTAAGGACGGGCCAAGCTGAATGCCCGACCCCACTTCCTCATTTCCGACTTACTCTCCCCCTCAGTTGGGCTGGCTTACTACAGCCGCCAGACATCAGGACCAGTACAACATGGCTGTATACGTTGAGAAAGCGTGTTTATAAACGCAATGAAAAGCGACCTGAAAACCGAACTTTACTGCCGAACCACGTCACGCGAAACTCAAAGCGGAATGGTAGGGGGGCACTGGACGAACGGACCCATAGCTATAAAACAAATGGGAAAAATTAAAATTTTCTCTTTTTCCTTTTCCAAAATTTATCGAAAGCTTTTACTGATGAGCGCACCACTGACGATAGACCAGTGACTTTTGTGCGCAAAATCTTTTACCTGGTATATTTCACAGATATGTTTCGAGAATATACGCAATTAAGTTTTGTACGAGATGCATTAGCGTCTCGCTTCACTGCATCACCAGCGGTCAGTAGCGGGGGACAGCTTGGTGCCAAAATAGTAAACGAATGCAGTACGCGTGCTTTCTTGGCTGTTTGGTTTGATCATACATACAGATTTGTGAAACATTTCTTTCAAACCAATAAAAAGTAACGTCTACACCAACTTTTAAAGACTCACTTTCAGACATTAAGAAAACCCTAATTGAGCGCTAGCTTATATTGGCTGCTGTCCTGTAATCCTTGGGAAAAAAACGTGTTTACAAACAGCTACTAAAAACGTTGCCGCTCAACACTCATTCTTCATGAATGCATGAAATTAGCGCCAACTTCTCGTGTCGGTGATGCTATTCGTGGTATAATTTTCCAGAGCTTACTGAGTTTTTTCGTACTATAACATTGCGCTATTCTTACCTTCAACATTTCAGACAACTGCACTTCATATTATGAAGTGGCGTCGATGACTCACGGTTATAAGCGGGTCTTCCAAGCTCAAAGTAAGCTGATGAACGCGCATGACGCAGATGTGTACATATTCCTCCAATCACAACATATAACAACGCGGCGCTGTTTTGTGGCAGCGACCGCTTTCACAGTGCAATGTAAACAATTGTTTCAATTGCTAGTACAATTTATTACAGCAAGTTAGCTTGTGAACAATGCCCGATGGACATCTGTCTCCGGATATATATGTGGCCGTCGCCATGTGCCTCAGTTTCAAAATGAATACTCGAGAAGGTTTTTCATTTCTCTTTCAAACCATCTGTAGGATAGAATAAAAAAAGAACACAGCAGAAAAGCCTAACCTGTCAAAGGCATCGACATAAACGTAATTGTACCTTTTTTTTTAAATAAATAAGCATTCTTAAAGTTCCAGCCTACTGAATGCTTTCCATACCGACAGAACAGCCGTGCATTACACATGTTTTCTCTTGCCTCGAAAACACCGGTAGGAGGTTGAAATCAGGCGAGTGGCGATGCTGGCTTTTCGGATGTTCATCTTGAAACGAGCGAGTTGTAGCGCAGACAATGCTCAATACACGAGAAAGCACATATAGAGTAGCGCTGCATTTCGCATTCTATATATACTTTCTCGTGGCCTTGTAGCGTCTCTGCGCAACAACTCGCTTGTTTCAAAATGGCTATAATGCATTCACAACATATATTCTACATGCAGGTGGCGACAATAAAAGCGCCTCGCAGCGCCACCAGCAGGCTTATCAACCCCCCGCGGCCCCTGGCTGGTGTCGAAAATCCCATCTTCAACCTGTCGGATGCCAAGTCGGACGACACGACCGAGGACATGAGTGAACGAGAGACGCTCCCGGACTGTCTCGACACCCCTGTTGAAAATGGAAGCATAAACAAGAATAACGGACTGCAGCGCAATGGTAGGGCGCTTCCCAACGGCAGGTTGGAGCCGCTTCGGAACGGCATGACGGCGCCTCTGGGTGGTCCTTCATTGCTGTACAATGGCAAACTGCTGAGCGTCCAGTGGCCCATTGGCTCCATACCAATGAAAGTCAAAGAACTCAACTGGGAGGACGACCAGCCTAACAAGGTATGACTCGCTATTTTTTTATTGTCCGAATGATGCTTGAAGTTGAAATGACGCTAGATGGGCTGTCCTTTGTCTGTAGTACCTCGCTCTGTCCTCGCTGTGTTCGTGATCGGAAACTAATGTTATCTTCTTAATCCATTAACCCATATGTTTGGTGTGCTACTGCTAGCAGAGGCTGGAGCGAGTTTTTGTGATGTATGCAAGTTGGGCAGGGACAATAAGCATTTGTTGAACCCGAAAATTGGAGGCCGACAATCGACTGGTACTCGCTGTGCTTTTTCGGGCAGATTTACGTGGATTTGAAGGAGCTGGTGGTGATTGTTACTGTTCAACGGCACCTAATAGCTATAAGAAATTGGCGCAAAGCAGTAGCCTTTCCAGAGCATTGCAAAATCTTACTGCCATTTAAGCCATGATAGTGTATGTGCCTCATAACACTACTCACTGTCCTGCCGCTGCTGGAAGTTTAATTTTACGAATAAACAGTTTCTTTTCACAGATATAGGCAAACGCAAATGGCTTCGATAGAGCTCCTGCCAGGTGCCTTTTTCTTTCTTAGCCATAAATTTTCGTCCTTGCAAGTGACAAGGTAGTGACGTTGTGGATGCGCGGATAATTACTTGATTGAGATGATCTGATTTTATGAATGAGAATTTGAGGATACGCGCTGTACAGAATGATTCACTTTAAAGAAAGCAGGTACCGATCACCCTCTCATCTAGTGCATTGTCCTGCACCTGACCTGTGATCATGCGTGGTAATATGACAGAAAATGAACGCTGAAGATGTATAATTATGAATTCAACTATAACCACTTTATGTGTGCTGTGTTTAGTGCAATAATGTCAGCGTATTCTTTCTCCGTGTGCTGGTCTCGTATACTTGCAAAACGCAGATGCATGATGCTGCAAATGGTGAATACAAGCTCTTTAGCTATAATTTTTTACAAGATGTTATTTATTGCCGACGACTTGGTATTTCTTTTATTCCCACAATAAATATTTGTTATAGCGAGGACGCCGTGATTGCTGGAGTTACCTGACTAGAGTTTCTTTCATAATTGCAAAGAAGCAATTAATACCGGAAAGATGTTGACTCCTTAAATCACAGATAACTCAGAGTGGCCCTTTCATTTTTCAGACGGCACTGGATCCAGACTTCAGCGTAACACCACTGACAACTGGCAACCAGTCTCCCAGCCACAATGAACTCACAGTGTACTTCTAGGTCAATCGTCTTTTAACACCATCCGCTCTCAAGCCTCTCGGATGCAAGTGAAGTCACCACAGGCTTAAGAATTTGTGGAACTCCCACACAAACTTGCAATGCGCGCAAGTCACTGTGATAAGCCTGTGAATTGCCAAGCCACAAGTGCCTTCCACTTCGGATGTGACGACAACTTATGTCTTCCTTGCAAGCAACATCACATAGCCCAGCGCTGCCTTTGTCGTGTTCCTCACGCGCAAGCACCGTGCAGCCAAGCGGTGTCGTGTGTTCAACTTTCCCAGTGTGCAGGTGCAGTGTCCGCTCCTAACTCTTCTGAGGTGAAAAAAGAGAAGTGGCACAAACTATTTCTGACAAACTATGTAGGTGTCAAAGACGTTTGTAAAGCAAGGCCCTAGACGAAGCTCCCAACCGCCAACAAAGCTTTCATCAGCAAGTACACAAAAAGCAATTGAAAGACACTTGTGACAGCATCACTGCCCTGCCTGGCCACGAAGAGTCGAAACCTGTGATCGAGGTTCTGATGTGTTTTCTGAAACTTGGCACGGGAACTAAGTTTCCATGCCAAACGAACGTTCATATACTACGTGCAACACAATGCAGTTGAAAGCTCCGGAGAATTTCTGTGTTTTGCAAACAAGAGCCGTTCTTTAATTTCGTTACGACGCCTGTTAGGCAATTTTATTAGCAGAATCCTGCTCCAAATCGCTTTCTGTGAATACCAGTGGCATGAATGAGTGTCTGTATGTGAGAGCGTTAACAAGCGTCTGCATTATTAGGCGAACAGCAGACGTGCTTCCGTGCAAGATTGAGCTACAAGCCACCATGTTTAGAAAGTAACTCAATCATACGCTCTTAATGAGGACGTTGTGTGATTCAAACACCTTTGCCATCATGACCACATTTGCATGTTAGGATGCACTGATTTCTACTCAGAGTTGTTTAAGTGTTACCCCAAAAGAGAGAGAGATGCAAATGAGAGAAAGGCAGGGAGGCTAACCAGACTTCAAGCCTCCGGTTTGCTACCCTGCACTAGGGGAAGGTAAAGGGGAAGTAAACAAGGAAAGAAGAGCGGGGACAAAAAGAAGGCTCGAAAAAAAAAAGACTGCACCATTACAGTCTTTCTAATAGGTCACTGCCACGTAAAAAGGCCAACAAAGCCTTGACCGACTCTCGGTATCCATAGAAGATTGCACACACCCTAAGCATGCATCAGTTCACGCATTTACGATCGTAAACGAAGCCAATATTAAGTGCATTGCGGAAATAACATATGCATTGAGCATTCGGGCAAAGCCAACAGACTTACTCTTGTTTCTGTAGCATTTTATATACGAGAACATTTCAGTTTCTTTACACCAAAGCAATAATCGCCTAAATAGTGACAAAATGGTTTTGTATATAAGAAATGATGTCAAAAAATAAGCAAGATGGTTTTGTACATACTGTTAATAATATTGACGTGCTGTCAATTCTGCTGTGATTCGCTCTCGCCATCATGCAATGTAGTTAAGAAATATTGAATTGTTTTGTCTTACAATATCGACAGATGGATGTGTACATTTATTATTCTAGCATTTCTGCAAAGCCAATCTTCCTGTTATGCCAATGTAAAGTTTTTATAGTGGGTGTTCCTGTGAAGAGTGCCACAAGTTTGTAAAAATAACCTGGGGTAGATGCACAATTGCAGTCCTTGAGCTCGATTAATCAAAGTCATGAATGACATTTGCAAGAGATTTGGAAATGTTTAGCTGACTGATTACTAAAATTGATTAATGAAGTTTTTAACTAAATAACTTATCGCAGATATGGCAGATTACAAATTGTAGCCTGGAAGTTCTAGAAATGAGACTTGGAATTAATGTTCAGTATGACACCAGTTTCGAGATATTCATTCCCGAACTGCGAAGAAATGCCATGTCACTCCAGCCACGTTTGTGCTTCAATGGGTAAAACGGCGTTTTGTCAAAGTATAAGTGGAACTAGAGTGCATTTTTATCGCAATCTTGATGGTAGATATCTTTACAATCGAGTTATCTACAGACTTCTTTCCTAGTGAACATGTATTTAGGTCTCACTGTCTACCATTTGGAAATTGCAATATGTGGAAGTGGTTAGCTAAACACAATTAGTTAAGTTTAGTCATTAGTCACTGGTGCATTTCAATTTCTCGCGCAAGTAATCTGTGCCTGTGGAAGTTATCCATTCAAGCACTATATGTTGTGCTATCCGCCACGTGTGACTTAATAAAAAAATGTGGCAGTCTACACCGAAACACACAGTATTGTTTTATAAAAGAAGCGTGTTTGTACACGCGAATAGCGACTGTACGTGATGAATGCTAGACGATAAACTGACGTTCCAAAATTGTATATTTTATAAACAAAATGTGATACTTTTCTTCCTAGGTGGCTGTGATATGAGACTACAAAAGTAGTTCTTTTTTTAATTTTCGCTTTAAGTGTGCGGAAAGTAATCTTGATGGCGTAATTGACTTTGAGTCAATTATGCTTAAGGCAAAAGCTGGGGCTCAGCAGTCATTACAGGTAAGTCAGACGGACTGTCCCAAAACTTCAACCAAACACCCTACTCGTGCGCTCCGTGAACGTAAGTCCCTCCAGTCGCCCATTTGGATTTCGGAAAGGTTGCCTCGGCAAAAACACATTGAAATATTATGGTGCAGATACAAGGTACCGAGGCGATAAGTACTTGACATAAAGACACAATATACTAGTGGAATAACTGTTCAGAGCAGGGGAATGTCAACTGTTTTGGTAGCAAACTTAACAAGATACAGGTGAAGAAAACTGAGAAGAAAGCAAAGACTACCGTGTGGGTAAGATGCTGGCATTCCGCCGATCGGAACCATGAACAAACTTGACGAACAGGCCGAATTCGGTTATTGTAGGCTAAGGGTTAGTTGTATACACTAGGATACATTAGGTGATTCCTCGTGGTAGCTCCACTTTAGCGCCTGCTGCGTTACAATAGATGGCTTGTAAATTTCTTTCGTGAGGCCAGCAACCAGCATTGATTTCTTTACAATGCCTCCTTCTGCGCTCGAACCGTTACGGAGTTTCTGAGCGGGTGTTAAATCGCGCCTTCTTTTATTATATTTGCTGAACTTTCCTGACCATGTCTTGCCGTATTGCTCAACCTTTCTTTACAGGGCACCAAGTATATGAGAGTGGACCGAAAAGCAATGAGAATTGTTCTTTTAATGTAAATCGCATTGTTTGCCTACTTCAGTCGTTCTGAACCTACCTACCTACCTACCTACCCACCTACCTACCTAATCTATCTATCTATCTATCTATCTATCTATCTATCTATCTATCTATCTATCTATCTATCTATCTATCTATCTATCTATCTATCTATCTATCTATCTATCTATCTATCTATCTATCTATCTATCTATCTATCCTCTTTAGCCGACCAGTGGCCCATGTTCGCTACTTGTTTGTTATGGTCACAGGGTCGCTTCCGCTACTCACAACGAGATTATTAAATATTTCGACATGCCTAGAAGGGTCTTTCCACCCCCTCACCCCAAGTTGAATAGGGCGCAAGCCGTTTCGCTTAGATTTCTACAGACCAGCACATATCCATGTCTGTCCTGCGGGCAGAGCTCCAGTCTAGCGCACATGCTCTGTGAGTGCGGGTCGACATACCCCAAGATTATCAAGACCCGCCGTGGTTGCTCAGTGGCTATGGTGTTGGGCTGCTGAGCACGAGGTCGCGGGATCGAATCCCGGCCACGGCGGCCGCATTTCTATGGGGGCGAAATGCGAAAACACCCGTGTACTTAGATCTAGGTGCACGTTAAAGAACCCCAGGTGGTCGAAATTTCCGGAGTCCCCCACTACGGCGTGCCTCATAATCAGAAAGTGGTTTTGGCACGTAAAACCCCATAATTTTTTTTGAGATTATCAAGGAGGTAGTGGGACTCGCTTCTGCGTAGCTCCGCTCTAGAAAAGCAAATCCTGGCCGTCTGGCGTGGCCGCGACCGGACTGGTGGGCTAGAGATGCCGGTTCGGACGTGGGACTAGCCGGGCGCACGACGAGTGCGCGTCCTCGCCGGACCTGCAAAAATATTTTTTCACTCACTCACCGCGGGTATGGTCTCGTGGTCTGGATGCCATCGTGCTCATTGCATAGTTGTCATCTGACCCTCGTCATGCCGTCGTCTTCGCGTCATCGTGCTCATACAGTCGTCATGCATTCCTTATCACACCTTCATTGTGATGCCATCCTGGTCATTTATTCGTCATCATTCAAGCTTGGTAATCTGAATCTCGTCTTGCTGTCGACGTCAGACTTTCTACTCCGAGCCAGTGGTTCAAGTTGTCTAATTGCTTGCACCACTGGATATGTGGTCGTGGTCGTGATGCCATCGTTGTCGTTGCAAAGTCGTCATTCGACCGTTATCATACGACTGGTCACTACATCGTCGCTACGCCATCATCGTCACACAGTCGCCGTGATGCTGTCGTTGTCACATTGTTATTTTATAATTGTCATCATTACTGTAACGTCATCTCATTGTCGTCATATCTCCGTCTTACCGCCTTCGTCATTCCACGGATGTCAAGGTTTCTACGTAATTCTGTCGTAATCATACTGTCGACATTCAATTGTGCTTATGCCGCCCTTGTCATGCCGTCATCCTCAGAGGGTTGATACCGTGCATCAGTTGTCAGACCGTCGTCGTCATGTCGTCATGGTCGCGCCATTCAAGTCACACCAGCTTCGTCATCTGACTCTCGTTGCGCCGCGGTCATTACATCGTGATTGTAAAATCGACATCCTACTCACGCTACGCCGTTGCCGTGGGCCATCGTCATCACACAGCCATCGTCACACCGCTGTCATGCCATTGTCTTCCCGCGTTCGTTTCCCACGTCATGTCGTCATGTCGTTTTCCACGTCGCTTCCCAAGTCATAACATTGTCGTCATGCCGTTGTCACCATACCAGCTTCGTCGATCCATCGACGCAATTCCTTGTTCGTTATTCTATCATAATCACGTTGTCGTCATTCGGTCGTAATTGCGCCGCTGTATTCATGCCATCGTCGTCAGTGCGTCGTCGTCACTGGCGGTATCATGCATCCGCTGTTATACTGCTGTCGTCATGCCGTCTTCGTTGGGCTATTTTTGTAACTTCTGCTTCTTCTTCCAGTTGCCGTCAAACCACCGATTTCATCTCTTTGTAGTCATGTCGTCTGCGTCCTGCTCATGTCGATATATCATATAGTCACAATTTAGGAACAGGCATGTCATTGTCATCTTACCGTTGTCGTTGTGCAGCCTCCGTCAACCTACCGTTATCATTTCTTCTTCAGTCCACCGTCACTGCGTCCGCGTCATGCAGTCGTCGTCATGCCGCTATGTTCATGGCTTATCTTCGCAAGGGAGCGCTAGAGCAAAGTGGGACAATATCAGAGTACCGTGGCATATATCCGAAGAAACGAATGCCCCGGTATTACCACTACGCGTGTAATATCAACGTCACTTCAGGAATACGGTGCGTCGCTACATCGATGGGATGCTGTTCGTATTAAAGTAGACAGTAACCGTGCAATGAGTTATGAGTTACTTTTCGCACATAAAAACATTATTCACGCCTAAAGTACACTCTCTTGGACAGAATAGACTAGTCCCATCACATTGTCCACCATTAAAAACTGTGAGCAACTCTAGGAAACATAACGTGTCGTGTGACTGTCGTTATCTCAACTCCTCCACATCTTAAAAACGCTTTAGTTTTGCTGCTAAAAAGTCGCAAGCGGCAAGATACGAGAAGTAGAAAGGGCGGGGTAAGGCAGCGTTGGCATAAGAGTCTTGCCACGAACTGGAGCACTCTCAATGCTGTGGGGCGGGAACGTTGTCTTGGTGCGCAAACCACTCGCATGGGTTCCACGAATCGGAAAGTCTTCCTCGAATTAAATAACGCGATTCCTTGGGCAATTAAACGTAATATCACTGGTCGGCTGTCTGCTCCTGAGGTGAATCTTGGTGGCGGTGAATTCTAGCAACAGTTGAGTTTAACCTGGTCTCGTAGAAATCGTTACCGGCAAAAAGAATAGGGGAAGCATGTTCGTCCTGAACGCATACAGTCCTCTTTGTCACAAAAAGGCCCAGTTCGAGGCCACATTTAAGAAAGCGCTGAGGGCAGCAAGGTCGTGCCCCTGCTCGTAGTAATGCCAAGCATCACGAAAGAGGCTACACCAAAATTGACAGGAAAGGTAGAATGCTGTGGGAAGCGATTCAAAAGACAGGACGCTCGCAACTAACAGACCAGAACGAGCCAAATAGAACCGGTAAGCGCATCTGTTGTGACACAACACTGGATCTAACACTAGGCACAGGACGGGCAAAACATTGTGAAAAAAGACGGGCGAAGACCTCGGCAGTGATCACTTTATCATCGGAATCCAAATCGATAAGAAACTAGCGGTGCCCTACATAAGCCAAAGCAGGCCACCGCAACTGACTAGGGCAAATTCAGGGATATCAGATCAATAGCAGACATTAGGCGAAATCGGAGACATAACAGAGTGGACCTCAACGTCGTCTCACACGTCAAACTGGCCACCGAAATGGTAGAGGTAGATGACCTCCCATTCAGAGTAGACAACAAGCTTAGAAATATGTGGAAACGAAAAACAACCCTCGAGAAAAGCTAAAGCGCCAGAAATGGAACCGGAACCTAGGGAAGAAAATCGCCGGACACAATAAAGAAATAGCGAACTATGCATTCAAACTAGAAGAGAGAAGCTGTGGTCAAATTGCGACGAGCTAGAGAAGACTATGAGGCGTCCCGACACGTGGCAGATGCTGCGCCACCTCATAGATCCCACCAACACCAAAACCCACGCCAACATAGAGCAAATCAAGGTAAGATACAAATCTGAAGGAACCAATGAATAGCTCATCGACCGACTTAAAGAAATCTATAAAGACCCCGCCTGCCCGGCAGCGGTTAGAGAATATCAGGGAGCAGAGAATCCGCTGCTGAACGAATCCATTCTAATAGCAGAGGTCAGAGTTTCGCTCTTTGACTTCAAAAGGAACACAGCCATTGGCCCAGACAAGATCACCTACAGTATGCTAAGGAACTTAGACGACGACTCTGTAGTTCCCCTTACAGCTTAACCGAACAAAGTGAATAAAGGGAAAATGAGACATCCACCCGTTCGTAGCAACACCTTGCGGGTTTCCGCAGAACTACTACGTCAAAACCGAACAAAGTGTGGCAACCCGGGGAAGCCCCTAAAGACTGGAAACAAGCCAACACCGTTTTAATTCATAAGAAGAGCAAAATCCCGGCTATAGAGAATGTCGGGCCAATTTCACTGACCTGGTGTCTAGGCAAATTAATGGAGAATATAATTCAGACGCGACTAACACGATTCACGGAAGAGAACAGCATCTGGCCCCACGAGATGGCAGGTTTCAGACCGCACCTTAGCGCTCAAGATACCATGCTAAGGCTCCAACACGTTATTATAGACAAACGAAAGACTAAAGACTAAAGACTGTCTATGAGAAAAGAAAGACTACGTCAAATCTTTTCTCATAGACAGAACAGCGACCCTGCACATGCAGCGACCCTGCACATGCAGAGCCTCAGCTCGGAAGAGATTAAATTAGGAAACGGGGGCACTCCGCAAGGAGCCATCATATCCCCCTTCCTATTTAATTCAGTTATGAAATACCTCCTGCGCAAATTAGGAAGGATCAAAAGACTAAACACGAGCGTCTACGCAGACGATGTCAACGCTTGGCTTAATGAGGGCAGCGATGCGTCTATCGAAGGAAGGCTCCAGCAGGTAACCGACATCATAGACCTTTATGCCAAAAGTAAAGGGCTGAGCTGCTACCCGACAAAGTCGGAACTACTGATCATCAGGTCTCGGACGAGGACAGACAACGCATCTTCTCCCAGAATCTCAATAGACTTAAACGGGAATGAAATTCTGCAAGTAGATGAGATCCGAATTCTGGGCATGCTCATAAGCAAAACAGGAAACAACCACACGACTATAGCTAAGCTAGACACGCACGTAAAGCAAGTGGTAAGCATCATTAGAAGAATCTCGGCCAGAGGCAGAGGGCTAAAGGAGAAGAACAAGTTAAGGCTGGTCCAGGCCTTCATATTGAGTCGGATCTGCTACTCAACCCAATTCCGTAACGTCAAAAAAGCAGAAAGAAACAAGTTCGACGTAATAATAAGGAAATGCACGAAAAGTGCACCGGGACTACCAATCTCGACCTCAACCGAGGCCCTAGAGGGAATGGGGGTGCATAACACATGGCAGGAGTTAGCGAAAGCGACGAGCACGGCACAACTCGAACGCCTAAATACAACCGAGACAGGGCAGCAAATTAGAAACTCGGTAGGACTATAAGGTAAAAGAGGAACCAAATACCAGACGCTACACATTGAGCCCAAAATTAGGAAAGCCCTCACGGTAGCACCGTGTGATGTGTGGTGCGCGACGTGGTGCGGGGCTCGGGACGGTCGAGAGCAGACGACGCGGAGTGCACGCGCGCCGAGCTGGAAGGAGGAAAAACGACGACGCCGAAGAGCGCCCGGCACGTGAACGCGCGGCGCAGTAAAGACGACAAAAGAAAAAAAAACCAACCAATGAGAAAAGACCACGGGGCGTCGGGCAGCCAATCAGTAAATGCCAAATCGGCCAGACCACGACAAAAAGCGTGGTGGTGCGCTGGCAGAACGGGGGCGACACGCAAGAGGACACGCAGGGAGACGCCGGGGAGACGCCAGGATCGTCCCAGGAAACGACGGCAGGAGGAGGTCAACCACCGGAGCGGGCGTTGAAGACGGGCCGTCGGGTTCCGGTCCCGAGCCCACCAGGACTTCACCCGCCCGGGGCCTCCTGCCAACCTGTTCCTGTGCGTCGCCCGTCTACCTGAGCGTGCCGTCAGCTCCTCGAGGCCGGTGAGCTTCTGCGCCAGTGGGCAAGACGAGAACAGTCGGGCTTCGGGCCCGAGTTCTACGCCAGCTGCCCGGCCAGAACGCCACCCCCGTCTGCCGTGCCGCCTGCTGCCCGAGGCCGGCGTTCGAGCTTCCGTGCCCGTGGGCGAGAGGGGAGCAGTCGGGCTACGGGTCCGAGCTCTCTGCCCGGCCAGAACGCCGCCGCCGTCCACTCCTGCCACCCAGCCGCCAGCGTTACCTCGCCTCATCAGAGCTGGCGCGCTCCCGGTACCCGGTCGGTCAACCTACGCCGCAACCTTTGGTGAGACCGGCGCCACCCCTTCTGCCAGCTTGTCGCCGCGTTGCCGTGTCGAGACTGCGACGCGTCCCCGCCCTTGTGGGCACGCCCAGACTCGCGCCCTCGTTAACCTCGTTAAAGCCCTAAGTGTGTTCTCGTTTTCTTGAGTGTGTAATTTAAGCATGTTTTCTGTTTCTTTTTATTTGCTTTATGCTTCTTTTGTGTGTGATTAAAAGTCTTTGTGTGTGTGTCCAAACCAACGGCTTCGTCCTCAATTGGGTTCTCGGAGGCTCCGCCTAAGAGAACCGCTAAAACATTGAGAACACGAACCTTTGCCCATAAGTGGGTCATCACACACCGATACCTAAGAACATGCACCCATAACACGATCAGGAAAGACGCCAGCACAAAGCCAAACATTGGCAACAAAGCTAAGCAGAATGCCACCTGAGACGGTTGCCTTTACTGACGCCACCCTTGGCGGTTACCGAAGCTCCGCCTCTGTGGTAGTCGACGGGTCCGCAGTAGAACAGGGCACGATATTGTCACGTGGTGGTGATGTTGAAGAACACAGTAGCAATACTGTGAATGACAAAACTAACTTTTATTGGCGGCGAAACGTGGTCGCCCGATAAAGATAAGCGGAGTAGACGCCAAGGCAGCGGAGTAAGCGGCGATCACCCTAGCGTTGGGGATCGCAGGGGGGATTGTGGGAATCTTATTCAGGGGGGATCGCCGCTAGGCGATCCCCCCTGCATACTAGTACGGACGCGAGGGTGATCATTAGGGACAGCAGATCGGCAGTAAGAAATTTCTGTAAAGGCAAAATATCAAACTACGCGTACAGCATAATATCGAAAGGCAACATAGACAGAGGGATCACCCTAACCTGGGCCCCCACTCACTCCCACATACCAGGCAACGAAGCCACCTACGCCCTTGCCCGAGCGCTCATTATCTGGGGGAGGGGGGGTCCAGGGGGGGGGGGAGCGGTGGCCTAAACCCAAATTTAAGGTCGAGATGCTCGCGACCTACCACGAGGTCTTAGAGCACTAGAGATTAGGACGTCGGAAATATCCACTCTCGGATAGGTCCATCCCGTCCGCAGAGGCAGTCACCTGCAGTCACCTGGCGCCGCCTGCAAGCCAAGAACCACATGTCTCCTAGATGGAGGTATCTCACGCAAACGGGAAATCCGGAGGTCACCTGCAGTCACCTGGCGCCGCCTGCAAGCCAAGAACCACATGTCTCCTAGATGGAGGTATCTCACGCAAACGGGAAATCCGGAGGACCAATTCTGCAGATTATGCGATAAAATATGCACCCTAAGACATATCCTATTTGAGTGCAGCTACTCCTCGGGATATAATTTACTCAAGGACGAAGAAGCGTAAGAGACCGCGCTGCATAGCGAAGACCCGGCGGCACAGGCCAACATTGTCCGTCCAGCAGCCGAAGCGGCAAACCGCTTCGTCAACTAACCCCTGCCCTTTATGGGGACATCGGGCTCCATGGACGCCTACGAGCGGCGCACACACACACACACACACACACACACACACACACACACACACACACACACACACACACACACACACACACACACACACACACACACACACACACACACACACACACACACACACACACACACACGCACGCACGCACGCACGCACGCACGCACACGCACACAGACACACGCACACGCGCGCGCACACAAACACACACACATACAAACACGCGCGCCCGCGCAACCTGGTCATTAAGGCTGGAAATTGCTCCTCCCGAGCACCTCACAGAATCACTCTAATGTTTCACCACATGTCCATCATACCAGTCTCTCTTAAGAATGCGATAAGGAGACGTGGAGTTCCCTTGCGGGTTATAACTGATCCTTCGGGGAACACAAGGTGTCGCAGGCACGCACGTGGGAGGTCTTTTTGTTGCAAATTTTACATGAGAGGGTCCGTTTGATCTTGGAATTTTGGACACGACCACAGAAATTATTCGATGCTTCCTCTCTCGTCGCATGTTATACAGTTCTGAGTAAAACGCCCCGTCTTAAATAACCATACGGGTGTACTAGCAGGTCCTCTCGTTATTCGATATAGAAGAGAGGCTTCCGCTCTACGAAATATCTTGGTTACTCATGGCATATGTGGTGTAACCCAAAACGACTAGAAGTGATTTCGAATTTCAGATTTTTGAACTTGATCACTCTTTGAGCCCTTGACTTTGGAAGGATGATGGAGCCTTGCGTATGCAAGACCCTAAGCATTTTCGTTGGCATGAATAGCAATGGATGGGATACGCCGAAATTATTGTAAAACCTTTGTTGGCGGGTTTTTTCACGAGAGCTAGTGATTTGGGTCGCAACTTGATGGACGGTAGATCACAGTAGAGTTGTTGCAACGCGGTCTTTGAGTCCGTAAGGAGGGCCACATTCGGTGGAGGCAAAATCTTTAGTTTGCGCAGAGCAGCACCTATTGCCACGCCTTCCACAACTGTCCACGAAACTATACATTCCGGACGGCCAGATCATGCATATCTCAGAGAGGGAACATAGAATGCAGCTGCGCAACGGTTTTCGTCTACTTTGACAGAGCTATCTGTGTGTACTTGGAGGCGATTCGGGTAAGTGGTCTTCAAATGTTCCAGAACTAGTGACTTGGCTTCTCCAGCTGGAATGCAGCTCTTCGACTGCAGTCATGGTACACTTAAGCTGCATGTGATATCCTGGAATATCCCGGGTGGGTGTACCTTTTCCCTATGTCTCGAGCGAGGCCATCCTAACACTCGAAGCGTGTTGAGTGTCGGATAAAAATGTGACCGTGGCCGCTTACCTAAACATTTTAAGAGGGCTTTGCCGACCGAAGACTCACTCAGACGTAGTAGTTGGTTCATGAGAGTCTAGATGGGAAGCCTGAAGTCGCGGGGGGCGTGACTCAGCGTCGTAGAGCACATTTTGTCCGATGCCGGTTGAAGGAGTCGGCTGAGGGAAATGTGGGATATCCCCCCCCCCATCTGGCCCATATTTCGTTAAAAACGTTCAGCAGATCACGTCGTCTCCCAACCTGTAAGTTAGCATGTGATTGCTGATAAGGTAAGGTCCCACCATACAGCGACTTCAGAAGCTGCTTATAGCTAGTTCCAACTCTCTAAACGGAGCATACATCAGAGACAACAATAGCGCCGGGGGCGGCTTGGTTGTGCCTGCTGACCTGCTGGAAGAGCATACTTGAGCAAAGGCATCAGCAAGACAAGCGAGTGACTTGCCTAACTTCAATGCGAAAGCTTCAGATGAATTCATTGGTTTAACCTTTCAAGCAACGGTATTAAAGGGCCCCTCCCCAGGTCTGGCCAGTTTAAGCAGACAAGCGCAGAGCATACATTGCGCGATAATGATCGTGTCCGCAAAGTACTACATCGCTACCTGCCGCGGAAAGATCGGAAATTTCAAACCGAACGCCGTTTTTTCTTCTCCTGGCGGCTGCTACGCTCCAAGCCGGACTGTGACGTAGTCGCGCCTCTGCGCCTACGTAGTCGTGTCCGCAGTGTGACGTCGCTCGGGGTGACCCGTGACTTCTATAATTATTCGGGAAAACATCTGTTATCCGTGCGATCAGTTGCTTGAATTGACGAGTTAAAGTTTAGAGAAATAATAAAACACAAACAGAATGTCTGCTTGTTTTTTGTTTTGCTTCGCAAGTACTTCCGCTTCGTCTGCTTGTTCCCACCGTCTTGCGGTCTAGTGCGCAGGTGCCCAAACTATGCCTTTTTCTACCGGGTTTCAGCGCGTGATCATGCTCTGCGATCCACTTGTTCTGCCTCAGTATTCGTGTAGTACTGAATTATACCGCTAGTCAAGTTTCCTTGTGCACAGCGAGCGAAATCGTGCACTGCGCTTGAACTCATACATAAGAATGTTGAAAGGTGGTTGCCTTGAAATGTTAAATATTGATTGAAAGTGCTCCATTTGGTGTGTATGTATACGTTACGCTTGATTCGTCTTTGGTTTTGTTGCCTGTAATGCTCGGTGTATAGTAGACGTGAAAGAACATAGACATATGTTTCGTGATGTCTCGGATAGTGGACGATAGAACAATGGACTTTTTTTAACAGGGGTAAACTAGGTTTAAGAAGTATAAGGTACACCGCGCTGGGCGTGGTCACATGGAGGTACAGAGTAGAGTGGTTAGAGACGGGGCTGTCGACGAGCAGGAGGAAAGGAGCAGGAGGGCCAATTCGTTTGCTCTGAGTTCATAGAGGGGGAGGGCTGCCGCGATGGCCGCAACGGAGGGAGCGGAGGTTTCAAAAAAGGCGCGTGGCCAGTGTGTAACACTGTGCGTACGGGATGGTGGCGCCATCTCTTGATCCTGCTTGTAACACCCTTCCTATTTTTAGAAATAACCGTTCAACCGACGACGAGATCCTCGAGCCTCTTAATTTGTCGCGCTGGGTATCCTCTTCTGGCTGCGTTGTAGTGTTGGGCTGTTCGTGTTGGCTATTATGAGCAGTTACAGGAGGTCTTCATCTGATAAATACTCGGTTCCTTCGCAGGACACTGTCGCTAACTTGAACGCCATAGGATCGTTCGTCAATTCCTCTAGTTATTGTTCGTTTGACCCACGTCCGGTATTTCAATGGTCGAACGGTGACGCTTTGACCTTCGCATAGGCTCGGCAAGTCCTTGCTTGTCTGTTGTAATACAACGTTGTGTTTTGCCTTTCCGACTTTCTCTTTCTGCCCATGTCCACTATATTGGCCTGTAGAGGCTTTGATGATGTTGACAAAATGCGTTTAGTGCGGCGGCCCACGATCAATTCCGCTGGAATAGCGGTCAGTTCTTGCTGCGGAGTGTTTCGTTTATCAAGAAACGCCATTTGTGGGTCTGAGTGTCTGTCTCCTGCTTTCTTGAACAGCATTTTTACGGCTGAGTCAACTATTCCGTTGGAACGCGGGTATCCTGGGCTTGAAGTTTTATGTCCGAAGTTCCAGCTTTTTGAAAAGTTGAGGAATTCTCTGCTGCTGGTGAATTGTGGTCCGTTGTCGGTTATCAGAATTCTTGGTATACCATGTCGAGAAGAGTGAGACTTTAGTTTGAGTATTACTTGATTGGAGGTCATTCATTTCAGTTGGTCCACTGACTGAAAGTTGCTGTAGGAATCTAATGTGATCAAGAAGCTCTTTCCTTTGAATTCGAAAACGTCGCGTTCAACACGCTCCCATGAAATGCTTGGTTCTGGATGAGGAGAGATATTTTCTCGTTGCTTAGAGTGTGCGTGTTTTGGTCTATTTGCACACTGCGATGACATCCTTTAAATGTGCATTCATTTTTGGCTAAAATACACATTCACAAGCGCGTCATAGGCACCTTTCAATCCCAAGATGTAAGAAGTGAAGTGTTGCTTTGATCTCACCTCTAAGAGACATTGGGACGATTAGGCGTAATTACTTGAAAATGAGGTTGTCTTCAACTGTAAGCTCATCTTCGTATGTGAAGTACACGCGCATGCTGTGGGGTGGTTCACGCTTATCTTGTGGTCAACCTGACAAGATAACTGCTTTCGGTCTTTGCAGTGCTTCATCACTCTCAGTCGCAGACCGAATCTTCTCCAGGGTTTCTTTTCTCACAGGAAGCTAGTGTAAGTCGATGATGTGTTTGAGTTCTTGATTGCTTGCGTTAAGAAGAAACGCACGTGACACCGTATCAGTCAAAAGTAACTCTTTGCCTTGTCTGCTCGATCACAATGTTATTATTTTCATATAAAGAATTATCCCCAGTAGTCGTCTTGGATCTTGATCCAATCCTTCCTTCAGGATGGCTTGAAGGGATATGCGATCGCTGATTGTCTTTGTTTCTCTTCCGAATGTGTACTCAGTTGGGACTTGTTTAATGCAAAGACGATAGCCAAGATTTCCTTTTCAATTTGTGCATAGCAGATTTCTGTCGGTGTAAGTGCTGCGCTGGCGAACGAGACTGGCTGTCCATCTTGAGGGAGAGCTGCTCCGAGTCCGAGATCACTTGCATCAGATTGAATTTCTAACTTTCGTGAGTGGAAGTAAGCCTGAATTGGAGCCTTTGTCACAGCATCCTTTGCATATTAAAATGCTTCTTCTTGCGGTTTCCGTAAATCCGTGGTGTATCCTAGACAGTGAGTTTTCTCAATAGCTCTATTACGCGGGAAATTTTCGGCAAGGAGAGGTAGTTGATCATCCCGCAGAAGTATTCCATTCCTTAAACATCGATTGGCTTGGGCATCGGTTCAATTGCCTTGACTTTGTTTGAATCTACTTTTAGTTCTTCTTTTAACAGCACGTGTCCTAGGAAGACAGTTGATACGGCTCCAAGCTGCGTTTTTTCGATTTTGAGACGGACTTCAATTCGTCGGCATCTCCGGAGTAGGCTCTGTAATTTCTTGTTGTGATATTCGACAACATCTTTTTATTTTCGCCCCCTGCAAAGACAAGTGTGTCGTCTGCAGCGCAGGAAGCTCTGCTAAGTCCTTCAAGCGCTACTTGAACTCTTTTCTGGAAAAGTTCGCTTCTTACGCGAGTCCAAGCGGCAGGTGGAGCCATCGTAACGACATTTTGGGTGTTTTAAATGTGGTTATAAAGCTTGATTCATCATCGAGAGAACACTGCCAGTAGCTTTCCGCAAGTCTACCCTTAGATTCTAGCTTTGGCAAGATCGGGTAGCACATCATCGAGGATGCGCAATATGTGCCGTTCTTGTTCAAGAGCCTCGTTGAGCGCTTGTGGCTCAAAACATATTCGCATTTCATCATTTCTGTTGCTTGCAACAACTAATACGCTTGCCCACTGCGTTGGCTCTGTTGCGCTTTTAGTGACACATTTTTTTTTCAGGCTTGCCAAGGTTTGTTCTAATGGCGGTTTAATGCTGACAGGCACTATACAACTCCTTATCGCTTTTGGAAGAGTATCTGGCTTAGTCACCAAGTGTACACTTTTCCCGGCAGTATTGCTAGAATGTCTCCAGAAAACAACTGGGTATTTTTCCACTATGCGATGAGTGAAATTCGCTTCTGGGATTTCATCGATTACAACCACAGGCTTGTAGTCTAAGGTTATCATTTTCTCGGCTGTCATTTTTCCAATCAGCGGTGTGAGGTCATCTTCAACCATAACAATCTCCACAGAATATCTTTGGGCGTTTGCGGTTGTAACTTCTACTTACTCCTTGCCAGAACAGTGAACCGCGCCTCCCTTCCACGTTCAGTGTTCTTGTGCACGGTTGCATTTCCTACAGTCTGACGTGTCTAGCTGGGATGTCGTCAACAGCTGCACTGGTGTCCACTTGAAATTTTACTTGTGTTCCCTTTGCACACAGAAATGTGTGGACTGAGCTTAGTTTCTGGCTTTGATATGCCAGTATAGTTTCATCCTCGCTAACTATGCCAGGCCTACAACTACCTTGCTGCTTTTAAAAACTGCCACAAAGTGATTTCGTTTATTGCACTTGTCGCTTGTTTGTTTCCTAGCTGAGCATGCTTCTATTTTGCGCTCGTGGCTACTACCGCATGACCTGCATTTTGGTACGCTATATTCTTGTGGCTTTCCTTTTGCGCTCTTCGAGTTGGCATTGGTGAGATAGACGAATTTCTTCACTGCGTTTGAATTTTCGTTGCTTCGTCTACTCGACACACCTTTTCAACCTTCTCTAGGGACAAATGTTCTAGCTTGAGAATGTCTGCATGGGCCTTTTCGTCATAGATGCCGCAGACGATCTGGTTGCGGACCATTTTTTCTCTTTCGTTTCTGAATCTACAGTCGCGCACTTTGAGTTTCACGTCTGTTACGAAGCTGTCGAACTATACGTCTTCCTCCCGTTGGATGTGAGTTTGGAAGACGTATAGCCAGTACAGCTCGCTGTGCTTCGGTAAGAAATGCTCGCCGAGGAAGCTGATGACATAAGCATACTTAAATTCTGGATTTGGTTCTTCTTCAGTCGGTTTACCGAAGTGCAAGATTCTTGTAGATATGAAGCAGTGAAGAACCACCGACGGTCAAAAGAAGTGCTGCTTGCCGGTGAGATGGTGCTGTCGCCATGTCAGTTGCTTTGAGGTACAATGTGAAACTCTGCTTGAAGGCTCTCCATTGTTCCGTAGTGTTTCATCTGGAGTCGAATTTCGGAGATGAAAGAATCTTCTCCATTAGTGATGCGCTGATTTTAGGACTAGTTCACATCGGACACCATGTTTCGTAATGTCTTGCATAGCGGACGATAGAGCACTGGAGTTTTGTTAAGGGTGTTAACAGGGTTTATTTATCCAGACGTAACATGGACACTTCGTCTGCTCCGACTCCACAGAGGACGAAGCCGCGACGGATGTTTCAGAAGCGGCGCGCGGGCATGTGTAAAACTCTGAGTACTAAAACCGCTATATTCAGGAAAGTAGTGACACTCTCCTCCTCGCGCGCACTTTTCTCCTCAACTTTCCCCTGATTTCACTCCACCACGGGCCGGCGCAATGCCCACGGCACGCTTTTCAGGCCAGCGGCCGGCGCGGAAGAAGGAATGCTCACGCTTATTGCTTCAGTCGTTTGAAGTGTTATTGTAGAAGTCATCTCCTAGTGGGGGGGGGGGGGGGCGGGAGCACTGATACGACTATGCTAAACTTGCGATATAGGTCGTGCTGACGAATATTTTCGAAAATAAACCCCGAGATAAACTAGTGGAAGCACCCTAAACAATGGCTGTCATTCAGTGGCTTGCTATCGGTGGCCGCGCCGCTTTGGGCATCCATAGCACGGCGGAGTACGGTGTGCGGTGAAATTAAGCAGTGCAAACAATTCATGTGTTCATTTCATATGCGTAGCTTTAAAAAAAAACTTAAGAAAAATAAGCAAGAATACACATAATGGTTTTTTACAGTAAATCCACCTTTACTGAGGGCACCAAAAGCACGAGCAAATGCTGCTGCGCTAGACGCATTGTGGGCTTGTGTGAACAGTCAATAAGGGAAACAATGCACGCGCTTGAACTTCGCTTCACAATAAACCAACAGCATGCAACACGCACATTCTGCAGAATTATGGGAGCCAAATGAAATGCGTGTAGCTCGTATTCTGTGACAAGCCGCGAATAAATCCCGTCAGTTATGCGATTTTCGTTCGTGTTGCTGGCTGCTTACTGCACAGCGGATGCCGACATTACTTTTAACAGCGGTTAAGTGATCTTTTTATCGGAACCTCACAAACAAGGGTGGTGCCTACAGTATGCTTTTGAAAAATCAGGCAACGTTCTCAAATTGATGCATAAGAACTTAAGATGATTTGGTTTGAGAGGATACCTTTGTTTACGTGCAATTTTTTTTTTTTTGGTTCTTGAAGCCATTCGCAGCCGGTGTTCTAGAATTTCCGGCACTTAACTCTAGAGAACTGTCGAGCTTCTAGGGATGCGAGTACTAATTAATGAACGGGACAAGTGCTTCAGAGATTTGCAGGGGTGATGAAGCGTTCGAGACTGGTGGGCGATTCGCAAAAAAATATATTTTCTTGGACATTAACCTCGGCATAGCTATTGCGACCTGAATGTTTTTTTGTTCTTTTTTGATGCGTGAACATAATTTTTTCATATAAATGCAGCTCCCAAGGGCACGGCAATGACATTGTTATGAATACGAAACTTGCACTAAATAGGGGCGCAATGCACTGCGCACAGTGAACTAACACTATGCATGAAAGCTCGCTCCATTGGTTAACACCAGGCATTTATCCGGCGAACGAAGCTTACCTAATTGCAAAACGCACGTGTGCCGCTGCAGCGTGATCAACACGTGGCCCGCGAATGGCGGCCAGAAAAACAGTAAGAAAAAATTGCTAAAACAAGTTGAACCTCACGTCTCCCTAACGTGAGGGTCAGCTGATAGGCCGGTTTCGCGCGCCGCAGCCAATCAATGTGCGGGAAGCGCAAGCGCGTCGACAGTGATGACGTAAGACAGAAGTGCAGTGGCGCGGCTGAGGGTGCGGCACCAAAGATCTTAGAGTGTCGCTACTTTCACAAACAAAGGAGTTTTGGTACGTGTGGCGCCATCTCTTGATGATTATTGTAACAACATATATCCGCCGTTCAGCACACTGTACGAAATCGCGGCACTAAAATTCGACATATCAGGACGGCACCAAAAATTATGAATTAAAGTTCGCTCCTTTAAATGAATGCCAGCGCGCGTCGCAGACGAATTTCTGTGACTAGATTTTGTGAACACGGCTAGTGCCCGCGAAACACCTAAAATTAGTTTTACACATACTGCTCTTTTTATAGTGCAAATATATGATCTTTCATGATGGATATCAGGACCAGCTTCCAATCGAGTTCTCATCATCGCTGAACGCTCAGTGTAAAAAGTTACCTCTATGTGACTGCCTTCCACTTTAGCGATCTAATACTTAGCACTAGCACTTAATACTTAGCACTATTAGCGATCTAATACTTAGCACTAATGATTGAGCTTACTGTTAACAAACACCAGAATAATAAAATGGTGGAAAATGGCGGCGAATATTGTGGGTCTTTGTTTTATTTTTACGCCAATAATTTCAGAAAAGACAACCAATAACCGCTTTTGAAGTAGTTATCCTTCATTTTTTTAATTGGTATCATACACCATCGCTTCCCACTAATCTGCAGCATCCACCGTGTAAAACATGTCCTCAATCGCACTTCTGCCTCATGCTGCCCGAGAATCATTGCGTTTCCTTTTGTGTGCTCGCGCCACAACGCATTTTTATCATCATCATCATCGTTTTTCTCGTGGCCCCGATGCGCTTTCGTCGTGTGTAGTAGAAGAAGAAGTACAGCTCGTTTCTACGCGACCTGTTTTCGCTTGGTGCCCCGTGAAAAAAAGGTGAGTCCTTCAGAACCAATTCGCGGCTTCCAAAGAGAATCTCAAGCAGCAAAGAAAAACAGCAGAGGCGTCACTCAGATCGAGTCAGGCACGGGCTTCGAGCTAAGATGCATTTCCGATTACGGGGTTAAAGCTGGTTGCTCTCGCGTGAAGCCAACGCCGTGCGCGCAAATCTCATTGATGGCGCATAAACATTCGAAATGCGACTACAGTTTCAGCAGAACGTTGCTTATACGCTCCGCGTATATTTCACGCGCTCCGGTGTATGCATGAACTGCGTTGATTTCGCATATTTAACAAGCGCGCCTTCCAGAGGCGGCACCAATTTCAAGTAAACAAGCCAAGTAACCAAATAAAGGAATCAAGTAGACGCACCGGAACGCTCCGCTAATTTGGTTCCGTAGCAGGACGTGCGCAACGTTCTACATTCCGCTGCCGGCGTGAGGGCTGTATGCACGCGTGCTACTGTTCCCGCTAGCGTTCTGCTGAGTAGCTGTGTGTATATTGTGGGGTACACTAGTTTGAGTGGAGCGGACTGTAAACGCTCCGCTAAATCTGTCTATTTTGTGTACCATCGATGTTCGATGGCTGCAATTTCACAGGACTTGCTCCTGTGACGGAAGTTTTCTGAGACGCCTGGTAGGATCCTTGGTGTTGTTCCTGCTGCTCAGCAGCAGTTGCGCGGCGGGATACGCCGCGCCAGACTGTCGCTTCTGCGCCTTGTTACAACACCGGCCGAGGAGCTTCATCGCAAAGCCAAACTTTTCTATCGCTTTCCTTGCTTCCGCTTTTAAGCGAAACTACTAAACTTTTGCGGTCATCACATCATTTTAACGAATACACGGCGGCAGTCTCCCTTTGAACGTGTCCGAAAATTTGAAGGTATAGCTTGGAACTAAAGTTTCAATAGCGACTTTGACTGCAGCCTCATTGTCCGCTACATTGACAGTTATAGCTGAATCTATACCATTGGAGGCAACTAATAGAAGCAATAGGCTCGAATAATTCCACTCGCGCATCGGGGCCATTTGCAATCCATTTAGGCAATTATTGGAGTTGTTACAACGGGCAAGCAATACAATAATGTAACTTGTGTAAGAGTAAGGAGTTAAGAAAGCTTGTTCGCGGCAAACTATATATCAATTGATATTTTTTTTTGACGTATCCTAAAGGAGTTTACCGTGACAACAGCATCAAATAAAGTGAGAAGTTATGCCTCGTGTCGCATGGCATCCTATCATTCCTTACAAAGTTAAGTGCAAAAAAAAAGTCTGCTGCTAGTCTAATGGCCAGCATTTGACAAAAGTATTCAACACGAAAAAAGCAGTACGCAGGTCGTGTGAGACCATGCTAGGTTTGCCTACGAATTGTATAGTGCTCCTTCAAGAGAAAGCGCTACGCAACAACCTCTGCGCTATACGTTACTTAAGGGCATGCAAGAGGACAAGGAACTCTACCACAATGCAGAACTAATGACTGACTGATTTTATCACGTGGTCAATACATGCGCAGTTACTTCAAAGGAGCGATCAGTAGAGAGAGATTAAAGCGGCAGATAACACGACGTGAGCGTCAACTCACTTACGCACTTTTTTTTTTGGATTGTGGCTATCCTGGTCGATTTGACGTAATAACTCGACAGAAATCCACACGGTGGAGAGAACTAATAAATAAAGGGAAAATGAGACATCCACCCAATCGTAGCAAATTTCTACAAAAGAAACCCATGCGGATTCCTCGAAAGAAAAGCCTAGCAGTTGAAGGAAAATTCGTCCTGGTGGTGTACGCGAACCCGGGACCACCTCCTTTCCGGGGTAACCGGTCTGCCATCTGAGCCAACCAAGCGGCTAGCAGATGGCAGGGCGAAGTCAAATTTATCAAGAACTTAAAGCAAAGAGTTGGTGGGTTCGACTTCGCCCTTCCACTTTTATTAGTCTGATAGATGTACAGTACAAATACCTCTTTGTGTCATTGCCTGTTTGATCAGCGTAGTTTATATGGCATTCATTTATCATACTGCCAGGCTTATCCATCAGCAGGCGCAGTGAGTATTTAGCTCCCCCGTAGCCCCCACTCCGCACCCCTCTACCTTAAGGCCCAAAGGTTGGTTAAAGAAACATCCTGCTGCGCAGAAGCTACAAGACGGTTTAACGAGGGCGTAGTTGCCAAAGTGGCGAATGAGGCATTGTTTCACGAGCTTACAATAAACGGATATGTGAGGTGGGGTGGAAACTTTTCACATGGCCTCGCAAATACAGTGTACCTCTGTGCTTCGAGCGCAACAGGCACAACGTTACAATTTCAAAGTAAACAAGAAAAACTATATAGATGCCACGTACTGCGGCAATCGATGTAAGCGAATCTTTATGTGCTGTTCGCTTTGATTAACGATCACTAGCGGTGAGATTGACGGCGAACTTTTAATTTCTTCAACGTTTAGTCCAACGAGATAGTGGTGAGTTGGTGTTAAACGTCACCTTGCGTGCACCACTGCTCTTTGTTTGTGTAGTACAAAGAATACACAGGAGGAGGTCCTTGCTTGAGACGTTGTGGTGCGCCATACTTCATAACCTCTGGGAGAGTTGAGCATATTCGTTGCCTCACATGGCACATAGCATCGTGGCTGAAGTATTAAATTTTAATTGAATTATGGGGCTGTACGTGCCAAAATCACGATCGGATTATGAGGCGCGCCGTAATGGTGGACTCCGGATTAATTTTGACACCAGGGTGTTTTGAAACGTGTCCTTAAATGTAAGTGCACGATGATTTTTTACTTCGCCTCTGTCGAAATGCGGCTGCCGCGGTTCGGAACGATTCCGCGACCTCGAGCTATGTCATAGCCGCAAAGATACCGCGATGTGCACAGCAGTATTGATCTGACGTGTGACTGCTTCCGTGGTGTCGCCTAGACGATAGGGTTCCCTCTAACGTGGCTGTACTTTTTCGCGCCTGCGTAACTGAACCGCTTGACACATTAGCAGGCTGTTTATTTTTCGAAATAGCAGAAACCAACAGCACCGTGCCTTGTACTTAAATTTGTCCCGTTTGCCCGCAACTTCTGTCACGTCCATAGTAGTAGCGTTTTGTTCCTTCTCACGTCATCTTTTCCCTAGCAACCCCCCTATGTGGTAACTGCGAGCGAAAAGTGTCGAGGCACTCGTTTCGCGACTGCGTCGGTTCTACCCACTCTCTGCCTCCTCTCGCCCTCCTCTCTACCATTCTATCTAGCTTCCTTTTGTGCTTGCAGGTTAGTGGAAAGGTAAGCGCTGCGATTTCTATAATACTTTTGCAGAGAGTCAGGTATAATTGCAGCTGTTAAGATGCTGATGTGGAGATGCTCAGGGAGCTCCAGAGGGCATTGTGTACATTGGACGCGGTGCAAATGTCAAAACGAGTTTCTCGAGTCGCCTTTCCTCTCGGCCCAGCTTCCGTGATGTACTCACATGTTCTGAACCATGCCTGACGTGGTGCGCTAGACAGCAGCAGCAACAGTGGGAAAGTCGAAGGAAGAGGCAATAAAAGCTTAGCTCTAAGCTCTAAAGAAGAAAGTTACAGTGACGTCTCGCTTCGTGAACGCGGTTGAAGCGCATGCGTATGGGCGCTATACCGCACACGATGCTATCGGCCCTCGGCGCGCCTATACCTGCCGACAACTTTCTGTGGCAGTGCAGTGAAAGCTACGTGGGCGTAGTCTAGACACGTATTACTGCGCTAAGTAGTCCGAACCTTTCGCTAGAGGTTTCGGTTTTCGGTTGCGCTAGCGCTTTCCGCAAATGGGCATTTTCGATGAGTGCTTCCGCGCATGCATGTGGTAGATATGTATTAGCCGTGTTAAGGGACTGTATAGATTAATCATACGTATATCGCATCAGATATATGGAAAGCTGATGTATGCATATTTTATATACGAATACTGCTAAATTTGTTGTTTCGCGAGCAACCATACACTTTAAGAAATCGCCGTTGTAGCAACGTACGAACTCAATTTCACTTGAACTCTTATGCAAAATACACTATATCTCTGTAACTTCTGGAAAATGCCTCCGACTGCGCGCTTTGTCGCGTAATGTCACAGCGCGGCATGCCGCGCTGCGACATGCCACGCGATCTGTTTCATTGCAAGGAGCAAAGTCAATGTTATTATTTATGCGAACTTTCTTTCCAGATAATTGCAACATTCCAGAAATATTCAGAACTCTTCCCACAACTGTTATGTCCGCCATCGAAATGCACATGTCCTGCACCCACCACGACTGCTTAGCAGCTATGCGCTGCCAAGCGCAAGTTTGCGGGTTCGATCACTGCTGCCAAATTTCAATGTTGGCAAAATGTAAAAGCCCCCGTACAGTAAACTTTGCTGCGAGTCAAATAACGCATTTGTTGACGTATTTTTCACGCCCGCTAGGTTAAGCCTAGGGCAAGCTTTCAAAATTAAAAGGAAAAACATAAAGTGCCACACATATAATATATTAGTAATAATATGTTTTTAGAGCTATTATATCGCTTTATCGCGCGGTATTATTCTCCAGTTATCATTGGCTTTACACTATTTATATGTCCCAGCAATTTCTACTTGTACATATACGCAAATATATAAAATGCAACAGTACGCTCAACATTGAGCTTATCTATGACGTGTGGCATTTTTGTCCGCAGACAGCGATGAATCCACCGCAGCCTGGCGATATTCCTGCTCAGCGGGGGAACCCACCGGGTGCGGCCCCTTTGTCGCCAAGAGGCGCCGCTGCTGCCGGCAAAACTTCTCCTGCTGGTGAGCCGGTGAAGCTGGACCTGATGGCCGACCCCGACATGTTGCCACCGGAGGTCGTCGAGATGGGAAAGCCAATAGAAGAGAGGAACCTCGTGTAAGCACTCAGTCTTGTATGAAAGAACTACTGTAGAGAAAGGGAGGAAATCTTCCTAGTAATATATATATATATATATATATATATATATATATATATATATATATATATATATATATATATATATATATATATATATATATATATATATATATATATATATATATATATAGAGAGAGAGAGAGAGAGAGAGAGAGAGAGAGATAACGTATGTGTGTGTACGTGTGTGTCTTCCTTTCTGCACTTTTTTGGGAACAGAACCTTATAACTTTGAGAGCCACCGCTCACGAGTGAAATGTGTAAAACTGATTACAGAGCTATCAAGAGAAGGAACTACTATAATACTATACGTTGCTTTATGTGGCTTTGCTCGCAATAAAAAGGTTGCTTTTTAGCAAATGTTTCGAAAGCTGTGCTTTGAAAAAAACCACCACGAAGAGAAAACATATAAGGAAGAAGAACGGATTAAAAGTGCTGAAGCGGAAATTATTGCGGTATTTTGCCGCCGCCAAATGGTACTTCTCAGCGCGGTTGTCATTGAAAATCGGTAATGTATGACGTCTTTTTTGGGACGTTGACATTTGTCGTGTTACAATGACACTGTCGCGTGCGATACTGTTAGGTTTTAAATTATACTGTAGGCTATTCACGCATAGATGTAACCTTGAAATTATGGTTTGGAGTGCCCATTCCCATAAGTCACTGCGCACGCAAGTGTTAGCATGCAGCCCTATCTCACGATAACAGAGGATACTTCTAACTCAGATTAATAAAGCGATCAGTATAGCAAGCGTAAGCTCTGTGCAAGATTGAGAATGGAACAGAAAAATGCTGATGCAAAATCCACTACGAGCACAAGAAAAAGAAAGCATTTGGTTAAAGAATGCTAGCGAAACAAAATTTAACGAATTCCGTGGGCGCTTAGGATTCACCACCAGGTAATGCTATTAGTATGCCCTACACTATATTATTCTCTGGCTGATGTGAGCAGGATTTACCAGGCCAATAAAAAATCCTGGGACAGAATCTAACTGTATTAACTTTCCAAGAAAGCATCCGCCTCGGTCTACAGAATCACAATCCTTCTACAGATACATTTTTGGCTCTTATATGGCTGAACACGCCAAGAGCTCACTGCATGCTGCAATTCCCTACACCGCGATGTGTTTTGTTGGCGGCTTAGCTCCTAAATAATCATGAAGGGGTTACGTGATTCTGGGCTTGCGCAAAGGAGTTTCGGCAACGCAAAGTCACAGACAATGTAACCTTAGAAAGCAAATCGGAAATTATTTATTATCTTGAACTGAAATTTACAAAGAATAAGATTAGGGAAGACAGTGGACAACCAGGAGTCATCAGAATGAAAGTTGGAGAAACAGAGAAAGCGAATTGGGTGCACAGAATGGAAACAAAAATGGATGCAGTTCCACTGAACGAGAAAGCTGTCGGAAGCGCGGTGCAGTGATTCGCCTGTGTTTCCCTTGTGTTATTGTTGCGAGAACCTTGTGGGCAAGCACCCGCTGTCGCTCGATCCGTACCAACTGTTGGAAGTCCAAGGCGAGCAAGACCGGCTCTTTGCTCGCGGACTCTATCGATGGATGGATTGATGGGCATGTATGTATGTATGTATGTATGTATGTATGTATGTATGTATGTATGTATGTATGTATGTATGTATGTATGTATGTATGTATGTATGTATGTATGTATGTATGTATGTATGTATGTATGTATGTATGTATGTATGTATGTTTGTGTGTGTTATGCGCGTCCCCTTTGGAACTGGGCGGTGGGTTGCACCACCAAGCTCATGCTGTTATACTGCCTAATGTCCTACCTCGGTTAAAAAAGAAAAAAAAAGAACGCTATGAACTCCCACATCCAAATTTTCTGACCCTCTATTGCGAACTTTGCTTTTGTATGTCGCTGTTTTATGTTGTTTCCCTACTTTTGTTCCATCAATCATCCAATCGCCACTTACTAATCTATATTCCGGACGCGTTTATTTTTCCCTGCTCTTGCTGAACCCAAGGGCTTCAAGGACGACAGTGGTGCGTAAATCGACCGCTGCGAAGACATCTTCGCATTCTAATAAAACATGTTCTATCGTTACCCTAGCTTTACAGTAGCAAACACATTCTTCTTCCTTCTTATATCTCGCTTTATAGGTGCGTGTTCTAAGGCATCCCGATCTCGCCTCGATATGTAATGAGCTTCCCTTTGAGTTATCATAAATTGTTTTTTTCCTGATTTCGTTTTTTCCTCCTAAGTAGTTAATAATTGTAGGTTTCTTTTTCATTGCCGCACACATGAGATTATTTAAGCCTCTCTGACTTTCCGCTAAACGTTCTTTGTTACTGTGTTGCCCACCCTACTGGCTGCATACTTACTGGTAAGCTTCCTAGTTCTTTTCCTCCACTGTGAATCAATATTTTTTCTATACAGATACCCCAACACTCTCCCAGCCCATTTACTTTCTTCCATATTCCTCAGTCGTTCTTCATACGCAATTTTACTGCGACCTTCCCTAACTTCAAAGTTAGTCCAACCCATATCACCCTACACGGCTTCGCTTGTAGTCTTCCCGTGAGCGCCCATTGCGATGCGACCCACTGACCTTTGGTTCCCATCGAGTACTGATTGTACCACTGATTTAAAGCAAACAACCTCATTTCCAAAGTAAGTCATGGAGCCATTACACCTTTCCACATACCTCGGAGGACCTCGTACCTATTGTATCCCCATAGCCCTCTGTGCTTCATTATGGCTGCGTTTCTCTCCCCCTTCACTGTTATTGTTTTTTCCTGTGTTTCCAAATATCTATTCCCTTCGTTTATCCATATACCAAGGTATTTATATTCTGTTACCCGACGTATTTGCTGGCCCTGTATCTCAACTGTCTATTCAATGTTTTCATTCAATACCATAACACCTGATTTTCTAACACCAAATTTGAAACCTAAAGTGTTGCCTTCCTGTCCACAGATATTAGCCAGACGATGCAAATCACTTTGCCTGTTAGCTAGCAACACAATGTCATCCGCATAAAATAAACCTGGTAGCTGCTGCTCTACTACTGTTCCCGCCTGTTTGTATGAGAGATTAAACCCGATATTACTTCTAGCGCCATCTCCCTCGTCACCATGTACATCATAAACAGCAGCGGGGATAAAGGGCACCCCTGCCTCAGTCCCTTGTTGATATGAACTTTTTTTTCGCTCCTCATCCCTTCCCATTAAACGCAAGCGGTATTTTCTAGGTAAAGCTCACTCAAAAGTTGTAGACAATCGTCGGCTAAGCCTTCCCCTTTAAGAATATCCCGCAGAATGGTGTTGTCTACGTTGTCATAGGCTCCTGTAATGTCTAAAAAGGCCACATACAACGGTCTGCTTTGTACTTTTCATATTTCAGTACACTGAGTAAGAAGAAATAAGTTATCATCCAAACGCCTACCTATTCTGAAGCCATTCTGAAGCTTTCCCAAAATGCCATTATTCTCTGCCCATGCTTGAAGCTTTAATTTCATTGCCTGCATTGCTAGCCTGTATATTACCGATGTAATAGTCAACGATCTATACGAGTGAATTCTATGTTTCTCGCTCTTACCTTTATAAATTAAATTCATTCTACTTTGTCGCCAACTGTCTCGTATTCGTCTATCTTTTAAAGTTTCTTCCCCTGCTTTCACCCGAGCTTCCTTACTTTTTCGTCCTAGTTCATTAATCAGCCTAACGGGAACCTCGTTAGCCCTGTGGCTGTGCGCTTAGGAATTTTCTCTTCGGCTTTCTTCTAGTTGAAATTTGTCAGCACGGGCTCCTTTTCCATCTGGTTCTCTTTCATGCTCTTTTTTGTCAAATACAACTTCCTCATTACTTTGGAAAGGTTCGGCTATTATTCTTCGGATGTAATTTAATGCCGCTTCCCCGCCTAGTTTGTTTCCATCTGTGTCTAGGATATGTTGTTGTATTGTTTGCTTCCTGTTTAATAAGTTTATGTGGTTCCAAAATATTCTAGGTGCGGCTTTCTTTTTGTCACGTATTTCTTACAACCAACGTCCACTTTCACCTTTTAATCTTGATTGCACCAGTATTTGATCCATAGACTTTTTCTCCCCGTATATTTCCCGTTTACTGGTTGCTTCATCCTGCGGCAACGGCGCCTTCTTTGCCTGCCTGTGCTCTCGAGATGCTTTCTGTCGTTCGGCGATCGCTTCTCGTATCTCCCTGCTCCGCCAGCCTTTCGGTTTCTTTTTTTCCTTTCCAGCAAACATATTGTTTATCTTTCCGTATTTCTGTCGTTATTAATTTTACAAGCTCACCATATTTCCACTCTTTACTTAGCCATTTGCCAAGTTCTTCCTCGACTCTAGTGACTATATTGGCTCTTTGTTCGGCGTTAAAATTTGGACTGGGCATTTTGCGCTCCTTGCTCTCTTTCCCAACTACATATCCCATTTTCAAAATGACGCGTTTATGGCCACTCCTTATGCTGCTAAACCCTTCCTCATCGATGACGATTTCTCTCAACTTATTATGAATTCCTTCTGTCATCAGACAGTAATGAATGCTCGATTGCCGGTTTCCCACTTCCCACGTGATCTGTCCTTTACACTTAGGCCTTGTGTTCAAGATAACGAGATTATGTTGCTCACAAAGGTCTAGCATTGACTTCCCGTTGTTGTCGGTATAGCCATCTAAACCCTGTATGTGCGCATTCATGTCACTTAAAAGCACAATTTCAGCACCATTCCCGAAACCCTTAATTTCAGCGCTTATGCATTCCACTAACTCTTTATTCTTCCCTGTACAATTATTTCCGGTCAACAAATACGTAACGCCCAGCCAAGTTTTTTCCCACTCATTGTACCTGATAAACAAAGACACTCTTGACATTGATGAATTTACTCTTTTCCTTTTGGCACCCTGATGGAGGAGCATTCCGACTCCTACTCCCTTTCTTTCCGACTTAGTTCTCTTGCACCCTTCCCAAACATAACTCTCAGTAACGGCGCCTCTTCTGGGTCTCCAAAGTGCGGTTCTGTAACCGCATACACCCCTATTTGTTCTCTATGCAACTGCTCCTCAATCTCTGCCCACTTTTTTTTCTTCTGCCGCCCTGCATGTTTATGTAGCCTATTACATGGCGATCTCTTTCTTGCTTTCCTCCTTTTTCTGTTATCGACGGTGATGCTCTTCTGAGGTTCCCCTATAGGACCTTCTTCATTACTACCTACTCTGGCCTCCTAAGCGCCAGCGGGCCTCCTAAAGAAGCAACAACGCGACCACCAAGTCGCCAGCCCACTTCTCGTGCCAGACTGTAATTGAAGTGGATCCCGTCTCGTTTAAAACCACTACACCTTCTCACTTCCCTGTTTACTTCGACAACCTCGAAGCCTTTCTCTCGGCTCAATTTACATATCGCCTCATTAGCAGTCACTACGGCTCTTTGTACGTGACTGTCACGCACAGGCACCTCCGGTACCGTGCACACCACGATCCGCACCTGAGGGGATAACTCGCGCAAGTCATCCACCCCCTTCGCCAAGCGCTGGCCTGGTCCTGTTCCTTTTCTGTTTAGGACGTCATTTAGCCCACCTGCTACTATGACAAAGTTGCGCACGTGGACATTTTCCGCGAGCTTTTCTTTTGCTCGCTCCATGACAGAACCCAGTGTCCGCCCTGGAAATGTCCCTACCGCCACTCTTTTATCACCTTTCACCCTCTCCACAATTGCTTTCGAGCACCCAGCCAGGTTTGAGTCGCCGGCGATAATCACCGTTTCACTCTCTCCTACCTCCTCCTGCTTCCCTTTGCCCTTTTCCGCGTGATTCGGACTCGACAAGAGGCATTGTGCCCTGGGCTCCTGCTTTTGCCGCCTGGCGGCGTCAAGGTAAGTGCCGCTCTTTCCAGCTAACCCTTCATCACGCTGCACGCATTCCCCGTACTTTGCTGACACTCCCTCTCCTGTCGCATCAGGGTTCTGCGTTCTATGGTCACGCACATTCTCGTTCACAATGGCGGCCCTGTTCAGCTTTTCCTCGGCTGCTTAAAGTATTTTTCAAATACCTTTCGTGCATCACGCTCCCTGTTTAGCTCATTTTTGAGCTCTTGCACCTGTTTGAAATACTCTTCCTAGAAAGCCTCCATTTTCTGCAGCGTAGTATCGACATCACATTGTGTGCCGGTTGTTTCGACGCCCTCTCCATTCTTATCCGTCTCCTCATTTGCCTTGAGGGACCCCCCGCGCGCTGCCTCCTTTCCCTGCTTTCTCGCCAGTTGCACGGCTTTTTGCAAATGCTATATTACTATAATAATGCTACTACTGATGCAAATACTATAATACTATATCAATGCAGAGCACTTGCCTTTTTGGCAAAAGCCGATACGCACAGGATCCACATCCTCAAACTGCCGCAAAGCAACTCTCACCACCGTTTCAAAAGGAATCAATGCCGCGGAGACCGAAGGTATGACATGCTCTCGCAGGCGCTCAACCACGCGGCCACGCTCTCACTTTTCTACCAAAACACGCACAGTAAAACCACTAATAGCTATTAGTTTTGAAAACTTGCAAGCTACCATTTAAAGGCTACAAATATTCAACGTCCCACCCGGCTGCACGTGTACAAGTACTTGGCGCTAAAGAACGCTTTAGCCATCCTGCAAAACCAAATGTGCACTTAACACACCCGCACACCCGAAATACGAGAAACAAAGAAAAAAAAGAAAGAAAAAGGAAACCACCCAATTACTATTTAAAGGAAAAAAATCTGCAAATCAAGAAAAGAAGCAAGCTCAAAGCATGCACAATAACTTATCATTTCGTCGCAGCCACGGAGCCCCGAAAAGCACGTCCATTCGCCACAATATCCAAACCGCTTCTCCCAAACCAAACCGACGCCCAACATGCTGTGGCGCCTTCCCTTGACTAGCTTAGGTATCAGCCTAAGTGCGTGATGGATGGAGGGATGGATGGATGGATGGATGGATGGATGGATGGATGGATGTTATGAGCGTCCCCTTTGGAACGGGATGGTGCGTTGTACCACCAAGCTCTTGCTATTCTACTGCCTAATGCCCTACCTAGGTTAAACAATAAAAAGAATAGAAAACACTATGAACTCCCACAACCAAATTTTGTGATCCCCTATTGCGAACTGTGCTTTTGTACGTCACCGTTCTTTGTCGTTTGCGTACTTCTACCATTCCTCCAGTCGCCTCTTACTAATCCCTGTTGTGGGCATGTTTACTTTTCCACTTCTCTCACTGAACCCAAGGACTTCAAGGAGGCCAGTGGTGCCGAAATCGACCGCTTGGTAGACGTCTTCACATTCTAATAAAACATGCTTCATCGTTTCCCTACCTTTACGGCAGTAAGCATATGCTTCTTCTTCCTTCTTATATCTCGATTTATAGGTGCGTGTTCTAAGGCATCCCGATCGCGCTTCCAAAAGCAATGAGCACTCTCCCACCTTTACATCAACATACCTCAACACTCCCAGCCCATTTACTTTCTTCCATATTCCTCAGTCGATCTTCGTACTCAATTTTGCTGCGAGCTTCCCTCACTTCAAAACTAGTCCAGCCCATATCACCCTGCACGTCTTCGTTTGTAGTCTTCCCGTGAGCGCCCAATGCGAGGCGACCCACTGACCTTTGGTTCCCGTCGAGTCCTGATTGTACCCGTGATTTAAAGCAAACAACCGCCTTTCCAAAAGCAAGTCATGGAACCATTACACCTTTCCACATACCTCGAAGGACCTCGTACCTATTGTATCCCCATAGCGCTCTGTGCTTCATTATGGCTGAATTTCTCTTCCCCTTCACTGTTATTGTTTTTTCCTGTGTTTCCAAATATCTATTGCCTTTGTTTATCCATGTAGAAAGGAATTTATATTCTGTTACCCGAGGTATTTCCTGGCCCTGTATCTCCACTGTCTATTCAATGTTTTCATTCAATACCATAACACCTGATTTTCAAACACCAAATTTGAAACCTAAATTGTTGCCTTCCTGTCCACAGGTATTAGCCAGACGATGCATATCACATTGCCTGTTAGCTAGCAACACAATGCCGTCCGCATAAAATAAACCTGGGAGCTGCTGCTCTACTACTGTTCCCGCCTGTTTGTATGAGAGATTAAACCCGATATTACTTCCTTCTAGCGCCATCTCCCTCCTCACCATGTACATCATAAACACCAGCTGGAATAAAGGGCACCCCTGCCTCAGTCCCTTGTTGATATGAACTTTCTCCTCGCTCTTCATCCCTTCCCATTCAGCGCAAGCGGTATTTTCTAGGTAAAACTCTCTCAAACGTTGTAGACAATCGTGGCCTAAGCCTTCCCCTTCAAGAATATCCCGCAGAATGTTGTTGTCTACGTTGTCATAGGCTCCTGTAATGTCTAAAAAGGCCACATACAATGGTCTGCTTTGTACTTTTGATATTTCAATACACTGAGTAAGAAGAAATAAGTTATCATCTAAGCGCGTACCTATTCTGAAGCCATGCTGAAGTTCTCCCAAAATGCCATTATTCTCTGCCCATGCTTGAAGCTTTAATTTCATTGCCTGCATTGCTAGCCTGTATATTACTGATGTAATGGTCAACGGCCTATACGAGTTGATTCTGTCTTTCTCCCCCGTACCTTTATAAATTAAATTCGTTCAATGATGGGTGTATGGTGGATGGATGGATGTTATGAACGTCCCCTTTGGAATGGGGCGGGGGATTGCGCCGCCAAGCTCTTGTTATTATACTGCCTAGTGTCCTACCTGTGTTAAACAGCAAAAAAAAAAAAAAAAACAACAGCTATGAACTCCCACAACCAAATTTTCTGATGCCCTTTTGCGAACTGTGCTTTTGCACGTCTGGGTTTCTTGTCGTTTGCCTACTTTTATTTCAGCAACCCTCCAATCGCCTCTTACTAAGCCCTACTGCGGACATGTTTACTTTTCCACTGCTCTCAGTGAATCCAAGGGCTTCAAGGAGGCCAGTGGTGCCTAAATCGACCGCTGGGCAGACGTCTTCACATTCTAATAAAACATGCTACATAGTTTCCCTAACTTTACCACGGCAAGCACATGCTTCTTCTTCCTTCATATATCTCGCTTTATGATGCCCAAGAGAGTGTGGCGCCCTCTCTTGAGTATACTTAAGAGAGGGCGTCCCACCTGAGAAGGCGCCAAACCCAGGCTGATGCCAAAACTTTAGTTTCAGTATCAGCCTGGGTGCGTGACGCCAAACGACATTGGACGGACGGCATCCAGGGCCCGTAAAGTGATCCGCACTCACAAAGACCATGGACGTTTACAAGAGTGCGAAGAAAGCTCGAGCTGGTTGCCTAAGGAGAAAGACATACCGAAGCAAATATGCGCCATAAGAGGCATGTGTTAGCTGTACCAAAAAAAAAGTTGAGGAGTCATTCCAATCTGTGAAGGTGGATGACGAGCCAAGCTTAAGCACATCACACCGGGTTAGGCAAGCGTAAATGTATTTTCATCATTTGATGGCAGTGACGATGGCTTTGTGATTACTGTGACATACACTGATTGGTTCGGTTACAACTTTAGACAGAATCTTGACCACAGTCAAATCTGTACAAAACCGTTGTTGAGTAGTTGAGTGACTTGGATTGGTGCGTCACTTCAAACCAAACTTTTCTTGCACAACCCGAGTGAACCATATTTTTGTCTGATTTTGATATGTCCACAATGAAGTCTCCAACGATGATGACAGGGGTACTGTTATCAAGGCTAACCCATCCGAAGTGTGTGGTCATGAGCTTCTCGATATCACACTAGGGTGTGCCTGGAGATATATGCACAGTAGATATCACAATTCCGTCTTTCACTTGTACGGCACAGACATCTGTCGCCGCAGCCGCTGGCATTGTCTTACGAGTCAAGAGGACAATTGTACATACGTTTTGTAGTCATGAACCTCAGGAGGCTTGAGCCATTACATTTTTTGCTTGCTTTCGGGCGTATAAGCCATTGATGTTGACAGTTTTCTTCACGCTTTTCTCTATGTTGTATGCGTGATTAGAAAAAAAATGTAAGCACTATTCGCTTCACTTTGTTGAGTGCTTATAGCCTCTGCTTTGCTGGGCTATGAGGCATTGTATATTTTGCTTCCTTACGGGGTTGTGAGTGCTTGCGACGGTATGAGTGATTGATTATGATAATTTTTGTTGACGCACACGATAAATACACGGAACTCTAGCCATATACAGCTTCGCTGTGAAATCCGGAGGCGACTCAGCACATACCAATGGAATACGAACGGATTCACCCATTGAGACCCGTAGGTAACGTTCCAGAAGCACTTGCATTTAAAGTGGGCGGAAGCATCAACCAGTCAGTAGTGGACATAAGCAAGAAACGTTACAGTAAATATGCAAAAGAAAGGAGGAGATTCACACGAACGGACCCACTACAGCATAAGTAGAGATACAAGGTAGATAGAGAAGTTTATAGGAAGGAAAAAATAATTAACGAGGTGTATACACAAATGCTAGAATGAAAACATGCATAGAATATCTGAAGAAATAAAAAAAATGCGAGGTGATTTTTGATCACCGCCCCCCCCCCCCCCCCCCGTTTCAATGGGATACCAATAAATCATGTTGCAGTCCTGTTTTGATTCCCCCAGATTTAACACCAGCTTCGTGCTGGACCTGCAGTGCTCGTGGATAAGCGTGAACATGTAACCACAGTTTGGTAGCTGACTTATTTGCTACAGTAGCTGTGAATTTCACGCATTTTGTAGCAAACGAGTTTGACCTAGCGCACCGCTCGTGAAAGAACATGGTAATATATGGTGACTATAGTGCTCGTGTGTATGATTATGTCGAATGATTTGTAATATGTGTATCATTTTACGTTCAATATCTGACGTAAGAAGTCATAAGAGCTCCTCTCCCACGTTCCGCGTTCTTCGGTTTAGATCTGTGGCGCCTGCATGCGAGCATGCGTGTGTGTGTGCGTACGTGGTTACACGTGTGTGTGTGTGTAACAGTACAGTCGCACAGTTTTAATGGTGCTGACCATCATTTAACATGTTATTCACATACATGTTTCGTATATTTCACACGTTTTTGTACGCTATCTAGTGCGTTTTGGTCACAAGGGCAGGTAATGAGAAAATTTGCTCGAGATTTTACTTTGCTGCGTCCTATGCATCAGTCGAAGTACAATAAAAGCACAGTCACTGATAGCAAACTTGTCGCTTTGAAATTTAATCTGACCTCTGAATCAGTAAGAATAAAAACTCAAAGCGAATTTTTTTGCCCGGCCCTCTATGCAGGGAGCATGCGCTGGAGTACAACCCTCATCGCAAGACCCTCGAGGTGTTCCTGATGCTCGGCATGCTCACCAGTTTCCTCGGTGTCGTCGTCTACGCGGCTCTCTCGTACGCGCTGGTGGAGACATTCTGTGAGCAGAGGACGGCATGTCATACGACTTGTAGATTTCACACTTGCGAAGTGTGTGACACCTTTAACGTGCCGCTCCTATCCGTGATGCGCATAGCAGTGGTGGTAGTCTAAAAGGAAAATACTCGTAAATAACACAGTGACCTTAATTTCTCGAAAGTTCCCCGAAGAACATATTCTAGTGCCCATTTTACTATAACAGTGAACCTAAGGAATGTTGCTTTTGTTCTAAAAACCTTGTTTCGATCCCATCGACACACTCCGAACGGCTTCTCCGCTATCTCTCTGAGTAAATATGCAACATGCGGCATTGACACCTGTAGTAATCGAAGATGCACCGCATATCCGGTAGTGGCAGTGAATGTACGATAATTTGCTACGCTTAGCGACGATGGCAATCGCCGAATTTAACGTTCCATGAGGTGCACGTTAAAGAACTCCAGGTGGTCCCAATTATTCCCGAGTACCATACTACGGCGTGTCTCATAATGAGAGCGTGGTTTTGGCACGCAAAACACCACGATTTATTTATTTTTTTTTGGCGTGCCGCGAACATTTGGTCTGCAATTGGCCAAAGTTATCTAGGATTGCAAGCGTTTTATTTCATGCACAGAAGCTGGTTTATGTGAATGAATGCTCTGCTAAACACTGAAATATTTTAGAAGGGATTTACCTGTAACTTATTTAGTGTCCCGTATTGCTTTTCACATATATCAATGAGTTGCGCTTTTTCCGTTCACATTGAAATGTCTTTTGTACGCAGACGATAATCATTGATTGTCCTGTTTCACCGATATATTGTTTCTTACAGAAGGAACATTCAAGCATATAAATCACATCTGAACTTGTACAAGTGAAGCTGGATTTGAGTTTGTGTGTATAACTATTTGCGGTGCTCCTAATTTGATGCTACTTTGAAGGTGCCTGCAGGTTTTGCACATGGGGCGACAACACGCTTTTATTACGAGGGAATGCTGTTGGCTGACTGTTGCGTGCACTAACATGTCTTTAAAGTTCCTGTTTCGGCGACAGGTAACCATAGGTACATCCGCGAACGCTTTTCTCTGACGCTCGTTACTTGAAGATATTGGGTGGTATTTTCGTAGGATGTTTTTTGTGTTTGGGAGTGCATTAGAATATTTTGTTATCAAGGCCGACGGTATGTCAGATTCTAGTGTGGGCTGTTTCTTCGCCAGTTCCGACTGTCTCTCCAATCTTGACGCGGCATCATAAGCTCTATGGAGAGCAACTTGGGGATAGTTCCTTCCTGCTAGCGTTGTTTTAAGGTCGTTTAGGTGGTGGATATAATCGCGGCCTTCGCTGCAGATTCTTCTTATTCGTTTCGCTTGTCCGACAAAAATTCCTCGCGTGCAGTGTCTCGGGTGATGACTGTTGTGGTCTAAATATTGCTGGCTATCCGTGGGCTTCCGGTAAAGTGTCGGTCTCAGCTTTCCATTTTCTATGTAGCCCGTCGTGTGGAGGAAGTTGATCTGACTAGGAGTGGTGAGCCGTAAATTTAATGCTCGGGTTAAAACGACTGAAATGGCTAATTAAGTGGGTTAACGCGCTTGTTCCGTGTTCCCATATTATAAACATGTCGTCAATGTAACGAAGATAGGTGAAGGGTTTTGAAGGGTTGGATTTCCACAGGTCTGCTTCTAACTGTCCCATGAAAATGTTCGCATGCGTGGGAGCGAATGGTGTACCCATGCTAGTGCCGAAAATTTGCAGGTAGTGAATAGAATCGAATTCGGTATAGTTGAGCGCGAGAACTAACCTAAGGAGCGACAGGTAAGCTTCAGGAGCGTTCGCTTGGTGATTGATTGCGAGGGACTTAGAAACGGCTTTAATTCCTTCACTCGTGGGTATGTTGGTGTAAAGGTAAGAAAATCCGAAGTAACTAGAATAGCGCGGTCGGAAGGGATTCGGTTGGCGTTGATGCAGTCGATAATTCGAAGGAAGTTCGATTTAGGTCTTGTCGTTCGCCTGCTGCCATTAATTAGTAGCGACCATTTCATGCACCTGCAAGATGTGCCCAATTCATTGGGGTTACTTGGACGGCAACATGAAATCGTTCCCTTATAAGGAGCTAACAGAAAAGCGCTGTGGAAGTATTTCAATATTAGAGAGAAATATACAATATTAGAGAAAAATATACAATGTTAAGACAATACTGTATTAGTTCGCAGGAGCATTATCAGTTGCAGCATAATATTATAAATGTGCCAATTGAAATATATATGCGGAGAAGGACGGACAAAAAAAGATGGAGGACGCTTAAGTTTCGCCTTTAAGAGTGGAACATTTAAATCATACCATTTACAGTGTTTAAACTAGCATTTAACGACCCGTGACTGCTTCTCACGCTTCCCGGCAACTGGAGCCTATGTAACCTTAATGCTGACCGGGAAACGCTGGCCGCGAGCGCCACGCATGAAGGCAGGCTTTTTGATAGAAACGCGGCCTCGTGCGTGGGCTGCGATGCGGTGGAGGCGAGCGCCGTCTGGAGGCATTGCAAGGAGCCGGGCGCGCCGCTCCATGACCCCTGAGATACTTACTGGCCCGCGCTCGCAAATGGCGGACGCCGTGGCCAGTCTGAATGGCAGAAAAGCTGGAAAAGGGGTTTATTTGAGTTTTCGCTTAACAGAAATATGTTTTATCGTATAGTGAAATTACAATCCGACGCTATCATGTCTGCATGTTTTGTGTAAGTCGTAATTTACGATTTTTTTCTGCGTACTTTACTTGAGAAATTAAATTACTTCAGTGGCTTCCTTGCGCCACATGGAGGGCCTGGGTATGGGTGCTGCAAAAAATCTCTTTGCCGGAAGAACGTCCGACTCTGAACGACGGACACCGAGGCGGGAGGCAAACGCCACATTTCCTGCGACACGGGGCCCTAAACCCTATCGCGTTAAAACAGCGCTCCCACCAACTGCTTTAATCGCCTCCCAGAGTCACCTATATATTTCACGCAATGCCCGAGTTAGATTCCTAGGGATGCAAGACAGCCGCTGAAATATTGAAATGAAGTGTAATAATATTTTACAACGAAGCTGTTAGCCTCTAGTTGGTCATGATATTTCGTGTCGGCGTGCGCGGTGCTTGCAAAAAAAAAAAGAAGAAAGAAGACAGTGGCTGCACTGTAAAAAAAATTTCCCTTACTTTACCGGAAATCTGCTGGTAATTTGTGACCGAATACTTTTCCGTAAATAAAGAACGGTCATTTCCGTAGAACGGACAACTGTAAAAGAGAGACCGTAATACAAGATACGAGTGATTCTGTATCTAGAAAACGGAAGACTCTGTATTCTGAATCTGTGCTATAACCATTAAAGTACAGTGCTTCTCGTATTCAGAAAGCGGAACACACTGTATGCTGAATCTGTGCTATGACAGTTAAAATACAGGTGCTTGACGTATTCAGAAAACGAAAGACTCCGTATGCTGAATCTGTACTATATCCGTTAAAGTACAGGTGCTTCTCTTAGTTAGTCTTGCAGAGAACATCCATTGTTTGGAGAATGTGCCATCGGGGACAAAATTGCCCAGGACGCGCGATATTTGACCGAATTTTATTGGTGCACTATTTGCTGGGATCAGCCGTACTAACATCTGCGTTCGGAATCTTCATACGTGACCCACTGTTTTCAGCAGTCTCGAACAGAAATGCAATTTCGTCGGTGCTCGCACTTCCAGGGTACTTTTATCCACGTAGTACGTCTCCTTTAATGCAAATGTCATGAAGGGAGCTGATAGCCGAAGCAGCAGGTCACCATTGAGAAAATTGTCTTGCCAACACTCTGACATGGCTGCAGAGGTAAAACAGCTTGCACTTTGTGATACGAATGCATTGCATAGCATATATACAAAAAGGCGCAACATTTCGGTCCTCAAGTTTTTAGATCACAGAAGCAACTTTATTTTCTTCAGTCACTGGTCTTGCACTTTGTCCTGGTGAAAGTTGTTCTTGCCCCCCTACGCCTTGCAAGGATAAACTTGCTGTTGTTAGGAGAAACAAATAGTATTCGTGAATTGCCATCCTAGAGAAAGCGGCAAAAAAGTATAATCACAGAAAACAACAAAGCACTAACTTGTGTGTTAGGAAAACATGTAAGTAGACCAACATTGTTGGAACAAGGAAAGTTGCTGTAGCCAACATTTCGACATAGGTGCTTGTCATCAGGGTAGCAAATGTTTTCCTTGGCTATGTTGTTTTGGATTGTGCATAGCTGCCTGGCCCCTAGCCTCACCGGGGGAGAAGAAGCTGGTGCATATAAGAGGCCAACAGAAGCCAAAGTATTAAAATAAAGGCAGGAAGGGTGTGCTTAGCAGTAATGATTGTGATGGAGCGGGTATGAGCACTGCTGTCAGTACTTGCTAAGAGTAGGGGTGACCAAAACAGAAAACAATGTACATATGTAAGCAGTCATTAATCCAGCAGACCTAATCTTCCCAGAAGTCAAAATAAGTATTAAGATAAACAGTTCGCACATTTGGAAAAAGGAAACGAAGAATTAACGCAAAGAAATTTTGTATCAAGATGCATCCGGTTAAGATCAGTGTAAATGTTAAATGAAGGCACATTATGAATACAAATTTTGTTGACAGCCGATGAAGAAAAGATATATTGACCAAATATTAAAAAATAGGGACATCAAAATTAAACTGGGTATGACCATAAAACAGTAAAGAACAGCCTGTGGGAAAAAATGGGATGCACAATATGATAATGCACAAGATTGCAAAACGTCGACCGCTGTTTATATTCATGCTACTGTTGACGGCTTCAAGTTTCTGTCTTCCTGTGGAACCTTTGTTTTACTGGAACAAGGAAATGGGTCATTTTTTAAAGACGTCAGTTCAAATGCTGTTCAAAGCTTCAGCATTACTATAATGAAAGAAAATATTATAGGCAGTTCTCCTGGGTGGGCTTTAATTCACCAGTTATTTCCACAGGTGTAAGCTCAAAATTTAATGTCTAAACGGACGTTAGCTCCTGGCAAACCATTAGCTGGTCTTTTATTTTTAACACAGATGCCTGCACATTATATATGTTGGCAGGAGCCCTAGCGAACTACATACATGTTGCCACAACCAAAGTGAAACTTGGTAACAGAGTGAAAAAAAAAACAGCATTCCACAATACTGATTTAAGTCATCTGGAAAAGTTGCTGAAGTTATTGTGCACCCCCCACCCCACCATACACACAATTATATACCAGACTGACGCTCATGGTGTAAACCATGCTATTATAACCCTAGGCATCAAGCAGGGGCGTAGCCAGGGGGGGACGGGGCTTATGGGGCTTCAGCCCTCCCCCCCCCCCCCCCCAAAATTTTTTCGTGCTGTCCATGCACAACCCACCCAAGCAATCCCCGGTGCCGGAAATCATTCTATATTTTCTCTAGAATGTCTTTTTCACGCTCGGAAAGTCATTTCAACGCGAACCTTGAGAACTCGAGCTGCAATTCGCGGCAGTGCCTATGCACCGGGAGTCACATAACGCCAAGCAGCCCCATCCGAGCACAAAGTTTCAGGGGCGTTTTGATGGCGAACGGGCTCGCCACGGCATCTTGCGGAGGCCGCGGAGTCTACGCAGCGCATGCATGTCAATTACGAAATTTATGGGTATAAAGTTCTCAAACTTTTGATGTGAAAGATGCATTGACATTTCCAAAGTTGTGCTTTAGATCTTCAATTGCGGAACTTTGTGGGCTTGATGTTACTATAAATATTGGACGCCAAAGGTGCATTCACTTTTCTGAAGTCTTACATCTGACCATAGAACGAGACAAGCCAAATCAACACACTATTAGACAAGTCGACAAAGCCAGCAGCGAGGTCGGATGAAATGAAGCGTTGTGGTGGTTCATTCGTAGCGTCATGGCACATAAAAAATATCAAAGTTTTTTTTTTCATCTACGCCAAAGCATCCATGTCAAGGCACTAAAGTCAGCCAAGATAACTATGTTCTTATTGATTTTTTCTACTTCGACTTTTGTTCGCGAGGAACCATTGAGCCTCTTAAATTTTTTTTGTCCACGCTACCCTACCCGCGGGCTGCCAGAGGCTGCCAGAGCGAATGCGTTTTTCTCGTGTCACTGCGACCACCGCGCGGCGCACTTCGGTGCGCGTTCGCTTTTCTGTGGCTGAGTGGATTTTCCCCTGGCAGAATTTTGGGCACTTTCTGGCTAGCAGACGAGAAAAAGAAACTATCGTCGCTCGCCGCCATCACTGTGGGGACTCGACGAATTGCACTGCGTTCGCTTGAGCGCAACCTCTCCGGAAAGTCTTGTCTCGCCAGTGTAGGATACCGAGCAATATGCGTATGGTTCTCGGTGGACCAAGTGTCTCACGTTTTCTTCGATATTCTTTCGGGAGCTATTATAGGTGCCCAAAGTAGGCATTCGATTGTGGCCAACATATTTTGCGCTTTTTCATTTCAGTGCCCCCCCCCCCCCCCCAAAAAGAAAGAGACATTGTTGTGGCGCAGCGAATTGTCGCATGGTGAAACTTCGATTTTGTTACTTTTTCTTTCGCGGACAGTAATGGGCCACGGAACGCTTTAGTTGCCGGATAGTCTTATTATTATATAGTATTGCGATAGCAATTATATGGACGAACCAGGCGCATCCCTGCCGTCGCCGTCGCCCTCATCTTTCGTATAAAGTCCAAGGGCGATAATATCGTGACCGCGCGCCGCATGCTGTATGTGCGAGTGAAAGCGTAGGGAGTGGGATGGGGGGCTGGAATGGGTAAGACAACAATGGAGGCTCTGTCTTGTGTGGGCAAAAGAGAAAAGCGGGGGCAAGCGCAGCGCCTTCCCTCGCGCGCGATACATCGGAGGGAGTCTGTGGAATGGGGGTGCAATCTAAGATTCTGGGAATCTCTGATTGCGCAACATGTTTATTTGCCTTGTTTGACGTATTGTATACAGTGACATTTTTTAGATACGTAGATTTATTGGAGACTTATACGTATATTCGAATATCTTGTTGCGGGGTTTTGTGTATACGTGCAGTGTACTTCGTTTCCAGTGACACTTTTTTTGCCTTTTATCAAGCTGTATCTTCGCATTTGTATATTCCATTGTATCTTCGCATTTCTAATGTACGAAGGCGAGTAAAATCAAAGTCAGCCAAACCATCCCGCGGAATAATTGTTCGCTCCATTATCGGCAAGGCGTGCACGTAACACAGGGCATCTCTCTATTACAAAAGTTACACGCAATAATATTTGGGGTTTTACGTGCCAAAACCACTTTCTGATTATGAGGCACGCCGTAGTGGAGGACTCCGGAAATTTTGACCACCTGGGGTTCTTTAACGTGCACCTAAATCTAAGCACACGGGTGTTCCAGTGACACGCAGGTGTGAGTATCAAGATTGCTTAATGCTCTGATACACTGGGTTGAACATGGTTGCGCGACATAATGGACGCTCTAGAAGTTGAGAACCGTGGTGCCGTGAGGTTTTTGACAGCTGAAGGTATTTCCCAAGAAGAAATTAGTCGCCGTATGACTGTCGTGTACGTTGAACATTGCATTTCATTGGCCACTGTTAAGCGTTCGAGCAAACGGTTCAAAGAAGGACGTGAAAGTTGCAAAGATTATCCAAGGCCGGGCCAAAGCCATCGTGGAATCACCCCTAACAAAATTGCAAAGGTTGATGAGCTGATGGGACAAGAACGGAGCATAAGCAGCGATGAACTGGCAGAGTGTGTGAACATCAGTCATTGCTCGGTTCACGCCATAATTCATGAACATCTCGGTTATCCGCTCTTGCGTGCGCAATGGTTGCCCAAGATTTTGAATTACCGCCAGAGGACGAAGAAGTTCAGCGCTGCCTTGACTCATCTCATCCGGTATCACAATAAGGGTGACGAATTCTTGTCTCCAATTGTGATCGGGAACGAACCATGGTGCCACTTCTACGAGCCTGAAACGCGACAGCAAAGCTTACAATGGAAACATTCGAATTCACCACCCTAAAGAAAGGAAAGGCCATCATCCCCGCCGGAAAGGTGTTGTGGTCTTTTTAGATCGTCAGGGGCCATTACTGATAGAATTTGCTAACTCTTGAGAGGCTATCAATTTGTTTCGTTTATGTAAAGCGCCAGATCGGCTGGGTGTCACAATCAAGAACAAACTACGCGGAAAACTGACGAATAGGGTCATCTTGTTCCACGACAATGCCGTCCCCACGTCGCTGATGTGGTTAATACAAAACTGGCAATGTTCAATTGGAAAACACTGCAACATCCGCCATACAGCTCAGACCTGTCGCCTTGCGACTTCCACTTTTTTGGAGCATCTGAAAAAACAGCTCAAGCGAACCAGATTCGTGTCGTACGATGACGTGAAAGAGTCAATTGCAGACTTTCGAAGCAGCAACCCAAGGAATTTAATGAGACGGGAATCACGCGTCTCGTTAGACAACGGGACAAAGGTCTAAATGATCATGGAGACTACTTATATATAAGGTACCCCGTTTGTCATATATTCGCATTGGCTGACTTTCATTTGACTCGCCCTCGTTTATTTTTCAGAACCCCTGCTTTTTATACGTGCTCTCTGTTGCGGCTGTGATTTCGGTGCAATTACTCACGATACACGACCGGTGACAGCTGCTCCTGCGTAATACATTGGAATAAATGACAGTGTCATTGGCATTTTTCACTGGCCGTTGCATATGTACAATAATCAAAACAAGGTTCTTGAATGACAAAGTTTCATTACAATATTTGTCCTCAGCTTGTTAATTTCATGGCCTTTACATTTTTCATATCAGCGGCATGCACTGCCTTGCTGGTTTCGAGCTGATATAGTTCTAAAGTTCGTGTGATATTTTATTTATTTATTAAATAGAGAAAAAACATGGAAACATTGATATCGGTTATTTTGGGCACAATTTTTGGTACATACAAGTATATTCTTTTATGAGAAAATACATATTTTACTTGTTCTGACAGTGCGTAGCACTCAAGAATTCATTTGCAACATTGTTAGCAATGACAATGGAGTTATTATTCATGTATTTGATCCCCAGACTAATTGTTTAAGAGGAAGCTTTAGCTCGCGCCCAACTCCGATGCGGCCTATTCAAATACATGTAAAACGCAGAAACGCTTTTCTGTGATAACCCCCGGATTGCGTTTAATGAAATTTGTTGCACTTGAGAGAGAAAGTTAAATTCTAGTGTCTGTTGTACGCGGAATTTCGATTTAGGGCCTGAACATTGTTTTGAATATGTTGAAAAACTCGAAAGTAAAAAAAATAGAAGCACGACGTTTACAAACTAATAGCTCTGCATGAAGCACACATGTGGCTGTTCAGTAAACGGCATCTATTATAAGTCAAAGCTGACAAATTTGGTGTGTCAATTCGTATCTTACGTGAATTGGTTACGTTGTGTACAAGGATTCTGCGAAAGCCGTATTTCCATAATGCTAAATTTCTTGAGATTCACGTGTAACATAGAAATTCTTCCGCTGTAGACGTACTATTAGGTGCAAGTAACAGAATTGTGATATCATTTTTCATTACGGAGTGACATAGTTTTAAACTTGATAGTTTGAATTTCGGAAAATTGGCGATATTGGTGAATTTACAACAAAGAATTGACAACCTAAATGAAAAATTCGAACCAAAAGTCACTAGAATTTAAGTTTTCCTCTTAAATGCAACAAACGTGGTCAAATTTGGTTCATTGGTTGCCGAGAAAAACGAATTCTCCTTCTACATGTATTTAGATACGAGCACCCAAGCTATAGCTTCCTCTGAAGGAAGAGACCGAGCTGCAATGTGAGCCCCCCACGAACGAAATTTCTGGCTACGCCACTGGCATCAAGTGAGAAGAATTAGGGGATAAGAGGGCAGAATTTTTTTTTTTTGTTAGAACACCAAATGTGCTTTACATTAATGCTACGTTCCAACTAACAAAGGAGCAGCCGGTTTGTGAGATAGTGACCAATGCATACAAAAGCTAATGACATTCTGTGCAGCAGAATGTTGCCGATGAGGTGTTATGCGCACAAATGCACTCTTTCACACAAAATGACATCCTGCAGTCAAACCTTGTGCCAACATTAGAGTTTGAAAACACCACAGTGGAAGGCAAAGAGTGCTAAATTTGTTGAAGATTACTAAAAATTACTTGATTATTCATTATCCTTACGGTTCATTAAAGATTCACAGACTGTTCCCTATGGGTGCTGTAAACAGGCACCCTGCTTTTACAGTCGTAGCAACAATGACCTGTGGCACAGACAAGGAGAAATGCTTATGAAGTTTATGCAAGAGTATACCCTACAAATTACACCCCATTTTACATTCCAATGTGGTAGAAGAGGAAGACGAAATAACTATGTTCTGGTGGAGGATGCATACCCCAGAGTAGAAGAAACAAGTGTACCCTAACCATTGCTGTTGCCGATGCCTGTGCACCAGCAGTTACATATAATATGGCAGTTACAACAGTTTTTCCACAAGCACTGCACGCTGCTGCCAGTTTACCAGTACACATGTGTTATACATTTAGGGCAAGTTAAAGCTCTCTAATGGATTTATCTCATATGACAAAATTGGAGTGCAATATTCTGCAAATAAGTGGAGCGCGATATGCCATCCCACAGAATGAAACACATTTGAAGAATCTGAATCACCACCTGGGCCGTGACGAGGTAATGAGTGTGTTCTGTGTGAAGTAGTGAGTGCACCTGTATAGCTTAAATCTGTGGAGAATGCATTTAGTATCAGCTGTGAAGGTTTCTCATTTTAATTGCACACAGTAAAAACCTCCATGCAGTTTTGCAAAACGCAAACCGCCTACCTTTTTGTTGTTTAAAGGTAATGACACGTAGGGCCATAACATGTACATTATAGGCTTTCGTTCCCAAACAATCAAAGTGAATAGCACCACCCTAAGTGTTATGTGCCTTCTGTCTCACATTTGCTGTCAAAAATTGTTAGTGGCGGATGCTGCGATCGGCAGAGAAACTGATTTCTGGAGCCATATAAAGTATTAAGTACTGTGATCTCAGTTCTTTCACTGCTGTTTAAGCAATATTGGGTCTTAAAGTAAAAAAGTGACGAATAAATACATGTATATTTCACGTCGCAACCCTCATGAGGTATTTAGTAGTCTGGATTATAAAGGATTCCAGATTTACAACGCCGGACAGATTTTATTCCACTCAAATAATGGCATCATGCCAATGATTTTTGCATTTGGTGCTATATTTATTTGTATTTAGTTCAGTTGGAATGTGTATGCATTGTCAGCGATTGTGCATGTTTTAGATTGACTGTTTTCCCAATTTAGGCAAATTCGTATTCGCAAATAACCTTGTATGACACCAAGAACTTGCTTAGCAAGAGTACTTCTAACATTTGCAAGATATGAGGCTCCTGAATGCATATCTAAGCCTGGGGTGCACGCCACCCTCTAATCTCATTCGCAAGTTTCTGGAACTCATCTACGAGGTTTCTTATGATGAATGTAAAGTTGCTTCTCATGGGGGAAACAGGGAATTTAAACAGGTGAATTATGCAGCATAACAATGATGTCAGCAAGAAGCAAGCATCAAGAAACACTGCCACTCGATGTGCATAGACCAAACACAAGAACTATTTGGGATGATTTAAAATTCTGGCACTGGAACGAAATGTCTTTTAATCTATACATAAACTCTGATTGTTCACTCTACTACCACTACCTTCACCATAAACATTCATAATCGTTATCTATCTATGCCACATCATCCTAGCTAATATTCAAGCCTTCATAAGCTGCTTTTTTTACTGCTAATTCTCTGTGGTAAAGAGGTGTCCGTATGAAGACCATATCATATACTTATTAGCCGTTTCTTGATAACTGATAAGGGAAAAACTTCACACCAAAAACGCATTGAGCTTGAGCAAGTTCTATGTTTGAAACTGCTGATTCCTTTTCCCTTTGCCATCTTTGACCTTCCTGGTTAGCTAAGTAGACAGAAAAGCTGCAGGAGAAAGGTGGGGGTGCCAGATTAGACTTGTGCCCCAGGGGACCTTTTCACGGTCACTGGAGGAACTGCCTGTGGCCTCGGCATCTTCCTTGAGGCAATGGCCATGTCTAAGAAACCTTGTCTCCACAGGCTGCATAAAGAAGGATAATTTTTTGAGCCAAGTATTTTCCTTAAAAGGAGACATTCAAGTTGTATTCGTGGCTTTTCACCACAAAATTGCCACGTGACTGGCCACTCAAGAGACTTTACGTGTATTCGCAGGCTTATTCCTTGGAAAAAGTTTTACGTACCATACAATGAGTAACAGAAAAGTGTGTCGGGAGGCTTTCATATTGCTGTACAACTTTTCATTGGCACTTTTCATTTAATTATTTGAAATGTTTATTAACTAATTAAGAAATATTATGTAATTTGGCAGAATCCAAAAAGCAATCCGAGTATCTCCAAGCGATGGCAAACAACATTACCTTCATATTGTCTAGTTACATCGCATTTACATATTTCTAAATCTTGGTGCACGATAGTTAAGACACCCTGTAGACCAAAAAACAATATTAAAATTTTCATAATCATCTCTTGCGTGTTATTGGTGGCTATGGCTGCTTCCAGTTATTCTTTCAGTACGGTACAAGCAGTTTTGAAGTGAAATTGTTTTGCATCGAGGGCGTGTAATCTAGTAAATCAAGAAAAAGTCAAGTTGTGTTCACTATTCAGATGTTTAACTAAGAAGCTGCAGGAAAAGGAAACCGGACACAACACCTAATAAACAATGCAAAATTTGAAGATCTCAACTGAACAAGAAACCAGTTTTTGAAACTGCTGCAAGAAGCCACCAGCTTACGTCGAGTAGACCCTTGCTATGTACGCCAAGTGAAGTTGTTACCGCAATGCTTGGGCACCATATGAACGTAACAACCTTGAGCAGAATATTAACACCACTAAATGAACTGGCCTTTGAAGATTCTTGATCTGAAATCCTCAACGACTTGTTCTGGCGTTTAATATGTCGAGCTCAGTCTGCATGCTCAAAAGCTGGCTCTCGGCCATAATTTCTCTAAACGCAACATCAGCTTAAGTCTCAAGATAGGGTTGACCTGTAGATAAAGTGGATAATGCACGGCAAACATCATGAACACTCTTACATGTTAACCAGAGGGTTCACTCATGCAGCCATGAAATTGTGTGATGCAGACACATGATATATTGAAGCTGGTTTTGTGAAGTGTTTCATGCTTCCAAGGCTTCTTCTCCAGTTGCGAAAGATGTGTTCACTAGCTAAATAAGCGATGACAATAAAAAAAGAGCTTCAACATGCTAACAATACGTTGGCCATTTGCAAGTAACCAGCAGTCTTTTTGGGCTCCCAGGTTGCCTGGTGAAAATCTACTACGCCACAGTGCTTGCGTTACCCAGTACCAGCCACTTTAATATGCAATGTGTTCAGGGCCCTTTTCCTCTGTTTTTCTGCTTTGGAAACAGTTTAATATGTGTTCAGTAGGCGTCGAGAAAGGGGACAGAAAATACTGTGCACCACTGATTTGTAATATGTTTTGCTGGATGCAGCACACCGCACCGGATGCAGGTGAAGCCAATGGAAATGCGGTGTCATGCAGTCGCTTATCCTGGAAGCAGGGCGTATGGTGGACTAACTAGCGCGTGCGATCAGATAATATTGCTGCCGTAAAAAATTTTCTTTGTGGTTTTTCACATTTTAGGAGGTGTCTTTACATGTCTGGTAAGCGTTTTTACGACAATCCGAACCCGTATACGATAGTGTACTTTTACATCAGGTTTTTCTGATTTACCAGTTTCCATTGCACGCCACTTATGTTAGCGACACTGTAGACACTACAATGGAAAAATTCTGGACACCTCGAAACACTGCTTGGGTACTTTATGGCACATCAGACATGCATGGTAAGTGAAGAAATGCCACACACCCGTGCAGACGAAGTGCTGCTGCAAAGTTGTGAAGCACCAACTTCCGGGACAAGGTCAGCTTCAGTCGAGGGCGCTCGATGTGCTGTCCATCCCCTGTAGTAGAGATCAGTGGTGTGGACCCTTTTATACTGGCTTTATTTTCTGGTTGGAACCTTGGCAACAACTTCTACCATACTTTTTTGAACCGGCAACATGTGCAGAGAAAGTCACATCACTGTGCGTTGATTGTATGGCTTTATTTTTTACACATTCTATCAAATCATTTAAAAATACAGTTCGCACATTTTGACTGCTATATATAGACAGTCTAGTTGCTAGACATGCGAAACGCAACCATCCCTTTGACAGAAGGCAACAATAGAAGCATACACTGGAAAGCTACACTAAAATTTAAATTTTGGTGACACCGCATGAGCATACAGTATGCTTACTGTATGCTCTAGCCCTGTGTCAAGCAAAAGTTAATTGTCAATCGTTTATGGTCTATTTCTACTTATTCTGAGTCATCAAACTGCACAATCAATGTTCCAAGTTTACACATTGTTGGATTTTGATTGCCTACGTGATCCGTTTCCTACTTACACAGGCACTAATCCCACTGTAATAAGGAAAAAGAGTTAGAAAAAGGAATGCCGTGGTAATCTTCCACATTTGCTGAGGGCAGGAGCAATGGCCAGTAGCATGTGGTTGAAGCTACATGAATACTCAGTTTTCACACAGCTTAATTGTTCAGCAAGTAATACAGAGGTACGCTGTGCAGCTCTGCGTGACCAATAAAATCTGACTACTTGACACTGCACTAATGCTGCTGCTTGGTACTGTTCGGCAGTTCGGCTTTGGTTTTCTGATATACAGAACTGTTTAGGTACCAGTAGTTTACTTTGCGATAAAATGGAACTAGGAGCACTGATCATTTGCACATAAATAATGCGACAGCAAATATAACACAAGGATAAGAATATAGGTCTCTTAGAAAAAGTACATACACATTATGATTATAATGCGATGTGATGTCACAATGAAACAGAAAGCAATGCATAGAAGTGGACGGCACTTCCATGCCACCGAGGTTATTGGACAGACATTACTTCAGAAGTGCCCGCAACACAGTCAAACAAGGCAAAGCCGTGTTTCCTTGTGTTCAACACAATGCGTTGGCGGGCTATTTGGTGCGAATCCATAAATACTTTGTTTAGCGCAAAATACCGGACACAAGAAAGACGACCCCCCCCCCCCCCCCAGCACAAGGAGCTACTCTCAACTGACATCACTTTATTGCGTCACTCCTTTATAGAAAGCAGAATCTAGAAGAACATGCGCATTGAGCACCATGTGCACGAGCCACCAATATCCGATCACAAGAGGGCACTCATGCGACGGAATCCTGAAAACCATCTTGAGCCCTGCACAAGGTTAAAGAAGGCACACTAATGCACTGTGACCCCAATGATTGTATGAAGAAAGCTTCCGATAACTCTTAGGCTGTGGCATCACAACACTATTTCAAAGTCGTAGTGTCACGAAACATGGCTTTGCACTTCCATATTTTACAATGTTGAGACAAATGGGAACCTGTGCCTGTTGGTATGGATCGCTCATGTTCGCCATGTTTCGTGATACTACGATTTTGAAAAAGAGCCGTGATACCACGTCCCGAGAATTATCGGAAGCTTTCTTCATACAGTCATTGGGGTCACAGTGCACTAGTGTGCCTTATTTAACCTTGTACAGCGCTGAATATGTTTTTTGTTATTCTGTCGCATGAATGCGCTCTTGTGATCGAATGTTGGTGGTCCCTGCACATGGTGCTCACAGCGCATGTTCTTCTAGATTCTGTTATCTATAAAGGAGTGACGCAATAAAGTGATGTCAGTTGGGAGTAGCGCCTTGCCCTGGGGGGGGGGGGGGGAGGAGGTCGTCTTTCTGGTGTCCGTTGTTTTGTGCTCAAAAATAATTATGTACTCCTTGTGTGTGTTTGAAGACTGCTCCAGACGCAGTAGCGATTCCAGTATTGCTGCCCGTTGGCTTAGCTCGCCGCAGTTTGAAGTGCCACAAAATATAAGGAGAGAAAACTGCATTATAGTCTTGTTGCAAACAAGAATGTAACATGAAGTGCATTCTGAGGCCAGAAATTATAGAAAAAAAATTTCATGACGCACCACTGTGCAGGGTTTAATAGCAAAGTCAAATACATTTAGTGCAAATATCACACTATGGTGGTACACAATGGTGGTAATCTGCAATAATATAAAACGGTGCCTTAATGTTAACACAAACGTTGACATTACTTAATAATAGCCTTGTAAATTTTAGCATGCAGAGACACCAGTTGGTTAAACAATAGTGATCTAATGTCTATGCGTACAAGTATTACCCATGTATTTCTGCAATTGTCCAAATGGCAGAAATGAATGGGTAATACTTGTGTACATAGACATTACATTGCTATTGTTTAACCAATTGGTTAAACTATGTCTGCCTCATACAAGATTAGAACTAAAGCATACATTATATAGTCAGCCCAACAGTAACACCACTTTTGAACTTCACAGTAAGTAGACGTCTGTTGATGACAGCCTCCCCCAATGCTAAACCGTGCTGCATGCTTTACAGAGAAATTATAGTGGTATCACTTAACTCTCAAGCTATTCAGGACTGCAGCATTGTAGAAGACATCTACAAATGTCCCATTTCATGTATAACAGCCAGAATTGCTTGCACATCTTATCAAGTGCAAATTAAGATTACTGCTCCGTGTTCAGCATTTTTGCCTGCTAGACCACAATCCAATGACATCAATATATTAAAATATTAACTAAAAGAACCTAATTTGGCTAATAGATTAACACATTCGCATGCTGCCACAGCTGCACTCTGTCATATGCGTTGCAATAACAAATGAGTGCTTGTCCACCAGCACTCCAATGTCACTAACAGTGATCGCCTACACACCTAAGTAGATGGTCATGATTCAGGTAGCAAATAGCTAAGAGAAAAAAAATCCACTCATTTTGAGAGCTGCATTACTGCGATAACTTGAGAGAGATGGACCCATTGCAGGCAGCAGACCTCTTCTCAGCTCCAGCAGAACAACAGCAACTTGCCTTTCAGTAACAGAAAAGGATTAATTAGTAATGATAAGTTACCTTGTCTTTGCCGAGTATCAATACAATCTGTCTTTCATGCATATCCACTCTCCGCTTTAGTAATACAACTGAATTATACGTAAAGTAGAGTCTATGATGATACCATTCGCGTATCTTGTATGTCCAAATTTTTTGCACTCATACACCGTTTACTGCTTGCTTACTGACACGAATGCCTTGACTGCCCAGACATCATTCGAAGCAACACGTCTTGCTGCACCGCAAGAAGTTGCACCAAGGAGACACGGCAGAGCAGCCAGAGCCAAGAACATCTCTTTTAGTCACTACAATTAAAACGTGCACCCAAGCAAGGAAGTAACGATCACAGGTAGTGAGCCACTGCTATTGCCTCGAACGGTTATTTCCTTATTCTAACAGAACGTCTTTTATCGGTACAGTACGCTCTCAAGCCAATACAAGCGTCAATACAAGTGCGCACCTGAACGCAGTTTATTCTACGCTTTTAACGCAATCGAGCAAGAGGTTAGAAGTGCCACACGGAAATTGCGATCGAGCTGATCGCGCTACCTCTGGAATCGATCTGAAAAGATAGCGTGATCCTTTTCCCTATTCATGCATGACTTCTGCCCTAAGACGTTGCATAGTGGTGTTCTGAAACAACATTTCTGTTCGCGACACCGGCTTACCACACATCATTTTTACACCTACATTTTGCAAACCAAATAGGATTAAAATGGGCTTACCTCATGACCAAGTTACGAGCGCTCGTAGACTGTTGAAGACCCGTTGAGAGTAAGCAGGCTATCGCGTGTCCAAGCGCATACGTGCACCAAAACACAGGACAACTTCTTCTATGCCGCAGCGTGAAGAGTTTTGTACACGAAGTGAAAGACATTCAGCCCAAATATCCCCGCGCGATGACAGCAAATGACGAGCGCACAAGCGTACACCACACGGCTACAAATTCTGAACTTTGTCGATTCGAATGTGCCGAGACCCAAGCAGCGTAACCATCCATCGTTTCTGTTCTTCACTCCCGATGCGTCAACCTATCTTCTTTGGGGTCTTCCTCCACTCTTGAGTACAAACCAAGAGACATTTCCTGCAAATTAACAACTTTTACAAGATGACACGATAAATGCCGGCTGACTACACATAGGCCGGTTCGTCCACCCCTCCTAACGGATGGATGGATGATGTTATGAGCATCCCCTTTGGAACGGGCGGTGGGTTGCGCCACCAAGCTCTTGCTGTTATACTGCCTAATGTCCTACCTCAGTTAAACAATGAAAAAAGAAAAAGAGAAACCCTATGAACTACCACGCCCAAATTTTTTGATACCCTATTGCGAACTGTGCTTTTGTACGTCTCCGCCTTTTGTCGTTTCCCTACTTTTCTTCCACTAACCCTCTAATCGCCTCTTATTAATGCCTGTTGGGGACATGTTTGCTTTACCAATGCTCCCGCTGAGCCCAAGGGCTTCAAGGAGGCCAGTGATGCCTAAATCGACCACTGGGCAGACGTCTTCACATTCTAATAAAAGATGCTCCGTCGTTTCCCTAGCTTTACCACAGCTAGCACATGCTTCTTCTTCCTTCATATATCTCGCTTTGTAGGTGCGTGCTATAAGGCATCCCGATCTCACTTCAAAAAGTAATGAGCTTCCCTTTGAGTTATCATAAATGGTTCGTTTCCTGATCTCGTTTTTTCCTCTTAAGTAGCTACTCATGGCAGGTTTCTTTTCCATTGCCGCCACCCATGAGATTATTTCAGCCTTTCTGACTTTTCGCTTGACCTTCTTTGTTGCTGTGCTGCCCACGCTACAGGCCGCATACTTGGTGGTAAGCTTCCTAGTTCTTTTCCTCCAATGGGAATCAATGTTTTTCCTGTACAGATACCTGAACATTCTCCCAGCCCAGTTGCTTTCTTCCATATTCCTCAGCCGTTCACAAGGGGGAAGCGCAGCACGCGCTGCCCCCTGGTGCCGCACTCTGTGAGCGCGGAGAAAAGAACAGATTCAGTTTCGTTTTCGCATTTGTGCTCTAGTTACTTGAACTGCAAAATAATTGCGTGACAAATAATTGAATTCTAAAAGACGAGAACGATTTCTCTCCCACGAGTTAGTGCGTTTTATACAAAAGGAGAAAGAATGCAAGAAGCAGAAAGGCAGGCAGGTCAACCAAACTGTTCGCTACTGGGGATAGCAAACCCCTGTGCTGCAATGAAGCGCAAGGCAAGTGCACTACGCTGCATCAGTAAGCTCTATTATAGTGATAATTTGGGCTGGTTGGCGCATGTAATGAACGGGTTAATAATCAGGTGTGTCATAACATTTACCGAATTTTAAAGCACATGGAAATAATGGCGTTGCATTCTGGGTCAAAAAGAAATAAACCTTGAATCGTTACATGTCTGCACTGGGCATTCTTTCTTTCCGTCTTTTTTTTTGTTCTTTTTGACAGTGCACACAGTACTAGCACGGTAATAGATCCTTCATCTTCAGTCACATTCCAGTAGTTTGCACACATGTCGGTGCATGTTCGCGTTCTTTACTAAGCCGTACAAGAAAGAGCGCGCTTACCGGTCTATTTTCAAGATGAAGCGCCAAATGTTTGCGATTACATCTTACCGCAAGAATTAACACATGAACAGTGAAGATTATGCGTAATCTATTTGTCTTAATGAATCGGCAGTTATTGATAGAGACGAGAGATTTTGTAAATATTATGGGAATGAGTTAAACCAACTACATTCCAGTTCAGCAAAGCCCTTTCACACTTGGGTTAATTGTTTGCCGCATTCGAAAATTTCATCCGACCGTTGTACTTGGATCTATAGGCCGCCAGTCCCCTTCGAGACCATTTGTTGCTAAATGTAAACGCAGTTACGGCCATTATACCACTCCCTGCGTTTCGGTACTGATTTAGAGGGCGCACAATTTTTGGCGCATAGAGCACCAGTGTCTTTCCCAGTGCACCAGCACCTGAATGCTGCAAGCTTGTTTACGTATACACGTATGCCCACGGCTCTTCCTTAACTTAAACATATATGCAGTATTATCAACTACAAAGCGTTCAATTCCAGAACATTGCGAGAACACGCATATATTTGCGCATATGACCAGCGTTACAAGGCCCATATGCGCGGGAAACTGCGACAGGAATAGCAGATGCGTATATATATTTATACGATCTCTTATTGCGGCTTTTTGTAGAAGGCTAGCTCTCACATTTCGTACGTCTCTTCATAATGCGTACAGTTTGTGTGTTCAATAAAATATAGTTAGCTGAAACGTTGTGAGTACGAGTGCTCATTCAGACAGCTTAAATTTTCTCACAATAATATGGATGTTCGCATAACAAAATACGGAATTCTGCCTATTTCGTGCAAAACAGTGTTTAGCCGCTATATGATTACAGTGAAATGTCCGTGAAGCCTAAAACGGAGACCACTTTCCGTATATTAACGGAAGATTTTGCCGTATTTCTGAGATATGGCATACTTTCCGTATATTTACCTGCAATTCTCCGTATAATGACGGAAATCCTCTGCATAATGACAGAAATTTTTTACAGTGTTGGAAGGCCATATGTTTGAGTTCCTGCGTAACAGAATTATGTTTGCTCGTATATTCGCATTACAATCCGATGCTATCATCTCTGCAGGTTGTGTGTAAGTCATACTTTACGAAGTTTCTGCGCATTTTGCTTAGAGAAATAACGCACTTGCGCGATGGGGAGGGCCAACAAGAAGCAGGGTGTATGCTTCACTAATGGTAGTGCCACGTAGCGGCCGCAGTCGCTCAGACAGCAGCTGAAGCGGCAGCTGTCTTTCAGGAACTTTCCGCATAACAGGTTTATATTTTCTCGTATATTCGAATAACAATCCGAAACTTTCTTCTGAATGCGAAGAAGAATGAGGATGCAGGCTGCACTTCGGCACAGGTGCGTGCGTGCGTGCGGGACGTAACGCTTTTCGCTTGTGTTGGTGGTGATAGCCTAACGTCGACAACGACGTCGCTTTAGTACAAACGCTTTCACAGGGTAGAATACAGGCGCATTTTTATTTCGGGCTGAGCGTTTGAACTAGGTGCTTTGCGACCGGTACGAGAATACAGACATATCACTTATGTATCTGACTGCATTGTTCCTTGTGTGCGTGTGTGTGCGGGGGGGGGGGGGAGGAAGGAGCAGGTATACTTGGAAAACATTAATTTCTAGCGTTTCCCGCATTGGGGGCCTGCGCTTGTTGCTCTTCTGTCGTTCATCAGTTGACTGGCGGTTTTGCGCACGGCTTTGTGTCAATGTGCGCTGCATATAGGCGATCTTTCAAAACCGAATGAAACAGTTAGTAGTCGCGCTCATTTTATGGCTCCTTTTATGCCTATATGAGTCTCTTTGTGTTCCTCTTCTAAGAAATGCTTCGCCAACTAGCCCAACAAGAAATGCCCCAATATCGAATGGGAGAATTCACTTGCCCTGCCAAACAGTTTTCCTCGCGTTTTCTCAGCGTAATGCAAACGTTGGCGTTCCAAAATTTACTGGTACACTTTAGGGTACGGGCAAGAAGTCCCCTACAATCTGCGCGCACATACCTCCCGAATGGCCATTTTAATTTTACAACGCTTGCACATTCACCTCGATATCATAAAAACATCTGCTGCGCAAATGAAGCAAATGCTAATGTTGTCATTATTTGTGGCGAAAATCGCTAGTTTCAAAATTCCGGAAAGCTGATTTCAACTTAACATGGCGCAGAATACTTGAATTCATTTCCATGCACTTGACGTCAAAAAGTGTTACAGCAACATCTTTACGCGCAACGATCCAATTCGTCTATTTTCAGGACTCGTATTTATTTACTGTAGTGAAATGAGGCAATCATACGCAGTGTTTTCGATAGCTACACTGAGGTATATTTTCATGATGAAGCCCTTTCTGCATCTACGTGATTGGCTGGTGACGTCGAAGACAAGGGGAGAGAGTTCGGATCAGCAGCAAGGCAGCGTAGGTAACCGTAGGTAGTTCTGGCTTGCTACCCTTCACAGCGGGTGAGGGCGGTGTTCAACCTTTTTCTAAATGTACACTGGCACTACACGCTAAAAACACATGAGGATGAAATACGGAGAAAGCTTCTTCAACATTGCTGCCACCCTCACTTTCGTTTTTGAAAACGGTAGAGCTTCGAGAACGGATCCTCCATATTACGAATATCCTGTTTTGTTACGTAGCATTATGTCAGCAAAACAAACGATCAAGTCGCTGTTCCAAGAGTTCACGTATGCACTCTAATACAGCAATGCGGTTGTAAGAAATGCCAGTAGAGGTAACCATGGTATATAGAACATACGAGAAACGACGAGACACTCAGCACTTCAGGACACTGGCTAAATGGCAGCTCTCAGCTCTACGAATATATACCGTGTGGCCCAGCTAACCTTAGCTAAGCTATTCAAAGAAAAAGAAAGCACGAAGAAACACGGTGCAGGACACACTTATAAAAGCGGCGGCGTTCGCTTGTTAGATGTATGCCGACCGAAAACCGTAGCATTAAGATTGCGTCTTGCACCGTGCTTTTCAAATATTTTTTGTTGTTGAACAGCTTGGTTTACGTTAGCTGGGACACCCTATATAATTACGCTCCCAGTGGCACTGATTGGCTTCATGAGCAGGTGTACTGTTTCTCACAAGGGACGACTAATTTCTTTGCCTACAGCTGCAATGAAGGTTCCATTGAGGATGGAAAAGAGATAACCAAAAATAACTTTGCGGGCAGCGCTTACGACAAAAAACATGACGAAGAAAAAAACTGTTTCGCCTATATAAATAGAAAAATACTATTTGAAAATTAGGAATCTTTTTAGTTCACGTCGAAATAAATTTGTTGTGGTAAAGAAGTATTTCTTTATTTTAATATTTTCTAGCTTTCTTTATAGTGCTGCATATGATCATTATATCCAGTTTTCTCTGGCAATTCTGAGCATCGTACATATAGATTATGTCGACATATTAAGCTCAATGGGCTCCTCCGCACTGCTGTTTGACAAATAGATGTTCTCGGATATTCCAACCATTCACAATACGTCACATGGCTTACGCTCGGCATGTATTCTATGCATCCACTCGCGAAACGCATATATGTTTAGTTTAAAATTTGAACAAAGGGAACATCCTTGTTAAATAAGAGTTCATTTTTTTCGTTTTACTTAATACCGGTGAAAATTCCCTTGCGACGCACTGCGGAGCGAAATTCTGTCTTTTTTTTATATCCACTACATCATCACTCTGCAATGTACACGTAATTTAAATTCGTACATGACGGTTTTGCCATTCCACTCTCTTCAGAATATAGGCCAGTACGCTTTACAATCGCTCCTGTGACGCGCCGCTTGCATAAAGCGAGTTGCGGCCACAAACTCACCACGGCGGGATTCGGCACTAGGATGGAAATGTACGTTGCAAGGCAACTTCTGGACATCGTAACCGCATCGAGGTGCATTGATGAAGTTGAATCGCTTGTTTCGTTTTCCTTGAATGAATTCTGGGGTTTTACGTGCCAGGACCGCGATTTAATTATGAGCCACACATCAGTGGGAGACTTCGGATTAATTTTTCCACCAGCGGATCTATGATGTTGCCCAATGCAGGGCCCGCGGGCATTTTCGCATTTCGCCCCCATCGAAATGCGGGCGTTGCGGCCGGGCTTTGATCCCGCGACCTCGTTTCATAGCAGCAAAAAACCATAGCCGCTGAGAAACCTAGTAGGGCCTTTCGTTTTTCTTAGGTGAAGTATCGGCGCTATACTGTATTCGGGCAAAGCGAGAGAGGTCCACCGAGTCAAAGTGCGTCTTCGAATATGGAGGACTGCATCTTTCTATTTTATAAGTTCAACGCTGCACAATGACAAAGAATTTGTGAGGATTCCAGCTGCATAGGCGCGCGCTCACGCAACGGCCACAACCAATCATAGCCGTTTCGCATCCGCCGGGATGGGAAAGAGCAGTAACTGGTTTCGCGCGCACTGCGCCTGCTTCATTTTTGTTCAATTCAGTCACGGAAAACGGATGGGACGGCCACGCTTTGTGCGTTCCCCCAAGGAAAGGACAGCCTTCAACGAGCGGCGGCGAGAACTCGCCCGTGAAAGGGCTAGCAGTCAGTGCGCCGATTCAGCCGTTAAGGTCTAAATGTAGTCCGACGTAGCGCGAGCGCGCACAGACGTTATGTCACGCTGGCGAGAGCAATAGCGTCTATAGTTCCACCTATGGTTCGACGCACTGGCGCAAATAACGTAACCGGACGCTGCCAACGCGCTCTGACGCGGCCCACGTCGAGCGATGCTCGCCCGCGCACCGATAACGTCGGACCATAAACTCGCCTTTAGAGCCGCCCGAGCCCACGCAATCCGACAGCAACGAGAACAACATACCGAGCTGATGGAGCGGGAGGCCGAAGCAATCCGGCACCGTTACCTGTGGGTTACTTAAGCGTGATGAAGGTCAGGCGCACGCAGGACCCGCTTATTCCCATTTTCTGGTAGGGGAAGGGTTGGTCATTTGATTTAAGGGACCATCAATGACATCATGTGCTGCAAGAGAGAATGACAGCCTGCAGTAAAGATTTTTTAAGCTCTTGCATTTACTATAGAACGAGCTTTCTTTCCAATGGTAGACTCATAAAAAAGCTTTCCTTTTCGTCGACACAAGCCATTTTTCAGTGGATAACGAGTGGTGGGATATTTTCAATCAGGCTTGTGCCAATATATCGGGCTTTGGCAGAAGTAACGAGAGAAAATTTAGTGCACTGTGCGCGTCACGTAATCGATTGGTTGTGTTCGTGAGCTCGTTTTGTGCTTCTCAATCCTTTCTGCTATTAACATTAACACAACGATAATTATGCCGCATTTTAATGCTTGTTCGAGTGATACGCTAACATCCTGCTCTCCTGTATTGTACGCGCAGTCTCTACCGGAGCAGCATCCCACTTACACGAAAGCCAGTACGACATCTGCGACGACGAAGGATGCGAGGAGTATGGTGAGAATCTGCTTTCTCTTAATCCGTCAGCAAGAAGCAGCCTAGTTGACGCACAGAAAACCTTGTGAAGGAACTTACAGTATGGCGAGAATACACACCGAAATATTTGACGCAGTCAGTAATTGTTTGATTGAGTCTCACAGTTTGTGTCAAAGCAACACGAGGCTGGAATGGCCTGCCCGCCGAAGTTGCCACTATCATTGACCCACTTGCATTCAAGCGACTCATCGGAAATATCCCTCTTTAATTTGTAGTATCTATCTTTGTGACAAACTCCCCACTCCCTCATGTAATGTCTCAACAGAGACCTTTGAGGGAATAAATAAATAAATAAACAATAGCCATGTTGTAGAAGCCGTAGTGGTGACACTACGACTTTGTTTTGGGCAGTTGCTTTTAAACTGACGCAGACGCTTCGTGCAAAATGATGTTTTAATGCAAAAGCTGTGTTTTCAAAGTCTCTGTAGACTGCCGTTGGATGGATGCAAATAACATTGTGTCGCCATGTTACATGGTGGAAATTGCTCATGCTGAACTGTAAAATGGTGCAGACTTTTCGTACTCTTTATATCGCCTTCGCAGCAAATCTGGGGTGTTATCTTGTTGGTCTTTGTCTGAACTCATTGGGAGGAGCAGTAATTATGCTGAAACTTCAGTGATTTACGTCTAAGCAGCCGACCCTGTTGTCCCATAGATCAAATTTCGGCTGCCGGCCATTGTGTCGGCATCTGCTATCGTTGTGGTTTGAAAGTCAATTTCTTTTGCTGGCATAATTTTGCACAATCAATAGTTGGATTCGTGATTGATACTTTGGCATTGCCTCGTTCTTCTCTGTCACTTAAAGGGGACAATATCTTACTACTATTATCTGCTAATACACTTTCGTACCAACGTAATAGAAAATAAATTTCTCAGTATATCTTGCCGGCTAGATCAAAAACATTTGATTGATGCTTGCTGTTGGTAACTGTAAATCAGTGAACCTGGTCCCACTCCCGAATGTTCTGGGAAGAAACTATGCACTGCAACATTTTATTAGATATTGGAAATGCTTTTCGTTGTGCTCAATTGTAATCGAGATGTAAGTAGCTGAAGTAATATACTGTCGTGGACAGATTCAACGCGGTCGTATCTTTCGAGGAATCTGCACAGGCGGAAATATTTTCGTCATGAAGCAGGTGAGGGAATATGCAATGATGTTTCGTGGCGCTTCTGTTTGCGTGGCGGCTGTAGGTTGGAGGGTCAAAGCAAACAAATTACTTTTGCACTATATGAAACGTGTTGTCAGGTCCCGTATCGCTGCGGTGCATGCATGTTTCCTATAAATTAGCTGTAGTAGCACACAGACTATTTTGGAGGGATGGGAGCGGGATAGGTGTTGCGGTGGATGTAAATAAAGCTTGCTTTAGACTGAGCTTACTTGCCTATAGCAATGCGTTGCACGATGAGGTCCTAGCTTTTTATGGTAGTTTCATATTTATCGCTTTTTTAATTTCTGAAACTCTACTTTTCCACACATGTTCCGCTATGTGGTCTACATCTTGGACATGCTAGAAAACCACCACTGTGTGCAAGCAATATAGAGTTGCGTAACTCTATTGCATAAATACAATTTGAAACTGTAATACGCTATGGAAGGCTGACCTAAACATTGTTGTATGTGTATTTTCAACGATTCACGCGGTTTATGGCCACGGCCAATAGGAACAACCAAACATTGTTAAGGGAGTGTGGACCTCCAGCGTGAACTGTCACTCGACGTCTGAAGAGGTTGACTGCGCACGTCTCAGGAGAGGCTTTTACGGCTGTGAGATTGTGCATAACCAGCGCGCTGCAGGGCAATTATCCTAAAAACAGTTGTTGCCATCAGATATGAATAATCCTCTTTTAAAAATATGCATGTTCTTTCCTTAACAAAATTTTTGAATGTCACCGGTAGCATGCAGCACAATTATATATATATTGAGCTTGATTTTTCTCAGAGGCGGACATTTCCAGCACAATAAGTTTGAGTGATTTACAGGATCTTGCTGATTAAGGTCTAAATAATTACTTTACGGCACACATTGCAATTCACGATTTTTAGATTGTGTCTTCGAAAATCATATCCAGTTCGAACCAAACCTGAGGATAACACAATTTCGAAATATACGTTCCGAAATCATGCATCGACATGCGTTGGTGTTCCTGAAATGTCTAGTTTTAATGAAAAAAAAAGAAACGTTTTGTTCAAGAAAAGGTATTCAACTGGAACAACAGTGAATTTGTACCGCAAGTTTGATAGCGCTTATCTCACACCTGGTTCGTGTTTCAAAATTCATTCCAAGTCAGTGTGCCTTGTGAAATCACGGGCTTCAATTCGCGTATTGTAACATGTGCGCATAAGTATTTAGTTAAAAGTAGATTAAGCTGCACATTTTGATTTCCAGTGAAAGAATTTCGACCTCCTGAAATAATTTAGTTGAATAGCTAGGTATGTGCCACGTTGAGTGTCTGATAAAGCTTCACACGAGAGGTTTTATTTTTTCGTACTCCAGCAATTGGTTCACCACCAGAGGATGTGTTTTAGCTATTGTTTACATAGATAAGCTAGAGTAGACTAAGGAAGAAGTCTAAATCTAGTTAACAGGCAGAAACATATATTGAGCAGGCCATCCTAACCATTGTTATTACTTCGCAACTTAGTGCTAAGTGATCCTGAGAGCCGTGACCGGGAAACCTGTCCTGTCAAAAGTTGACCACCGGAAATCCATCGTCAAACAAATCGGCGGATGTCTCGCAGAGCACCGCACCATGGGCTTCGTCGATTGGCGCAGCAACCCATGTGACAGCTATTTCCTGTACGCCTGCACGGGTTTCCAGAAGGAGGCTGTGGACCTCAACCTGGCCATCTACGAGTCGCACCTGGACTTCATCAACTCGGAGTACCAGCTACTTGCCTCGCTCCTACAGAAAGGCAAGCCTCACGACCTCGCGGCTGTTGCTGCGGTTTCATTGCATTTTGTCGAAAGCACTGGTTCAGTGAGATTGCGAAGACTATTTCCTCATCCAGAGAGAGGTTGAAGAGCGAAGAACAGCAGAAAAGCTTGAAAGTGTCGTATATGGCTCGGCACGGCGTTTTGAAGGAAAATGATGCAGTTGCGGACTGCTTCTACAGCCTACCGTAAATGCGCTTATGGAACCTCTGTCCTTGCTGAAAAATCCAACCGCCGTTTGTAGTGAAACCGTATATTTCGAGCAGTTCCAGTAATAATTTTAGCTTGCTGTACCAAACCAAAGATATGAAATGTACTTTACCCGCACACTTTGAAGCTTTGTATACGGCTCAGCTGTTTGTCATGTCCAATGAAATTTAAGTTATTAAGAGTGTACGTTGAACTACTACTCGAGTAACATATTCGATACATTCCAGCTTTTTATTGGTTCGGGGAACTCAAGAGAAAATTGTGGCACACATATTTGCCGTTGTATACATGCCTATGCTAAGACATCAGATGTAGTACCAATCTTAAGCATTGAACGAATGAGCTATTTAAAGAAAATTGAAGTCTTTACACGTGGGATAACGGTACCCTGTATTTTGTGAACGAATATGTTAACTTGTGTATCAGTCCGAAATACCTCACGCAGAGCAAAACTTGGCAATTACTGGAAACGTAGTTGATTCCGTTGACAACCATCTAAACTTCCTCTTTGTGTCGCAGTGCACGGAATGTTGGTCATTCTACACGAATTCCACACGTGTTGGCACTACAAGCCGTCTGTAGGCCTTTTGCAGGTTTTTAGCCTTTCATGTGAGCGCATTCCATTTCTTTTTCATGTGTTTCCGTCCCTTGCAAAACACATATTTAGGTTTTCTGAGCAACGTGTGCACGCAGGTTGGTCACTCAGCCTTTCGATGAACTGCCAACCTTTTTATCGCTCTGGTTTTTAGATAATCCGGGAAAGAGGGGCTAGGGGCGGGGGTATAACAACCGACCACTTCATCGGCGGTTAGTAGATCCACTGGAACTTCTTCACTTCAACTGCGAATGATTTAGAAGAGAAGGGTCACCACCTTTTTTAGGCGAAGCACTCGACTGCTTATATATTTCATACGAGAAGCGTGCATAGCTGAGCGGCATAAATAGGCCTAATCGCATGAATTTAACAAAAAACACTGCTTTATAATATTGTTACTCGTCTACGGAAACACGTGGGGCCAGTATGTCGAATGCCTGTGGCTTGAGTAGAAGAAAAACAAAGCGCTCACTTTTACTGGATATCTGAATTTCATAATCTGACCACGAAGATTAAGCATGGAGACGACGTCGATGCAACCAATCTTGAGCAACAAGGAAAAAAAAAAGATTTCCTACTAATGACAGCGTTGAGATTCTGAAGGAAAGAAGCAGCCCAACTTGCTTAAAAACACTGTGGCAGATGATAATAGGTGTCAAAATGGTATTACTGCGTACCACTATTTTATTAGATCCTCTTGATTGACCGGCACAAAATAAAGCCCTAACTATAACCACCATATATTTTAGGCGATGTTTTCTCGGTAAACATCTGAGTTTGAAAAATTATACTAGTATCCTTGTATTCCGAATTATTTTCTTTATTGTAGAGGAAAGTTCACTGGATACCATGCAGCACGCTTTTGTACAATTTTTTACTTATGCTCAATTTTTAGTGAGTATAAGTCTTAAATATTTATTGCGACAATCATTATTTATTCAAGAAAAATTATTTTACTTGAGTAGATTTTGAAGCCTCAACACCTGACACTGGGGCAAAAGCTTTTGCTTAGCATTTTCGGTTGCTGAAGTGATGAGACAAATGAACAAAAAAGTGAAGTTTTGAGATAATTGTCTTAGAGTGTAAAAACGCGTGTATTACCCGAATACAATGTGCAAAAAACAAATTGATGGATTTGCTCAATAACCACCAGCCAGGCACTTATTTTGTTGATTGATTTGATGCCTTAGTTTCTGGCCATCTTTTGTGGTCCGTTTTGCAGCCCTATTGGCACAGTTAATGACGGTAAACCTGGCGTAAGCCTTCGCTGAAGAGCCTCTAGGCGGAAATTTTTATGACTTGAGGGCATTGGTTCAAGCAGTGCCACGATCAATAAATGTAAGAGTAATATACAGCGCGACTATCTTCAATTTTGTAAATGCAGGCGACACCCAAGACCATGGTAGTGTTTTCTAACCTCTGAACATTAGAACATATAAATTATGGATTTTTACCTGCCAAAACCACAGTATTATTATGAAGCACGCCGTTGGGAGAGACTGCGGAATAATTTGTGCCACTAACTTGCACCTAAATATAAGTACACGAGTGTTCTCGCATTTCGCCCCGATCTAAATACGGCCGCCGTGGCCGGTATTTGATCCCGCGACCTCGTGCTTAGCAGCCCAACACCATAGCCACTAAACGACTCCTGCGAGTAATAGCTGAACATTGCCACGGTAGCTTGCATACGCAGCTTTCTCCGACAGCAATACATAACAGGTGAATGTCAAGCACCACGCGACGGCGAAATTCGCAATTTCCCCGTCCAAGAACGCTGCTGCCAGCGACGGTTTTGAGGACGACCAAGAAAGTGCTGCCTTGTGGCAGCATTTGTGGTGTCATGCTGAAATTCACAAGAAGGGAGATGCAGTTCGCCACTATAGAAAGAAAGGTCTGGGGTACTGTGATGTCGTGAACGAGGCGTGGGCGCCAAAACTAGTCACCGTCAGGAACTGGCGGCGACAACACGAAGTCGAAGTAAGTCTACGTCTGTGGTGGCAAGCGGGCATACTCGGTGGAACAGAGATAGCTTGGAGGTGGGTCAGCGGTGTCCAGAAGGGGAATATCGAGACAGAGTGTGTTGGCTGAACAGTCGATAAGGGTGGAGTACGCGGCAAGAAAGTTGAGGACCAGGACTACATCGTGCGGGCCTTCGGCCAGGACGGCGAATAGAGCAACTGTCTGATAATAAGCGATGCAGACATGAGCGGTGCACATCCCAACGACTGCAGCTGTTACGCCATTGGCTACACGGACGACTTGAGTCATTCCAGGCGTCACAATTTTTTTTTAGCCTTCGGCGAAATTCAGCACTCATGACAGAAAGGTGTGCTCCAGTGTTGATGAGTGCAGTTATTTGTGCACCGTGTATCTGTACATCCAGGAATTTCTGTTCGGTATGGATTGTCAGAATAGGATTTCGGCTTGATTGAAGCATTGCAGCGCCTCCTCTAGGATCCGCATTGCTTTGTTATCCGTCTGGCAGCATAGTAGACAGGTCGGAGAAGATGGTCTGCGGGGCTGGGGGGAGCGACGGCGGCGTTGGGGGGAAGGCAAGCGGGAGCACCGGGGATCAGCTACATGTTCTTGAGGGGCAACTTGGTCATATCAGGACATATACGAGTGATAGCGGCCAGGTGCATTAATGTAACCCGGAAAATTCATCTGTGCTGTCGAACTCCAGCGATTTCGGCAGTGGCAGGAGGTGTGGCCAACGCGGTGACGATGAAAACAAATAGGCTTGTCGTCGGGAGTTCCCCATGCGGGCGGATTACTGAACCATGGAGAAAAGTCTGATGTGGGTCGAGGGGGAGTTGCAAAATGTGGCTGGACATCGGAGCGAGGAGCCGAGGAAACAGTAGATCCCCATATTGGCGATCTCATTTAGGATCTCCTGTAAGACGACAGCTTGGATGAGAAGTACAGAAACCGAAGGCGGGTTCACGGATATAGGCGCCTGGGCAGTTGGAGCGGCGGCCTCGAATTCACGCCGAACGATACGCGTAACATTAACGCAGGCGCTGGCCCGGCGAAAGAGATAGTCAAACGATGATGTCGCTGTATTATTCGGCAGGCGCTGCAACTCATGTGTGATGTGTCGGCTTTCGGCTTGTTCCAGACGGCGCCATTCTTTAATGGCGTAAACAGTTGTAACCTTGATAAACACAAGAAAGTTGAAAGTGTCGCGGCAATCCCTTTAAGAACATGCGCAACTTTGTCCGCCTCTCCGATGTTTTCATCGGCTTTGCAGCAGAGAGCTGAGACCTTTTATATGTAGGGTACATATGGCTCCGTTGACGTCGACGCACGAGTAGGCAATTCCTTCTTGGCAGCTAACTGTCGACCCAAGGGGTGCCCAAATTAGTCGCGAAACTTCTGCTTGAAGGTGTCCGAGCTTGTGATCTCGGTTTGAAAATTGAAGTTGAAGTTTGAAGTTTGAAGCTATACTCGAGGTGTTCCGTCGAGATAAAAAATAACGTTCGCGAACGTGATAGTAGGGTCCCACGTGTTGTTAGTGCTGAGGCGTTCGTAGAGTTTCAATCAGTCATCCACCTCGATGCCGTCGAGGCCTGAGATTCCAGGATGCATGGGGGCGGTATAGGCGTGACGGAAGTCTTTGTGGTAGGTAAGGCGGCCGGTGTGGTCGAGGTTGATTGGCCGGAGGCATGGTGAAAGCCTCGAGTGAGCGTCCGCTGCGGAGATCTGTGGCGAGGACTTGGACCGCAAACCTCCACCAAATATGTTACGTATAACGGTGCGCGGGACAGACTATCTACAGGTATATTTACAAGCGCATATGCATGTAGCCAGGCACATAACCAAAGGGGGGGGGGAGGAGCGAAGTTAAGCGCCATACCCTCCCCCCCCCCCTCTATCCGCCCAAGGCACCACTCCTCACACATTCCTAAAGCGTCGACAAATCAATCTACTTGGCGGTCAACATTTTCCTGCCTTTTACAGTGAAAGCAGTGTATGGCTAACTTCCGTAGTTTTTTTCGGCATGCGTTAACAGCAACAATCAGCATGTGGCCCGATCATGGTGATAGGGAAAGAAGGGTCCAAGATCAACGGCACATACCCCGTGTGGACTCGGGAACCTAAACGCGCCCTTCGGAATCTTCGGGATGTTGCCAAGTATGGGGAGTGCTTAACGCCTGGTTCACCTGCACCGCGAGTCGGCCCGGCATTGCACTACCTTCGGGATGGACCCACGGGTGGGCCCGGCATTGAAATATCTTCGGGATTGGCCTACGTATGAGGAGTTCTTAATGCTTGCTCCACCTCCACGGCGGGTCGGCCCGGCATTGCACTACCTTCGGCATGGACCCACGGGTGGAGAGCGCTTAACGGCTGCTTCATCTCCGCCGCGGGTGCGCCCGCTATAGCAACATCTTCGGGATCGGCCTACGTATGGGGAGTTATTAATGAGTGCTTCACCTTTGCCGCGGGTCGGGCCGGCGTTGCACTACTTTCGGGATCGGCTCACGTATGTGGAGTGCTTAACGCCTGGTTCACCTCCGACGAGGGTCGCCCCGATGTTGCACTATCTTCGGGAGCGGCCCACGTATGGCGGGGGGGGGGCGGCTTAACGCCTGCTTCACCTCCGCCGCGGGTCGGTCCGGTATTGAACTATCTTTAGACCGACCCGCAGCGGAGGTGAAACACTTTGCTTTTTGTTTGGGAGCTTTGACTGTTGTCAGCTTTCGCTACCATACCATCTTCACAGAGTGGAATGGTTGTCAATTTTTTCACTCCTTCTGGATGACGGTAGTTATCGGCATCTTCTGGGGTGTGGAGGCCAGTTTTCTCATCGATTCAGTGCCCACGGGATTAACTCAATATGAATTCAGTTGTCACCATCTATTGCAGCAGGCAGGGCGTAGTTTATTGCTTGAATTAAAATGTTTTATTTTAGTTATAATGCCCAACACAATTTTTATGTCACCATCTATTCAGCGAGCACGCGCATCCCTGTTGCTTTGTTAGTTAGTCTTCTTTGTTTAGACTGATCCAGGGGCCAAGAAAGGGATTGGGTTCATAGTCGGCTGGTCTGTGCTCGTGGAACGAGTTGTGGCCGGATAAAACGCCAGTTGCGTTTAACTTTTCATTTTGATTCATCATTTCCTCGAGTGACGGCTCGCCCCAACGCTGCAGACCCTCGGAACCATATATCCGCGATATGGGTTACTATATAAGGTGGAAAATAAGATATTGAGAAACAGCGTCCATCATCAGACCCTGCAATAACCGCTGAACCCTTAAGCAATATGACTCTCACCCGTTACCTCGTCTGGTTTTTCCCTTATCCCAGAGCGGTTTTCGTGCAAAATTGGCAACTGGAAACAAGAGTTGCAAGGAGATGAGAAATTAAGCACCTACTAAGGGAGAAAGACAAGGCAACAGCCAAACTTGGAGGAAAAGCGAAAATTGTTTGTGAAAATATTTATGGATCAACATATTTTTATCTAAGAAGGAAGTAGAGAAAACCCCGCCGGAAGTAGAGAATAATTACGTGTGTTTAAATGACGCTTCTACAGTTATCAATCGAGCCGCCTGACGTAGCCACTTGCCTGCTGTGCAAATGGGGTTTTTTTTCTAACCTTCCGCGCTGGGCGCGGTACGTCTAGAAGTTCAGCGTCTTGTGCTCTACGCAGTTGTACGGGACTGGTGACCATGCATCGTTACGCAACTTCCTAAGTGACAACACGAGTCGGTTTTGCTTCTTGGTAGCGCAGTAAACGAGGGATCCAAAAGAACTATGATTGTTCCGCAAATATACATTTCTCCATAATTTTTCAAGAGCTAATTCGAAAACGCTACTAAAAGAGTTTATTTTGCACTTTCGCGTGTTAACTTGTTCTTGGCAAGGTTCTTCCTGTGCACCTTTCATGCGCGAATCCATTTTATGTGGTTCTTTGTTTGCCAAGAAGAGGTATATCTCACAGGCGTACCTGTGAGATACACGTTATTTGAATTTTCTTCTGCGGATTTACGCGTCTTTATGGCAAATGGTGGGCATTATTCACAATTGTACTAGTAAAAGCATCTTCCCCCTCATTTGCATAGAAAAGTTACCTTGTGGTGCCTCCCCCCTCCCCCGAAAAAAAAAATCCTGCTTGCGTGCCTGCATGTAGCCCTGCCCAGAACGAACAGTCCGTGCCAGGTCATACCGTCGTCATCATCATCACTTCAATCATGACAGGCCTGCTATTGGTCAATGAAATAACTGTAGCCTAGGAGTATTAAGGCAGCGAGTCAGAATGCGTGTGTCAGTCACAACACCCTATAGGGCGAGAATGCTCTCGAGGCTCAATATTATCTGCAATAGCATAGGTGGTATGCTTGAGTGGGAGAGCTTTATTGAAATGCGATGGCCCAGATTTCGAATCTTATAAGAATTTTCAGGGAAAGCGCATTGGAATTCCTGCGACGGACACCAACAGCTATTAAAATGAGAAGAGCTGTCATTCCATAACACCGATATATATATATACAAAACTGTCATGGCCCGAAACAAAGCAGGGGCGCTATAACGTAAAACTATTCCAAACCTTTCGATTCCAATTCCGCAATCAGCCCTCCGCGAGTGATTAATAACATTTTTGGCCACCCCACGTCGCCTATCTGTCACGCGACGTCACGAAAACCGCGATAGCTCCCAATCTGACATGATGTATACACGCTGATTATGCGTGATCTAACCGAACAAAAGAAAAGTAATTATTTCCGATTCAGTGCCTTTTCGTCATTAACCCTCTGCTATTGGTCAAAAGGTTTGAGGCTGCACCCACTTCACCTGTCTGTCATTCGGCGTCAAAAAACCGCGAAAGCTCATTGCGTCAAGGTGACGTGTACGCGTTAAAGATACATTAATATGCCAAACAAAATTTGATTTTTTTTCTGAATAGCCGGACACTGCTCCGTTTCGAAAGCAATAGGAGATGGCTGCTGCCGATCGCTCGGGCACTGCCTACTCGCACATGCCTGAAAGCATGGGTTTATTTGCGCATAACAAAGCGTTTTGCATGGCCGTATAACGTTATCGAGCGCTTTAGGCACGTATACGACGTCACTTTGCCATCGCCTTTTTGCTGAAGATCCGTTTTAGCGGCATTTTTAACTGTCCGTTGCACGCCGCTTCGATTTTATACAAGCCAGCGTAAGCTAAGCAAGGGAAGCGGACCAATCGCAGACGACGACACCTCTCTCTTCATCCGATTATCTATTTTCAGTGCACTGGCTCGGCCCCATCGAAACCTTCTCCACTTGAGCGCGAGCTCTGCCTCTTCTCAGCCAAATGGATAAGAAAAACTGCTCAATGTACGCAAAGTTATTTGTTTTGAAAGCAAACAAAAGTGACCTCGTATAAACTAGGAGAGCGTTTGATTGGGCTGTTCAGGCAACGCTGCGGGTCACCGCCTGAAGCTTGCGTTGGCGGTTACGTAAATTTTTACGTCAGGAGATTGGAATAACAACAGATTGGAATAGTTTTACGTTGTAGGGCCCAGCTCACCTTCCATTATGGCCAGCTTCGTTCTCCCTAAGCTGCTTTAAAATGGTGAACATATTCGCTAAACGAAAGAATCTATCAAAAAATCACCCAATCACGACATTGCATTGAAGTGTACTGTGGTGCTTATATGATTACAAAGTTTCTGTGAGTGTAGGCATTTGCGGACAGGCTGTCAACATGTAGGATGCACGATGTACGCCTATAGCTACGGTCTTTTGTCTTCTTACGCAACATTTGTTCTTCGCGTTTCATGCTTTGCAGGGGTGGAGACAAAGAAGGCCTACTCTGTCCTCCTCCTGAATGTGAGAGACCTATACGCCCAATGTCGCACCAGTGACGGTGAGTAGGAAAGCAATGTGGGGAAAGAGGGAAAGCGCTTATAATCGCTACTTACTTGTAGCCTGGTATAGTCAGATTACACGGGAGGAAACTTGAAATATCGCGTCTTGCGGTGCTCACAGTGCCGCACAATATAAGCGCTTGGTATTTAAATAGTGTGACATACTAAATAATAACACGAGGCCACTCAGTCAGGAAAGCGAGGCGGAAGAATACTCACATCCCAGGCACTCTTGGAATCGACGTTACTCAGCAAACTGCTGCTGCCTTACTGTGCAGCGTCATTTCGGTTTCTGCAAAACGTTACCATAGATGCCCTTTGACCAAAGAAAACTATGGATAAATTTTGGAAACTGGTCCGAAGGCACCGAAGTTGCTCCGAATGGTTGTTATTCACTTTTCACGTTTCACCAGGGTTTGAGAAATCCTACGGGCGGCAACAGCCTGCTGTGTTCTCAAGCCCTAGACCTTGCCTCGAACACTGCGTACTGCGAGCACGAACAAGTGCGAGTCATCGGACGCAGACGAACTTATCGCACCTATCAGCAAAATAAAAAAAATAAAGATGCGCCCCGACTCACAAACGGAACTCTCACTTTTTTCCTCCCATGACGCACTAACCAGGTAGAAATTACAATCTTTAGCCGCATTCCATCGGCGCAAAATATCCGTAGTTAGCTTCTGAAAACACTGCACACGCTACTGCCGTAGATTGTGACATGTTATATGTGATATACTGCAAGACGAACCGGAGTGCGGAGTTGTATGTGAAGGTCGAAAATAGTGAAGTATCGCACCTGTACCAGGGAAGCAACACCTGTTAACAAATGCCTGCACCTTTAGGAGAGGCCTGCTACGCACGAACCCTCCTCTTTTAACCTCCGGCTCGCTTGAAAGGCTCTTCGTTTTTAAGAAAAATGTGGTGCGGCTCGCTACGCAGGCCGAACGTTAGCACGCACCACGCAATAATTTTCGCGGTCTCGTCGCTGAAGTCTTTGAGACCGATCTAAATAAGGTATTCGGCAGCTGATCCTTTAGGCTTCGACGGAACATCTTGATTCTGCGCCAGAAACGAGACACGCGAGCACAGCACCAAGCGACAGAGCGGCCGTGAACCGGGACGTAGTAGCCTCCTTTGTTTATTTGGACAGTGTTGCGGGCACATGTAATGGATTCCGGACTTACCAATAGCTCTTCGAATACAGCTAGCTAAATTGCATGCCATTCGCAAAACCTACCTTAGCTCTCGAGCACTGCCATAATTAGTTCCTGGTGAGATCGTAAACAAACCGAGCACTTTGACCTTTCCTGCATATCAACAAAAAACTTGACCCCTAGCTTGACAAAAAATAAATAAATAAAACAGAGCATTATTCAGATGAAGGAGGGCTCCGCGGGCGCTACGCGTAACTCGTGAAATAATAGAAAACAAGTGCTAGGTAATAATTTGCAGATCTCATATTTGCACCATAAACGTTAAGCCTTTGTCTTCTTACTTACATTTACATGCCTCCGTTTTCTACCGTATATAAACTAAAAGGAGGAAAATCAAAGTGGCCGATTGCAGGTAACAGTAGTATAGCGTTCTCAAGTACTTCTCAATAAAATATTTTTAAAGGCCCGAATTCATCCACCTAGCTGATGGCTAATGTTGTCTCGCATGAATTTCAGCCATAATGTGTTTATATTTCTGCTACAATAGCAAGAAGCCGATTGTTTTATTGCACTCGACATGGTGGTGTAGCGGCCTTGACGTTGCGCTGCTAAGCACGGTAGCTTGGGGTCAAATCCCGAGCGCAGCGACGACGTTTAGATGATGGCGAAATGGAGGAACGCCCGTGTATCATGGATTGGGTGCAGAACCCTAGCCCCCCACTGCACCGTGCCTCAAACTCATATTGTGGTTTTGCAACGTAAATCCCCCGACTTCAATTTATTTTACTTCATTGTAATGGCGAACACGTCCTTACGTTGAACATGGTAGTAAATGCAGATGCCGGCCAGCAGTGTTGTCAGATATATTACTGAAGACGACTAAAAAAAAAAACACCTGTTATATATGTATATATATATAGAAAGATGAAAACTCGTGCACGTTTATTTTTTTAACATATTCTGTTGGAAGGTTAGCATCTTACATAAGAAATTGGGCTATGCGGCTATGTAGGCTTCTATGACTATGGTCTCAAGGATGTACATTCATATAAGCGTGCCTCAATCTTGGATGTCAGTGCAAAGGAGCTGCCTGCTCGGTGGTTGTTGCAAATAGTTAATTGCCACTTAAACCACGCCGCACATATACCTCTCAGATGAAACTGTATCCTCGCTAGTGACCGCTGTACGTTCCAAACGGGTATCAGGGACCTTCAACATTGCAGAGTACCACTTCGCTATCATCGAGTACCTGGAAGGAGAAATTATGAACCGAAGGAGCGGGCAGTCCGGGCCAGAGGAACCAAGCAATCTCTTCAGCAACATCGGCTATCCCATGGGTGAAACCTTCGTATTCGAAGTGGTCAAAGAGAATGACGGCACCTGCTACGTAAGTTCACTGGTTGGCCGTACCGTGTCTCGACAGGTCGGCTGTAGGCAGTCTACCCGTTGGGTCATTTGTAGCTCGTTAGTTATTTTCTTTTTGAAGCTTCCAGACGCTCTTTCTTCGTCGGAAAGGTTGATGTTCTAATAAAGCTCCAAGTAGTTGACTTATGGCTGATTTGGCTTACCCCAGGGACCATCATCTCGTTAAGAAGAAACGATAAAGTACGAAAACAAGACAAAGTGTGCTTACGTAATGAAGTCTTATTTTCTCAAATCACAAAAGCCTAACTGGAAGGCCGACGGCGTGTGCTCAAGCTATAGCGCAGGAAAGGTTCACGTCGTATGAGGACCCATACTGGCAAAGCTTTTACACAAGGATCTTTTTGCAAAAGGAGACTTCAGCCAAATGTGTTATCAAACAATAACGGCAGCAGCCTGTCAATCGTAAATAGGCCTTACTAAAGTACGGCTTTGCGAACTTAACCGCATAATTTTTATTCTGAGTAGAGTCCTGTTATATTGTTCACAGCAGAGATCACGTTAGCGGCACTGTTGCGATGGCGACGAAATGCTGTTGAACGGCTAACAAGCTCATCATGCTGTGCCTTAACCCCTGAAACTGTAGTTCTTGTTCCGTTCGCAGTTGTATCCGCCCACGATGTTCTTCCCGAACGCCATGTTCCAGAGCTCGGAGTTCAAGAGCAACTTCATCAAAGCGTTTGAAGATTACTACGACAATGCTTTCCAGCCGAGAAACAACATGTTCCGCTATGACCTCGTAGACTTCTTCACCTTCCAGAAGCGCCTTGCTGAGGTACATTCAGGTTTCCAACGTAAGAAGTTAGGCATGTTCGTTTATCGTAGTTCAGGTGGACAGTGCGAGACTAAAGTAAGCACTCTAAGCACAGACGCCGAAACAAAGCCTTGCGGGTACGTTGCCGCGCGTTGTGTTGACGTGTTGGTCATGCCTACTTGGCCGAACCAGAAAATTTACACAAGGCGCAAGTCACAAGACGTTGGAGCTACGTGGCGCCGCAGAGGGGGATGACGTGCTCAAATGCGCATAACCGGATACTCATTTTCACCTTAAAGTAAACAAGCAAACATATCCTCTCAGTCGTCTCACACAGCAGAATCCATATCCGACCCTAAGCGGCTGTTAAATACTTTCTATCTTGCTTTAATTTAAATTTTATATTTATGTAGGTGACCAGACATTGACTGAATGCCCGCTGAAGCTTGTAAATGGGGCACAGGATCTCAGTAGCATACCATATAAGCATCCAGTGGGCTGAGGGAGAGAAAAAAAGGTAATCTTACTTCATTTTAGTTGCGTAGACATTGTTACTAATAGGTTATGTATTTACCAAAATTATTAGGGATATATTTTACTTCGAAGTGCTGTGTGCTAGCCAAATTCTTTTTTAGAACCAACGAAAACTTCTTTCCGAACCTTTCCGGACATACGTGACCCTAATTCCAAGGTGCTATATCCTTGTCGAATAAACCGCGCTTGTAAGAAAAAAAAGAAATATAAATTTATTCAATAGGTCAACTTTTCTTTTTTAAGAAAGTGTTGCCCTCATTGTAAACAGGAATAAAAATCTCGAGACAGGGGGAAAGAAAGCAAATCATGAGCAACAACAAAAAAATTGACAAGTATATTCAGACACTTCAAACCATACACAAAAATTAAAAACAGTTTGGGCCAGGCACCCAGGGTGGACGTGGCAAGCTGAACTTACTACCGGCCTAGTTAGCGATCTGGTGCGAGCAAAATAATTATGGACTTACATTCGTAACAAAAGAATGCTGGCCTGCCCTCGTGAACAAAGCTAGTGGTGCCGAGCCAGCGTGAGACCCTCCACTGCGACTGCCGTGAAGCCAGTTTGCACATTATTCAGACTGGTCTTGAGAAACGTTGCATATACAAAGGCACATGATGACACTGCGGGCGCCCGCGAAGCATTCGACGAGACGACTGGTCTTGCCGTTCCGACAAGGGTGCATCCTGTGGCATCGGCTAGAGAAGTCTAGTAGCCGAGGTTAGGGTAAATAAGGTCTGTCCGATTCAGAGTTTATTTATTTTTTCCACAAGGGTTTCGGTCTGCCTATATTGGAAACGTTATTTCGTACTTCTCGGCGAATTAAATAAAGATGGGTCAACCTACATTCGTGTTCGAATTATCCCAGTAAAATACGGTGCGGGCCCGATGCTGAGATCGAAAGGCGGTCCCCCAGCCAAGCAGTCCAAAGCTATAATAGTACGCAATATATAACCGTATCAAACATATGCTTATTCGCGGCGAAATGTGTCATTTAACGCGTAATAACTAATCATTACGAGGTCAGTGGCCTTCGAGGAGGCATGGATACCACTTTTAACTAGTACGTCAGATGGAAAAATGATCTACATATAATAAAATATAAACGCATGTGTGTCTCGCGGTTCATGAGCTTATCCAACTACATTCTCATTAAAACTGCTCTTGCCTGTGTTCCGTCGAACAAATACATGGGTGTCCGCATTACTAGTAACTTAACGCGGAGCATCATATAATTTCGACTACCGCATACGCTAACCGCAAGTTTGGCTACATTAGACGAAACCTCCTCTTGGCACCACTCCCAATAAAGAACTTACTGTTTACTATTTATATTCGCCTGCTTCTTAAATAAGTTAAACAATATGACCCGGGTAGCATCACTTCAACTAACTAATCAGAAGCAATACAAGATCGCTGCGCATATTTCATATAATATCCGACTACAACTGCACGTCTAGCGTATATCGTATACGAAGCGAAAGCTTATTCTACCCTTGCTTGCACACAAGCTTGCAGTTATCTCTCCTCTGTTTGTTCCACTAAGCATTTTGCCATAATCGCTACCTCCACTTGCTTTTGATAAAAACGCTATCATAGATCCCGATCCTCACGCCTCGATCACGCGAGAGTAAGCTGATGTGCCCGGACGGAAAACAGAAACATATTCTGAATCTTTTCCGCCAACAACAAACATATATTGGAATAGCCTCCATTCAAGCATTTCTCTTATAACTTATCCCTCCCGTTTTCGAAATACGGTAGCTCATTTTTTTTTTTTTTGCTTACGAGTAACGCATGTTTTTCTTTTTACCTTGCACTGCTTGTATTGCTATGTTCAGCTATTTCTGTTCTTTGTATATTTGCTTAGTTGTTTTCGATTGCGCCGCATTATCTTATTTGTTGTATTTCACCCGTGCCTGCTCCCCTCTGTAATGCTGATAAGCCCTGAGGGTAATATAACGAATGAAATAAGTAATATTTGGCCACAATCACATTTTGTTCATTACTGTAGGCCAGAATAACACTGCTTTGAGATAATCGCTGCTTGTGTCCCAGTGGGTAGGAGGAGTGCGCGAGAGCACATACGAGCGATGCAGTCTCCTTTAAGCAAAGGACGCAGCAATGAAATGGGGAAAAAATATTATGTCATTTGATTAACCGATTTCGCCGAAGCTTCAACTCACGTAGCTTCTAAGATGTACACGCGCGGCCACTCCTAGCGGGAACACGGTAGTTCGTGGCAGCCCTCCGCGGAATGCCACCAACTGTGCCTCATGAACTCGTAGCAGACGACTCACCTTAGTACACAATGCGCTGGGATTTTCACCAATCGCTTTGATTGCGCATGCGCCGCAAGACCTCATGAGGCGCCCGTTGTGGGGCTCTCCGCAGAGCGACGCCCTGGCTCCAGTGTTCCCGCTAGCAGCGGCCGCGACTGTAAGTTGCAACTGCATAATTTTGTTACTTCTTTTGCGGAGCAGAAAATTTGTTCGTGATTGATTTATGGCTACCTCTACATGCGTGCCTCTGTGGTAAATATATGCAAGATGACCGAAGTACCCTCTGTCTTTGGATAAACAATACTGATTCATATGGGGTACTAACTTGGACATTGACTTGGAGACTTGAAGATTCCCCTATACACGTCAGCAATGTAAAGTTCACAGCCAATACCTATTTTATTACAATTTTAAGACGAATATCTTGAGAACGGCAGGTGTGTCTTCAACACTATTAAGCAAAAATCATCTGCGTAACTTGATTTCCGTTCCGGATAACTGAAGGGCCGCAAGCGCAATATAAAGATAAATTACAAAAATTATCACTTAGTTATCCAACTAGTAAGCAGTAGGCACCATCTCATGCATACTGTCACTCATATTGAGTTGTAAAAATTGTTTTATACATTTTTCTTGGTATTTCACTGGTAAGGAGTCCCTAAATCACATTTGTAATTTTTCGTACACATTCTCAATAAATGTGCGCATCCCGTACAGTTCACAGCCACGGTCATCATTCGCGAAAGTAGCAGTGCTGCGCATTGCGGGCAATCAGCAAGTATTTGGAGGATGCTTAAGTTTCGTCTTTAAGAGTGGAACACGATAGCATTCAAAGATCCCTGACTACTGCTCACGCTTCCCGGCAACTGCAGCGTATGTAACCGTAATGTTTACCGGGAAACGCTCGTGGCGAACGCTATGCACGAAGGCGGGCTTTCTCGTAGAAACGCGGCCTCTTGCAGGGGCCGCGATGCGGCGGAGCCGGCGTCATCTGGAAGTCTTTCAACGAAGCGGGCACGTGGCTCCGTGGTCTCTGAGATATTTACGCGCCGGCGGGCGCAAATGGCGGACGCCATCTCCGGTCTCTCCATTGTAGAAACGCAGGAAAAGGGGTTTGTTTGAGTTTTCGCGTAACAAAACTATCTTTTTTCGTATATTCAAGTTACAATCCGAGGGCTGTCATCCTTGTAGGTTGTGTGTAAATTGTAGCCTACGATTTTTCTACGTATTTTAGCTTGAGAAATTCAATTAGTTCAGAGAATTCCTTGCGTCACATGAAATGCCTCGGCATGTGTGGTTGGAAAAATTACTTTGGCCATGCGACGTCTGACGCTGGGCGCCGCTGCTGTACGCGGACGCCGCCGCCGGATTTTCAGCGACACGCGCTTTTTTAACACTGTTGCGTTAAGAAATGGCTCTTTGCTTTTGCATTCGTTTCTTCGCACGTTGTAAGGCCAGTAGGGGGCTCATTTAATGGTCATCATGCTTCATGGTATTCACAGAAAATTCGGAGAAGCAATGTGTCAGGTTGTTTTGTGGATTTCTCGGTGTGCTGGAAGCTTAGTTCAAGTTTGTGAGGTGTTGCTAGCGGGTGCTATATCTTAGTGCATTAAACTACATTTTTTTTCTTTTTGTACCCTATAAGAGACCTGCTAAGTAGACACGTCACAGTGAAACTGTTACACTGAAAGCTTCTTCATAGCACATGGGCCACATACTTTCGTGGGCTGTTGTACATGTAAATATTATCAGTAAGCAGGCGCGCACGACGGTCACCATACTTTCTTTTAATATTTTTTGCGTCATTCATGCTTAACGTATGGTGGCTGAGCTATTTTTCATGGTGTAATGAAGCTCGTAAATGAAATGTTTCCGTTAGACAGGCTGCGGAGCTTGGCTCAAGGAAGAAGACGTGACTCTGCTGTCATATCAAATGATTGGGGGGGAGGGGGGAGGGGAATAGGTTGCTAGACTTCTGCACTCTCAAATGGCGTGAGTTTTCTGTGAGGGCAAGATTTATAGAAGCGGCCCAGTTTACACATGTTCATGTGTTTCTAAAGTTTTGTTGAGTCGACTCAGTTTCTTCTGTATTAGTTGTTTAGTTACAAACTTCTAGCTAGTCCATAGCTCAGTCCTCCAGCGGGAAGCTCCTTTAATTATACGTAATACTCGCAATCCGCGTCTGCAAGAATTGCGATATTGAAGTAATGGCGTATATCTGCTCTTGCATGTTGTAGTCTTGTTCCGTTAGTGCAAGCGCTCGTGTGTTTCACTCAGAATTAGGGCTTAACTTTCGAGTAGAGTGCACCACTTGAAGCTTTCTGCAATGATTCCTCATTTTTTCAGCTCATGGGTGACCCTAAGCGACAAATGTATCGGCCATTGGAAGTCGCGTCACCTCAAGAAGGTTTAGAAAAGGTCCGTACGAACTTTTAATTTCTTAGTGAGTTGAAAATAACGCGAGTGGCCTGTTTCTCATATTTTAGCAACATGTCCTATCATTTTTGTTAATAATAAAACTAGTGCTAGTTTGCTTTTAAAATTTGATTTACACATGCAAATGCTAGCCTTCAAGTTCCTGTGGTCATGTTAGAAAACACAGAACGGTTACTTAAATAATAGCACCACAAACAGAATGCTCTCAGCAGATATTCTATTTTTTATCAAGTAAATCGTCATATATGACACAGTTCGCTGTTAAAGCTCTCGCAGCCAACCCAACTCGAGCAAAATGCCTTATGATGGTGCTGTGTTCCCGAGTAGTGGTCTGAATTGAGTCTGTGCCCTTTCCTTACTACAGGTCGCGCAAGCTTCCTCACGCCTAAACAAGACAGCACTCGCAACAATGACGCCACTACGCGGCGACATTTAGCACCTGATCTGCTGGTGCTCAGGAGTGGCAATATTTTGACGCGAAGAATCCTTGCCTCATTCCAGGCAATGGGCAGTAGATAGGCAGCGTGCTGTCTTAGCCTATTTCGGGCATCTTTGATGAACAGGAGAACGTGTTCGATAATGGAATCCGACCTCGGCCTCCCAGCACAGAAGCCCTGTGTTGTAACCATGCGGCCCCGCCCGCTAGCTACCACACAGTTAAACTTAGTACAGCAAACGTTTGGTTACAATCGCTGCAATAAAGCAACCGAATGAAAACAAGCTTTACAACTGCCTTTCGCTTGGCCACACCGCATGCACAAGATAAATGAAGGCGAGACCATGCCAGTTTCCTACATCCTACCCACGTGGCCGTTATCACTTTGAGAAAATGTGTTATACCACAGACACTCCCAAGGCTTTTGCACTATGTGTAACGGAAAGGCACTTACGTGCGTTGAAACACGACAAAAGAGTATGTCCCTTTTGGTAGCGTGCCTTGCAGATGAGGAACTATTCGAATTCATTTCTAGTCACAAAGGGCTAACTTCGTGCGTAGGTCAAGAGCAGAAAAGTTGTAAAAACACTCAGACTCCTAATTAATTATTAGAGTGGTACATGCAAAGTCAATTCAACCCTAGGCAGTGACGCAATTTGTCTGTTAGAAAAATTTTGCACAGTGATATACAGGCTCAAAATTCCCCAGCCCTTGCGACGGCATAATATTTTAACCGCAGAGCCACATTGGCCTTTAAAGTATCCGTCACTCTATGACTTCGTGTAATTTCGGCTTGGGCAGAGCAGAATTATCCGCATGGTTCTAGATTTGTACAGCTCTCGAAGTTACGCAATGTTTTTTTTAACTTTCCGTTTATTTCGTAAGGTAATAGCATTTTCTAACATCTGGCACACAGTTGTACACTGTTACCCAGAGGGAAGGAGTAACAGTAGCGCTCCTTCGCACAGAAATCGTTTCGTCAAAACGCTATCCTCGCACTTCTTCGTTGCCGATTGTGCTTTAACTGCTAACCTGATTTCGCGTCGTTTCACTTTGAGTAAAACCCTATATCAGTGACAGATCTCGGGAGTGTATGAACTATTGAAATGCGAGCGAAACGAATTGGAAGCGTCGCTCACTTTAAAGCGGTCTAATGCTGTGATTTGCCCCAGTGCTTTCCCCGTAGCAGGTAGCGCTATGTAGACATTGCGTGACATAAGCCCAAACCTTCGGCATAAGCCCAAACCGAAACGGAATAGGTGGTAATGTCTGTTCACCGGGGCCATAAAGGAAAGACGTGTCAACTACAGTCGACGCGAAAGAAAACTTGATGTACATGGTATACGTATTTGATTCTGCTGAAATTGCAGATCATGAAATCTTGCATATTTGCGTAATAATTTTGCCTCATTTGCAGTATTTTCTTTGTTCCATTTCTGACTTTAGATATGTCTTTCCTCGGACCGCCTATTTTTTTATTACGCAGCTCTTTGGCAGCCGTTTCTACGGCGAGCGTAGGCGTCGGCGTAACCGAGTGAACGAGCACAGCGAAGTATATATATATATATATATATATATATATATATATATATATATATATATATATATATATATATATATATATATATATATATATATATATGAAAGAACGAAAGCGGAGCGAAGCGGAGGATGAAAGACACGAGGAAAAAAGCGAAGGAGGAGGGTACAGCGGTAACCTTAGGCAGACAGCGGAGTAGGAGGGTATGGCGAAAGCATCAGAAGTGAAGCGTAGTGCGGCTACGATGGCTACGAGATGGCACCAGAGTAGCGCGCGTCGTCTGGGAGGTTTGTCGGTGGTTGTGGCTGCTATGAATCGCGTTCACGCGTCACCCACGCGCTGGCTTTCGTGATCTGCGGCTTAGCGAAGCATTCTCGCCACACTTCTCTCCGTTTGCAACGTTCCGCACAAGACCGACTGTCGGCGCCAGCCGATATATCGTGGAATGAAAACACGTATACAGCTGCGCTCAAATTTCGCCTTAAGGAGTATCGTAAGTGTCGGTAAATATTTTTATTCAAGTAGGTTTTATTTATTTATTTATTTGTATGTTCACTTATTCAGTACTTGCAACGCCAATAAGGCATTACAGAAGGGGGGATTTCATTCGAAATATGAAACTTTATAGAAGGGTATCTGTACGCTGAAAGCGTGGTTAAAAGCATCAACAGATGTAATTAGTTGGACCTTAAGCGGAAGAATATTCCAGGCGCGTGCTCTCTAGACAAAAAAAAAAGAATGTCTGTAAACGTCACATTTAAAAACAAGTTCCTTGACTTTCCAAGGGTGATCCTTTCTTTGGAAAACATACGAAGGTGGTTTCATGTATTTCTCTCTTCTATTTCCAGTGTGGGAATCATATATGCTATAAATGAATTTCAAACGCAGCTTTCTCCTGAGAGTCTTTAGGTCCGACGATAGCGTGATCAGCTTCTGTCATGCTGAATTTTCTGTCATAGTTTACAAAGACAAACGTGGCAGCCCTGTTTTGTATTCTTTCAAGTTTGTTAATTAATTCCGAGGTGTGAGGGTCCCAGAAAACACACGAGTATTGGAGCGTTGATCGTATATGTGTGAAATACAATTGTTTCTTCCGGCCTTTAGGTAGGTGACTGAAATTCCGCCTCAAGAAACTGGACACCGACGTCGCCTTATTCGTTAAGTAATTTCTGTGCCCAGTCTACTACAAATCCGAGGTGAAAAGAAAACCGTAAATATTTGGATTCCTTTGCAGTAACTAAACTAGCCTCAAGGATTCGATACGTGTGCTCTTGGTAGGAGCGCTTCCTAATAAAGGTGACGTGCCTACATTTGCTCACATTTAGCGGCATTTTCCAACGTGCACACGATGTTGCCACAATGTCCAAATCATTTGCAAAGCTACGTGTTCACTGTGATCGTTAATGACTCTGCATAAGAGACAGTCATCGGCAAACATCTGAAACGTTGACTTGATGTTATCCGTAATGTCAATAATGAACAGTAGGAATAAGAGTGGCCCCACTTCTGATCCTTGGGCTACCCCGGAAGTGACTGGGGCGTTGACCGAAGAAAAACCGTTCAGAACAGACTGCTGCCAGAAAGACAGATATTCAGCAGTCCATTTGAGCATATTTTCATCTTCATTATAAGCTCTTAGTTTTCATATAAGTAAGCCATGCGCAACAACATCAAACGCCGTGCGAGAATCCATGAAAACACACTCAATAACTAGCCGCCTGTCAACAGCCAGAGCCAAATGATCTGTGAATTCTACCAGCTGTGTAGCACATGAAAATTCGCGACGAAATCCGTGCTGTCTGCCATTTAAAAGATTATACTTTTCAACAAGCGACATTATAGAAGAACAGATTACATGCTCCATTAATGTTACTACATTATTATCTATTGTTAACGACACCGGTGTGTAGTTCTGAACGTTGTTGCGTGGCCCACTCAGGGTGGTACAGGGTCTAAATATGCGAACTTCCAGCCATGGGGTAAAGCAGCATCGTTTAAAAAATATTGAAATAACCGAGAAAGTTACAAACTTACAAACCTTGAACAGTGCTTGAGAATTGCAGCCGGGATGTCATCAGGACCGCTGGCTTTGCTCTCCTTTATATCATATAGAAATCGATGAACACCCATTATCGAAAAAGACACCGCGGGCATGCGATATACTTAAATCGGACGCAAAACTTCAATATCGTGCGTGTTACTAGGGGCAAACACAGACGAAAAGTAATGAGCAAAACAATCTACTTTGAATTCGTCATTGTGAATAATGGTTCCATTGTATTGTAAGGCAGGGATAGTGCTATCCCCTCTTCCATGTCGGTGGACGTACTTCCTGAACTCTTTCGGGTCCGCTACAAATTTTTGCCCGAGGTTGGGAAAGTAAGCCTTCTTTGCAAAATCCTTTATGTGTTTAAAATTACATTTTATTTGACTCAGCAGAGCAAAATGAGCGGGAAATTGATTTCTCTTGTAGTTAGTATATACCAGTTTCTCACTGCGAACCAGAGAACGTAACTCAGCATTGAACTAGTGTTGATCCCGGGTGCGCCTAATTGACAGGACCCGACACAGCCGAAACACTTTGCTTAGATGGTGCAGGTTTTCCTTAAGTTCCACAATTCCCCTATGGTCATTTCATCAGCGAGAGTATCAAGTGTTGGGAAGTAGGCTTCTAATGCCCAATTGATTGCCAGTAGTTCGCTTTACTATAAACAACGATCAATCTTGGCAGTTTCCTTGGGACAAGAACATCTTCAACGAGAACGTCAGCTACCACAATTTTATGATCACTAATTCCGGGCTAAACTTGCACATTTGACACAACCTTTGGTGCATTGCATAGCAACAAGTCGAGAACATGACCTGTACCGTCCCCGCGTGAAGCATCGCAAACATGCCTTCCAAGTTTGAAGTGATCTAAAATGTCAAAAAAATGCAGAGCACATGCTCTCTTTGCTTAAATGTTTAGGGTTGTTGTATGACCAGTGAATATCAGGCAGATTAAGATCACTACTAAGAATATTGTGATCACTCGTAAGGGTTTTAAAGTAGACATACAAATGCACAAAGGGCTGAGAGGACGCACCAGGCGTGCGATAGAACGAGCCGATTAAAAGCCCTTTTCCATTCTCCCAACGCAATCTACAAAAAACTGTTTTACACTCAGTGTCAAGAAATTCCAGTGGCACACATGTTATATTGGAATGAATAAGCATAAGGGCACCACCACTGCGAGCATTACGATCGCGTCGAAAGCACTCATATCCTTCAGGAATTCCCTCGTCGTTCGAAGTACTTGGCTCAAGACATGATTTTGTACCCAACACGATACTTGGCTCAAGCGATCAAAGGAGAAAGTGGAAGTTATATATTTTATTTTTCATGCTCAGTAGTTTCTCAGCAAAACACTTATGGTCCTTTTGACATCAGGTGCATCGCGAGGTCATATCTGAATGTTTTCAGTCCTGATGTCCCACTGCAGCCTGTTCGCCTGAAATGCAGTATGTCATACTTCAGTTTAGCCTTTGTGCCCTGTTGGGCCCTTTCGTCAGCGTATGCATGCAACATTTTGCGCTTTTCTCGGCCGGTGCGTTTGAAATCGTCGGATATGCCGAATACTGCCCCTTTCAGCATGTGAGCCCTTGTAAGAATTGATTGGCGTTCCCTGACCGAAGAGCACTCAACAAGCACAGGGTGTTTATTTTCGGAGCAGAACATGCCTTTACGATGGCGCGAGCCAAACCCACAGAAGACAAACTAAGAAGTTTGTTGCACAGATTGACAACCAATTCCTCTGATTTCACTACCGCCTCGCCACTATCCGCGTCGCTCAAGCCGTAAAAAACAAGATTGTTCTGTCTGTCTTTTTTTTCTGGATCATCAGTCTTGATTACAATACTTGACAACGCGGTATAGCCCTGACGTTACTGAACTTCAACAGTATTCAGACAAGCATGCATTGTATCTATGTTTTCAAAGCTCCTTTTAAGTGACGAAAGCCGGGTTTTCAAAGCAGTTACCTCAAAAGTGAACTGAGTTTGTTTTGCTTCAGTTGATGTCAACTTCGACAATATCGCAGCTTGACTACTAAGGAGTTCTTTGAAATTACCAGAACCAGGGCCTCGATTCAATTCAACGTCCCCGCCACATAACAATAGGAACAAAAAATAAAATTCAGGATTTCGCAAAAACCAAAAGTGACCCCTCACACAAACATTTTTCAGTAATAGAGAATTCAGGCCCCGGCTAGAGCACATAACGAAAAATGCTTGGGGTGGTACCGGCAATACAAGACAATAGCTTTTAAGCGAACGGTGAAGGGGACCAACCTGCATGAGCAGAACAACGTTGATAAGGGCTATCGTCATGTTGCCCGTTTCACGCCCTGCTGTCCAAGTGGGGCCGCTGGGAATTTGTAATCGAGGGTCAGCCCGGCCAAGGGCACAGAGTGCGCAGCTGAATACGCAAGAAATCCAAATTCGGCATCGGCCAAACACACTTGGGGATCCACGGCATGCAGAGTCTCCCCTGTCCTGTTATAATCCAGCGCTGGGCCAACTTCACCGAATAACGGAGCTGATGAAGGGACTGACGTCGAATAAATGCTCAGCAGCATAACCTGCATGAGCAGAACAAGGTTGATAAGGGCCACCGTCATGTTGCCGGTTCCATGCCCATTCGCTTTTTTACTCGCATGTCACGCGCCGAGGTTTTCTTCATTCCCGCGGACTTTGCATAAAGAACCTTCTTTCTTTCTATCTTTTTCCTTTCCACATAGGTCGATCCGGGTGATAGAGCAGCGCATGGTGCAATGTGGTTAATTTTCGACTATATTGGTGCGTCTTACTCCTGTACCGTTCGTTCCACGTACTCTGCGACTAGTTCACGTTTTTTGTCTTCTTAAGACCCAACTATTATACTTTTTTGCAACTCGCTAAGACGCTTTGGGGGCGCGAAAGAGCTGTTTTTGACAAAGAGGCCAGATAGATACTAAGATCTCCCGTATGACGCCGCCAAAGAAGATATCGTCTTGACAAATTAACCGATCATTACGATACTCCCTAATGCGAAATTTTAGTGTAACTCTATACGTGTTTTCATTTCGCGATATATAGGCTGGCGCGGACAACCTGTCTCGTGCGGCACGTTGCACACCAAGCGAAGTGGGTTGTGACTGTCTGGCTAATCAGGAAATCGCGAGAGGTAGCGCGTGGGTTACGCTTGGACGCGACTCAACGTTGTACGCGACTCAACGCCGCAGACAGACTTCTATTCATGTAGCGCTTTATTTCCATATACGGTATCGGTGGACGCGCTCGCCGTATGCCATCGGTGAACAGACGACGGCGCGCTACTCTCGCGCGATCTCGCAGCGGGCGTCATCACAGAGCCCGTCTTGCGCGGCACTACGCTTTTCTTCTCATGCTTTCTTCATATCCTCGCCCTCCTCTTTCCTCCTCGCGCTCTCTTCGCTGTCGCCGTCTTTAATCACCCACTGCGCTCCGCGTTCGCTCTTTCATCCTTTGCTGTGCTCGTTCGCTTGGTTACGCCGAGGAACGCTGACGAGGGACGCCGACACTAAATGCAGGAACGGGCGCCTAAGAGTTGCTCTTTAAAATATTGGTGGTCATTCCATCGCCGTTTGCGTCATACTTTTGTCGTAACTGTTGACATGATGTGTTAGACAGTGCACCGACAGATGCTCCACGTTATTAGTTCTTATTCGTCATGTCACTAGGGAGGATCTGTATATGCATTTTTTCAGCCACATAAGCACATTGCGTTTTACTATGAAATGTCTCGATGTTGCTCACATACCATGTATATTGTGACGCAGCAATTATCACGACGTTTATTACGTGTCGGAGATGCGGCGCACCGACCACGCCCACAGGACGAATCACGCTTAATAGAAAGCCCCACAAGCGATGATGAAGAACGACGCCATGTGAAACCCACATGATGATGCTCATGTACAGATGACAAAGAATAGCTTAATAAATCTCTACAGTAATGTCCCCTCGCGTGAGAGCGGCCGTCCAGGCCACAATTCAAAGGGGCGGCGAACGCCTTGTAAAAGGCTTCATACAGGAAACGTGGACAACCTTATCAGCGCGGCAGCGGCGGTCATTTGGAACAATAACTGATGTCACGAAATAGTTAACCGGAGAGGTCTACTGCAAGACTTTGTAGGAGCCGATGAACCAAAGCTTAAACTTGTCACACAAGCCAGGAGTACGAACTGGTGACCACAGTAGTACGTCCTCGCCAGGGCAGAAGCACACGACGCAACAGGCGTCGTAATGCTCGTTGCTGTCCTGTTGCCGTGCTTTGGTGTTGATGCGGGCGCGCTGACGACAATGCAGAATGCGGGACACATATTCTTCACAGGAGTATGGACATCGATTAACAGTTGGTGCGAAGAAAGAGACGTCAAGACAGTAAGAGGGCGAACGACCATAGACGAGGTAGAATGGCGAGTAACCCGTCGTGCGTTGAACGGTGGTGTTATACGCAAAAGTCACGAATAGCGAAATTCCGTCGCAGTTTCTATGCTCTGGTTCGATTGTCATGGATAGCATGGCTGACACCGTGCGATCAAATCGCTCTGTTAAGCCATTGGTTTGCGGATGGTAAGTGGAGGTAGTCATGTGGGCGGTTCGGGAGGCTCTGAGTACTTCGTTAACGAGTTGCGAGAGGAGTGCTTTTCCACGGTTGCTCAGGAGGACACGAGGAGCACCGTGACGCAGTATTAAGGCTTGAAGTATGAATGTAGCAACTTCAGCGGCTGAGGCAGCACTCACACAAGCTGTTTCGGCGTAGCGTGTCAATTGGTCAACAGCTGTCACACCATAGTTTACCGGTGAGAGTCACAGGAAGAGGACCATACAGGTCAATGCCAACGACTTCAAATGGTTGCGACTGACACAGAAGCGGTTGCAGTTGTCCGCTTTGAGCTGATCTCGGGAGCTTTCGACGCTGACATAGGGCCCAAGAAGCCACATACCTTGCTACACTGGCGGACAAGCCAGGCAGTAGAAGCGGCCTGTGATGCGATCATAGGTTTTCTGGAAACCAAGGTGACCAGCAGTCATGTCGCGGTGAGAAGCCTGCAGGACATGAGCACGTACAGAGCGTGGCAGGACAGGAACCCAGCGTTGACCGTCAGGGTGGTAGACATGGTGCTACAGAACGCGGTTGTCAATCTTAAAGTGCGTCAGCTGTCGACAAAGGCGGGCGTTAGGTGGGCGTGATGCTCCATGAAGGCGGTCTGTGATCCGCCGACAGTAAGAGTCGGCAAGTTGATGAGATTGGAAGAATCTGTTGTCGTGTGGAGCCGTATCGTCTACAGTCGCCAACGAGAAAGCTTGTCACGAAAGGTAGTTGGAGGTCCATTGCATGGTATCGTAGGGAGCGGACAGCGAGAAAACGCGTCTGCATCCTGGTGTTTTTACCGCACTTGTAGGCAATAGTAAAGTCGTATTCTTGCAGACGAAGAATCCACCGACCAAGTCGTCCAGATAAGCTCTTCAGCGTTGAAAGCCAGCATAATGCATGATGGTCTGTAACGACGGTAAAATGGCGGCCGTGAAGATAAGGTCGAAAGTTGCGCACAGACCAAACGATAGCTAGGCATTCTTGCTCCGTTATGGTGTAATTATTTTCGGCATTTGTCAGTATGCGACTTGGGTACGCGATGACCCTCTCACATCAAGTATCGTCTCGCTGTAGGAGAACGCCATCAACGCCGTGGCCACTAGCATCCGTTTGCAAGAGGGTAGGAGCAGCTTCATCGTAATGGCGAAGTACTGGTTCAGATGTGAGAGCGCGCTTCAGATGGGCGAACGCTGATTCACATTCGGGAGACTACACAAAGGGAACATTAGAACCCAGTAATTTGTGCAGAGGTGACGTTATTGAGGCGAAGTCTCGTATAAATCAGCAAAAATTGGAAGCGAGGCCTAGGAAACTATACAAATCTTTGGTCTTTTTGGGACGAGGGAAGTGCCGAGCTGCCAAAACATTGTCAGCATCAGGACGAATGCCGTCTTTGCTCACAATGTGACCCAATACCTTGATCGTCTTGCTCGCAAAACGACATTTTTTGCTGCTTAGCTGAAGTCCAGCGTTGGCAAAGCACGTGAGGACTTCATCCCGACGTTTCAGGTACTGAGAGAAGGTTGACGAGAAAACAACAATATCATCCAGATAGCACAAGCAAGTCTTCCACTTCAGGCCACGAAGAACGGTGTCAATCGTGCGCTCGAACGTTGCGGCCTGTCTGTCATTTAGAAGATTATACTTTTCAACATGCAACATTATAGAAAAACAAATTACATGCTCTATTATTTTGCGTGGGGTACTTGTTAACGACACCAGTCTTTAGTTCTGAACGTTGTTGCGCGGCCCACTCTTATGTACAGGCTCTAAATATGCCAACTTCCAGCCACGGAGTAAAGCAGCGCTTAAAAAATATTAAAAAAGAAGAATGCCCATAGAGATTCGCAAGTCTTCTTAGAAAATGCATGGCGGAGTTCTAGAAGGCGTGGGCCAACTAAAATTTGGGATGGCCAACTTGAAATTCGGAGTTCGGTTAACTTGAAATTTGAGTGTGCGCCAACTTAAGTTTGGTGGTGAGCTAGCTTGAAATTTGCAAGTGGGCCAACTTGAAATTTCTGGGTAGGTCAACTTGTAATATGGGGTGGCCAACTTAAATGAGGGGGTGCGGAAACTTAAAATTTGGCGGGGGGGGGATGGGCCAACTTGAAATTTGTACGTGGGCTAATTGAAATTTGTGGGTAAGCCAAGTTGAAATGTGGGGGTCGGCCCCCCATGTTAGGGCGTGAGTTAACTTGAAATTTGAGGGTAGCCTTACTTAAATTTGGAAGTGGGTCAACTTAAATAGGGGTGCGCCAACGTGAAATTTGTATGTGAGCCAATTGAAATATGGGGTGGGCCAACTGAAAATTTTGATGTGGGTCAACTTAAGTTTGGAGGTGGGTCAACCTGAAATGTGGGGTTGGGCAAATTTGAAATTATAGGATGATCCAACTTAATTTGGGAGCAGGCTAACTTGTATTTGGGGCTGGGTCAACGTGAAATTTGGACGTGGCTAATTAAAATTTGGGGGTGGGCTCACTTGAGATTTTGGGGTAGCCCGATGTCCAACCGAACGCTACTGAGCGTCCTTAGAGTCATGAACACCTCGCGGGCAAGCAAGCGCTTTGAGACGCTCGGTGCCTTTTCTCTTGGCCTTACCGAGGCGCAGTCAGAACGCAGGCGAGAGGTTTTGGGGACAAGGAATGCGCGCATAACAAAAGCTTACGACAGCGACACCGACGGTCACATGGCATCGCGGCGATGCATTCTCTCCTTAGGTGACGCCTCACGCGCTACTGCGGTGGCGGGTGTTCCCTTTCGACCGCTGTGCTCCGTCGAGGTGCGCTCGTGCGCGGCGTTCCGGCTCAATTGGTACGATTGCATTTATGGGGGCCGGATGAGGCGAGAAAATGTCGCAATCGTCTACTAAAGCCTAAGCATTCTTTGCCGCCGGAGAGGTCATGGATAAACGCGAATAATCTAGGGAAAGCAAGCAAGTAAAACTAAGCAAGAAAGCAGTCACAGCTTAGCCAACAATGCCTATGCATTCCTGCAGAATTCTCAGAATTTCTACCGATTTTATGTATATGGGGATGATGTGCAGATAGGTTTTATATTATGTAACTTTTGTTATACCATTCTGCAACACGCAGTGCCTTAAAAATGCTGGACTCAGGCCGCAACTTCGATATTCGCCTGGCGGCAGGTGCCTTCAGGATATGCCTTGTGGAAAGCCTGTATGTTGTGTTGAACAAGTGATCCCTACACGTCCAAAGAACATATTTAGGTCGCTCCTGCATGAAGGTAAAATTAGATATCGAATGTGCATGGGATTTAGGTATTTGCGGCTTGTCCACTGCCAGATGTCATCATAACCGCCCAGATATCAGAGCTTTGTTCCCACGCTTGGAACCAATGACAGAACAAACAGAAGCCCGCCTTTGAGAAAGGTTCTTATAGGGTCCCCATCACTTTCCACTGTCTTGGACATGGCACATCATGGAGTGCGGTATCTGTTTTGGCGAAACAACAAAAGATGAACCTCGGACATATGCACTCGTACTTCCTTGAATTTCAGGTGAAGTACTCCTGCGCAGAATTTTATATTTATGCTTCAGAGTTACCCACTGCTATGACCTATGCAGCTCATTGGACGGCGTTTTTGGCTTTGAGCGCTCTAAATCAAAATACAATTATTTTCACTGCAGAAGCTTACGTGATACGTTCCGCTGTGAATCATATCAAGCAAATAGAGATCTCAAAAGATCTACAGTACTCACAGGCTCACAACTGTTGTACGAGCCTTAGTGAGTTTCCGGAAGCATAAGTAATAAAAAAACGCTACGTCAGTTGCTCTTATCGACACAGAAATAAACATACCTATACCAATCGCAAAGCTCAAGTCCTTCTTACGCAAAGAGTTGAGCAAATATTGGCAACAGTAGTGGGTCACTTGATCAGCCAAAATTAGGGCACTCGATATCCTGAAGGCCAGAGGCAAGAAAGTGCTTCTTTGTAGACTAAAAATAATGGCGCATACGTACACTACGTACTCTTACTTGCGAAATGGAAGCAATTCTCCGACATGCAGCTGGTGCGACAATAGTCTGCCAGTTCTCGATGTTCTTCTCCAGCGTCGTGAAATAGAATTAAGAGAAAAAATATTTCCCTTCCGCGTATCCTGAACAGGTTTTTTTCTGCTCAAAGAATCGCTTTTTAATTTTAAATCAACATTGACCTTTTTAGCGGAAACATGCATACTAAAGATCATTTGGCCTGAATTTGTAGTACACCCCCCCCCCCCCCTCGAGGTTGTACTTGCAATGTAAGCATTTTTGTAGAGCTCTTGCCTTCCAGCAATTGAATTTAATTGCTTTGTTTTGTTTAGACACTAGTTTTACTGCCACATATAAGTTTTACTAAGTCATCAATTTCTAACTAAACCTTTATGGTCGTATTGTCATTATCCCTTTCTGGCGCCAATTAATTCTGTCCATTGAAAATTTAGTATCGTCATATTTTATGTACCTTTTAAATTCATGAAAACTGTACAGCTGTAGAACAAATTAGGGATTTTAACTTTTTCAGCGTGTTTCATGAAGTTCACTAAATGTGGACTGCATGCGAAAACTAATTATAGGAGCATCAGATACAAGGTATTTCATGTCTAGCATACTTGGAAGGAACCTAGTCAGACACTTGAAATGAGTGCCTAATGACAAAGATTGTGAAAACAGCGAAGGCATACTGACACTGCGAGGGCAAAGATCCAGTCATCAAACTTCCAACTCATTTTGCTAACAACCGTTACACTTATTACTCATACCCGCAGCACAAGTCCAATCAAAAGTGTTTCATGATGTTCGTGGCATATTCTAATTTTTTTGTATTTCAATAAGTGGTTTTAATTTTGACGTAATAGCTTCGTCTGCACAATTGTCCACATAGCGCCTCAAGAGGTTTTTTTTAATACTTGTACAGTATACGGAATTTACTGTGACTGATTTTAAGGCCTTTTCATATCCGCGTTACTTCTCCCGTTTGGAATTTCTTTTCCCAATTCATTGATTACTACTCACGAAGTGCCACGGCGCTGTTTGGTCATATCTGGCCCTTGCACCAAAAATAAACGCCACATAAATCAAGCCAGAATCCAGGATACCGAGAACGTGCGCAAGAAATGAGAAACAATAAGTGCAACGAGTAGGCACTGTCATCTGATGTAGAGTATGCTTATGAGAAAAGATGCATTAAGTCGGAGACGCACAGTGGCTCAAGCAGACATGGTAAGAACACGTCACAGTGCCCGGCACCCACGCTTACAGGCAACCATGACGTACTTTGGAGTGACAGGACCCTCAGATGAACTTTACAATTCTTCGCTCATAAACTCTGACGATACAACAACGGCAGTGTGCCATGTATTACATTCTTTTGCATTTTGTCTATTTGCATTTCCACTCTTTGTGGTCTTTCTAAAAATACGTATTTTGACTATACAGTGACCTTCTTGTGGGGACCCATTCGACATGTATTTCTTTACGACTTGTGTTTGTCACTCCGCCTGCTGGCCTTGAGATGAGGATTCTATTGTTAGTCCAATGTTAAAGAGTTTACCAATCCTATCTTACTGTGACCCTTTCTGTAGCTTTCAAAAAGAGAGGCTTTCAAAATGGCGTTGGTTAAGCCTTTTTTATATTACTGATTCAGTGTAGGCTATTAAGAAGCGAAGCGATTGTAACTTCGCTTTACTGCTTAGCAGACTGCGACGCAGAACAGCGCAGAATAGAGGAAGGCTAGAAGGATTGCACATGCGTATGCACATTAGTCGACGTGAACTTTCCAGGGATGTTGTACTCATCAAGCTCTTTCTAGTGGACGGACGGGGAAACGTCCAGTCACTTCTGTTAAATAGAAGTAGTTCGCAATAAACAAACAGCATTTACACTGCGACAAACAAAATATTTGAGCGCCAACTACATTTTTTAAACTGTAACGGCATGTTCAATATTTTAGGTATGTGAAAGCGTTCGAAATATCCGATGCGAGTTTCTTGCAAGAATATCTCACTTTAGCAGCAGCGTTCGCGCTGAAATACCGTCGTATTGGCGGCTCAGCTAAAGAAGGAAGAATTGACTGATTATTGTCCTTCTATTTACAGCTTGTAGACCCTGGAGCGCAACAATCCCTCGAATGCGATGGTCGAATCGTATGGACCGACTCTGAATACTACAGAGGCCTCGAAGCCCTAATCAACGAGACTTCGTAAGAAGCCAAGCATGCATTTTCTTTACATAACATACTTAGTTATGCTAGTTTTGTGTACTGCATAATGTCCCAACCGACTAACAAGCTTGTCGTTGCGTCGACGCTGATATGCATTGTCAAAGTAATAAATAAGAGTTATGCTTCTCTCCAGATATTATACCTATACGCATGAGAAAATACACGTTTTGCGTTGCTGTCGTTGTGTATAGTGTGCTGGCCGATATCCACTATCCCGCAGCGTTTGTGCAACTATATACCAGTGTCTGACTTGCACTAGTCGTCTAAGTTGATCAAATTCGGAAGTTGACCTCTATCGGCGCCTGCAGGGCAAACTTATGTGTGTCTTCAAGCGACGTCTATGAAGTTCTAGTGACCGTGGTTTAGTCATTTGAGATTAATTTTACCTTACTTTGTGACACCAAGACGTATTATATGAATGTTTGTTTTAATTTATGCAAAGATGGAGAAGGTGCGATGGAATGCCGAAGCTACCTAATTTTGTAGAACTTTATGAAACGGAAATGTCTACCCGAGCACCATTTCGCGTTCTCTGCGCAATATATTGCTGCTTTTCGGCTAGGCTTGTATGTACTCTTTGCCCTGTTACTATCACGATGACCTTATATTTTAGACAAGTCGGTCATGTCATTCACGCATAATGCCTAAAACACGATACGTCTCGCACTCTTCTCCTCGGCATCTATGCAGAAAACTGGTTCTCGTCAACATGATACGATTCCGAGTAATCCTCCGGTTTTCGCTCTTCGGCCAGCGGGCGACGTCGCTGGCGCAGCTCTACTATCGCTACACGCACTTCATGAACGAGCCGCCGCACGTTGAGATTCGCTGCCTGGACGCGATGGAGTACGTGTGGCGGCCATACTACGTGGATTTGCTGCGCCGATTGCACGTGTCCGAGCATGGCGACATCGATCCGAAGGTCGCAAAACAGGTTGGGCTCTTGGCAACTGATGAGGGTAGCTACGTGGCTTCGTTGGTATGGCGTCTTCTACTTTGTTGCGGCGCAAGCTCCACGAGAGGGTCACAGAAAGGCACATTTGACACAAAGCGCTAAACGCAGCGCTGTGTGTTTGTGAAATGTGCTTTCCCGTGTCCCCGTCGCTCACATTGTGCTATGACAAAGTGGAATATTTTACTAACAGTTTAATTATGCCATAGACCCTCAAATGAACTCACCAAATCACAGAGAGCGAATAAGAGATAAGTAAGCTGCAGGGATAGAGAACGCAATAAAGCAAAGTAACGATTGCACATAGAACACAAGCAATTATAAACGATCTCCACTTGTTTTGTTCACTCGTGACGTAATTACCACAGCAACAAACATTCTTTTTGCTGCTCTTCTAATGCACTTTTCCGATGTGCGAAGTAAGGAAATTCAGCTGCGCTTTTATGATGAGACCGACATTCCTTTGTTTTAGCTCGTGACTACATTGGTATAATGCAGGTTACAACATGCCATAGCGAATATAAGCGCTCGGAATGTCACAGGTTTAAATTATTCGTTATAGCAGAGCAGAAACCGCTGCAATGCCTAATAGAAGCAATAGCCGCGGTGGCGATAGACAGTGGCTATATGCCACTGTCTGTGGCATATAGGACATAAGTAGGCGATCTCAGTTATCGTATAACAATCTCCCGCCAGTTGGTGTGCGATTGTTAGTAGAAGAAAGCAGTGAAAACGCACTTGTACAAAACTTTTAAGTGAGCGGTACTAAAACCGGAGTGGTCAATAATGATAAGGTGACTGTCGGAGTTTTCCGATGGTAAATGCAATCAACTATCTCACAGGGCGAAATGCTATTAATGCCATCTGCGGTCATTCACCATTTCATAGATTATAGAGTGCGCCGCATTCTAGAATAGCCTGCACGAGTTTATGCTGATTTGAGAAAAAAAAAGCACTCGGGATGTGGATATACTGACGCTACTGCAAAAGCGCTCAGGACAAAAGAAAGTGGGCAATGGCCCTCCAGAAGATGAGCTGCCAAATATTTGTTAGCCTGGCTTGTTGGTAACATGGAAAAACACAGCTCAACAGTGCGAGAGCCGGAGCGCAGGAGTAGAGCGCACGGATGACGAGAAGTCTCGTTGTCAAAGCAACGGCAATTGTCGATAGGGTTCACAGGATTTTCCCTCCTTCAGATATAGAGAGCATATTAGCAACGGGCTTCTGTGGCCGTGGAGAGAGTGGAATAAATTTGTTGGTTCCCCAAATATAGCAATTAATGAGAGAGTGAGGTGCGGAACGGTGTTTCACATAGCGGGCAACATTGATGAAGTCTACTGTAATAAATGACATGGTAGCAGTCGTCGTAATAAAGATGGATAGAAGGTATAGCATAAAGGTAGTAGAAGCCTACGTTCCAACCTACAGTTACGATGATGAAGAAATATAACAGTTTTATAAAGATGTAGAATTAGCGATAAGAAAGGTGCAAACTCAGCGTACTGTAGTCACCCGCGACTTCAATGCAAAAGTGTGGAAAAAGCAGGCTGGGGAACAAACAATTGTAATCTATGGCATCGATTCTAGGAACGCTAGAGCATAGATGTTCGTAGAGTTTGGAAAGGAACAGGCTAGAAATAATGAATACCTTCGTCAGGAACGCAGTGACAGGAAGTGAACCTTGAAAAGCCCCAGTGGCGAAACAAGAAACGTAATAGATTTCATACGCTTCGCTTATCCCTGCATAGTCGGGATGTACGTAGAAGTGTTAGGTAGGGTAAAGCGCAGTGACCTTTGGTTAGTGAGGACTATGATTTCTCTGGATTTAAAGAGAGAAAGGTCAAAATTAGTCATCAAGAAATAGGTCAACCTAGATGCAGTAAGGATAAAAGCAAACGAATTTAGACTGGCGCTCGCAAACAAATGTGCAACTTTAGAACAGGAAAATGAAGGTAACATAGAGGTAATGAATGAAACGGTAACTAGGCTGATATCCGAAGGAGCAATTGAAGTGGGAAGTAAGGCACCAGGCCAACCAGTAGGTAAGCTCTCGCAAGCACAAAGGGCCTAATAAGGAAATGACAATGCATAAAAGTGCCCAACTCTAGAGCTCAGATAGGAATCCCTAAGCTGTCAAAACTGATCAACAAGAAAGTAAGGGATATTCGAAAGGATAACGTGGGAAAAATTGGGGAAGCAGTACAAAATAGTCGCAGCATGAAATCAGTGAGAAAAAAATTTACATAGGACAAGACAAGATGTATGCACTGAAGGATATGCAGGGTAATGTCATCACCAATTTCGATTATATAGTAAAATTAGCAGAAGCATTCTATACTGACCTGTACAGTAGCCAGAGGTGCCATGCTACCTTTATTCGAAGTAGCGATGAACAGGATAGAGAGGCTCTTTCTGTAACTATCGATGAAGTTAAAAGGGCCTTGCAGGACATGAACCGCGGATAAGCGGCAGGAGAAGATGGAATACCAGTCCATTTCACAACTACGTCGACACTTTTGAGCCAAAAAAGCACATGTGAAACGAATCTGTGGATGACAAGAGACCTTGTACGAATTGGGCGAAAACTAAAGAAAGTAAGAAAGCAACATAAAGCACGACCCTCAAAGGCAAACGTCGAAAAGCTAACCAACCAGCGTCTACAGATTAAAACTAGTATTTGGAAAGCTAAAGACTATTATCAAAATGTTGTTTTAAAAAGCTATCTTCTGTCATCCCCGGATAAGTTATGGCGGTACTTATTGGCGAAAAAAACCCACATGTCCGATATTTGTGTGGATGGTTTCATACTGACAGATAAACTGCAAATTGCGAATACATTTAACAAGTACTTTTGCTCTGTATTCACAAACGATGATGGAAAGACACCACACATAGCTGTTTTAAATGATATGCCATCCATCGGTGATCTCGACGTAAACGAAGCAGGTGTACTGTCCTTGCTTCTTGATCTTGATATAAAGAAGTCGCCAGGCGTCGACGAAATACATAATGCTTTTTAGGTGAGATACGCAGAATGGTGCGCCAAATATCTTTGCGTTATCTATAATAAATCACTTTCATGTGCAGAAATCCCACGTGATTGGAAACATACAAAATTAATTCCCATCCCAAAATCAGGTGACCATTCATTGCTCCAATCTTACCGTCCTATCTCCCTACTTTGTACTTCATGAAAACTGATAGAACACATAATGTTTAAGCACATCTCAGTCTTCATAGAAAGTAAGGGTCTCTGTGACGCGCGACAGTACGGCTTCCGTCGCGGTAAATCCACCGTAATACAACTATTAGAAACAGTGCATGAAATCGTGGCAGTACTAGACACTCAAGGCCAAATTGACATGGTATTCTTAGATTTTGAGAAAGACTTCGACCGTGTGCCACCAAAAGTTGTTATCGAAGTTGAAACCTATTTTCAAAGACGACCAACTACTTCACTGGATTGAGGCGTATCTTACGGGCAGGCGACAGACAGTCGTTGTTGGTAATGCGAAATCAGACTTATCCGATGTGCAATCTGGAATCCCTCAGGGATCAGTCTTGGGCCCTCCTTTCTTTCTAGATTTTATCAATGATCTAGTGAATAATATACCAGTTAAAATTCGGCTGTTTGCAGATGACTGCGTAATTTATCATGAAATTCACAGCGAGGCACATCAGACGACCCTAAATTCATCTTTATCGGCAATAGCGACATGGTGCTTAAAGTAGCAAATGAGCGTTAACCTAAGAAAAACAGTATGAATGTTCATTACACGCAAAAAGAAGCCGTTACCCTTTGTATACAGCAATAATGGCCATAACTTATCCTCTGTTACAAAATATAAATACCCTGGTTTAGTAATTAGGTTGGACCTTAGTTGGAATAGCCATGTAGCTCACATTAAAAAAAAGCCATGAAGAAGTTCGGATACCTGAGGAGGACCTTGGCTAAATCTACAAGTAATATAAAATTATTAGCATACCAGGCTCTCATCAGACCATTGTTAGAGTACGCTACTCCTGTCCGGGACCCTTACACCCAAGCAAGCGTAAATATCATTGAAATGATGAAGCGGAAATCAGTCAGGTTTATTTTTAATTCCTACCGCCGCCATACATCAGTTAGCGTTTTTTTATAGGGGGCGAAGCTGGAAACCCTAGAGGTAAGACGGTATCGAGAGAGGCTCAAAATGTTATATTTAAGTGATCGGAAGCAGGTAAAGCTAGATAAAAAATTGTATATTAACCCTTAGCCGGCACCCAACGCGTTCATCACAATCATTCAGGTTAGACGAGTATTCGCACTATACCACTTTATTTAAGCAGTCGTTTTTCCCCCGAACCATCCATGACTGGAACGCCCTGCCTGAAATCGTTCTTCAAAGCTCAACCTTATCGTCCTTTGTGCACGCCCTCATTAATCTATGACCCGAAGCGTTTCCCACGATCTCTGTCTTATTGCATATACTATGTGATATAGATCATATCATATCGCCCTTATTTTTTGTGTATAAGCCTTTGTGTAAACATGTGCTGTATTGCAGAATTCTTTGATATCTTTCTTCCTTTCTTTCTTCCTTTTTTGTTGTTGTTTCTTCTTTTTTGCATTGTAACAAGATGACGCTTTGCTTGTTGCCGCCTTTTTTCCTTTCTTTTCTTTCTTGTGTTTCACATGTTAGTAGGTTGTTAAACCCTTATGTAGATCCCACTCCTGACTAGGGCCGCTAAAACAGGCTGGCAGTACGAAATAAATAAAATAAATAATAAATAAATAATTTAATCAAAGCTGGACGTGATATCATGCTTGAAAAGCTTACAGCCCTTTATACGCAAATGCATCACGAAGTGTAAGAGAGAGCTGGAAGAACACCAACATTATACGACTTAAAGAATTATAGGCCCATTAGCTTGCTTTCGGAATTGTATAAATATTCACCAACATAAATTAAAATATAACCAGGTCAGTCAGTCTTGTTCACGGTAAGCTTTTCATCAATAGCATTGCTTACACATGGGACTTTCAGCAGAATGTGCGCAAGAGACTGCGCAATGAACGACTACCTGCCACCAAAAAAGTTGACTGACGCGCAAGGCACCCCGAAATAAGGTTACTGAACTATAATGCACGGAGTATACTGAATAAGGTACAACAGCTTGAATAATTGTCATTGCTTCCCGACGCAGAGCTTATTGCCATAAAAGAAACTTGGTTCCCCAGTGGCGTCAAGGACGATTAGCTATTTCCAAGCACTTACAATGTAATCCGCAATGGTAGAGCAACACGAGGTGGTGGCGTGGCTCTTCTAGAGAAGAAACCACTCAGATATGAAACTGTGCCATCCATAAACGGGCATGAAAGTGTGTGATGCAAACTATTTCTTGGCAATACCATTTTGCTAGTTGGCATTATCTATAGAGCCCCCGGAAGCCCTGTTGAATTGTTGTAAGCGCTTCACCAGCATTTAAATAACATAAGGAATGCCAGAAGTAGAATTATTCTAACAGGGAATTTTAATTTACGAGGTGTTGATTGGGATGCAAAACTTACGGGGCCAGTGGAAAAGCCTAGCGCTGATATAATGTTCGAGCTTATGCTTAAGCATAACTTTCTTCAGCTAGTGCATGAGCCGACCAGGACACAGGGGCAAAATAAATCTGCGCTGGATTTGTTATTTTTGACTAACGGAGCATTGAATTATAATGTCGACATGGAGGATGGCGTAACAGATCATAAAACAGTAGTAACAATTTTAAGTGTAGGAAACACGCAATTAGAAAAATATCCCTCTGTATATGTGTATAATTTTAATCGGGCTGACGACACGTTGATTATCGGCTACTTAGAACGTGCTCTTGATAATATGCCGGTTGATAATGACATAAATAGGCTTTGGCGATACTTTGTATCAGTTGTTCGCGCCTGTTTAGAAAAATGCGTGCCCAAGAAAATCGAGCGCATAGGAAAACCCAGTCCATGGGTAACCAGAAAGATTATTCATTTAAAACAGCGACTGAATCGTGCACGTAGAAGGATGCCAAGACGATGTGCAGAAATAGCCAGTGTCAGTATGCAAGTTAGAAAAGAATTAAAAGACGCGAAGGCGGCATTTTTTTCTACAACACTGGTGGATTACTTGCAAAATTGTGGAATTACTTATCTGGTTCTACGTGCAACATTAATGAAATGAAGGTAGACGGAAATGTCTGCACTAAACCAGCTTTGATCGCACATGCTTTTAACAGTATGTTTAACTCTGTATTTAACTCTGTATTAGCTAGGCACCCCATAAATGCGAGCGATGATTTGTTGCTGTGTGAAGATAGAAATGATATTGAACTTTCTCGAGAAGGCATTCTAGCATTGTTGTTATAACTGGATGCCAAAAAATTCTATGGCCCCGATGAGATACCCAATGAGTTTTTAGGGTGTTATTGCGAATGGACATCACATTTTTTGTCTACAATTTTCGCAATGTCATTTCGTATCGTATGTATGCCAGAAGATTGGCTATTTTTACCTATTTTTAAAGCGGGCATTAAGTTATTGTCGAAAAACTATCGGCCAATTTCCATTACATGCTCCGCGTATAAAATGTTAGAACACATAATATCGAAGCATCTGGTTGAATATATTGAAAATAACACCTTATTCTACAGCAAGCAGCATGGGTTTTGCCAACGTCTGTCAACAGTGACGCAGCTTTTTGAGGTGTCTCATGCTTTCGGCGTCGCAATTATCAACAAAGAACAAATTGATGTTATAGCAATTGATTTTTCGAAGGCTTTCGACCGCGTGTGTCACACAAAACTTATTGAGAAATTGTATAAACTTGGAGTTAATACACAAATTATGACATGGATCCATGCGTACCTTAGAAATAGAAAGCAATATGTTCAAATAGCAGGCGAAAGATCATCCTCCTTACCCGTTTTATCTGGTGTGCCACAGGGTTCGGCTTTAGGACCAATTTTGTTTCTATAATATGTAAATGACATTGCTAATGACTTGCATCCTAACATTGAACTGTGTCTATTTGCGGATGATTGCCTTATTTACTGTCGCGTTAAGAATGTCCAGGATCATGTGTTGTTGAACAAATGCTTGCAAAGAATTTATGACTGGTGTGTTACGTGGGACATGAAAATTAATTTCGGTAAATCAGCTTACATGACTGCTTGACATCACAGCTGCTTGGCCTTACAGCTGCATGACGTCATGTCATGACTTCGTCATGACATGTCGCAATTAGCTTACAAAACCCCGTTGCTTTTTTCTTACAGAATAAATAATAGCCCACTTCAACATGTTAGTAAGCTTAAGTATCTCGGGGTCACAATCACGCACAATTTGAATTGGAACGCACACATAGAAAATATGTGTGGTTCTGCTCAACGCAAACTCGGTCTGTTAAGGCGAAAGTTGAAAGATGCTGCACCCGAGGTAAAGCTCAAGGCGTACAAAACAGTTGTACTGCCGACACTGGAATACGCATTTATAGTCTGGGATCCGCACCAAGTGGGCTTGACAAGTAAACTGGAACGAATTTATCTTTAATGGTTTATCTTTGATGCTTATCAAAGGACGCAGTCTGTAACTGCGTTATTATCTGGTGCCGGTTTGCCCGAACTCGTAACGCGCAGTAATATAGCCAGGTTGAAATTCTTGTACCAAATGTACAACAATAGATTCAATTTGGACTCCAGACTATACTTGCGTCCCCCTGGACGAGTGTCCCCACGTACAGGTCACCCCATGCTGTAATTCCCCATGTGCCGCGCGTTGATGCCTTCAAATTTTTCTTTCTTGTGAAAACTATAGTCGATTGGAAGAAACTTTACCCACATGTATTTAAAGAACTAAATTATGGGGTTTAACGTGCCAAAACCACTTTCTGATTATGAGGCATGGCGTAGCGGAGGACTCCGGAAATTTTGACCACCTGGGGTTCTTTAACGCGCACCTAAATCTAAGTACACGGGTGTTTTTCGCATTTCGCCCCCATCGATATGCGGCCGCCGTTGCCGGGATTCGATACCGCGACCTCGTGCTCAGCAGCCTGACGCCATAGCCATTGACCAAGCATGGCGGGTAGATGTATTTATTGAAACGCACACAACTGAATCATTTGAGCGTAAACTGTCATGTGTTTGCTGAATGCATTGTTTGTTTATTGCGGAACTGGTGTTGCGTGTTTGTGGAAAATTCTTTTTCCCCACCACTGTAACAGCCCGTAAGGGCTAACAGTATTGGAAATAAATAAAATAACACTTCAATCAACCAAGTGAACAGGCTGGCTTCAGGAAGGGATATTCTGCAATGAATCACATTTGTATTGTTAAGGGGAGAAAAGACACTTGACAATATATTTACAACATATATACAACGGGCAGAGGACAGGCATGCAAGATGGAGCCCGTGTGCGCGACTATCGGCGATCGTTGTCTTCGTCAGTCCTCTCATCATCGTTCGCTACTGCAGCGCCTCGTAGCATGACCCCCGGCGGCGAAGGCGCCGTCCCGGCACTTTGTAGGTTTCAGTGGTATCGCTTCAGTCGGGAGGCGTGAACAATGTCAGAGGAGTATCGCGGTGGGGAGGTATCGAGAGAATGTAACTCGTAGGTCACGTCTGTCACTTGACACAAGACATGGTATGGGCCTGAGTAAGGGCGAATTCAGCTTCTCACAACGACCAACTCGCCGTGCTGGTTGCCAAAGAAGCACGATATCACCAGGGTTAAAGTGGGCGTCGTGGTGACGAGCGTCATATATACGTCCTTGCTTTTCCGGGGAAGGGGTCAGGCGCAGACGTGCAATCTCACATGCCTCGGTAGCTCTAGAAGTGGCATCTCTGGCATATTCTGACGTTGTATCGGAAACGGCTAGGAGGATCGTGTCAAATGGTAGCACAGGGTCTTATCCATACAAGAGAATAAAGGGAGAGAAACGAGCAGAATCATGGCGGGACGTTCTGTAGGCGAATGTGACGAACGGCAGAGCAGCATCACAGAACGGCAAAGAGACGTACATAGCAAGCATTTCTGTAATAGTTTTATTGAGCCGCACCGTGAGGTTGTTGATCTGAGGTGGATACTCCATTGTAAACCTGTGCTGTGTAGCGCAGGTCTTCAATATGCCATGGACAACCTGTGAGAGAAAGTAGCGGCCCCGGTTAGTAAGGCGTTGTCGTGGAGCGCCGTGGTGAAGTATCACTGCGTCGAGAAGGAAGTGAGCGATGTCGGTTGCTCAACTGGTCGGGAGAACCAGCGTGATCGCGTACCGGGTGGTGTAGCCCCTAGCAACTTCTATCCACTTGTTCACCCTAAGCTATAGAGGAAAAGGGCCAAGGAGATCAAGACCAATTCGAAAGAATTGCCCAGATTGTATTTCAATGAGCTGAAGACGGCCAATTGGTCAGGCTGTTGGTTCTTTGCGGTGCTGACAAGATTTACAGTAGGCGACGTAACAGCAAACGGAACGCTAAATGCTGAGCCAAAAGAATCAACGCCGAATATGGTCATATGTCTTTGAGACTCTCAGATGACCAGCGGTTGGGACATTTTCATTTTCATTTTATTAGGGCAACACAAATACAAGGTTTGCCCGCAAGGGCAAACCTTGTATTTGTATTCGCACCTTGTACTGCACTCGCATAGTTGCACATCATGCAACTGTGCGAGCACAGTCTCATGCATATGCTTCGGAACGACTAATAGCAGTTCAGCCCCATCAGAGTGCGTGCTGTAACAGCACACTATGCCATCTTGCAGTACAAACATACGCGAAGAGGGGAAAATTGGCAGGTGCTTCATGCTGAGTACGATGTCTCGCAAGTAAGGGTCGCGTCTTTGCTCATCGGCGATATCACCAAACGCGGTAAGCGCGAGGACGCAAGTTGACTCGCCGGTATCAGGCTCGTCTGATGGCTCTACTGGATGACGTGACAAGCAATCAGCGTCCTCACCCAGTCGGCCTGTCTCATACACCACTGTGTAAGAGCCGTAGAGCCCAGCGACCGAGTCGTCCAGCTGGATCTTCTAATGACGAAAGCCAACATAGCGCGTGGTGATCGGTGATAACGGCGAAAGGCCGTCCATAGAAGTAGGGGCGAAATGCACCCACTGTCCACACAAGGGCGAGGCATTCGCGTTCGGTGATCGACTAATTGCGTTCGGCTGGTGACAGAAGATGGCTTGTGTACGCAATGACACAGTCGCAACCGTGCTGTCATTCTGCCAGAACAGCACCGATACCGTGGCCACTGGCGTCGGTGCGAACCTTCGTTGAGGCGGACACGTCATAGTGACCGAGAATCGGTGGCGGCCTGAGTCGCGTCGTCAGCTCAGCGAATGCACTAGCTTGGTCGGGACCCCAGACAAAAGTCGCCTCTTTCTTAAGAAGTTCTATTAGAAGGCGTGCGATGTCAGCGAAATTTTACACGAATCTGCGGAAGTATGAGCAGATTCGTGCTGTTACGTCGCCTACTGTAAATCTTGTCAGCACCACAAAGAACCAACAGCCCTACAAACTGGCCGTCTTCAGCCCATTGAAATACGATCTAGGCCATTCTTTCGAGTTGGTCTTTATCTCCTTGGCCCTTTTCCTCTATAGCTTAGCGTGAACAAAGCTTCGAACGTCGGTTGCGCAGGTGGGCACAGGGAAATTCTTGACCGCTCGAACTTTCTCCGGATCGGGACGAACACCGGAAGAGTCGACGGGGTGTCCGAGCACAGTAAGTTTCCGGCGGCCCAAGTGACATTTCGTCGAGTTGATCTGAAGTCTCGCCTTGAGGAACACGGAAAGAACTGTCGAGAGACGCTCCAGGTGTGTGTCAAAAATCGACGAAGAGACAATCACTTCCTCGAGGTAGCAAAAGCAGATTGACCACTTTAAGCCATGAAGGAGGGCGTCCATCATTCGTTCGAATGTGGCGGGAGCATTGTATAGCCCGAATGGCCTCACCTAAACTGACAAAGCCCATTAGTTTGAATAGACGCCGTTTTTTCACGATCCTTGTCCTCAAGTGCAATCAGCGAATACCCGGAACGAAGGTCTATCGAAAAAAAATTACTTCGAACCAGTGAGGCAATCAAGAGCTTCATCTATACGAGGTGAGAAGTACACGTCTTTTTTTTACTTGGTTAAGATTCCGGTAGTCGATACAGAAGCGTCAGCTATTGTCCTTCTTTCCAACGAGTACGACAGGAAATGCCCATGGGCTTGAAGAAGGTTCGATGATATCACGAGCGGGCATTTTGTCAACTTCCTTTTGTGTAACTTGGCGCTCAGCGGAAGACACACGATAGGGACGTCGGCGTATGGGTTTGGCATCGCCGGTGTGAATACGATGACTAACAACTGTTGTTTGGCCCAGCGGTCGGTCACTGAGATAAAGAAAGTCCTGGTATGACATGAGCAGGCCCCGAAGCGCGTGTACGTGTTCGGATGGAATGTCAGTGTCGATAATCTTTATGTTATCTAGCATGGTGGGGTTCCATTCAATAGCAGCAGGAGGCGGTGCAATAGGCTCATTCAAGACGGAAACATCATAGGCGGAGGCTGGAGCTAGGGTTGCGATAAGGCTGTCCCCTGGGGTACTTGACGGCATGGTCAAGATTCATAATAGGGAGACATGTGGCATTGCTCTTTATGCTGATGACCGAGTGCCGGAACATGACATTTTGCGAACAGAGGATGATAGCGTTGGGCGACACGATGCAATCGCCATCGTCCACAGGGGTATCAGGAGAGAGGTTGACGTACGCCACGGCTAGATGTGGTAGACGAATGTAATCGGTGGAACAGAGCCGACTCGGAGCGAGATCAAAAGGCTCAACGGCGTGATGTAAAGCAAACTGGATAATCCCAGCAGGGCAGTCAATAAGAGTCGAATCTGCCGAGAGAAAGTCAAGCCCTAAGATTATTGCATGCAGGCACTGATCCGAGACGTAAGACCCAACTGAAGTGTGGCGTCTGGCAACAGGAACACGGGCGGTACACAACCCAGGAACAGCCGGAGTCGCACCATCGGCTACGCGGACTACAGCGATCTGAGCAGAGATAAGAACATTCTTCAGACGAATACGAAGGTTTCACTTCATGATCTGTATGTGGGCGCCAGTGTCAATGAGTGCGATGACAGGTATACAATCAACGTCTACGTTGATAAATTTGTGATGTTCAGGTAGCAATCAGGTAATCGAGAAATCTGCGGATTATAGTCAATCTCTCGATATTACTTTCAAATATTATGAAACAGCATTTGAATGAGTTCAGATACTAGCAGTCATAGAGGCATTGTGCAATCAAGGAGTGCAGAATGCATCTGAATATACTGAGAAATATCTGCGAAGGTTCCACAGCTACCTTGGTTCTTCACAATAAAAGAAGCAAGTTACCTACCAATGAAAGGATCGGGCAAGAACACACAATCTCACCAATGGTATTCGCTGAATGCTTAGAAGCAATATTCAAGCTATAAGAATGGGAAGGCTAAGTAGTGAAGATCAACGGCGAATATCTTAGCAACCTTCGGTTTGCAGATGACATGGTCCTGTTCAGCAAAACTTCGGACGAATTACAGCTGATTAAGGATCTTAAGCGTGAAAGTGTAAGCGTGAGGTAGCAGATTATTACGCAGAGGACATGGATAATGTTCAATAGCCTGGCGAGGTAACAAGAATTAGGGATTGCCAGACAGCCTCTAGAGTCTGTACATGAGTACGTTTATCTAGGTCAATTACTCACCGGGTTCCGTAATCATCAGGAGATTTAGAGAATAATTAAAATGGGTTCGAGTTTATAGCGCCGGCCTTGCCAAATACTTACTGGGAGCTTACCGCTGTCGCTGAAATATGCCAACAATCATTACATTCTACCGGTACTAACATATGACTTAGCAACTTGGAGGTTAACGAAGAAGCTCCAGAACATATTCAAGACCTCACAGAGAGCGATGATATGGAACTTGATCCGACCAGTATAAACCCTTATCAACCCTCATCGGTCGTTCGCTTATCATGTTCGATAGCGAATATGATAAGGGAGGTTTAAGGTGGTGTTCAATACGCCACTCAAACCCACGACCACTGCCGTTAATAAAGGTAAAGTTAATTAGCCACAGGTAAATAAAATACAGTTAATTAAGGCACCCGAACATTGCACCTTTGGTAGGAGTCGAACCCACGCTCTTTGGTATTAAGGTGAATTAGGGTTAATTTTGAGAAGCTGTGGCAAAACCACCACTACATTTGCTGCGGGGGGTATGCAATGTTGCTCTTAGTGGCCTCGGGCGTCGAGGCGTTGTTTATGGTGACGTTGGGTATTGCGTGTCTGTATATCCCGCGCTTGTTGTTCTACGCTGTGAGGTTCCCTGCAATATCATTGTCGGGCGGCAGCGGCATGGCGCCTTTCCTCTTCTTGGTTGTGCTCGTGAGCGTCTTGCTCCCCGCTCTGCGCAGAGTCGTTTATTTGTTCATGCCACTTCCTGTACTGACGCTGATAGTCTGCATTTCTGCGTTTCCGTTCTTTTTCACTAAGGGGCTGTGGTCGTCTTGACATCATTACGCTAAATCCAGCAGTGCCGTGGCGACCCGAACTGCGGCGGCGCGGCACTGCCTTACGTCCATGCAGCCCGGTGTCATTATCAACCTTATCGAATATCATCCCACCCTTATAAATTACGCAATGCTTCTTTGATGGTTAGGATGTTTGTTTAGAGCTTGTTATTTATTCAAACCTGTACTGTTATGTGTGTAGTATGGTGTATTTAGATGACTTTGTCTGCTTACAGTGGTATGAGCCTTTGAATTCGTCCTACATTACGGACAGGTTTCTCGTTGGTAGGCAAAGATATGCTTACGCATTTAAAAATTTAGCTGTGCAGGCAATGTAATGCCTAGGGTAAGTAACCGGTGGATCATTAGAATTACGGAATGGGTGCCACGGGAAGGGAAGCGGAGTCGAGGACGGCAGAAAACTAAATGAGGTTATGAAATTAAGAAATTTTCCGGCGCAATTTGGAATCAGCTAGAACAAAACAGGGGTAATTGCAGATCTCGGGGGGATCGCCTTTGTCCTGCCGTGGACATAAATATAGGCTGATGATGATGATGATGATGATGATGATGATGATGATGATGAATCTTGCCATGAATTAGTGATAACTCAGATGCGAAATTCTGTTCCTAAGCGCCACTCTCACTTTCAGTGGTATGGCTATCGGGAGTCATCGCGTTTCACTTCGCGCATGTCCAGCACTTTCAATGCGTACGCATTCTGATTCACCCAGGAAATCTGTCCGTCAGACCGTAAGGCGTCTCACGATGCACGCCATAAAGGAAAGCAAAAAAAAAAATCCAAGTACACCCAAGCACTTCTTATGAGTTGTGAATACGATAGTATTAATGTTCAAGTGAGCGCCGCTTATCGGTCCTTGGAGTTATAAACTCCTCCCGGGCAACCGAGCGCGTTGAGATTGTTGGCGCGTTTTGATTTGGCCTTACCGAAGCACAGGCAGAACGCAGGCGAGACCTTTCGCGGAACACAGGCTTCAGAGACCGATGGTGACGGGGCGTCGCGGCGATGCGGTCTCCCCTCGCGCAACTCCTGGCAGGTTACTGCGGCAGCACGTGTTCCCTCCCGTCCGCTCTGCTCCGCCGAGACACGCTCGAGCAGTGGAGTCGTAGCCAATGGGAACTCCGTCGAGGCGCGGTTGGACGTGGCGTCGCAGCCAATGGGAATTTAAGCGTCGCTTCGCTGCTACAGAGGCCGGCTTTCTCGGTCAATGAGCTATTCGACGCTTTCCCATGAATAAATTTGAAGGTGAAAGAAACCTTGGCAGTGCTGAGGTTTGAACCTGCGACCCAACAAACAGAAGCAGTCTTACCCACCGGGCTAAATACCAACGCTTGCAACAGGTGATTATATCTGAACCATTTGGTGGCGTTGTATCGGCGCTTCAAAACAAACGTCAAAGAGGAACAGATTTTATGATGGCTTTTTTTAACTATTTGCTGATGGTGGAATAAAATGCATCTCTGAGACCACATGCAGAGCCGACTTAGAGGCTTGTAGACCTCAGGGAAATTTCGGTTTTGCCAAAATGTAATGCCAAACACACCACATCCCCTATGCGTTTCGGTTGTCGCGGGATGCACCTTCTGTTGGCACGTTCCTTCACCGCCCGAAATTCCACCGATCTCTGAGGGCTCATGCGCTTAAGGTTGCGCAACACAGATACGTAAGCAGTCAGTGAGTTGACAAGAAGTGAAGAAGGGTTATATGGGGTCTCATTACGGTTGACAATGGTTCGACGCCGATAGGTAACCTTCTAAACAGCGACAAGGGCTTTTAATGTGGAATCAAGTGCGATAAGATTGATAGGGGCGGATCATGACCGATAAGGTTGTTAAGGAGAGATAATAATTGACAGGGATCGCATTAATTGCAGTAAGGTTGATAACGACAGACTAGGGTTGATAAGGGTGGGATCGAGTCCTGTAAGATTGATAAAAACCGTGAAGGTTTGATAGCGGTTGCATCGATTCAGGTAAATTTCATAACAGCCGATAAGGCTTTATAGGGGTTTATGCTGGTCGGATCAAGCTTGATAAGATTGATAATAACGCCGTGCTGTGTGGCAATGGGCAAGTTGCACAGTGCGCATGTACACTTAGAAAACTGCAGTGGAGCTTCTGCATAATTTTAAGTAGCCTTCTTGCTGTCGGTTCCACTGCTGAATGTGTATGTGTGGCAGGCCTGATGTGACGACGTCCTTTTGTAGACAACGAGGGCAGGTTCGTCCCACGTTAACGTTACAGTCTTTGTAAGCCTGAACTTGACCAATGGTTTGGTATTGGTCTTCGGCGCGTGCTGTATGTGGCCCTGACTTTCTTGCTGCAGTTCCTGAGAAGTTCGAAGCATTTATTTAACTGTTTGCAAGCGGTAGTGCTGCGGTAGTGCGGTAGTGCTGCTGCAGCGGTGCAGACCTTCACGGTGCAGACTTTACGTATCTCCAATGCATGTATCGCAATGTCACGGAAGTCAAAGTAAAATTTGAGTCTGACGGTTCCAAAACTGAAATGGTGGAAACACTTAAAAGCACCAAACATCAGCACCGAGAGCTGTTCTGTCCCAACAGAAGGCAGGTCGTGCCTTTTGGACAGGCCGCGTCGTATGAATGCTCCCTGGCTGCCAGTGTCCTGCAGTAACCGAACTAACGCGGAATGGTGCTTTCCAAACGTCCATACTGTGGCCGTTTGCAAGAGGACAGGTGCCGAGGTAGTACTGGTGTTTGTCACTTGCGACTTGTCACTTTTTGTTGTATCATGGTGGACACGTGTTTGACTACACTATGACGACGAGCTGCTACTGACATGTCTCCATATACCTAAATATGCTGAAAGATGGTCTTTCGAGCAGTATTTGCACTTGAGCCATGCTGCGTGGTGGCACTTTCGTTCAATATGTGCTTCCCGGCCGCATTTAAAACAGCAGTGATTTCTAGTCCATCGGCATGCTATCTCATCCGCCGACAACGAGACGTGGCAATCCTTTACTGCGTGGTGTGAGTGATCGCACAGTGCACATCAGGGATGGTCTTTCGATGCGGATCTTGCGGCCAAGGCTAATGCTTACGGTACCTGCGATGGTTGAGACTATTGGAATCACCCGTACCGCACCGCAGGGGTGGTTTTCATAAGGTACCTAGAACGAGCGGCATGACTCTCTTCGCTGGTGTCGGCTCTCATCTGCAGGAACTTTATCCCCTTTTCTGCTTCCTCTCGTCGCAACCATGGAGTAGCACTGCTGTCGGCCTCAGTCTCCTTCATGGAAACGCGGTATAGAATGGCGGTAACTTCGGGAAGTGAACGCATAAAGCCGCGATGAAATATTACGGCCCATTCGAACGCTGGAACCTCGAGGCTGTCGAGGCACCTTTTACGAAAGTGCACTTCTTCGCATAGCTCCCGCAGCTGCGACACTTGAGAAGAGTGGTCGACGGGCACCACATTGACCACACTGTCAATGTGGTGGTCATCGAGGGAATTATGACGGCCAAATTTCTCGGAGAGTATTGTCATTGCTACTGCGTAGTCAGCTTCCGCCAGGCGCACACTTTCGATAGCAAGCTTCGCTGTTCCGGTAAAGTACTATCCTAAATAAAAAAAAAAAAACTGTGTGTCAGACAGCTCGCGCTTGTTATGAATCGTGGCCTTGGAATTTATATGAGGTCGTGAGAGTATATTTTTGTCTGCGCCACATGTTTGAAGCATCTCGTTCAGTTGCATACAATAACAGCGTCCTCAAAGTGCGTTTCTTTATTCGCCTCTGTAGGCGGAGAAGGCACTGCAAAAGCTGATTGGTCAAATGAGTTCGGCGCTTGAACGGTCTGTGCTTGATGAAGAAGACGTCACGGAAGCAAAAAATAAGGTAAGTTTCTAAGTATACTAGTGAACAGATTCTTCCTGCTTCCAATCTCAGGGTGCACATCTCAAGCGAATTCATCAACCAGCACATTTCCAATGGGTCGTTTACAATGCCATCTACCACATGCCATATTTACGACCGAATTCATGAGTCAATACAGCGTACTTGTTCATGTTTTCTTACATTGATTTCGCGTCGTGACACATGTGTCTTATTTTATTTTTTTTCCCAGACAATTGCTGTTATTCCTTATGCACACAGCCGTAGACGCACCCCGTCCCGTCACAGTCCTGGCAATCGCGTCAGTCAGGAGAGTGTTTCTCTGCCGGTTTTTATGAAAAACTCCACGCCTGCGATAAAAATTTGGAGGACGCTTAAGCTTCCCCTTTAAGAGTGTAACGCGGTAGCATTCAAAGATCCCTGACTGATTTTCACGCTTCCCGGCAACTGCAGTTTATGTAACAATAATATTTACTGCGAAACGCTGTTGGCGAACGCCATGGACAAAGGTGAACTTTCTGGTAGAAACGCAGCCTCTTGCGTGGACTGGAGCACCAGCACCATCTGGAGGTGCTGCGAAAAACCGGGCGCGCAGTTACGTGGCCTCCGATATTTGCAAACACCGGCGCGCAAATCTAGGACCGGGTGGCCGGTCTATGGATGGTAGAAACGCTGGAAAAGGGTTTTGTGTTTCACGTTTCGCGTAGCAAAAATCAAACACACAGTGTTTGAGTTTTGAGTGTGTTGAAATTACAATTCGACGCTATCATGTCTGTAGCATGTGTGTAAGTCGCACTTTACGATTTTTCTGGCGTATTCTACTTTGAGAAATTTAGTTACTTCAGTAACTTATTCGCGCTACACGGAGGGTCTGCATAGTTGGGTATGTGTGGTTGGGTTTGCATGGCTCGGAATGGCTTTTGCAGAAACGACGATGAACGCTAGGCGCGGGAGGCCGACGTCGTATTTTCTGCGACACGGGGCCCTTAACGCCGTCGCATTAATAAGAATGTCGGGCAATGACGCCGCGCGGCGTCCAATTTTAGGAGAAATTAGCGAGGAAGCTAAGAAACGCTATCCCCTAATGAACGCCGGCGCCGTGATAATGAGCGGATTGATGACGACTGTGCGAATAAGGCTGTACGTTGCTAAAAGTAATGTTTGATGTAGGCTACAGTATAACGTTTCTATCTTCTTATATGACTTCCCTTTTGCCTAGGTGCGTTCTGTCTTATGCATTTGCTTGTTTCTTTATAGTCAAACAACAATGGGCTATGTTAAGCAATGAAATCCTCGCCTCTGTCAAAGAGTACTGCTATATTAAACGAGATTCGAGTAAAATGAAGTACACAGGTAAAATAACAAAAAATAATGACCTGGTGTTCAATGCGTGTGTACCAACGTTACAGCAATAATCGGAAGCTCCAGGAGAAAACGCTTCGTTGGTGATGCCAAAGAGAAAAGTGCGCTGCTGCTAGATTTATCTACTACTTGCAAGATGCAGCGTTTGCACAATGAACACTTCATTCAAAAATTAACATCTTTCAGCTTTAATGTTAGCACCAGTCATGTGTCTTTCTAGGCTGTTCGTGTGGGTCTTCCTGCGCGCTTATTTTCCATCGATCTGCAATGCACCATATATACCGTATGCAGCTGTTCTTAAGCTTTAATCTATCGCAGCATAGCTTGAGCATGTCTATTCTCAGTTGCTAAATAGCCGACGCTATTTATTATGGTGCCTCAATGACTCAATCCTTCAAGTAGTGCAAAAAAAAATTGGCGGTGTGTCTACGTTTAGTGATAATGGGCGACTTTAACGCGATTAACAATTTACCTAATTACTGGTGAATAAAGTTGACGTCAAAGAGGTTTTTCAATGAGTGGCACATATTCGGTGGCTCTGTTTCCTGTCGTGACGCAAGCTGGCGTCAAATAACTTAATTGGAGAATGGTACATGCTGAGTGGCACACACCCAGCGAAAGATTCACGTCGCTACCTACCGCTGCTATCAGAACTGGTGGCTGCTGACGTCTGTTGAGTAGTTAGCCACAAGAACATGATTGTCTCAATAAAATTCGAGCAGGTAGATTTTACTAGGGTATCGGTTATCTTTGTCTGTCCTTCAGCTTGCTGTGAAAAATGTTTTCGAAATTACTACGCATCTCTTGTGCCGCGTCTGCACTTAATTATGAGGAAATTCGTTTTTGACATTATGACAGAGGAAATCAAACCTTTCAGCGCATAAATCGCCTCGCTAAAATTTCAAATTTCCTTTTTACTATCGTGGCGTTTCACGAAGTGCTGAACAGTGGCAAATCCTCTTGTCTTCCAGCTTCACGGAATTAAATTCAGATTATTCTACCCATGGAAACTGGAAGACCGCGATGTAAGCGACTTCGTAAAAAACATAAGTACGAACTCAGTAAGTATATATTTGAAGCTTGATGTACGTTCACAGGCCTTTTCTGAAATGTTGCTCACGAAACTGGTTCCGAAAAACGGAAATACATATTTTGCATAAAGAGTTATGCTTTCTGAAGTTTTCTTCGGTCTATAGAATCTCAATTCTAAATGTCTGAAAGGGAAGTCGGTTAGAAATCGTCATGTGACGGTAAAATTAAAACGATGATTAAAACATTAAACATTCGCTGTACGTTCGGTGTACATTCGCCAGTACACCGACAACTGCGTGATTTTTGCTTGTCTTCCACCGTTTGAAACTGCGCGAGTAGCCTGTCTTTACAGTAAGTTATTTTTTTACCATAAATCCTGCGCAAGTGCCAACAGGAAGTGGAAACGTAGTTCAATTAAATAATATAATTTGGTATTACGTACATTTTGTTGCGATATATATTTTAGCACGAAAAACAAATGCTTAAACAGAAAAAAGGATGGGGTAGCAAAGGACTATGTCGCAGAGAAAGAAACGTAGTAGCCTCAGTTGCCCACAATATGGTGTTGCAATTAAGGCTATGCGGTCCGTACAGCGTTGAACTCTCTTGGTATTGAGGTAGCAGAAAACATGGTAATATTTCTTGTAGAAAAAGTATACGCACTGATATTATCAATAATTCCGAACACGCGCTATAGGCCATTTTTTCGGAACAGTCTTCTCTAGAGGAGGGGGTCCCTAAGCAATTGAGGGCAGTACGCAGGATTGAGAGCTGCGTAGCTCAAGGGAAGACAACTGTATGGTTCAGGGATTGGTGCAGCCGACCGCCAGTCTAGATAGCCGAGAGAAGGATGGTTTAGTCAGGAATCATTCGGGCTGTGCGCGTGAGACAGCGATGGAGACGGACTAGTTCTGTGTCGATGCACAGCGTGAGCTGGGCAGTGCAGTAGAGGGCAGATCGCAGGAGTGCGTGTTGCATAGCTCGAGTAAAGCCTGCTGCATTTTTCCAGAGTCGGTTGAGCTGTGCGCCAGTCGAGGCAAAGAGAGAGTTGATTTAAAGGAAAATCACTCCTTTCACTCCAGAAGAAAGCTGTGCCGCGGGAAACTGCTGCTGAAGTCGCCAGCTTCTTAGTCCACAAAATCGTGTTTCGCCACGGTGCACCCGCTGTACTCATTACTGCCCGCGGTGCAGCGTTTACAGCGGAGTTATTGCAACAAGTCGTCGCACTGACCCATACCGACCACCGAAAGACCACAGCCTATCATCCCCAAACTAACGGCTTAACAGAGCGCCTAAACAGAACATTAGCCGACATGCTCTCCATGTACATTGATGTGGAACACAGAAAATGGGATGAAATTTTGCCATACGTCACGTTTGCTTACAATACCGCTGCGCAGGAGACCACCGAGTTTACACCATTCGAGCTTGTTTACGGACGTTGCGTTACAACCCCTTTAGACGCCATGCTCCCGGTAGACCACGGAACCACAAGGAATGACACCACTGAAGATTTCGTCGAGAAAGCCGAGGAAGCTCGCCAGTTTGCTCTGAATCGCATCCGCACCCAGCAGAACACCGACGCCTACCGTTACAACCGGACCCAACGGAACGTCCAGTACTTACCAGGCCACCGCGTGTGGGTGTGGACACCTATCCGACACCGTGGGCTCTCAGAGAAATTGTTGCGCCGCTATTTCGGCCCCTATGAAGTTGTACGCCGCCTCAGTGATGTGTACTACGAGGTGGTGCCTCAAAGCTCTGAAGTACGGGTGAAGCCGTACTACGCACGCGAGGGATAAGCAACCCTCACAAACCGCTTCAGCATTGTGTACATTCCTGTATGCTTTTTTTTTTGTCTTTTCATGTTGGCACTCTTGCCTATAGTGCGCGCCCGCTGCCCTTGAAGCGACCGGGCCGGTCGCTTTTGAGAGAGGAGCAATGACGCGAAATGAGTTTGCACGTGATGACACAAGCACCACGAACGACGAAGTTCGTGGTTGCACGCACGCTCTCCGAGGACCAGCCATCGCAAAAAGGCAGACGTTTTTTTGCCAATCTGTCGGTGGTAAACTGTTTTAGTTGTAATAGCTGGTGACAATATGACGTGAAGCAAGACGTAGCACGGCCCGCCCACAGAAAGCTGCCGCAATCGCCAGTGTACTTAGATTGATGTGCACGTGAGAGAACGCTGAGAGGTAAAAATTATTTCGGAGCTCCGCGTTACAGTGTGCCTCCTAACCATATTGCTTTTTTCGCCCGTACACCCAGAATTTCGTATTATGATAGCCTTTAAATGTACACTCCAAGCGGCGACATCGATATTTCCTCTCAGTTACGCTGAACGCATTCGAACAAGCCAACAGCGCAAACGCTCAGTTTAAGTAGCCTGCGCGCATTACATAGAAAGAAAGTCGACCGTACGCTGACCGTAACTGCACCGACCAAACTCGGCACTCCGCATAGAAGACGCTCGCTTCTCGCGACATCGTCGGCGCCACCAGGTCTGCCGATGCCTGTGCCTGCTCACCTCACCTTCGTGAGGAAGGTTAGGGACCGCCAGACCATGCGGCACTGGCGGAGAAAGCGAAAGTTACGCTCGCTTGCGAGGCTTCCAGCGTTTCCCTTCTAAACTCCCTCCGCCGTGTCACGGAGGCGCGCAATGTGCACACAAACTTTTAGGAGTATGACGAGAAGCACTGGGCAGTGAAGACGGTGGAAGTGGCCGAACGTCTCGTCTGAGCGTCGTCGCCACTGGGACGGCTCCGGACTGGAGCTGACGGTGCGAGCGTAAAGCTCCTATGTGCATATGTGCGCAGGTGTGCGTCAAGGAATGGGAAGTTCAGCGTATACGTGCGGGCGTTGTGCTGCCGATGACGCGGCGGTCGCGTAGTTCCGTGATGGGTCCTTTTCTCTCGATACACTCGGTAGGAGTAGGGTGAACTCCGCTTCGATAAAGTTTTGTCGCTGCCACGGCCGCAGCGATTTTAGCGAAGCGTTTTTCTAGTTCACCATATAGTGAGAAAATAATCAGAACATTTATTTTTTGCTTGAAGCTCACTCGGACTCAGATTCACCAAAATTCTACTCAGCCAGCCTCACACTCACGGGTCAGTGTAAGTGTGATTGAGCGCTCATATGTGGGTTTGCTGACCTATGCCACGCCCACTTTCCATACCTCTTTGAGCACAGCGCTTTCGTTCACAAGTTCACGCAGACGATAAATGAAATTGAGGATAAGGCACCTTCTCTGGAATTTCTATCTCGATATGGCATTGAACCAGCTGGCTGGTGTGACCAGTTTCCCAGTGGATTTTTTTTCTCAGATGACAGTTGGGATCTTACGAATGGCTCCGTTGCCACACCAACTAGTGTGACAGGAGAAAATATTTGGTTTTGCTAAGCTTCCGGAAACACGTGCATTATAAAAGGACACAAATGACTTGCGCAGACATAGATAGTAACGCAGATATTAAATAAAGAATATAAACCACGAACGAGAGTCAGGAGTCAGAATGCTTTTAAATATTTCAGAGCTGCCAGCCCTTATTGCACAGCGAACTACGTCGGCGACAGCTGACGATCTAAGGGCTTTTGCCTTCAAATGGGCTAATTATGACACAGAAAATAGCCCAGCCTGGGTTTGTCCAGACCTCATCAATATCTGTGAGCGATCAAATAGTAAGGTGATGTTTCGTGGAATGGGGGGATAACAGAATGCATCAGCGAGCACAATGCGTCCAATTTCTTGAGATATTTCTTGAGCAAAGAAGGCTACCCCTATAACGTATTTCCCACATCAGGATATTTTACTCTACGAAGAAGCGGACTCAAATGAACTAACGTAATACTAGTACAAACAATAAGGTATATCCTTAAAACGATCTAATTTTGGAAAACTGAGCAATTCCTTCGTATATTAGGACTAAATAAATGAATTTAGATATGGGCGCTGCTGCTTGCCTTTGGTTGTGCAAGTGCTCCGCAAAAGGCGTAAAAAGAAGCAATGCGCACGTCGGCATCTTGCGTGGTCTGCCTTCTACCGCCGCCTCCTCTGGCGCCATAGGCCTCGGCTAACAGCGCTCTCTCGGGGCAGCCAGGCGCGCACGCCGCATTACACTTTCTGAGGAGCGCGCGAATGGGACTGCCGGAGCAAAACCAGCCCGCGCGCATATCTCGGAGGCTATGCATCAAATTCATGTTCTGCACCGCCGGAGGAGCACCTGCTTTGGTAGCTTGAAGCTTTGATGGTTTCGTGATGCCCCCAGCAACGACGGCGGAGCGAAAGGCCAGCCGAACATGTGGTGTCGCTTGCGGCGAAGCCTAACACAACTGAACATTTCTTAGACGCGCTGCCCGCCCTCATAGGAGCAACTGTCCTTAATCCGTGACCCCATCCGCCCTTATCGAATCCGTTCTCTCGTAATCCCGCGTTCTGATCCGCTTGCGACAAGTGATGCTTGTTTTATCCGGTGACGACAATTGGTCTCGTAGCGATGGGCGCGACGATGTTTTTTTTCTTCTTTTTTTACTGTCACGTCGCGCGATGTCAAATTTCCGGTTGCCGATGTTGTTGCGGACCGGACATTTTTCAGTGGGAACGACGGGGCATAAGAATGCTAAGCGCATGAATAATTTTCGGTCACGACGACTAAGTATTCAAGTAATTTGTTTGTAATTTCTAATTTCTATGAAAATAAGTGTCATCGCTGTGTCACTGGGTATGTGCCCCTAGGTATGCGCCGCTCTTCTATGAACCTTTTTGACGCTAACGTGGGTCATTAGGTGACACATGGTATGCGACACTCTGCAATAAGCCTGTTCCACGCCAACTCTCGTCTGTGGCTATGTGTCGCTGGGCAAGTGCCGCTCTTTCATGAACGTGTCTTACGTCGACTTGGTAACTTGTTGTGTGTGACTGGATATGTGCCGCTCTTCAATAAACCTCTTTGACGACAACTTAGGTCGCTGGGCATGGGCCGTTGAGCGGAGAAAAATAGTCTAAATGTCTCAGTTAGTGCGCGGAGCCGAACCCGCGTCATGAATACATAAAGTCTTGTCTGACTATACATTCACACACACGTCCGCGGGGACTTTTCTCCGGCGACACTAGATGGTGCGGCATGGTCAGAGGGAAATGCCAGAGAGCATCTTGGCCGCATGCAAGCCATATACAAAGCGCAACTGGCGGTCGCAATGTGGTGTGTTGGTATAATGCTTCAGTGCTAATAGCAGTACCGTCGACATTCATCAAGAGGCGGGTTCTGCTGGATTTGTTGCTCAATAACAAAGGAATCGACCTCCCGTTGCTTGGAAGGAATGTTCTCGTGGTCAGTGCATGGGTGACACCAAAGCGCCCCCCAAGAGCCTAGTAAGAGCAGTTATTAAGGTATCAGTACCACAGGCCGAAAGGACGTTTCGATATCCAATAGTTGTCTTCTTAATTTGTATGAAATCAATAATCATGCCTCGAATTATTGAAATACTAGAAGCTTGATGTGGGCGAGTTGGTTTGACATACTTGTCGCGCCTATCAGCCGTACATGTTCTTCTCTTAATCCGCGTCATTGTGGCGCTCATTTTCTTCAAATATCGAAGTACTCTGGGCAGGAAAAGACACTGCGCTGAGTTCTTCCACGTAGTTGCAAACATTTCTGCCGAGGTTGATAATAAATTGTTCCCTCGACGAAATTGCGGAAGCGCAACGGACCGCCCAGCTGGAGCGGCTCTCTATGACCGAAGCCGGCAGGCGCATACTTCAATACTTGGGCTTCACGCCCGGAGCGAAAGCGGCGAGTAGCGACGTTTCTGTCCCGGACGGAACCCGCCGACGGATTCGGGTAAGACCTCATCCCGAGAAACATGAACCCGGAGTATAACAGGGAGAGAAGAGCGGCGAGGGCCAAGGCCCTCATCGACTTTCACGCCAAGGACGAGCACGCAAGGTTCGTGGATGGGGCAGAATACCAGGGAGACTGCGCGGCGTTCGTAGCTACCGTCATCGAATGCGTCGTCCGGCGCAACGAGGGCAGCGGCGAGCTTACGGATCCGAGAGGCGTGTCAGGCGGAGGTGGTGGTCATTGCCCTGGCCATTGCCGACCCCGGGTGCCAGACGGTGTTGTGCGATTCGCGAAGTGCAGTGCGGAATTATGCAAAGGGTAAAGTGTGTGGTGAGGCTGTGCGCGTTCTGTGCTCGGCTAACCTGAAACGACAGAATCGGTATGTTAGAATCAAGTCGTTCCCGGCGCACGCGGGCAACGATGCGTCCGAGAAGCGCGATAACCACAACGAGACGGCACACGCAGTGGCGCGAGCGCTAACCAACCGCGCCGCTGCAACTGACCGTCCAACGTGGCGGCGGATGCTACGAGCACGAAAGTCAAACCTGGGCCGTCCAGCAGGTCTCGGCGGCTCTTGAAAGACGAAGGCCGAGCGAAACCGACGGAACGTTGCCCCTCAGGGCGACCGACCGCGGGAGTAACACGCGCTGGAGTTGAGTAGAGACCACCCGCTGAGAAGACGTCAGGGCCCGCGTCACGGCGCCATTTAGGCATGGTGTCGTTCTGCAGGCGACTACATGAAGTTGTCTCTCTCTCTCTTCTAAAGATGGCGAACGACAATCCGTGAATATGTAGAGCCAAAGATTCAGCACACGAACAGTAAACGTAAAAAGGCACTCTATTCTAGCTATTTTTGAAGAAGAGCGCAATTTCTCCGTCAGCACGGTTTTGCCTTTTGATACACCGTCTGTGATAAGCAGGTGTATCGAACTGCTTACGCAAGTTAATGGAAACGTTTGTCTCAGTAACCACAAATGTATCTGTTATATCTCTAGTCATAGCTCAAGTTAATAGAAACTGATCGCAGTACGTGCGTCTCCTCCAGATAATCGCACGGATCGAGAGAACACCAGTCTGCATTGGTGCACGTTCGTTGCGCTGCTGAGAAAGTGTGTATCTACGTACGTTTGAAGCCACGATCAGTTTTATTCTTTACCAAAAGAAAACATCCGATCCTGGGGAAATCTTGTTCCTAAGTAGGGCAACATCATGGCGAAGCTTGATCAAACTAATAGTAGCACAGAGTAGACTCCTGATTCGCGGCTACTAAATAATGGGCAAAGTTTGGCGCAGATGGCGAAGCAAGGAAATTGGAACAACGATTTTCGTAGTGGGCGTCAGGATGAAGGTACCAGTCAGCACGTGTGTTTTGACATTGTGTTTTGTTTTGTCGGGATTTGTGGATTGAGGAGGCCCGCAAGAGCAAGCTGCAAAGCGTTATTAAGCTGTTCGCGCACGGAATAATTTTTCTCTTTCTTCAGTTGATCAGATTATATAGCAATTTCATCTTCAATATTGTTGCGAAGGCGAGGACGGCGATTGCAATTGCTGCCCTTTTAAGGGTAAAGCAAGCGTGATGGGTTTGCGATTGTTGAAGGAGGCGATTTTCGACCCTGGGAGGGCCGTGTGAATTGGGACTGTGTTTCCATACACGTACATTTTCCACTTGCTTAGAGAGAACAACATGGCTAATTCACTGCGGTCATGCAATGACTTAGCGAACTTACCTCACATGCTCTGGCGATGTCCCGCGTTACGCGGCGATGAAAACAACACTTCTTCACGATGGGATGCGGTGCTACACAGCCCCAACCTCGAAGAACAGTTATGGGCTGTCCAACGGGCCCGCGACGCGGCGGAGAGGCTCGGCCTCTCTGTCCCGACGTGGGAGCGGCCCGCTGCGCGCTAGTGCACGCCCTAAAGGACCCTAAGCTGCATGAATCAACGAGACGAGAGGTGCGCACTTGCCATTGAAAGGCATGGTATACAAGTAAAAAAATTGGAGGACGCTTAAGCTTCGCCTTCAAGAGTGGAACGCGACAGCGTTCCCATCCACCCGCCAAGGGGTGTAAGACAATGGGCTACGGCGCAGGGATCACTTACGAGGCGCCCCGCATCGGACTTTGCGCCCACCTATCACACGGAGAGCGTCGAGCAACGCAGCGTTCGGCGCGGCAAGGAAACGTGCGCCTGAGCAAACGGAACGAACCAAAGAACTCGGTGTCTCGGAGGGGGAAACGATCTACGCCAGCCAAACGTCGTGATCGGCACGGGCAGAGAGATAGATAGATAGTAATCTAAAGAAAGGAACGGCGCTTGATTCTGCAACCCGCGTGGGAGCACGGCGAAGCGTCTTCAGGGGAGAGGGAGTCGGGGCTGCGACGCGCCTGGCACCGGTCCGCGCACAGCCCTAATGCGCGCATGGCGCGCCACATGTCGGGGCAGCGCCGTACATTGAGAGAAGGGGGTCTTCTGTGTTTGCCGCAAGATGGCTCTGCGTGTGCGGTAAGCGCAGAAGAAATATAGAGGAAACGTACTTCGCTACTCGTGTAAATGCGACTTCTCTAAGTTACATGCTCATAATTACCGATATACACCGCAGTATAACTTTCTACGGCAAGTTTTTAAGGCAACAGCGCGTTCACTAGAAGCGCGTTTGTACCGCTTTCAAGCATCGAACTCGTGGCTCATTCTACTTCCCGACGTGCTAGCGAACGGACGCAGGATCATGAGCTCCGCTGGAGCGGCGTTTGCGGCCCTCGCCGGCCGCGGAAACAGGAGCAGCGTCGAAGACGAAAAGGACTACGAGATCGTGCTGCCTACTCTGCCCACCGGTCGTGTTGTTTTAAACACGTTGTTTTTGCACGGTGACGTGCGGGTGAGGCCCTACAGGGTCGAAGATTTCCGAGACGCCCTCTCCAATGCTGGTGTGCTCCCCGAGGTCGTGGCGTTGGGAGCGTACCAGATCAACCATGTGTGGGCGGTGACGTTCAACAGCACGGAAGCCACAAGGAAACTGGCTGCTTTCAAGGAGCTGCAGGTTAAAGGCCGCCGCTGCATTGTTATTGACCCTGAGGACCAGCAGGTTAAACTGCGGCTGCATTGGATGCTCCACGGAGTGCAAGATGAAGACATCCGGACTGCTTTTGCGGCGTTCGGTAACGTAACCGAGGTGACGCGGGAGCGTTGGCGCGTCCAAGGCATGAGAGAGAAGGGATCAACCACGAGAACCGTGCTGCTCAAGCTCAAGCCGGGAATGAAGGTGAACGACCTACCCCACCAGGTTCGAGTCGCCGGTGAGTTGGCCCTTGTGGTGGTACCCGGGCGGCCTATGCAGTGCCTGCGCTGCCATGGCACGGGCAATGTTCGCCGCGACTGCAAGGTGCCCAGGTGCTCGAAGTGCAGACGCTACGGACACGCGGACGCTGACTGCGTCCGTACCTACGCGTCGGCTATCGGGCAGGGGAAGACGGACGAGATCGCGGAACTCATGGACGTCGTTGAAGCCGAGGATGCAGCGAGGGGAACGGACGAAGCCGGCAAGCAGACGGGGCTACTCGACTCGTCAGCGCCTTCCGGCAGAAACACCCTCACTGGGGATGGTTCAGCGAGCCAACAACCAGCGGATGACTTGCATAGGTCGAGCGAGACAACCGGAAAGGATGGCGAGAACACTCCGGAGCCCAAGGTCGTCGAGCCCAAGGGTCCGAACGAGCTGCAACCGGACAAGAGTGGTGCCCGCACGCCGACCAGCGTCTCCGCTGCGGCGAAGCGTTCCCACGCCCAAACCAGCGTCGACGGTGGCCAGACGGCAACGCCTGGAGCCGAGGAGCCCCCGGCAAAGGCGCCTCAAGGCCGGCGTTCATCGCTTCGGCCGCGCCCTAACGTTCCGGTAGACCAGCGTGCCGGAAATTTGGAGTCCCTAGGACATGCTCATGTTCTTCCGCCGGACCGCACTGGCGGCGATGGCGGCGTCTAGCTTCGTGCTGGACGCGGGAGGTAAGCACCATATTGCCGGTCTCTTGCCCTATTGTTAAAATGGCTCCAACGTGTCCGTTGAAAGTCGCCACTCTAAATGTTCGAGGACTGGCAGGGAAAAGAAAGCAAGGCCAGCTTTACCGACTTATAACGGAGCACGACATTGATGTGCTAGCCGTGCAGGAGACGAAAGTCGATGGTGAAGAGGAGACCGGCGTTATGGTGCGGCGTTTCACGTCTAGGTTTTCTGCCGTAGTCAGTCATGCGGTGGGCACATCCGCTGGCTGTGTTCTTTTTGTTAAGAAGTTGCCGGGGCTAGAGGTGCATGCAATTTATTCGTGTGTGTCTGGTCGGTGTGTTGTCGTTGATTTTTCGTTCAACAACAACGAGTGGCGTATTGTATGCTTGTACGCGCCGAATAAGGTGGATGAAAGGGCTCAGTTTTTTCACCAAATTGAACAGCGTCTATGCAAAGGAAAACAGCTCATAGTAATGGGCGATTTCAACTGTGTCCTCAGTGCGCGGGATAAAACAAGCGTTCGTGGCTTTAGAGACAAAAGCACTGAAGTGTTGTCGCGAATCGTAGAGAACTGGGACCTTGAGGATGTGGCAGAGTGCCTCGAAGGAGCGCGTGCTGTGAAGTACACACGGTTTGAGGGCTCTAGTCACGCACGGCTCGACCGCATTTATGCGTCTGTTGACATCCTTCCGGAATGTAACAGTTACCAAGTAGTGCCAGTGTCTTTCTCTGACCATTGTTTAGTTCAGTGCTGCATAGGCATTCCAAAGCGAGGTAACACTTTCTCATGGGAAACGTGGAAATTAAATAATAAGCTTCTTCAGGATGAACAGTTTAACCGAGCAGTAAGAGAAGAAATAAGGAAAATAGACCCCAGTAAAAACCTTCATGTATGGCAACAGTGGGAGCTGAGTAAGGAAACCCTAAAAATAAAGGCTATAGAGAGGGCTACCTGTATTCGTTACGCGGAGAAACAAAAAGAGACTGAGTTAAAGGCACTTCTTCATAAACTGCTGAGGCAGGAATCTCAGGCACCGGGCAAATGGATAGAGGACATCAGAAAAGTGAAACAACAGTTAGAGCTACTTGAAGAGCAACGCTATCGGGGAGCCCTGGTGAGGGCAAGGGCTGAAGACACAGCTGCAGGTGAAGCGCCTTCGAAACGAGCGCTAGGGTTAGAAAAAGCACGCGCTGAAAGAAACCACATCGACGGAATAGAATGGCGCGGGACCTTAACAACGGACACAGACGACATCAAAGCAGCTTTTCATGAGCATTACCAGGCGCTATTCTCGTACCACAAAGTAGACGCTACCACATTTGGGAATGAGTTTTTACGTGCTATACCCCGACTGGACGACGAAAGAAAGCAAAGAGTGGAACTAGAGATAACAGAATCCGAAGTTGAACAGGCCATAGACAACTTAAACCCTGGAAAATCGCCTGGACCAGACGGCTTTAGCGCCGGTTTTTATAAAGAATTTAAGCACGAAATTAGCCCTGTATTGAATGTAATCTTTAACGAAGCTTACAAATGGAACACTTTGCCTCCGTCTTATGGGTTGTCACACACAGTACTCATTCCTAAAACTGATGATGCAGCGAAATTAAGATATGTTACGGCGTATCGTCCCATAGCACTCACCAATATCGAGTATAAAATCTTTATGAAGATATTGGCGCGAAGATTGCAGACAGTGATACAGGACATCGTCGGGCCTCACCAGACATGTGGGATTAAAGGCCGGACTATTGTTACCAATATTCACAAAGCGCGCAGTGTACTTGAGTGCTGTGATGATTGTAATAGTCGGATTGCCATTTTACAGATTGACCTCGAGAAGGCTTTTGATTGCGTGGCTCATGAAATCCTGTTTGCCGTTTTAGACTATGCCAATCTCGTATCTGTAATCTGCGAGGGGGTCGCCCTGGCGTACCGTAACTGCACGACCAGATTGATCGTGAATAAGAGTTTAGGGGCTCCCATCAGCCTGCAACGTTCTGTGCGTCAGGGCTGCCCCCTCAGCCCTCTGTTGTTTTCTATCTACATTGAAACCCTGTGTATGAGATTGATTGAAAACAATAGAATTACGGGATTTAAGCTTCAAGCAGTTGAAGTGAAGCTGCTGGCTTATGCAGATGATGTCACTGTTTTTGCGGAGGATCAGGGGAGCATAATTGAGGCTGTCAAATGTGTCCGTAAATTTAGCCATGTCACTGGTAGTGGAGTTAACTGGTCGAAGTGCCTTGGGCTCTGGCATGGATCATGGCCAACGAAGCCAGATCATTTTGCCAACGTGCATTGGGTGACGACCCCAGGCAAGTACTTGGGCGTCCCGCTCGATGCCTATCGTGATAGCGAGCAGTACTGGAGAGGGCAGGTCAAAGACACACGGGAGAGAGCTGAGAAGTGGAAAGGCACTAACCTTTCTATTTTTGCCAGAGCCACCGTTTGTAACCTTTTCTTTATCAGCAAGCTTTGGTACGTAATGCAGGTATTGCACTGTTCCCGGTCCAACGTTCAGAAGCTACACAGGATTTTTGCCGTCTTTGTCTGGGTGTACGGATGGGAGCGCTGTAGCCGGACCAACTTGTTCCGGAGGGTAAAAGACGGGGGGCTGGGATTGGGCCACCTCTTTGTGCGGCAGCTGGTAAACCGGTTCTTGTTCTTTAGGGACTCAACCGACCCTTTCTTGCGCACGGTATGTCAAATAAGGCTGAGTAGACAAATACCAGAGTATGTGGTTTCAACCGCAGAGTTTTCGGGAGGGATTCGAGGTTTTTACAAAGAAGTTGTATCGAGTGTTCGATTTCTTTCAGTGCGCTTCTCGAATGATTTCCTTTCCGTTGTGAACAAAAAGAAACTGTATTGTGCTTTGTGCGACGTCCTTTTCCCAGTGCCACTGTACAGGTCCTTGTACGGTGGAGGCCCAAGCAGCGATGTTTTAAAAAGAGTAAAGAAAATGCAGGTCCCGCCAGGAACAAAGACCTTCTTCTTTAAATTACACACGGAAACATTACCAGTTAAGAAGTTTTTGGAGGCAAAGGGAGTGTATTTACCGTGGGGAACACACTGTTTAATTTGCAAGCAGCCAGAGACAATAGATCATGTTTTTTTAAACTGTTGGGGAGGCGTGTTCTTCTGGGATGTATTGCAGAGGACACTAAAGAAAGAATTTCCACTAGACGCGTATGGCATTCGTTACTTAAGCATAGATAACGAGGACGGGGTGCCTTTTGACCTAATTATGCTCTTGGGCCTCCACTGTATTTGGCGCGCGAGAATGGCGGGATACCATGTTGATAAAGATGCGCGGCCTGCACGAATGTATTTCAGGGAACAGATGCACTGGTTTGTCGCTCTCCATAAGGCGACAGAGGAACCACCTGAGTGGCTCCCAAGAGTAGAGCCGTTGGTTAATTTGCGCGAATTTTGATTAGACTCAGCCAGTACGATACTGGTTGAATACGTGCCCAACAGCAAACGTATGTTGTATCTTGTTTTTTGTTTCGGTGATTGTTTCCTCTTGTAAATAGTTGTGTACTGACAATCGGGCAATAAAGAAAAAAAAAGAACTCGTGGCTCAGTGGTAGCGTCTCCGTCTCACACTCCGGAGACCCTGGTTCGATTCCCACCCAGCCCATCTTGGAAGTTGCTTTTTATTTACGAAGTGCCTGCCGTGATTTATCGCACACGGCCAACGCCGCGGACGCCGACGCCGACGACACCGGCTTTTCTGCGACACGAGCTCCTTAACGCTATCGCGTTAAAACAATGTGTGTGTGGTCGCTGGTCAGTGTATTGATGTGCGGAGAGCCAAGGTGCTGAAATTGGGCCCTTGCGAAGTGTGATGTATGCCTTGGTGTCGTGTTCGAAATAATTCCTGTGTCTTGTTGGCAAAAAAAAACAATCAATGAGAAGCTAAACGGTTTGATGCTTAACTGAGATGAGTACGTTGGTGCCCTTGCATCAGCTTCGAATGTAGCCCCAGGCAATACGAATGAACCTATTCACCCCCGATTCAGTGAGTGAAACGCCGTTTGGGTTGTAGCCGCAGCACGCCATCAAGCTAGGTTAGTGAATCTCGACGGGAGCAATATACGCTAGTGCTGGAGTTATGTAGGTTGATGCGTCAACTCAGCGATAGGAAATAACTGAAGAGTGAAATTGGGGGAGCATTCGTGCATGACAGAGACGGTAGGGCCCTTAAGCACGACAGTCCTCTGTGTGGTCATGCATGCAATTAAGTATGCGTCCTGTTTAATGCATAGGATGATTAGTTTCCTAGAGAAGGAGGATATCTTGCTTTTGGGTCTGTGCAGCGATGAACTGCAAGAGGAGCGTGTTGTTGACGATGAGCCCCCTGCAGTTCCGTTGCTGCGCATGTAGTGAGGAAGCCACCATGATCCCAGCCGTTGCAGGAGCCATCCGGTCTGTCATAGGAGGTCCCCCGATTACTGCTACAGGCACTGCGCGAGGGGGCAAGGTCGTCCTCACGTGCAGCAAGGCTTCTGAATGAAGACCGGTTGAAAGACTTCATAATGACAGCACGGATATGTTGTGGAATAGATTACCAGAATTTAGCGGGGTAGCGGGTAATTTCTCAAGGGTTGCAGCGGCGGGAAAGGTGGACGGGTCAGAACGGGGCTCTGAGGGGCGATGCACGCATTCAGGTTAACCAAATAGTGAGGATGTCAGGATCACGTTGCGCGAGTGGCAGGTTAAGTGGCGTATTGCTGGAGGTGGAGGCGGGAAGGGACCGAGCGTACATATCTGAAGAAATAGAAGAGCGGTGTCCTTCAGCCATGGGAATCCTTCGGGGTAGTAGTTTCCGTCAGAGCAGGGGTTGCAGAAAGTGTAGATTCAATTTGGAACGAAGCCGATCGAAGAAAAGCTACATGGTAGTCGTGTTTTGCTTGACAGGACTGAGCATTGTGTAACCGACGTGGGCCTGCGATGTGAATGGGAGTCGAGGGCTTTGTGGCTGACTGACCCTCGGCAATTTCATTGCTGAACGAGAAAGGCTGCCGGAACGAAAACAGGACCTATTGTGCTTTCGTGTGTTCGCCAAGAGAATGTTAGCCTAAGCTTCACAGCCTTCGAAGATAGCAATTTAAGGGTGGCTATGGGAGCCAAAGACGGCTATAATTTTACCAACTTGCGCAGGGCGTAAACCGCATCCGCACAAATTTTGCACGTACGATCATTAGGCTGATAATCTCCCACTCAACGCGGGCAGCCAAGGGGCCATTACTGATTCGCTCCACGATGGCCAGGAAGAGGATGGAGGACAAGCTTCTGAATGCATATTAGTGCGGTGGCCTAGTTTACTACCGCAAAGCTTTACGGCCGTAAAATTCCAATATTCAGGGCTCGCGTTAGCCAGTTTAACTGTGCCTTTACTGTCTTCGGAGCATCCATAATACTGGTAGATTTCGATAAATAATCTTCTGCCAATAAAATTGTTGACTGACTGATAATATAGCGGCGTGGCAGCCTCAAAACGCCGAAACTGCAATGCAACACAAATCGTGGAAAAGCTGAATAGGTAAGCACTCTTAGATTGCCTAACTGGGTGCAGTGAAGGAGGACCTTTTGGTAGGAACCTCGCATTTGTATTTGAGAGCCGGTCAACTGTGATAGCAGTACGTGTGGCACGCAACATGCGCGCTGCAAGAACCTCGAAACCTTGGTCCCGAAAGCTGACCATGATTTTGTGGGAAGAGGTATGTGGGTCGATATTGCATATAACACCTCAACAGGTGTTTGGGGCGGTGGTATTATAAATGCGGGAAAGGTTCGAGATAACACACGCTATTAGGGTTTCCAGCTGAAGCAGCAGTAGGGGCAGTACACGCAATTCTTCTAGTGTTGCGGTCGAGGTGAATGTGAATTCGCGTAGCGCGGAGATCCAAAGCAGTGGGTAAAGCGGCGACATCTACCTCTGCTTGTAGACTGGCGTGAGCAGTAATAGTTGGGAGGCGAAGTGTCGTTGCTGGGCGATAGAAGGTGCTGTGGGCCTCCGGAGCTGAGGCAGATGAAGTGTGCTGGGTTCGAGGCCAGCTGGTTGTTCATTCGTTCTCGTTAGTCCTGTATGCGGATGCCATGAGGAGAACAAACACGGACCCTATGGGAACAGGTCTGCTTTGGCTTAATCTGGACAACCAGCAGAAATTAACAAATTCGGATCCTTAGATCTTGACTGCAATATGCCAGCTCTTCACCCAGAAGAAGCAAAAAGAAACTTACTTTCTCAGACTTGTGTGGTCATTCGGAGAAGCATTCCAAGCATACAAAGCGAGAAGATCCAGCGATTGCCCGCAGTTCGGGCCGTCACCAGTGATCCGGTGCAGACCAGGGCAGTATGATGCCACTGCGATGAATATAGGAACACTTTTCAGCCAGAACATTGTCGAACAGATTCACAACTGATTTTGCATGGTCATCTATGAAACTCGGTCTAGTGGGAGTCAAAAGAAGTCGCAGTTTCGCACCAAAGGCGAAGCATCGATTGCGATAGCAAATTAGTAGACAGCTATACGAAGTATGGATAGTAGTTCTTTTGGCTGTATAAACATGGAAACATTCGCTTAGTAAATGAATTTGCAAGCATGATGTCAGCGCGCGCAAGCCCACATGAACATATTACACTCGATGAGCGCGGACACTCGCGGTGTAAGGAAGCGCGGCAGCAGCTGCGAGCGAAGTAACATTCGTGCTGTCTATCGCTTGAGCGCAAGAGAGGCGAGAACGCAGCGCGCACAAAGGTACGAGCCGTCTCCAGATCATTTTAAATATACGGCGCGTGCGACCGCGCGCGGCCCTGCTACCAGCGCCAGATTGAGGCGCCATCGTCAGTTCCCCTTGCGCCCGGTCGCGAAATATGCGGTTGCTGCCGGAGCACAATGCCGCCCCCCTCCCTCGTTACCATCACCCCCACGGCCTTTTGCGTGACGGAGGACGGCGAGTTTGCTCTCCGCTTTCCTCCGCGTGCGCCAGCCTCAACCACGATCGTCGCCTTCTCTCGCTTGCTGTCAGTCGCACATACGACATATGAGGCGCGGCGAGGGTGTTATTGCCCTTGGACTTCATACGGAACATCACGGCGACGGCAGAAAAATGCGCCTGGAGTGCTCATATATTTCTATCACGATAAAATTCAGTAGCACAGAGAGCTACAGCACGCTTCGCCAAAAATTTAAACGCACGCCATTTCGCATACGACCTCGCGCTCTCGTCAAATGGATCACGCAAGAGCGCACTGCAAGTGCAAAGGCATACACACAAGCAGGAGACAAATACGTGCTAAACCAAAATTTGCCATTAATCTACACCCCCGCACTCTTGATACGGAACTGGCTAGTGGACGCACTGTTGCTGCATACTTTAAACTACTACCCTCTATGAATGTATCACTGTTGTGGGAGCTCCTATAGAATTACCATTGCGAAATATTCCGAACACCCGAGTCTTATGAGAAGCCTTGTTTAAGAATGCGTTGACTAGAAGCCAGCACACGAATAACTGCGACGCGCACACAAGCTGAATTCAGACCTCATTTCGGAGGCAAGGGCTGGACTTGCCTCCGAAAATTATATACTGGACTAAAATTTTATCTGAAGGTACTGAAACCGACATTTGTTGAACCATATTCAATGTCAAAGTCGAGCAATATTCTCAATAACTACACCACTTTCTCAGCTTCATGCGTCAGAAAATGATTGTAAGAAAAAATAACCGTTTTTGTTATGAATTTTACCGTTACAAAAGAAGTTGTGGGCTTTAAGAAACGCCGCATGGGCGGACTTTGAATTTATTCCGACCATGTGTAAACTAACGGGCAGCTAGATCAACTGCCGGAGTGTTTTCGCGTGCCAACACATGACAATGGTGCCGTCGACGCTGAATATCGATACTGTGATCGTGTGCTCAGTAGCACAACGCCATAGTTCCAGAGTCACCACGATGGACGGTTGTTGCGGAACCAGCATACATTACGGAAAGTGTTTTCTTTTTATTGCAATAACCATTGTATAGACACTCCCGGTGGATTTATGCTGTCGGCGTCGACGTCGCCGTGAGGTTGCGTAGGGGTGAAAACGTGTCAGGATGAGCCGGCGAACGCGGTTCAGTCTCACGTGCGCCAGTGGGTAAAGCATGCGTGCCCTCTCGTCGCAAAGCTTCTAAGCTACAGCGAAATAATCACCAATTCCACCACAGAGGCAGAAGAGGCAGCCACCGCGCTTGCTCTCAGCGCTACATCTGCTTCCACAATTATCACAGACACCAAATCCGCCATTCTCAACTATGCCAATGGCTACAGATCCCGCACCGCTGTGCGCTTACTAGGCTTCTGGCAGCGCTGGGGCCTCATAGCCCTAATCTGGATGCCAGCACATGCCAGCCACCCTGACAGCGAGGAGGCTTACTCCTTGGCCCGACGTCTCACATTCCGGGCAGTAGGAGTCGAGCCCCCTCTACGGGCTGCCGAGTGCTGCTCTCCTTCCGTGATATTCTGTCGTCCTACCGGGACAAACAAAGGGAATACGCGCCCCAAGCCTCATCGCTCACCACAGAGCAGGCCGCACACTGCCGACGACTACAAACTCGGACTGCTCCATGCCCCATACTACTACATGCCCGATACGCAGTCCAATTCCCCTCAACATGCAAACTTTGCGGCAAACCAGGAGACTTCCTACACACCCTCCTCACATGCCCCACCTTCCCTCATCCCCCATCACCTGCCTTGATGGAGTCTTACTCGGAGACCCTTTGGACCTGCACCTGCGCTCAAGACCAGTGCCCGATCATCTCCAGTGCTACGAGAGGGATTGCGTTCCAAGGACTCTCCTTCGCTTTGTGAGTAGTAAGGGAGCACAGTAAAGGAGCACCCAAGTGCCATGTAGGGCATAGAGTTTCCTACAAAATTGAAACTCTATGATGTAGGGGGCTTCGCCCCCACCATTCATATCATTGGCAATAAATGTTTCTACCACCACCATCTCTCCTGTGGCACGCAAGACAGGGGGGTGAGGCGAGAGAGCAGGGGCGTTCTTCTTCGGCGGCTGCTACGGTGTCTCGATGCCGCTCGATGCTCCTCGCCCGCCGCTCAGTACAGAGTGGACACAACCGCCGCGTCTACTACGGCATTCGCCACGCGAATCGCGGACGCCGTTGCAGACGCCTTTGGCGGGCACCGTAGGGACGCGTTGCCGGCGCTTATGTGTCTTGCAAGCGGTATCCGACGTGGTAAAGTGAGCGCCCGCGCGGGCGCTTTAGCCACGTCTCGGCAATGCATTTGGCCATTTAGCCATCTTTAGCCATTTAACCATTTAGCCTCATCTTCAAAGCGATCTGCGATGGGAGGAACGCCGAGGTGGAGCCGAGCAGAGCGGTTGGCTCTGCAGGGAGCTCCGTGATTTTCTATCTTTTGACCAGTTTTTCCTATGATGTGCTGAATTTCGCGTGGAATACGTGATTCGGAAACATCTAAGGACTCTGCACATACCAGTGTTAGCGGTGAGCCCTTTGTCTTTTCGTAATTACGGGCCAGGACGTGCCCTCCACACGTGTGCGGATTGCTAACACGCCGACTACAGCGGCGGCGGCTGCTGCGCGGGAGACGCCATGCGCGCTGTCGCAACAGATGGCGACGCCGGCTGCGTCCGGAGCTGCGATGCCCACGGGGGCGACGAACGCTACGACGAGCACGCCTAAACCAAAGTATATTGAAGCTTCAAGCTCGCACGACCCACTAAAAGTACGAGCGACGCTCTCGGAGGTGCACCGGGAACAAATGGAGTACCAAGACACCGACGAGAAGTTAGTATCATCCTACAAGACACCGATATGCCCGTCACACGCGTCGGGCAGGAGGAGGACAAAGAAGGAGGCTGGCAAACAGTGCTAACTGTTCGCCAGAAGAAGGCTCTCGCAAGAGTTGGAAGAAAAACCGTGGGAGCAGGGGGTGCCTACGACTCGTCGAGCCAGCACCTCGGGCCAGCCAAGAAACCGCCAATGAAGAAAAAGCCACGAGTCAACAGACTACCTCCGTTACCTAAGGAAGACTTCAAAATAATAATCCGACCACATCAAGGGCTACCAGTTAAAGATTGACTGCTCCGCAGATTTCCGAAGCGGTCATCATGGCCACACAAAGGAAGGTGAGAGTGGAACACTTTCTTTTACGACTAAAGCCAGGATCAAACATATTTACCATATCTACCCCCAAACAAGAGGTAGAATATATAGTCAGGAAGATAACGACGCTCGTTATCAACGGCAAACAACACGCAGTAAACGCTTACGTGACGGCCGGAGAAGGCACAAAGAAAGGTGTAGTGCACGGATTGGCACAGCACACGAGTCCGGAAACACTCCAAGCCAACCTGCGCATCAGAACGCAAGGAGCGGAGATACTACGAGCGCGCATGCTTGGGGAAACACAGACAGCGGTCATTACTTTCTATGGCCCCATGATACCACGCTTTGTCTACTACATGGGAGGAGAAATGAACTGTTACCCATTCAAGAACACCGTACTATTCTGCAACGCCTGCATACAAACAGGCCACAGGACGGACGTGTGCCCTCAACCCCATATCTCAGTATGCAGCAAATGTGGCACTAAGGAGCCAGATCCAGAGTACGAATGTAAACCCACCTGCTCCACTTGTAGAGAGGAGCATCTTGCCGGGTCGAAGGACTGCAAGGAATGGTACAAACAGCCACGGCAGAACAAAGCGCATAGGAAGTCTTCCTCCAGACTACTCAAAACTCTGATCAAGGAGTCTGTACCAAGGCCACGGTGGTACGACACGGATGAAACGGACGACGATGGATGGCCACCATTAAAGTGACAAGAAGACCTACAAGCGGTGTCGCCACGACGACAGCGATCCCGATCAAGACCGCGACGAAGGCGACGTAAGGACTCTTACTCTTCAGACCACCCCACTTCCAACCACTAGCCTATTCTTACAAGGTCCAGGCAAAGATCTCCCACTCCAACAAGGAAGAAGGAACCCACCGACAACAAGGGGAGCTGGGCGGGGATAGTTCGTACCATGGCTCCCATAACATCGAATCCAGAATACCCAAAAATTGTATTAGAAGATACGCAACTCAAGCGAAGCTTAGAAGAATTTAGGCTGGAGATCGCCATAGTTAAAAGCCAACTTACAGCTAAGGCGGAACAAGCAAAACCCACGCATGCGGCGCACCAAGAACACTCGAAAGCGACACCCACTACGGACAAAACACTACAACTCTTAGTGCAACGGATGCGAAGCATCCAAAACTTCCAAGAACAACTATACGCTGATTTACAGGGACTTAAAGGATACGTAGAAGAAGCGCTAGGCCGACAACGACCACTGCGTAAAAGAGCGAATAGCAACCCCAGCGCACCGTCGGCTAGGAAAGACAAGAATGGCATAATCTCGTGCTCGACAGACGTCGAAAGCGTCATCAACAATGGCCAGTAAAACGCCCAGAACCGTAGACACCGCTGAGATATGGCACTGGAACCGCCGCTATTTAGAAAGAAGAGCGGCCCGCGCTACAGACTTACATCAATTCGGTCATCAGCAAAACTGATATTATATGCCTCCAAGAAGTAGGAAAGGGTACTGTCAAGCTAAGGGATTACTACACAGTTACAAATCAGCAGTAACCGCGGGTTGCTACATTAGTGCATAAAGGAATAGCGGTGAGCTCACGCTATGTCGCTCAATGCACAACCAAGCACCAAATCATTGAAATACACACATCGAAGAAAGGGAGAACAAATACCTTTATTTGCAACTTATACAGCCCTTCCAGGGAACGTCGACCGGACTTTGCGAATATTATTGAATACGCATTAGGCCACCTGAGAGGAAAAGAGAAATTTGTACTCCTAGGCGACTTCAACGCTCCCCACACCAATTGGAGATACCGACGAGATACCCTCAAAGGCAGAAGCCTGGTAGAAATTACAGACAAATATGATCTAGAACTAGCAACTCTCCCACTAACACCCACTAGATTAGGAAATAGCGTGTGCGGGGACACCTACCCCGACCTAACCTTCACACTAAACATAGCGGATGGGCAACGGAGAAATTTAGACGAAAATCTGGGAAGTGACCACAATGTTATTAGCTATTCAATGACTACACCCCGGCTCAAGCTTCCACCAAAGCAGGCCAGAATCACAAACTGCACGGCGTACAGGAAATATCCAATGTCCACAACACCCCCCAGCACAGCTGAGGATTGGGCAAAGGAACTCAAAGTTCCGCACGAAGCCACAACACAAAACATATCCATTAACGCGAAAACACCTGCAGTCGACCCACACCTACTGCACCTTTGGGGGGGGGGGGGGCGGCGCAGCTTAACCAAGCGCTGGAAAACTCAGGCTGAACAGAAAGCTTAGGGCAAGAATAGCAAGAATAGTTATTTGGAGCCCTTGCCAACAATACTTGATTAACAAAATCGAAAGAGTACAGAATTTAGCTTTGCGTTTTATTTATTCTGTTTACTCCCGTCACTCTAGTGTCAGCAACATACGCAATAGGGCCAACCTAGAAAAATTTGAGCAGCGCAGGATAATATCTAGATTAACATTTATTTACCAACTTTATCATGACAACTTTAAGCTATCACGGGAACGATATCGACAGGATCCTTTCAAACGATCAGAGCGAACGCACCACAGTAAAACTATTAGACAGCCAGTCAGCCACATCAATGTTCACAAGTTCTCTTTATTTCCTCGCGCAATTTATTATTGGAATACGTTCTGAGGAGGCAGTGAACTCCGCTTCGCTGGAATCATTTGTTGAATGTATTAGTAATGTCAACTTTTGTTGAAATTCCAGTCCAAGTGGTGTACACACTGAGTTGATAATATTGCCTTGTTCGCGTATTCATTTGTCATCTATGTCCAGTGTATTGCCATATTTTTTTGTTTTTCTCACTTTTTATGTATTATATCTTTGCAATTATGTCAAGTAATTAGTTTAAAGTTACTTCTCTTGTTTGTATTCTTAGTATCCACTCCTGCATGGGCCCGAGATGGGCCTGCAGTATCTGTAAATAAATAAAAAAATGAGTATGCCAAAGAGCTGCAAGCGGAAAATTGGCTCCAATTTTGCGATTCACTGAAAGGGACGTTATCCACCGCTAAGACGCGGGCTATCTTACGCAGCATGATAGACCCGGACTCTAAAAGGCCGGCAACAGCGAGAACAATACGCACCCTAGTAGGTGAATACAAAGGTGACACCGATAAACTGATCCAAGCGCTCAGGGACAAGTACATTAAAACAGGGCGCGATAGTCTCGAATCTCTCAGCTACAAAGGGCCGACAAACAAACCTCTAGATGAGCTCGTTACGGTTGCGGAACTGTATGCAGCGGCAAAGGACATCAGACAAAACACAGCACCAGGAGGGGACGGCATCACCAACGCAATGCTGCGCAGCCTGCGCAATGAGCAGCTCGGCCGACTAGTCGACTACTTCAACAAGGGCATATGGGAAACTGGTACCATTCCACAGCAGTGGAAGGAAGCCACCGTAGTCCTAATCCCTAAACCGGGAAAACAGAAAACTATTCAGAACTTGAGACCAATCTCACCTACGTCATGTCTAGGGAAGCTGTTTGAAAAAGTGATACTCACCAGGTTAACCGATTATATCGAAATCACAACCTCCTATCAGGGTACATGTACGGTTTCCGCAAACATCTTTCACACAGGATGTTTTCGTTAGGCTAAGAGACTAAGTCATGACAACGTGGCGACTGGTGAAGAAAGCATAGTGGTGGCGTTGGACCTACAGAGCGCATTCGACACTATGTCCCATAGGCTCATCATGGAGGAACTAGAAGAAATGGGATGCGGAAAAAGAATTTTTGACTACGTCAAATCCTCCTAAACTGGTAGGACTGCCACAATAGGTTTAGAAGATATGCGATCACCCAAGCTCAATCTCCCCAACAAAGGAACTCCACATGGAGCTATACTCTCGCCATTATTGTTTAACATTAGCATGAACAATTTGGCAAGAAAGTTGCATCAAATTCAAGATCTCAAATTCGCGCTGTGAGCGGATGATATCATCTTATGTATGCACAAAGGATCGTTAGGCCACAAAAAAACACTTTACAAGAAGCCATCAACACCATTCAACACTTCGTGGCAGAACGCGGCTTGGCCTGTGCAACAGAAAAGTCCGAAGGGATCAGAGTCCATGGACGAAACTACCGTAAAAGGCCAAACCTGCACTTCCAACTAGAGAATCGATACGTTTTGTGCGCAAACAAACAGGGACGAAGAATAGAGGCAACACAAGGACGAGCGCTTGTGTTGTGTTCGTCCTTGTGTTGCCCCTATTCTTCGTCCCTGTTTGTTTGCGCACAAAACGTATAAATATGAATATGTTCCAACTAGGCCGACTCGCAGTTATGCTAGAAAATCGAATGCTTCCCGAAAAGACCAAGGTTCGTGTCTTGGGCCTCTGGATCCAAAGGAACAGGCGAGCGGATCACACTATCGCGACCTTTAAAGTGACAACGAAGCAAATAGCAAGACTAATAGGAAGAATCACAAAGAAAGGGAGAGGCCTATACAAAAGCGAAACGATACGACTCATTCAAGGTTTTGTCATCAGCCGGCTAACATATGCTGTACCCTAACAAAACTTAAATCGCACAGAAATCAAGATGGTGAACCAGATCATACGTTGCGCGTACAAGGTGGCGATAGGATTACCGGTGAACACCGCAAATGAAAGACTACACGACACAGGAGTTTACAACACCTTTGAAGAGCTCAGGGTAGCGGTTATGATAAATCAGACAGAGCGCCTGTGTCTCACACAAGCCGAACAACTACTGACTGAACTAAGATATTCGGTGAAACCGTAATATTGCAGTGACCAAATCCACCAGATACCAGGCCACATCAGGAAGCAAATACAAGCCACACCGATACAAATGAACATGAATCCCGAACACCACAAAGGCCGAAGACAAGCCCGTGCCAAGCAACTTATCAAAAGCTTTGGGAATAATCAAGAAGTGCAATACACGGACGCCGCTCGGACTGCTAGAGGACACGTCTTAGTAGCAGTTCGCAACACGCAGCGGTAAAGAGACGAAATAACGGCCTCAATAAACACAACATGCACAGCCACTGCTGAAGCTTTAGCAATCGCGATGGCAATCAAACACAGCAACAGCAGCGGGCACTCGGCAGTGGTTATTTCCGACTCTCAAGCAGCATGCAGAATGTACATGCAAGGCAGATTGCCACTAATCGCGCTGAGAATCCTAGGCAACGCACTCCAAGAAGAACATGCAATCATATGGTGTCCAGGACACGAGGGCATCCCCGGCAATGAGAGGGCACACTCGCTAGCTCGAGAACACACGAACCGAGCGGGGAACCACAGCCCTTCCCAAGATAGTCCACTTACAGCCCGAGACCTCCTCGAACACGAACGTCGCACGAGAGAGCGCCTTGCCCCGCCGCATGGGCAACTGGGGGTACAAGAAGCCCGCGCATACAGAAGAATACAGACACACACCTATCCTCACTTGGAAAGAGCCCAGCACATGAATCCCACACTACATGCCGGCGCTTGTCCATGGTGCGGTGCGTGGCCGTCGCTGCCACATGTGACGTGGGAATGTACAAAAAGACCACGAGAACCGAACTCGCCTGAGATGCTTACCTACAATAAGGAGCCGTGGGAGATCCACCTCGCCCGGCCGGGGCTGGGGGCCGAAAGGGGCCTCTTGGACCAGGCGGAGAGAGTAGCCAGGATCCCCACTGGTGTCCTGGAATAGGGACCCACCCAACCGCTTCCCTCCCCACCCTACCCTTTTCCTTACTCTCCTCTTCCCTCTGAAAAATTAATAAAGTTTTCCACCACCACCACCATCTCCGATGTTTGCAGAGGGCACGTAGTGCCGGTAGCGTCGAATGCGTTGTGCTTTCGACGTTTCGTGCGCGTTAAAGCGACAAATGCACGGAGGTCAATTGGCTCGCGGCTGCTGCCGCGATTCCTAACTCCAGCGTTTCACAGATAGTTTCCGCTATCACGGGGCGATGTGTGTTCATGTTCGCCTGTGCAAACGTGATATCATTCTGGTGCCACGTTGACGTCTAGTTGGTTTGAATCCAAGATATAACGCGTGAGCGCGACTGAACAAGGACTTAGAAAAAAGCAGACACACAGAAACCGCGCTGTCTCCGTGTGTCTGTTTCTTTCTACGTCCTCGTTGAGTCACGGTTACGCATTCTGTCATTGTTAGTTTAGTTAGTAAGCGAATGCTTACAAGCTTATACGGCCGCTGAAACTACTATCGTTACTTCGTACAGCTATCTGCTAACTTTCTATCGCAATCGGTGCTTCACTTTCCAGCGGAACTGCAAATTTTTTTTTTAAGTGACAAATCCGTGCTATAAAATGTACAATGCCTTTAATGATCAATTTGTTTATTTTTCAGTTTAGCGCAAAGGGCGATGTGCTCGCAAGGTGGACGAATGTTCTTTCACAAAGGAGGTTGCAACGCCTCAGCGAACTCGCCAGGTGAGTGCCACTGGAAAGTTGGGCCATCTAAGCTGTGGCATTATAAGCTTCGGAGCTTCCATGTTGCCGCTAAGGTTTGTGAATTCACTTCTGCACAATGAAATTGTTTATTTGCAGGCAATGTAGCAACGTGGCTGCAACACATGCAACAAATGCAATGCCGCTCAATTCGTGGAACGTTCGAATCGACAAAAGCAGTTATTGTCGAACTTGCGCGCTCCGCATGCCCCGATTCAGATATTGGAAGAGGACGGCATAAAGAAGATGGAGATTAATATTTTTGCCGTAGGAGACACTGAAAGGACATAGCAACTTGCGTCTGCTTACGAGGCTGAATGCGCACTCCAAATCAACCGACACTTATCGCGACGCTTCGATAAAATACTCAACCGTCGCCTAGGAAGTGGTTCGACAAGTTTGCCTTGCTGTAAAAGCTGTTGCAAGGATCCCGCAGGAAGAATTACGCCCATACAATGTAGTCGCCGGCTTAACGAAGCATCATCAGGCTTGGAAACAACATTTTCAGAAAATTACCGATACTCACCAAAAGCAGAATAAAGAACGATTTCAATAAACGTGACGTTCAGGCACCTGTGCCTGTCCATTGTTAACAATGCAGCGAAAGTGGAGAATTCAGGCCTTTAAGCAGGGACTTGGATCGTCAGGGGTCGTCACCGTCGCGGCGTCACTTAGAGATGGCTAGCTTGATTAGTAGTTACGTTAAACTTAGACGTATTTTTGTACACCGCGTTTGTCGATTTTGGCGCTTTCATCTTAACATACATTTTTACTCTGTACTACGCGCATTTCTTTAGTAAGGTGTGCGAATTTATGCACTTGTCTTGATTCTTGTAGTTAGCTTAGCGATTTGCTTCTGGTATTCACCTTCAGTACGAATGAAAAAAAAATATACTTCGAAAAGACACTAACACTCAGCAAATGCGTGAGGTTCAAGCGTGATTATCTGAACAGATGATAAATATAGGAATCCAACGCATTGGAGAACATATTTAGGCAACGAAACCAAAATACGCGACACGAACTTAATTGACAAGCGCGGCTCGCATTTGGGGCTGACGGAAAAAAAACAAAACAAAACAATAAAACCAAAAGAAACCAAGGAAGAGCACAGTTCGGGCCTAAACGTTAAATAACTAAAGGCTTCATTCGTGTTACTAGATTACGTATCAGAAAGCAGAACATACGAAATACATATAAAAGCATAAGGAAAAGAACGCCTTGCGTGGCTCCTCAGTTGTAAGATTCTGCATCGCTCAGGTGAAAAGCGCTAATGCTGCCACAGTGTCCCACAAAACAAGCGCTGTATCCTGGTTGAAAAAAGACCTAAGCCAGCAAGATTGTGCCAAACATTGCAGTATAGTCAGCCTGAAAGTGTTTGTTTATGGTTTGACTCATGTCGAGCTTTATTTAGGCATTGTGAGCGGCCCAGGTAATTGGATGCCTTGTTTGATCCCATTTGTCGCAAATGTACGGTGTCTTACCGTATAGTTTCAATTCTCTGAAAAATTGGTAGCATGAATGTTTCCGCAGAGGTAAATAAAGTTTAGAGCGGTCATTACTAAGAACATTAGAGAATCACCGCCCAAGCACTCCGTACAGACAGTTAACCAGCGAAGCTGAAAAGAGCGGCCCCGGTGTTTATCACTGGGTTAATCCCGAAGGTTGATTAAACGACGGCTTGGTATGCTACCGGATCCTCAGTACGCAGTTGCTGCTTGCGCGCGGTTGCACGAACCTGTCCTCGTGCCCGGTCTGCAGCATCGGCGTGGCGTAGACGATCTCGTTCCCGGTTCTTCTCGCCGCGTTGCTAGTAGAAAGCTGCCGGCTCCTCACGAGTACGTATGATGCGTGGCCTATTGAATTCGGAGCCTGAGACAAATTACTGTGCGCTCGCTCCGCTGCGACGAAGAACAACGACTTCACCACTGGCGCAGCTAATCCAACACCGCCTAGATAGTACAAGGCCTTTTCACTCCGATCTATGATGGCATGCTACCTGGCCCGAGTGCCATAGAATCTGATGAGGATGCTTCCGAGTAGGCAACGGTGATTTTGACGTCACCGCTTTCATCACGCCAGCCTTGTCAATGGAAATTTCGGGCCAGGTAGGGTGACGTCATGGATCGGAGTAAAGAGGCCTTGTGCAATATAGGTGGTGTTGGCTAAACGCGCGCCTCTTTTTCTTGTATTTTTTCCGGGCAGGCGCATTGAGTTGCGCCGGCGGAGTTTTCGGTGTAGAGGCGGCCGACAGACGGACGGTCGGAGCAATCGGACAGACGACGAAATGGCACTGCGCATGCTCCGCGCATGTGCAGTGCCAGCCTGTGACATTTCATATTCCTTTTGTACGAAAGCGGGAGATCGCAGGCTAGCTAGCATGGGGTTCGCTCTATAGGTCTGGTATTACAGCAAAGCTCTATATGGCTAGCCGATTCGTCTCGGTCGCCTGCACGCCGAAAGCTCCTCTGACGCAACCCCATGCGCATGCGCGAAAAAAAAAAACAGAAAGAGAGAAGCACGATTATCTGCACCAGTAGTGACGTCATTGCTCTCTGTCGCAGCCGAGCGCTCGCGCAGCTGTTTCTCTCCGGCTCCGAAATGAGTAGGCCACGCATCATACGTGCTCCTGAGGAGCAGGCAGCTTTAGATCAGCAATGCCGCGAGCAGAACCGGGAAGGAGCTCGTCTACGGAGTGCCGATGCTGCAGCCCGGGCACAAGAACAGGCTCCTGCAATGGAGCGCAAGCAGCAACTGCGTACCGAGGATCCGGCAGCCTACCAAGCCGTCGTTCAGTGAACCGTCGGGATTAGCCCAGCGATAAGCACTAGGAGCGCACGTTTAGGCTTCGCTGGTTAACTATCTGTACGGAGTGCTTGGGCAGTGATTTCTACTGATATTTTGGTAGACGACATATCGCCTTTTTTTAGTTATTCTGACATCTTTGCTAATTTATGGTGCCTCCTGAGCTTTACAAATTACAGTTGTGTACCAGGTTTCGCCGTAAGAAAATTAAATAATTTCATGTGTTCGACGTTCACGAAGTCTAGTTGCTTCACTTTGATTGCGCTACCTCTAGCCGCACGCACTTAAAGCACGCATATTTTTGATCAACTATCTGGAGCAATTTGCAGTTTATATTTACTCGCGCTTTGCATGTGTGTTATGTTCCGAAGGCTAATATACATAGTTCGCTCTAGATACACTTTCTACTAATACTTTTTCACACATAGCCCTTAAGTGTTCTAGTCATTTGTACTGTACTCCATGCTGTTTCTTCTTGTGCTTATTTTCCAGTTGGCCTCTACACACCTTTGCTCACGAACCGTTGTACGTTCCGCACCAGAACACACTCTGTACGTAACTGCGAAGGCTGTATTTAAATAGTTTTCTGATTGAATGCAGCACCAAGCTGAAGTGAAAAAAAAGAGCGATTCCGCTATGATTAATCGCTATGGAAGAATATGCTTCTTAACATCAAGAAGCCAGCCTACAGGACAGTAATTCCTGTTTCTAATACGCAAATTGTACAATGTCGTAGACAGCATTTCAGAATTGAAGCTGGACAGGGACAGAATTTGTTTCATGTGTTGAAGAGAGTACGGAAGACATCTTCTATTTAATTGCATGCGAGTGTTAATACAATGCCGGCTGGAAAAGTGGCAGTAGAAACCGCCTACCCATCTGAATAAAATTGCAGCCCAGTTTTGCAGTGACTGAGCACCTCAAAGAAGCTCGGCTGCTGCACACTCAACTCTTCGGAACTTGCTACAATAGAAGCAGGTTGATAGTCTGGCGACTTGCGTCGACTTAGATTTTGCCTGCGAAAACCAGGATCCGATTATGAGGCACGCCGAAACGCTGGGCTGCGGATCAATTTTGACCCCTTAGGGTTATTTAACGCGAACCTAAAACAAACTTCTCGGTCGTTTTGCATGTAGCTTTCCTTTAACCTACTGACGCTGAGGACGGGCTCAAGCCCCCAGACATCGAGCTCTGCAGCCCGACGCCATAACAACGGGGATACCGCAGCGTATATGCAGGTGGCTAGCCTACGTTTGCTGGTGACGCTGTCTCGGGAATAACTGATAGCGTCACGTTAACACACTGCTTCACGTTGTTCGCGCGGAATGGCTGAATACCCTGTAGCTATGACGACTTTCACTGAATTTTGACATACGTTGCAACAAAGCAAGAATTTGTATTTTACTACGGGGATTTGATATGCTGCTACGTGGTTTTTCCTAGGGGTTCAAAAAGGTGTCCGTTTAAATACGCGACATAACGTAAGCTAGGTGCATTAACCAATTTGCCCGTTCTAAAAGTTTCTTTTTCTCTTTAAATACACTTTAAAAAGGCTGACACATATTTTCCTTATTGCGTAGGCCTTATACGCAACAATGTTTCCTTCAATTGGTTCGATTATTGCTTAACATGGAGCATTTGATCAGCCAAGATGTCTCGCACAGGGAAAGCAGCGTTTGGTACTACATATAGGCGACCTTGTGTTCATAATAAATCGCGCAAGCGGAACAGGAAATATTGCATCATACGGAGGTAAGATAGCTTTCTCTAAAATATTGTCACGTCGTAGTGACAGCGAAGAATCGAACGTTTTCAAAAGCGTGATTTGAAAGTTCAACTCAATTGTGCCCTTAAGGAACCAACTTGAAGCATTGCAATGTATGATTTATTCTTTATAAAATCGATGTGCCCACTTCTGCCATGGCTTCCGATAGGTAGCCGGCAGCATCTGAAAAATAAATAAGAATGAATATATGCATAGAGCTACGTTCAACTTTCGCATTAGCGAGTGTCGTAATCGTCGGTGAATATTTTTCTTCTTCTGTACTAGCGAGACATGCCTCAAATAAAGAAAGCTCGTTCTGTTGTGATGTGATCATTTCACAGTCGCACAGCGTAGTACGGCGCAATACAAAAACCAACGCCTTCTTTACTAGATGCCTGCCGCGTTGTCCGGTAAGCTCTGTTCCGTGCCCTCTCCCTTTTCTCGTCTCCGCGAAAAGGCAACGAGCGCCTCTCATGGCGAACGCCTGCAACTTCGATCACGTGCTGCGGCCTCTGAGATTACCATGGCATCTGTCATCGTCTCGGAGTCCCACGATAACGCTTGCTAACACACGCCCGCGCATATAACTAGCCTAGAGTTACTGTATATGCTACCGTAGGTAGCAGAGTTGCGCGTAGGTCCGCCATCTTGCCTGAGAAGCAACCAAGTCTATGCGGCTAAGCCGCACTCCGTTTTTGCAGGCGACATGCCTAGCGTATCGTCGATCGACCGTGGGCGCTTTTGCATCGCTGTGCACCGCTTTTCCGCCTAATCGCAAACAAAGCGCATCGAAACAGCTGACTGGATTAGATTGTGAAGAAAAAGGCGCTGCCCTTTTTTAGCGCGCGGCGTAAGATGCAGCGCGTATATTAGTTGTTTTTTGGACTTGCATTCCCCTGTGCACTTTCTCCGCCCTAATAACGCATGGGCACTCGCGTATCTAGAATAGATTCTGTATTCTATATACGCCGATCAGATGCAGCATTCGTGAACCGCGACGGTAACGATTAGATCGCACCGAATAAACTTAGGGAATATGGTGATGTTGTTTTATAGATTCCGGAAATGCTACAAAAAGTTTTGTGCGAAAAAGCTACTTCACAAAGTAGTATAAGGTCCGAAATAACATAGCGTATTAAAAACTGGACAAACGTTAGTAATTGAGGTGAACAATCAGATACGTTAATAACTTTCATTCGCTTGAATACTGCTTGGCACTCAGCTGTTGTTTCAACAGAGATAAATACGCTACTAAGAGCAGTGCAGTGCTCTTTTAGCATGGAAACAGTAACAAAAAGCACCGAGCCGCAACTGCCGCAACTGGCAATAAAATCACAATGCGAATTTCAGAGAAAAAAACAAAAACACTAGTGTATGTGCGTGCAAATATTTTGATGTAGTGAGCTTTATCAAGTGGTGCTCTTTCACAAAGGGAACTGTACTAAATATAATGAGGCCCATACTTGCTTATGTGCCATAGCTCTCAACATGTAGCCAGTCTAAAATATTACAGGTCAATCAATGACCAACCATTGATATTTCGACTCTGGTACCCCATTAGATCTTGTGTAGGAACATATCCATCTACCAGCAAGCAATGGATATCAGCTACACCTGCAAGTGTGATTTCATTATGTGCCTTTTCACTGCAGGGATTCCAAAAGTAGCCTTCTGTGGGAGTGTAGCGAAAGTTTTTCTCACAGGATTAACATAGCTACATTATAGGGAATAATTCAAAACACAGTTAGGCCCTTACCGTATGTTAAATGACGACATTCATTCCTCTTGCATCCTGCTTCACATAAGCTGTAGTAGATTAAATATATTTCCTTAGTAGTAACCTCTTTCATATTCAGAAACAACCCAAGCAGTGCATAATCATGAAAATGTGAGCTGGCTTTTTTACGACACTTCGGTGAAAGCAGTGTGGTGCATCACATGCAGAAAACTGGTAATTCCAGCTAAATCTCCTGTATAACTCTACGTGCTTCCATCATTCTTTTAAAAAATCCAGACTTGCAGTAGCTTTTAATATTCCGGCTGTGATTTTTTTAGCACAGCCCAAGAAAGCACGTAGCTGTTAGTCAAGCAATTTCATCTCATACACACTTGACGCAATAGGCAGTTGACGGAAAATTTGTTTGTTCAGGTGTCTTTACCTGAACACCCTTCACAATAGTTTTACAAAGGAAGAAAAACAGTTACTGCAGTAAGGTGTAACGAGGCAGGCCGACGAAACAAACGTGAGATGCGCTGAGCACGTTGCGTTGTTGCTACGCAGCTAGCACGCACGTGAACAGCGAACGGCAAGATCGGCCGGATTGGATTTGAATTTGACTGGCGATAACTTGTGTGAATCCAGTTCGCTGCAGCGGCGGCGTCGGGAAATACAAAAATTGGCCCGAACATCTGCTTCTCCGCAATACACGGTTGCTTGGCTACCACGTGATGACGTTCTGCCAATAGAGGCGCTAGCGGCGTGATAAAACAGACGTGCAACTCTGCTACCCGCGGTAGCACATACAGTAACTCTAAACTAGCCGGCAGAAGCATTCAGCCGCGGCTGCCACATCCGCCGGAAGTCGAAAAGGCAACAAGCGCCGCCTCACGGAATTTATGCTGAACTAAGGGAACCGCCGCTACAGTGGGAAAGCGAGCAACGCGGCGGGCATCTAGTAAAGGAGGCGTTGCAAAAACTAACGGAAAGCATAAGAACAGCGCAGAAGCTGGCAGCAAAAGTACAATAATTCTCTCGCAGAACTGCCGGCTCTCACTGCACCTCCAGTTGTGCAGGCGTCGTGTGTAGAGCACATTGCAATCGGTTGCCATGCACACGATCCCATCGGAAAGACGGCCATATTGGAAATCTTTACGACGTGACGGAAGCAGCTATTTTATGAACGCAGCTTTTGGGCCTAGTTCACGCAGAATTTTGTTTGATAAGAAAGAACTGGTGGCTACCCCACCTCCTTCAGAAATATATTCACTATCAGAATTCGGCATGTACCTGTGCTACGAAAACATCAATTGTTTTGATCGCTTAGTGAATACGCCTATATCGCCTAAGGCCATTTCATGTACTGTGAGTAGTGCAATTAAACATGCTAATTGACTGAGTCAATCTTAATTCACTTTACCAGCGCCAAGAGGACGGAGAGGAGACAGCGAGAAATAGGAGGGACGTTCGTGGTGTCTGTATGTCGCCTCTACGTCCCGTCTATTTTGTGCTGGTAAAATGAGTAAAGTTTCATATGCTATGAATGAAACAAAAGAAATTGGTGCAGCCGCTCACACCGTAATGCGAATTCTGATGTCAATTTTCACACGTTAGTGAGCGTGTTGGTGAGTGGCCATGAGTTCTTCGCTGCCAACATTTACGGCACACGCCGAATAAATTTATGTACGCAATGATCATATAGATTCTAACTTAATATGAGCAAATAATATGCGCGTTTAGCAATTCAAATAATGTTTTGTTGCTTTGCGTTTATTTTGGAGGACGCAGTAGCCGTTACTCCTACTATTCAGTGGATGAAAACATGGCGAACGTTTGCAGCTATTCACATTTTCGTAGGAATTAACTCCAGTGAAGTCGTGTCATTGCACTGAGTTGTATTATCATGAATGTTACATAATGAGATTGTATATTAATAGATCTGCAGAGGCCTAATTATCTCGCAAAATGATGGTTAATATAGTTGAAATAAAGACACGTACTGTGCAAACTTTTCTAAGTTTATACGTTTCCCCGCGAAAAAAAAAAAGAAAGTTCTCGGTCAGATGGGTGATATAAAGCTATTGAGAATACTTTTTTGTGCATTAGCGCTTGTAAACTATATGACGATATTGTTTTTTTTTACGTCACAACGTTAAAAATTTACCCGCGATTACGATATTCACTAACGCTAATTTTGAGCGCAGCTGTTTAGGTGTTTTGAATTCGCGATATACTGTGGCAAAGAATTCGACTCGGAACGACAGGGTCCTCTCGGCGGTTGCGCTGAGCCTCTGCTCGGGCTAGGGAGCCTACATGCAATCAGCGCTTGCATGTAGGCTCCCTAGCTCTGGCCGCTCGTCCAGTATAGCAGCAGCAGACGAAGAATTTACACCGCTTGCGTCGCTCATTGTTCACGAAGCCTGGACGCCGGAACGCGTGGCTCGCGCGGAGCGCACCCTCTAGCGACGGCGGTGCAGGCGAAATAGCGCATGCGCCGTGCGCCTGAAGCCTACGCCAGCGCTTTGTTTCCATATGTGGTATTGGTGAACGCGTTCGCTGCGTGTCTAGTCGCTGCCGCGGAGCCCGTCTCGTGCGCCACCCCACTTGCCGCATCAGCCTTTCGCCATACTCTCCTCCTCCGCTTTCCTCATCACGCTCTCTTCGCTCTCGCCGTATTTCATCCCCCGCGGCGCTCCGCGATCTTCCATCCTTCGCTTTGCTCGTTCGCTCAGTTACGCCGAGGGAAGGGGTGTCTACGAGCTGCGCTTTAATATGCGTTACGATATAGTCTACACGCTTAATACGTAAGTTGTCAATGAACAATCCTGTGTCATAGCTGAGGTAACAAAACCCTTGATTTACACGTTCCACCGACTGAAACCGACATGAACCGACATGAACGCGCGGAAACCGACATGAACTAAATGCAACTAAGTGGTCCCTCGAGCAGCGAAACGTTGAAACATTAGCTGTACCGTATCATGTGATGTGACCGTAATACAGCATTTGGCTGAGGTAGTAATATACCTAAAGACATTGCGTACGCGCGACTTATTCGTAATTTATATGTCCGAAGAAAGCTACAACTACGGTGTTTTTGTATCGCGAGTGGCATGTGCGAAAAAAATCAATTGCGACGACATTCTAAAACCATTTCTTATCGCGGGCGACACCTCGTAGGGTTGGTTACTGGCAGAACGCGTGAATAAATTGAAATGGAATGAAACTCGCGTTCTGTCAAGACCAGAATCCAATTTGAAAATGAATGCGCTTCTATCTGTACTTGGTGCGTCAACAAACGCATAGAAATTGCAGAATAATATGTTCAGTAGCGTTATTACTATTTTTCGCTCGCCAGTCAGGGCTGATGGTACGTACCGGATGCGGTAATTCATGGCCGCTGAACACGAGTTGCGGTCTTGAGGATTTGTTAAACGGCAGACGCCATTCCACAGCCATCACTACAACCCAAACAAACGTCGAAATAACTATCGGCTCAATTTTGATGGCTCTTACCTCCTCTTTATTGTTCGTTGTTTGCATAGCGACCGAGATAGTGATCGCACATCGCAGGCATTTCGGGGAAAGTGAGATGGCGATTTCCGTCAAACGCGCTGGAAACAGCACCTTCCATTGGATGAAAATTGCAGCATGTGAATCAGCTTGAAGAAAAATGTGCCAATTATAGATTAATTTGTAAGACCAGGAGCGTGTCAGTGAAGATAGGTGGCTGGCTAGTAAGAAACCATTCTTATCCACTAAAATTAATTTGGGCCACGCGTGGTATCTCGCAAGCACCACCGGTTTTTCCGTTGCCAGACAGCCCGCTATCCCCGGTCTGTAGAATTTGATTGAAGCGCCGCAACAGGCTAATTTCCACGAAGATTTCCAATCGCGGGCAGTATTTTTTAAGCGAATATGTTTACTTGGCTCTTTTGGCTATTTTTGTGCTTGGTCGGTAGTCGTCGGGTGGTCGATGGCCAGACTCGGTAAGAAAAAGGGTTCGTTCATTCGTTCTTTCTCTCTCCCGTTCATTGGACCGTTCGTTCGTAGATTCATTCGAGGTGTTCGCTTAGCTTGAGTGTGTTATTTGCTGGTTTCTACACAATTTTATTAGATGTTCTTCCAACAGGACGATTCGCAGCACGAGCTCCTATCTATTCACATAGGAACGGTTGACTCGTTTTGCTCAGCCTCCGTTTCTCCGGACTGGACAAAGTTTGTTGAATGTAATGGCGAGCGTCAGACGTGCCTACTAATAGTGGCAGCGTTATTTATTAGGACATTAAAATAATTTACGATATTTGTTAATAAACTTGAGACTCATTACATCTGAAACGGCACGTGTACACAGCTCTGTAACGGCGCAATAACGAGTGATGTCGTGATTTCAAAATTCTATAAACTGCCTCTAGCTACACATTCAAATGTAAAAAGGATGATGTACTCATTGCTGTAATACGGGCGGCTAACTTATGCGTATAATAGTTTAGCAAAACCATCGCACACTTTGCAACAGTTTCACACAGCCTGTACACATATATCAGACGTTGACCACTTCAGAGGCTGTAGCATGCATTACACAAAACTGCAATGCGTAATTTTGATTCTGAGTTACGGATTCGTAAAATTTGTTCTTAGTTTGCTTAAAGCATACCATCTTCGGAAATTCATGCAAAAACGGCGCTGCTCCGAAAGAAAATTATTCATTTTCTCTCACACGCTGAATTTCATTCACTGCGGTTCAGAGATTGCCTAATAACTGCATACATTTATTGTGCATACGAATTGAAATATCTGTGTTGCTCCAGACTTAAAGCTTTCATCTTAATAAAGGCCAACACGGAAACAGCCTAGAACTCTTCGAGAAAACAAACGCTCCCCAAATATGACTTCGTGAAATCGTGAAAAATGAAGGTGGTTTCGTACGTTTCATTACCTTGTTGCCCTTGTTAGGGCAAGGCTGTGTTACCAAAGATTTTTTTTCTTTCCCCATTGAAGGCATGCTCACACGAGCACATGCGCGCTAGAGGTTAAGGGATCCCACATTCGCGAAACATCAGGGAAATCTTTTATATTGAGAATGGCTCTGTTTCAGACAACTGCAGTTTCCAATCAATTATTTTTTTTCTTTTTCTTTCTTTTTTTTTTGCAGACGTGCCCTACTCGGTTTTTGTGTGGGCATACATGGACAAAAAAAGCAAACTGTAAGGCTCGTTCTTTTTCTAGTGCCACTGTGACTGGATGTGAGCACACTATAACTTCACGGGAACTAATAACCGCGTCATAATAGAAATCGCTTCGTATCTCTCTCAATTACGCTTTGCATTTGCGCTGAGAGAATATGAACTTTATCGCAACTTAATCTTCGCAGTGCTATTCTGCGATCTGCCTTGTCAGAATTGCCCTCGTTGTAAAATTCCTTCGCTATAAGTTATGGCATACCTCGAAGCTTTTGTGAGAAAATGAGAGGAGCCAGGATCACGAAACCGCAGTGAAGTTCCTTCAGTGGGCGATTGATGTTTCCGCGAAATTAGAACGGGCATTCTCTGTTGAGCACTTCTTGCGTCATGCTGAAAAAATAACATCCAAGGAACACGTTGCTTCATGTGTCTTTCGCGTGTCAAAATGAAAATTCGCGCATGGTGATCTGACCGTCATCACAATACCTAGCAAAGAAACAGTATGTAGGTGTATCGACTTTGAGATGTATTCCCATATTCACATATGGCAAAGCGGAATACTTCACGATAAGCTAATCTTGGGCCCGAACGCTCTTTGTTGTGCGGCTATTTATGACATAATATGTCTGAACATGGAGGCATTACGGAATCAGGGTGTAGATGAGCCATATGTAAAAATACTGGAAGATATCTATAGCGGCTCCACAGCCACCGTAGTCCTCCACAAAGAAAGCAACAAAATCCCAATAAAGAAAGGCGTCAGACAGGGAGATACGATCTCTCCAATGCTATTCACAGCATGTTTACAGGGGGTATTCCGAGACCTGGAGTGGGAAGAATTGGGGATAAAAGTTGATGGAGAATACCTTAGCAACTTGCGATTCGCTGATGATATTGCCTTGCTTAGTAACTCAGGAGACCAATAGCAATGTATGCTCACTGACCTGGAGAGGCAAAGCAGAAGGGTGGGTCTGAAAATTAATCTGCAGAAAACTAAAGTAATGTTTAACAGTCTCGGAAGAGAACAGCAGTTTACGATAGGTAGCGAGGCACTGGAAGTGGTAAGGGAATACATCTACTTAGGGCAGGTAGTGACCACGGATCCGGATCATGAGACTGAAATAACCAGAAGAATAAGAATGGGCTGGGGTGCGTTTGGCAGGCATTCTCAAATCATGAACAGCAGGTTGCCACTATCCCTCAAAAGGAAAGTGTATAACAGCTGTGTGTTACCAGTACTAACATATGGGGCAGAAACCTGGAGGCTTACGAAAAGGGTTCTACTTAAATTGAGGACGACGCAACGAGCTATGGAAAGAAGAATGACAGGTGTAACGTTAAGGGATAAGAAAAGAGCAGATTGGGTGAGGGAACAAACGCGAGTTAATGACATCTTAGTTGAAATCAAGAAAAATAAATGGGCATGGGCAGGACATGTAATGAGGAGGGAAGATAACCGATGGTTATTAAGGGTTACGGACTGGATTCCAAGGGAAGGGAAGCGTAGCAGGGGGCGGCAGAAAGTTAGGTGGGCGGATGAGATTAAGAAGTTTGCAGGGACGGCATGGCCGCAATTAGTACATGACCGGGGTTGTTGGAGAAATATGGGAGAGGCTTTTGCCCTGCAGTGGGCGTAACTAGGCTGATGATGATGATGATGACGTCTGAACATTTTATTGCAATTATCTGGACACTCAAGGCTAATTTTTGCCGTCGTTGTCGCCATTGACGTGAGGTTTCGTATTTATTTAGTATATGTATGATGTATGATATGCGGTATATGTATGTTATATTGGCACACCATTCTAACTCCATATCGGCTCACACTACGCGTTGCACTGTTCAGAAAATTATTTCTCAGAATCTTGAGAATGCCAGCCAGCAAACAAATGTCGTGGACAAAACAGCAACAGCGCACGACTTTTACCGTAAATATTTTCAGGCCTAAGTATTACAAGCGCGAAAGAATATAGCTCAAAATTTATAGGCGCGGCTGTGCGCTACCGCTGGAATCGACCCAGCAAAAAAAGTTTGAAACACATCCGATACAGAAAAGTGGTTGTAAAGTCCCTAAGAAGGACCTTGACTTTAATTATTAAACGTAAATGATACTGTTGGAAGCAGGATTCACGCAGAGGACCCCTAGCACAAGAGCTCATTGTTAAATAGTCAGCTTACGTTTACTTCAATCCATACTACTATTACATCTACGAAACTTGAACTTGGTTTAATAATCTAACATGTCGGGGGGGGGGGCGGGAAGGGGGGGCTGTCGCATTAATTCTTATGCCCTTATAGTGAAACTGTGGCACTTTTACACTACCGTAACATTTGACTGCACTCTTTATTGTACAGAACAGTAACTGCGTTTCCTTGCAGCCCTTTCAACCTCCCTGTGTACGGATTCAAGGTGATTCGCGAACTATTCAAGGTCTTTGACTATCGCAGTAAGTCTGTTTTTTCAGTAAAACGACAAGCACACATGCCGAAAAGCACACACACACACACACACACACACACACACACACACACACACACACACACGCACACGCACACGCACACACACACACACACACACACACACACACACACACACACACACGCGCGCGCGCGCACACACACACGCACACACACACCCACACACATCGGTGTACAACATGTGTATGTGCAAGAGGGGTTTAGGTGAATGGTAGGGCGGTACTTTGGGCTAGAATGTCTAATCAACGCTAGTTTTTGTTTGGCTTCAGTTTAATGTTTGTGAGTGGAAGCGTTGGACCATGTTTTGTATACGTGAAGCTACATTTCTGAATATTTGCAACGCAGGTCAGTGGTGGGTCAACAAGCGCACGATGTCGATCCTACGCTACGAAAAGGTGGAGCAATGCGTGCAAAAGCTCGACGCACAATTTGATGTGAGCAAAAGCTGCAGCACACAAGCTGCGAACTCTACTGATAGTTTCATTTTGCGTTGGCACTGGCATTATCGGTGGCAAACGGAAGATCATTCCGCCTTTGGTGGCCGATGCGCTAGGTTAATAAAAAGGCGCAATAATAATCCTGTGTCGCAAACAACTATAATAGCCAACTCTGCATAATTACCAGGAGCATTGAATCTCAGAAAACATTATATGGAAGCAGAGGATGGTTTTGCTTCCGTATGCACTACTCCTTCGGCAGGCACATTGAGAAGTTCGCCTAGACCGAAGAAATTAGCAGTTTTGCCCGAAAGGCGAAGCACCGATTGCTACAGCAAATTAGTGGACAGCTGTACGAAGTATTGATAGTAGATTTAGACGCCGTATTACCTTTTAAAATTCACTTACTAGCTAAATTAACTATGATAGAATGTGTAAGCGCGACTGAATGAGGACGTGGGAAGAAACAGACACACAGAGACAGCGCTGTCTTTGTGAGTCTGCTTCTCTCTACGTCCTTGTTCAGTCGCGCTTACAGATTCTATCATGCATTCAAACGAACTAGCCTGCCAATGTGGTTTACCGAAATTAACCAGCACGGTGTCACGCGCGCAAAGGTAAGCATGAACAGATTTCGCTCGATGAGCGCAGAAACTAGCTCTCAAGCTTGCGGAGTGAAGTATAGCGGCAGCAGCAAGCGAATTGACCTTCATGCATCTCTCGCTGCAACGCGAACGAAACGTTGAAAGCACAACGCATACGAAGCTATCGGCACTACGAGCGCTCTGCAGACGTTCGCAGATCGTTTTAAAAATGAGACTAGCACGGGCACGAACTTTGGCCACATCGCACATTGCTTCCAAGGCCGACAAGCGCCGCCAGCGCGTCCCCACGACGTCCGCCAAAGGGGTCTACGGAGTCGGCGATTCGCGTGGCCAATGCCGTAGTAGACACCGTGGTTGTCTCCACTTTGTACTCAGTGGCGGGCGAGGAGGACATCGATGCACCCTAGCAGCAGCCGGAGAAGAAATCCCATTCTCCCTCGCCTGACCCCATGCCTCGCGCGCGACAGGAGAGGACACGCATCCGGGCCGCGTTCCTCGTTCGCGCATGCGAGATTGAACTGCGTTCGCCGGCCCACTTCCACACGCTTTCTCTCGCACATAAGAGCATACGGCGCGCGCGGATGCTTTTATCGCCCGTGGACTTCATACGAAACTTTACGGCGACGGCGACGGCTGAAATGCACGTGGAGTGTCCATATTATTGCTATAGGAATAAACCTACTTCCTGTTTATTAAGTCAACTTTCTGAAAATTCGAGGACGATAATTGCACTGCTCACAGCAATGACATTTGTGTTTCGAACACTGCAAACGCGGCGATGCCCCTCGTTTGAGAAATTTTCACCTGGGTGTGTATTTGCAAGAATTATGTCGCAACATGCATACACCGCATTTTAGCTCACGGAGTGTCATAGCTTCTAGGGGGTCAACCGGCAGCTTTTGTTTGGGCGAGTGCCAACTGGAAACTGGAAATCAACATGGCGGACCACGCTGGCACGCAGCCCGTTGCCACAGGCGTGCTTAATATAATTGTAATTCTGACTTTGTTATAAATTAGCTTATGTAATCCCTCTGCGCGTGGTATATATTATTTATGAAAGTTTTGTAATCATTGATATGTTGAATTAGTGAAAAGGACCGAATTCGTAAAGGTCGGTAGGTCAAGTACACGTGCATGAGTCTGATTATGTTGAGTCCGTGTGAGCCCAGCCTAGTAGAACTATGGCAAGTCCGAGTGAATTCGGCTGGTTAGAATTCTTGTGATTAAACGTTCAAGTGAGCCTGACTGAGTTAAGTCCGTGCGAGGCCCTTAGCAAAAACATAACTTATGAGTCAGTATGAGTATGTTACGTTTATTTTGACGATCTTTGATCTTAAGTGAGTCCTTCTTTAGCCAGGTAAACAGAAGTTTAGAGCAAATGAAGGTGAGTGTCGAGACCATTTTCCCTTATTTCGCACTACAACACAACGCGCTCGAAAACAAGCCGCTGTTGCATTTTCATTGAGCCGCTATAACGAACTTAAAATAGCCTAGTCTTTTCTCGTCTCCCTCGCCACTGCCCAGATGTTGTATTAACAATCTTGACAGCAGGTTTCGCAAAAATCGAATCGGAGCAAATATTCGCACTAGTGTGATGAATGTGTCTGCTGTAGCGAACACCCGTAAACGACAGAGCACATGGTAACGGAATGTCATTGTAATCCCCCAGCAAAGACAAGTAGGAAACGTGCACCTTGCTGAAATAATGAGATTCAAAGAGCATGGAAGCATTAAATGGTCAGCAGCAGAGACCGAATAATGCTGAAAAAAAAAACAAATGAAGGTATTGATAGAACGGTAGTTCTTACAAGCATATGTATGTGCACATTGGCAGTGACAGGGCTTTTATAAAAAGAAAAAAAAAAGATAAAGGAGAAATAGGCAAAATGCTTTGGACGTGCCTGCGCAGCTCAAACTAGTTTGGTGACTATTTGCCACCGCCCCGTTACAGAGGGGATGTCAGTAAGTCATCACGATCACCGTGATAACTTTCGTCGTCATCGTCAAATCGCAGTGCCTATAAAAATGCTACTTGAGCGTTTGTGATCTGGTCATATGCTGCTTCCCTACTTTTCTGTGTGTTTATCGCACAACCTATATACAGTTTGAACCAGTACCCAGTCGCCCAATATTCTGTGTTTCTAAAGATACTTTCTGTTCTGTTGAGAGCACAATTACACGGTGCCCGATTTGCTTCAGTTTTGTCATATTTAAAATTCGCAGATTCAAAACGGCGTGGAAAGTTACGAGACTATCGCTGAAATCGCCGCAGCCAACCTGCTGCTCGAGGTGAGTGAGAATTCCAATGCTATGTCAGGAGGCAGACTTCGTACATGTGATGTTGCAAAAGTCCATCAAACGAGATTATTGCTTCGCTTGAAAGTAATTCTTTCATTATGCACTCCGCACTGTGCTTGCTAGTATTGATATCAGTTTGATTCACACTTTCAAGCGAACCAAGTATGGGACAGTGGCCCTTTCTCAGCAAATCAGCACAGAGTAAAGTTATTGTGGACGGTGAAATCTTGATTCTATATGTGCTGCCAGAGGGCCCTTTCTATATGCGTGGATGCGGAGTGGTCCTACATTTGATGGGAGGCATCGAAGTCGCTTATTACGACTAGCGGCTGTTTATTAGCCTTAACTTTGTAATGAACAAGCGTGTGCTCAAAGCGGTGTTGTCGGGGATTGGGAAAGCTATAAACATACAACACGTATATGGTGCGTTCCTTGCGACTTCGAGGAAGAATTTCTATTAAATCGCGGGTGGGGGGGGGGGGGTCAGTACTACTGAATGTTTCCCATTTAACAGAAACATGTCTTACAAGTACGCCAAAGTTGGGCTTGTCTATGTGAGGATCTTGAAATATGTTGTATTGAGGTGGAATGTTTTTCTAGTGTTTTCTGCAAAGCTATAACGTCAAGCAGCTTCTCAAGACTCTGTAAAAATAGCGCTAGATTAGAGCGATAGTTGCGGAATCACCTAGAGTTCCACTTCCAGATGAAAAGACTCCGCGCTGGCTTCATTATTATTGTTGTTATTGTGAAATGGGAGCTTGCGACGTTGCGGCCCGTCTTCCTTAGCTGTCGATTAGTTCTTGGAATCTGCAGAACTTCGCAGATGCCTCACAAATAAAGGCATCATGCTAGCTTGGCAGCCGATTTCTGAGCACAACATATTTGTTGTGTTCATATGATCATTAAGGACGAATATGGCGTTTTCAACGGTCTTGTCAGTGTCTGCTATTTCGGCATTCTTCATTTTTGCCGGTGGGAGCTACTTGAGTGGTGAAGGCGACCTTAGAGCTGCTGCTTCCGTCGTAGCAGTGGATGAAACACTGTTTTTGTTCTGTCAGAGACTGTGTAAGTGTGGGTGCAAGCGTTTGTGGCAGTGGGTTGTAAGTTGCGGCAGGAGTACGTGTCATTGATTTAGATGGGAGAGGGGTCGAGCATTGCCTCGAGCTGTTTGATTTCGTTTTTAAATATTTACTTCGGATTAAGCAAGTGTTTGATGAGACAGCTATGAGCATCTTCTGAGGAGCTGCTACTGTGGGAGACTACCGGTGTCCTAGCTCACCTTTAAATGGTTGATGGGTAATCGCCTCGTTGCTTGGAGTCAGCGGCGGCCAAGCTTGCTTCGATGATGGGAGCTGGGCCGCTGTTGCAGGGTTCTTGTGGCCAGAACTACTGTGCGGCATTTCTTGCGCTGGGCGCTAGCAGGCGGCCTGCATATTATTGTTGACCGGAAATGTCGATTTAGTCTCTGAGGGCACTGTGGGGGGTGTGCCCGTGGTTTGTAACGATGTTTGCACTCTGAGGAACCAGTCTAATGTGTTCCGTTGCAGATGATGTGAGTGGGGGTGCAGCTGTGGTCCTCAGGAAGATCTGGCGTGCCGCATTTTGAGCAGAGACATATGGTCACATTGGGGCAGACGTGTTGGCGATGGTCGAGCTGCCGGTGCTTAATATACGCCTCCACTTTTTTGCCGATATGGTTGGCAGTAGAGGTCTGTGAGCAGGTACTCAATGGAGAAGGGGACCTTGGAGCCTTCGAAAGTGTCAAGGACAGATTTCGTAGAGCCCATTCTTCGAGCAGCTAGGATGTTGATTGTGGGATTGGACTCTCGAAGGTTAGCCAACACGTTCCCTTCTACCATGGTGGAGGGAGGCCGGCAGCTTGATGATGCCCCTGCATGAATTTTGAAGGTCGGCCACGTTCGCGGAGGCCTCCTAGCTCTTGTGCATGATGGTGATGGTGGCGACCTTCAAATAGCGATCCACCCTGTCCATGCAGGAGGTGCTTATGATGATTGTACTGTGAATCTTGTTGGCCCGGAGTTGATCTAGTGATATTCAAGCCGCGGAGAGGCCAGTAGACTTGAGGCCGATGTTCTGGAGAGAGGCTGCGTGTTGGCGCAGTTGACGCCACCATGTACACGGAAAATGATTTTGTGTTTAGCGGCCAGGAGTGGAGGAAGACGAGGCAGAATATGGCTTACGTGCGCTAGAGTTTTTAGGGTGCTGAGAGGGGTGGGGGGCTAAGGCTTCTTGGCGTCGCATTAAAAAATTTCTCGCGCCAATCGAGGATCTAATCCGGAGGCTTGTCGACGCTGTCGACCACGCCAACCTGGCTCATGGCTTCTGCATCTGCTACCGCGGACGCACACTGCCGGCGTTGCGTGGCAGCGGCGCGGGGGTTCGAATGTTTAGAAGAATTGGCGATGAATTTTAGCTGGCGGATGCGATTTCCATTGAAGAGGTATTTCTCGACAGCAGGCCACTTACAGCTGCTATGGTTCAATAATCACAAGCGTCGAGGGAAAACACACGAAAAAAGACGGAGCCAATGCATCATGCGACTAGGCTTCCACAGCAACGAGGCGTCCCCCCTCTTGCGAAGGCTTGTAGCCCACAGCCTGAAGGTTGCGTGCAGTAAATGCTGGCACGGCTTTATAATGCGTATTCAAAGCACATATTTGGCCACCCCTATTTTCACCAACTTCGAATGGGATGAAATAAATGGTAGGCTTATTTGCACTAGGATGATATGATCAGCAAGTGTGATTGTCAGCAAAGCCAAAGTTCACATCTATGAAACTCATGGTTCCATGTGCCTGTGTTATCTACCCATGAGATGTGCTGCGTGTTATCTAGAAACCTCTTAGTTTCGTGCGCTTTTTTGCTTCCTCGTCTGTGTGCACTACAATAGTTTTCGTGTGATCTAACCACAATTCCACGCGCGCAGGCTAGCGAAAGTGCATACCAGCTCTGAAGCCGCTTGCCGCGTATGGCGCGTCGCATTATGAAAAGTTTACTTATAAAATGTGAGCGCACGCACCTTCTCGGTTGCAATGAAGATTGAAGTTACGGGACGTGTTCGTCTTCGAAATTCGCGGCGCGTTGTTCATCGTATTGTGACGCCATGTCACATTCTTACGAGTTCAGTCCCATCGTGTCTTGCGTTTCAACACGTTTTAATGCTGAATAACAGTACAGTTTTCTTTTCAAGATTCACCAAGGCGGCTCAGAGATGCGCTGGTCTCTGAAATCTTGAGAGCGTATTTTGTCTTAATTCACAGGTTATCGCTTACAAAGATATCAACCGAGGGCTGGTTCTACTGGCTCTTCTTTTTATCTAGCAGCTGAACGCCCATACGGATGCCACCATAGCAGTATTCTTCCGCGACTTAGCATCCATGACCTAAATTAATTAAATTCTTGGGTGGAACGTGTCAAAACCACGATATGATTATGAGGCACGCCACAGGGGGTCTGCTGAATCATTTTGACCATCGGGGGTTCTTTAACGTGCACCCAATGCACGGCACACGGCCGTTTTGGCACGTCGCCCCTGTGGAGATACGGCCGCGGCGGCCCGTACAAACGTCCATGACAAAACATAGAAGACCGCTGTAAGAAACTTTAGTTAAAATTTGCAGCCTACTGGCTTCGTAACTATATAAAAAACTATATAGCAGACTAATCTTATTCTATGACAATTCGAGCGCCTACTCTACTTTGAGAAGAATCGTATTAATGATAGTGACAGTCTCTTTTAGATGATTCCAATATCGCGCAGAGTTTCCCGCTACGCATAGGAGCGCGTGCTCTGAACGGCGCTTGAGAGGGACAGTCGAGCATCTCATTTGGGTTTTGTAGAAGTGCCTGCCTGTGTCCTGGCATAAATTTCAGATACATCCACGCACTTTCCTCCAAGTTCAGGCTGTGCTGCGCTGCAAGTGCGGTAACATGAGGCCTAGCGAGGCAGTAAATTCCAGTTGTATGTAACGGGCTAGCGAAACCCACTTCTATTTAGTGGTATTTACGTCATAGTGTCCAAGACATGGGGCAAATTGCCGTTCTATGGTAGTCATAATTCACAAGGCGTTGAATTTCGACTGCAATTTAATGTCACGTGCAACAATTTATACGGAGGATGCCGCCACGATCACAAAAAGAAACTTCAGTAACAACAAGCAAAGACCATCGAGAAGTAAAAACAAAAACAGAAAGTCATGTATAACCCAGAATGGCCACTTCTGTGACCACGACATAGAAGCATGACTTATGCACGCATCATCATCCTTGATAATATTATAGCCTTGCATAACTAATCAATTGACCGCGTGCCTATTGTTTACTGACGCTGAAGGTTCCTGTAGCATTGGGTATCACCGGCGCAATCGTCAAAGCGTGGCCAAAAGGGCGCATACTCAGCCAAACCCTTGTTAAAGCACGTGCCCTCATACCCGACTCGCTAAACTCTGATCTCTTCTACAGTTCTACGGTATTACGAGTCACAGTTAAGGGTGCGCACTGCGGTATGTAATATCACTTATTTGTGTAGTCATGGGCATGTATACCATGCAAATAGCCTACAGAATATGTTCACGTTGCTGTACGCAGATATTCGTGGATACCGTGAACTTCAACAAGCAAAAGCACGAGGACATTCGACTGCCTTTCCTCAAGTCGGTCCCTTCAACGACGCAGTTCTTCGTAGCTCTGGCATCGGTGAGTGAAAAACGCAGAAGCCGAGTGAAGCTTTCCGGCTCCATCTCAACCACCGCATAGCAGCAGATAGCAAGAACAAATGCTTATGAGAAAACACCAGCGCCCCCATCTGGTGTGCACATATATTGGGTATTATCTTCGTGCATTTTACCGCATAAGCATTGCGACGGTTACCGAATTTAACTATAATTCTGCACCTTATAAGTGTCATTAGCGTCATGCTTCACCCGTACGCAGCTTTCACATCGTGTTCAATGATTTTACGTGCTTGGTACATGCACTGCAACAATGAAAATGCGCTCAAGGCAGCACGAGCTTAGTGGATAGTGTGAACAGGCTGTACATATTTTCATAGGTGCACTTTAGCAAAAGCATCACACTGAAATAACTGTGCAATCTGTCATAATTGCTTAGAAAGTTGCCCGCACAGCATGAAAATGTTCGGTAACCGTATCCCGTGAATATTCTTTTCCGTTGTGTAATTTTTTGTTATTATTCATTGCGCATACTTGTAAACACAGCGACAAATGTAGCGCGAGGCTTTGAGCAAAATTATTGCATCACAAGATATGTTTCACAAAATCTATTACCACTGTGCCAGTAACAAGAGACAAAACTTACATAAAGCACGTGCTCAAGATTTCTGCGTTGAAGAAGCAACTCTGAGTCTAAATCCTTCTACGAGATCTCCACACGTCGTCAGTAGGCATCGTTTTCATATAAGTAGTTTGGTACTGTTTCCACGGCTATGCTAATGGCGTTAAACGGCGAAATGCAAAAGCTTCAGAAGCCAGTAGTTACGGCAAACCAATCTTCGAGCACAGTTTATCTGCCACAATTCTTATTTATGGTGTGTTAACGGTCTGCTTGACTTTTGTTCAGGAACTCTGTGCACGTACCGATGGCGCCACTGCCAGACTCTTGAACTCGGACTATGGAGCGAAGACGGCTGAGCAGAGGTAGGAATGCCCTTTTTGTTTAATAGCAGTTTAGCGGTAAACTTAAAATGGCCAGAGGAATTAGATATTCCTTAAATAATAGCAGCACGCATGTTAGCATTCGCACTCCGAATAAAAACTTACATACTCAAGTTTGAGACACGAAGCAGCAGATAGTTAAAGCTGTTATTAGCAACATTGCTTTAGAATATGCGTGTTTAGGGTTCATATTGGTTGTAATTTCAGAAAAATTCTCCATTTTGTGCATTGTTATTGTCCTTTGTTTATTTTACACGCGGTTGAAACTTTCTTGCTTTTTCCTTTTCATAGCCTATTACAATATGCCCGACCCTTCTTTTTCCTATAGCGATGAGCTTTTGGTCACGTAGTTGCCTTTTATCGGCTTCTTTCTTATGCTTATTTTGTACTGTATACTTGCTTTTAAATAAAATCTATACTTGCTTTAAATAAATGTACACTTAATAAATATATACTTGCTTTAAATAACTTTTAACCATGTTTTTTAATTGTAACTTATCCTTTCTACTAAATTTATCATCATAGGAGGTCTCCGTACAGTCTGAGACTATGTTATCTCCTCCTGCATATGACGCCCACCAAATTATGTATAACTCTATCGCAACGATATGCTGAAATTTTAATTTTCGTTGACATGTGCGTTCGAACAAATGTTTTGATACATATTGACACAACTATATTTGGCACAACTATATTGCCGCGGGTATGTGCCAGTGGGGACGAGGTTGAAGTAGCGATAGTGTTTAGGCTAGATGTGGAGACGAAGAAGACGTTGTTGGCTTTCTTTGACTACTGATAAAGTGTGTTTCTTGGTGGTGCTGCTCCACATCCTCGTCGATCCGACGTCGTTACAATATGAATACGCGTAACTACTCAAATGCGCTCAGAGAAGAATAAGGCGCTGTCCTTAATGCACTACGTAAATGGTTCTGGCGCTCTCGTCATTCTGCAGTTCATGTTGCGCTATTTTGGTTCGTAGTTAGTTCAATCAACAAAGCGTTCGTTAATCAAATGACTGAATTAGGTTCAAAAATAGATGTGCTTGTAGACTTTGAAAATGTGGTGCAGCAAACACTGTATCGTCCACGAAGTGTTTTTGGCGGCACTCAATAATTTGATGGGTAAATAATACTGTTTCGCTGAGATGACGCTCACGAGCCCATGCTCGTGCCTGTTGGCATCGCAAGAAAATCAAAAGCGTGTTTAGAATCGCCGGTACCATGACGTAACATTTGTCACGAACTTCTCTTATGGTGCTCGCGTCCCCTTGCCACGCAGTGGTGCTCTAGCAAAAAATCATTCCGTGCTACAAGTGCCCTTACCGCGTCCTACGTCAAGTGACCAATGTCACCTATGAGATAGTTCCCATCAGCTCTACAATGTCATCTGGGATAACATTTCCTGACGTCTTTCACATCGCGCAGCTAAAGCTTTACTATACTCTTCCCGATAGTCCCGTTCGACGCAACAGGAAGGTACTTTTTTCTGCCAGGATTACGTTACGGTGAGGCGAAGAAGCGAACGACGACAAAGTCACCATAGACAGCCAAAAGTCATCACAGCCTGGCTGGCCTCACTCTCTTCCGTCTCCATCAACATTCTGTATCCTTGTAAATACATCCCGTAGATAGTTTTATATGGGTAAGAGTACAAAGGAAGTAAAAAGAAGAGGCTAAAAACCTGACACTCCACTGAGGCCTCGTGTTCTAGCCAGGAAGGACATTACTTTCTAACTCTTCATTGATTACTGAAGAACATCCCCATCTTTACAGATTCATATACCCTTCTGTGAGAAATTCATCGAACACGTTGTTCAAAATCAGGTAGCAAAGGCGCACGCTGATCGTGGTGTTGAGCTTCGCATACGCGCGCGCACCCAAGCTGGCGTGTCTGCTCTCAGCCACGCAGGCGTTGGCTAAGTTAAACGGTTAACAGTTAAAGCATGACCCTTCGTCTTCGTAGCCACATAAAACCTAGCAAAGGTATTCAGCAGATATCGCTTACTTCAAAACGGTACCATTATTCAGGACTCGCGAATCGTCAACTCTTCTTTTTCGTTATTTTTATTGTTTCGCACTGCCCTGTATTTGCACTGTATTTTACATACACCTGGCGACGCGCTCACCGCTCTGATGAGAAACGCCCTGTTTAGTGTTTTGATAAATAACACTTCAGCTCGTCGTGGTAGAACGACGCCGCTCCATGCTGTCAATGGCTAACTATATGAGCTTGGTCTTTAGAGCTCGGCGATGCAGACAAAGGCCCGAGGCGCTCTGATATTCCGTCTGAGTGACGACTCCCAATTTCCTATTTTTTTATAGCGCAAGCTTGTCACGGAGAACAGAAGGCACATCTGACACACACAGCGCTTTTTTCTTTCAACAACAGATTTATTTATCGTTCTCGTCGCTATATATACACCCTCGACCCGTCACACAGCACGTGTAACATTTTTGGAAAAATAAACAAAAAATAATACAAACTGGGAACCGCACCTGGCAGTTTCTTGACTCACATATTCACAGACATGTACACGTTCAACGCGAACAAAGATAATTCAGTTCTATTTTTAAAGAGCCCGTTGAACGAGAAATGTGTGTGTCAGATGTGCCTTCTGTTGTCCGTGTCAAGCTTGCGCTATAACAAAATAAGATATGCCGTACCAACAAGCCCCTATTGCTATCCTCATCGATCCCAATTTCCTTTTCGCGCGCCCCAAGAGGCCCCAATCGACGCGCTACAGCGGCAACGGCAATGGCAATTTTTCAGCTTAAAGCGATAATTTGGCATGTACGGCAAAGTCGCTTCAATTTTCTTATTGCGATGGTGCGTCTCAGCCTGGCAAATAGTTAATTAGGCAATTTTATTTAATTGCTTGAATAATTACTATATGTAAGCCATCACTGAACGTCCGCATGGCTCCGACGAAAGCATGCATCAATCCCGAGAAACTTATTCACAAATAATAACTTAGCTTTCGCTGATAGAAACGGTGTGTCATGTGCACGCCTTCTCACAGAATCCTCCTGGTCGGGCTCGCAGGCTCACCATATTAGCAAGACACATGCCGCGATTCACGAAGCACTTCGGCTGCACTGCCAAGCAGCGAATGCACCTGGCACGAAACTACCAAGACTGCCACTTCTGGAGGCGGTAACCGTCGCATGAAGATGGTCGTCCCCGTGCCGGGCGTGTGTGTGTGCGACCTTCGAGAGTGCGTGTACAACGTGTGGCACGTTATTTGGCGTTTTCAATGCCATCGTTACTAGTCATCTGTCGCCACTGATGGAGAACATTTTGGGCACGATAAGCTGTTGTGCTATTCTAATTATCTCCTCAAGTAAAATAAACGAGCGTTGACATATGCCATGTACGTTGCGCATTGTTGAGTTTAGTGATTATTGATTTATTATTATTATTTTTTGCAGAATGCCTGCAGCAGTACATACGCTGCTTACCTGGAGCTTCTTGTGTTGTTCTCGGCTTACGCCCATGCAAAGCCATATAAAAGCTATCTTTGCGAAAGTGGACTAGCAAGTTAAATACTAAGAATAGCCCATCGCCTACTCCGATTTAATTAACTTAATAATTACTACTGATATCTGCCTTACGAAACACAGTATTTCGCCATTTCCTTCCATGTTTTACCTTCAGATGCCAAAAATGTTCCGAAACGCTTGCCTAGCAAGCTATTTTGTGGTGCGTAATGGAATTGTTACAATTTTATCGAGCCACTATTCTAAGCTCGTCCACGCCAGCATCGCGACAAAACTGCGCAGAATTTATTTCTGGCGCACCTCTACTGCCTACCTGTGCGACGAGATACAACTTTTGACTGCAGTTTTTACCTTGACAACTTTTGCGTGCTTCTATTAAGCACAATTGATTATACCGATCAGGTCGTAATAGGATAAGTACAAAGATGTAATTATTCGATCAGGCCAGGATAAACATGCATATTAGGTGAATGAATAAGTAAACAACCTAGCTTCTATCTCCGATACATCTTCTGCAGGTGAACGACCAGTCTGTGGCGCGAGTAATGGCTTCAGCCATAGCAAGTACTTGCTTGACCAAAAATAAATTTTGGGATTATAATTTTGTCCTTGTAGCTTGCTTTTAATGACACATCGCGAGGTGTGAGGTGAGAGACAGCAGAAGCTTTCCATTTTCGTTCGTCACTTATTTAATTGATGCTTACGCTTAAAATATTTATTGTAATGCGTTATAACTCCTGGCATGTCTATACTGCCGTATCTCTTCAGCCCTATATGACGCCAGAATAATTCAACAGTCTCGGATCCATTTATCGGACAGCGCTATGGTGATCTCACCCTTTGGGAAAATATACGTGAAGGGGGAGTCATGGAAGTTGACACTGTTTCCTAGCATGCGATAACATGATGTGTACCTTTAGTTCACTAAATGGTGTCCGCTGACATAAAATTTACACGCTAGTGGAAAAAGAAATAGCGTACGGAACACGCACCATTAGAACATTATTTCTTTATGCCTGAAAGGTGCTTGCGTTTCTTTATGAATGCTATACTAAACGTCTGTAGTTGCGTAGTTTCTTGATGGAAGATGTTGTTTTCGAAAAAGAAAAGTGGAAATTATTTAATGTAATGTTTCGGAACGGGGTATGCGATTAGCGGTCGAGGTTACGCGATTATGCAAGTGTTCATTATCTCGGTATATAATTTTGTTGAATTGGCTGATTAGTAACGAGAAAAAAATTTTCAGCTTGCTCAGGGTAACAGCTAACTAAACACCCTTCATCCCGCCTACGCATATCTTAGCGCCTTTCTTCAAAAAAGACTGGCCCGTCTTAGCTGGTACACTATGCATTATATAAGTACGAGAGAACTAAGCGTGGAATAGCTATCTTCTTATCCTTAGAAGTGCTATGCAGCTTACAATTAGGCTGCCACCCGAATAACAGCATTTTTTGCGATGAACCTATAGGCTGGCAAAAGAAAAAAAAAAGCACACCATCGCTAAGTTCCTAACCTTGGCGAGCGTCTCGCTGCTGGCAACCGTAAAGTTGATGTACCAATGCATTATCCCAGGGGCTGTCAAATTTAAGGAAGGGAGAAACGTGAAGTTTGCCATACAACTCTACCCCTGCTTTGAATGCCATAAATTAACGCAATGCCATTCAACGAAAGGAACAGGGAACATGGTGAGGTTTTTTACCCTGAAAGAAATGGGAACGCTAGTCGGAATGCGTTGTCTGTCTGTCGATCGGTGGGTCGGCCGGCCTGCCTCCCTTCCGTAATGCAGCTGCTTATAGGTTTTTAGCTTATAGCACTAGCCAAAAGGTACACCACCGCTTTGTTTTTCCAAGTCAGCCACATTGTTATACTCTGTTCCAGTAGTTCCATGGAGCACCGTGCGAGCTACAGACTTCTTCGACCAAATAGGGTTCGAACACATCTTAAAGGTGCTCTTCCGCGCCGTATCATCCGCTAGCGGCGAGTGCGGCACCACAGGCGGCGGCAGCATCTATGAACAGCCTGCAACTGCAGCGCGAGATCCGCTGTTGGTATGGCAACGGTAGAAAAAATAAATGGGCTCGCCGCCCGTCATATGGACGCCCACCCACTCCTCCCTCCCGGGCAACGAAACCGCACACACCCTAGCTCAAGAGTTAGCGTGCCGAGCAGGGGCAGGGACAACGCGGGGCCCGATTTCGCAGAGAGACCGCACGGCCAAACATAATGAAATAACCAAACACTACAGATTAGGGAGGCAGTACCATCTCCCACCACACTACTCATTAACTAAACAGCAGGAGACAGCATGTCGCCTACTATAAACATTTCCTCAAACCAGATCGCTTATAATCATTGTTACCGGGAACTCTATTCAGATAGATGTAAAGACTGTAACCAGCTGGCGGACCTCAGACACATGATGTGGGCTTGCCCCGACATAGTGCAGGGGTCCAAACAACACGTGTAGGAATGCGGAGCAGTGGGACGCCTCGCTGCTTAGTTCAGACAGCGAAGTCTAACTACAAGTCATCAGGCAAGCCGAAGAAGCCGCCAGGACCCAAGGCCTCCTAGCCGCAATGTAAGGGAGGGGTGTGGTAAACTTCTCTGACAACTGCCGTTTTGAATACAAGTTGTTTCATCGTCATCATCGCCATCCCTGCCCTGCGAAAGAGGATGTCCGCTGAAGGGGGTATGGATCGCCTTATTGGTGGTTCGGATGCTTGCTTTCAGCTTGTTCTTTATTGAAATGTACGATGTTCTAACTGTTGTGCCGGCCATTAAAATGAACGTATACACTCTTCGCTTCACTCTGCTGAACGCTTGTTGCTTCTGCCTTACAGGGGGAATGATCCATTGGTGATGATGATAGATGCTTGTTTAATGCTTGTTCTTTATTTAAACGTGCGCTGTTCTGTGCGTTCTAGGCGCGATTCCATTGCTTATATGCACTGTTCGCTTCATTTTGCTAAGTGCCTATAATTGATTGATTGAAGACTTTATTATTGCACCGAGCTGGGGTGCCCGCCTCTTAACCTACACGCAGGTAGAAGAGGGAAGGACGAAGCAGTCCCCGCGCGTTGAAGACAGTGAGTCTTCACTGGCCTCAACGGCCAGGCGGATTGCTCGAGGCTGGCGGTCTTCAGCCTTGCTCCGGAGCATGGTTTCCCAGGCTTCTCTACTGTCAATGTTTTCCTTGGCCCCTGTGGAGCCAGCTCACTACCATATTACATGGTCTAGCGCACCTTTCTCCTTACAAATGTTGCAGAGGACGTCGTTATAGTCCCTCATTTGAGTTAAGTCGATCCAATATGGTGATGTATAATTGTTTCCCTGGAGGCGTCGCCAAATGCGAGCGTCCTCCAGGGAGAGAGACCGTTTCGGAGGCGGAAAGATTCTTCTTTCGTTTTTGTAATGATCTACAATTTCCGTGTACTTGATGATGCTATCATTGATCCCTGGAACTGGCTGCTCTAGAGTTGCCCGGTGGTAGAGTTCTCGGGTGAGCTCGTGAGCGGCTTCGTTACGTGGGACTTCTTCATGAGCCGGAACCCAAGTAAATGTTATGTCCCTCCTAGGAGGATTTTTGAGTAGAATTTGGAGGGCCTCTTCCGAGATTCTCCCTGTGCTAAAATTTCGGATAGTTAATTTGCTATCGCATAATATGATTCCCGCTTATGTACCCGCACAAGCGAGCGCTACTGTAACCTCCTCGGCTGTACAGGCGTCCCTCCTGCACGTGGAGCACGCCATCTTAACGCACCCAATGCCATCAACCACCGTCAATACCGCAGCCCTGTCTCTGCCGCAAGCGGCGTCCACGTGTGGCAGAGACAGAGGCCGATGTGCTTTTCAGTTTATTTACTAGCGCCTCAGCCCTGTGAGCTCTCTTCTCTTTGTTGTAGATAGGATGCATATTTTTAGTAGAGGAGCAATTCGGAAGCGTTCACGCACGTCCAACGGAATGTCCTCCTTGCCAATCGGGGCACCCCTGTCGTATTGGATTCCTACCCATTCCATGATTTTTATCCCTGTTTTGGACTGGCCTAATCCTTCCAACTGAGACACTCGTACTGCCTCATTGAGCTCCGCTAGCGTGTTGTGAACCACCATTTTGACAAGGAGGTTTGTCGAGGTCGAGCCTGGGAATCCTAGGGCTCTCTCAACACTCTTCCTAATGATCGCATCCTTTTTCTCATTTTCTTCTTGTTTAAACAGTAGATACGGTGTTGCATACGCTATTCAGCTGGTAATAAAGGCTTGCATGAGTCTGAAGAGGCTGTTCTCTTTGAGGCCACTACCTTTGAGTGCAACTCTCCTAAAGATCCCCGTGACCTGCGCCGCGTGTCCTTCTAACTTCTTGATTGTCGTGAGCTTGTATCCATACCTCTGGATATACATGCCCAGAATTCTGATTTCCTCCACTTTGGGAACCTCATTTCCATTTACGAAAACACTGATGGGTCTTCTGCTCTCAGCGTGCCCCCTTTGATGTTTTTGCTCAATGATTAATAGCTCCGATTTCTGTGGCGAGCACGCCAAGCCTCTCCTGGCCGCATTCTCTTCCACCATATTCGTCACTATCTGTAGTCTAAGTTCCATGGTTGCGTCACACCCACTCTTGTATTGATACCATCTGCGTACATGATAAATTTTATGAATTTAATCTTATTGAGTTCCGCAGGGAGACCCCTCCTCGCTATGTTGAACAGGAAGGGTGATAGCACCGGCCCTTGCGGTGTCCCCTTGCTCCCAAGTGTGATAAGAGGGAACTTTGTATCCAGAAATTTTATATTGGCCTCCCTGTGTGACGGAAAGTCTCTGATGTATGCATGTGCCCTGTCTCCCACACCCACCTCTTCGAGGCATGCCAAGATAGCCGTGTGGCTAACGTTGTCAAATGCCTTGGTGAGGTCGAGGCCTAGGATCGCCCTGGTGTCAGTTGAGTCGTATCGGTCTGGGATATCATGCTTAAGTCTGAGCATGACATATTGTGTACTGAGCCCTGGTCTGAATCCAACCATTTCATACGGCTAGAGATCGTTCTCCTCCATGTACCTGGTCACTCTCGTTTGAACAACATGTTCCGTCAATTTCGCTACAGGCGAAGTTAGGGAGATATTGCGCATGGTGTTCAAGCCGGGTACTTTGCCTGGCTTTGGAATAAAGACTACCTTCACCCGTTTCCAAATCTTTCGGATTTCTCATTCTCCCCCACCTGGTTCATGTATTTGGTTAGCGCGATGATGGACTCATCGTCTAGATTCCTGAGAGCTGTGTTCGTTATCCCGTCCGGACCGGGGGCCGATCGCTTTCTGAGGTTATTAAGCTCTGCTCTAAGTTCTGTCGTGGTGATGGGCGCATCGAGATCTGGGTTGGGAGGTCCCTTGTAGTCCTCTAATGAGCTCGTCATGTATGCCTATGAAACCATGCCTCGCTCTCACCTGGTTTGTACTAGCTTGCATTTTTTACTTACTAGCGTTTTTTACTTATGTACTGCTCGTTGAGTTTAATCGCACATGTTTCGATTTCTTTGTTGAGCCTGACTAGTTCGTGCCTGATATTCCTGTTTCACCTTTGTGCCTTGAGTTTTTTGTCCGGTTTGAGTGCATAATGTCTCTGTAGTACGCGGAACATGAGCCATTGCATATTTGCTTTCTTACTGGGGTATGAGCCATTGCTGATGATAATATTTGTTTATGGACGGACGCGAAAAATTCGGACCACAGAGGGGCTAATAGCTTCGCTTTAATTCGTTCCCCATTCTCTATGACACCAGGAAGGCGTGCATATTCAAAATATTCTACGATACAGTGGAGAAGGGGGGTTGCAGAGGGCGGAAGCGGAGTGCTAAGAAGGGTCGCGCGGCCAGCGTGTCGCATCCGGTGGTGGCACCATCTGCTGATCCCTCTTGTAACGACCACTTGTACACGGTGCCCCGACAATCGTAAGTGCATCCGTTTTCTCAATTTGAATTCCTGCACGCTTGTCGCCCTCCTTCCGCGCTGTTCAAAGCCGATTCCACGCCAAATTATTCGTACTTTTGGCTTAAAAGAGTAGCTTGGAACAATATCAGACGAGCAAGTCTGCAGACGCCATTTTTATGACGGACGAAGCACTACCGAGGCACAGCCACAGGTATTGTGGCTGCACCAAAACATGTATCAATTTGGAGACTGCCAAACCAATTGATTTTTTTTATTGTACCTTCAAGGCCAGAAGGCGTTACACAAGGGAGTGGAACGAAATACAGAGCATGTGCAGATCACAGGTGATAGTAATGAGAAAATAAAATAATGCAGATTAACAAAAGTATTTTTCAAGAGTAGTTCTAGAAGCAGATGTACCGGTTACGTTAAGAATTGAGGCTCGAAGATGATTCCATTTATTGGTAGTTTTAGGAATAAATGAATAAAAAAATAGGTTCGTGGGACAATGTGGAACGCTGAAATTATGGTGATGGTCAGTACGAGATGATATGTATGCAGGTTCGAAGAAAAGTTCACTTTTTAATTCCGGATCGTAATAAATTTTGTGCAGCAGTGATAAGCCTGCTAACTTCCTACGGGATGAGAGGAGAGGGATGTTTAAAGTAGCTTTCATAGATGTAACGCTTGATGTCCGAGAATAGTTAGTAAGAATGAAGCGTGCGCTACGATTTTGTAAATTCTATTGCATTTGTTAATGAACCTAAGCCAGGATCCCAGACAGAAGAGGCATATTTAAGCATAGGACGTATTAGTGTTTTGCACAGAAGCAGCTTTAAGTTAGCAGGGGGCCATAGAGAAATTGCGACGGAGGTAACTAAGCGTGCGGTTAGTATTGTTAGTGATGTGGTTTATGCGTGTTTGTCAGGAAAAATTAGATGTTATGTGGACGCCTAAGTATTTATAGGAAGTGACTTCTTTGAGTACAGAGTTCATCGAGTGATAATTGGATAGGTTAGACGAAGCAGTATAGTGGGAAATCCTCATTAGTTTGCACTTTTGGCGTTTTAGTTGCATTTTCCATGTGTCGCACCACTTAGATACCTTGTGAAAAGTATCTTCGTATGGCAGCGTTGCATTATATTTTTTCTCATCACATTTTCATTCGAACAAGCACACAACACTATTTTATGTGCCATAAAGCCTTAATAAATATTTATTAAAGAATGAAGTAAAATGGGGCAATAGACCAGCCTGCGAGCTGCAGAGACGCTTCCGAGACCTGCCGAAAACTTGCTTACCCTATCGGAGATTTATCAGTCATGCGCCGTGCACATGAAGTGAGCGCAAAACAACGTTGTTCTAAGGGAAAAAATACACCGACCATTACGATACTTCCTAATACGAAATTTGAGCGCAACTCCAGGCGTGTTTTCATTTCGCGATGTATTGAGGCAAACAATTCGAGAGAGACTTGTAGCGGAATCAGCGATCGCCGAAACTGTCATCCGGGTCAAGCGTGTCGGCTTTTGTACATGGCTCGTCGAAGGTCCCAGTGTAAATACTGGTGCCGCTTGGCTCCCAGAAAGTACTAGACAGTTCGCGTCGCGCGTACAATCAGAATACAAAACAGCAAATCATGACAATCGAAACAAGCGCTAGCGAGACCAAAGCAAGCTAACCAAACAAACGCGAGCAGACGATAGTACGAAATTAGTGGTCCGACTAAGACCAGGGGCGCTATAACGTAAAACTATTCCAAGCTTTTCTATTCCAATTCTCCAATCAGCCCACCGCGATTGGTGAAAAACTTTTTTGGACTACCCCCACTTCACATTTCTGTGACGCGACGTCACAAAAAGCGCGATAGCTCCCCCATCTGATATGACGTGTACACACTGATTATGCATAATTTGACCGAACAAAACAAAAATACTTATTTCTGATTCGACGCGTTTCGCCATGAACCCTCGGCTATTGGACAAAAGTTTTCGGGCGGCACCCACTTCACCTGCCTCTCAGGCGACGTCATAAAACCGCAAAAACTTACCGCGTCAAAGTGACGTGTACGCATTAAAGATGCATTAATATGCCGAACAAAAGTGAATTTTCTTCTGAATAGACGCAGGCTACCCCTTTCCGAAAGGAATAAACGATGGCTGCTGCCAATCACTCCGGCACTGGCCACTCGCCCCTTCCGGAGAGCATGGGCTTATTTGCGTGTAATCAAACCTTCCGCGTGGCCGTGTGACGTTTTCGATAACTTTCGGCACGTTTACGAGCTCATTCTGCCAACTCTTCTTTGCTGAGGCTCCGTTTTAGCGTAATTCTTAAGCTTCCGTTGCATGCCGCCGAGATTGTCGACGAGCAACCGCAAGCCAAGTGAGAGGAAGCGGACCAATCGCAGACACCGGCACCACCCTCTTCATCCGGTTATCAATATTCACTGCAGCGGCTCGGCCCCATCGAATCCCTCTCCACTTGAGCATGCTCCTCGCCTCTTGTAAGCCAATTAGATAAGACAAGCCGCTTAGTGCAGGCAATGTTATTCGTTTTTCAAGCAAACAAAAGTGACCGTCTATGAACGAGGGGAGCATTTGACTGGTTTGTTCAGACAACCCTGCGGATGACCGCCCGATGCTTGAGTCGGCGGCTACGCAAACTTGACGTCAGGAGATTGAATGAAAAACATATTGGAATAGTTTTACGTTATACGGCCCCAGATACGAGTACGCCACGAGCAGTCGGGCGGGTCCGCATGAAACCAGTTTTCCGCAGGCACGTCACGAAGGGGTTTCTCTCACTGGCCTCCGCGTTCGCGTCTCGCGTCTTTCACCTAGTGCTCCGCGTTCGCTCATTCATCTTTCGCCGCGCTGGTTCGGTCGGTTTACGCCGCTGACGCCGCTGCTGCTGCCTACGCTCGCCGCAGGAACGGGCGCCTAACTGAAACACTAGGAAATCGCTGTTAAAGACTGCGTTCCAACCGTCGCATTCCCTTCTTTGGGGCATGGTGCGATCGCGTGATCCGACTTTGCACGTCAAAACGATTGCATCACCTGCATACCCAGTGGTGGGTCTCACGCCCAATAGTCTCATCAAACCCCTTTTAGCCACGCTGCTGTAGCGCATAGCGCACGCGAGGCGCGCGGTCGCGTTATGGTATGGTATGGTATTCCTTATGCGATGGCCGCGTTATGAAATCGCATTCTTTTTCGCGTTTTCAGGCACAACATTCAAGCTATGAAAAAAATTGTAAAATTGCTCCCAAGATGGAGTCTGTTCAATATAATATTTTCTATTGGAATGCACAATTTCATAATCGAGCTTTTGCAATATGCGAGTAAGTCTTGTACACGTAAATAATTTTGCTAGTTAGTTCATCAAAAATAACAGAAAAACTTGCTAGTTTGAGCAAAGCGACTGATGACAAGACAACATTGGTCCCATGATCGTATATTGTAGCACATATATTTCCTACCTAAAATGGTTCTCGTTAGTCAGGGCACCCTATGTATAATGTAACATACGTTCGCACTGTTATCGTGCTTTATTACGTAATACTGAACAGCAGCTGCTAGAAAAAAACGGCAGGTCTCATACAAGTATAGAAAAAAAGAACAGCTAACCGGAGCTAGAAACTAAGTGAAATGTACAGAAGTTATTGGAAACGTTGCCAGAGTTTTGTCAAAAGCTATACTAGCGCGCGCGCTCTGGAATAAAGGGCATTCGTTCGTTGGCTCCAGTGTGCGTCTGCCTTGCTGTATCATCTGGCGACGAGGATGGGATCGCGTCTTTGAGCAGCGCCTGTCGGGTTACCATTGGCACCGATTGAAGTGCGTCGAGCAGAGTGACTGAACATGTCGAAGTTTTGGGAATTCGATTCCTACGTCGAAGACAGTGAGCGTATGTAGAGCGTTTCGACCATTACTGGAAAGTAACGCAAATTGAAGACGGCAACTTGGAGAAATACGCTTCCAACACTGCATCCGGAAGACATACGTGCAAGACCTTCAAGGACCTGCTGTTGCCTGCTACAACGGAGGACAAGTCGTTTGAGGACGTGGTCCATGTCTTGAAAGAGCACTACGCGCCGGGTAGCCAAGTAATAGCTGAGAGGTTAAAGTTCAATCGCCGGCACCAGCTCGAAATGGAGTCCGTCTCAGCGTTTGCCATTTAACTATACACATATGGCTGCCCAGTGCGCGTTCGAGACTATTCTGCACGACCCGCTACGTGACCGCTTTGTGTGGGGCTCCGAAACCCGGCAATTCAAGGACCGTTGCTCGAGAGGAAAGAGCTCAACTTCGAAACAGCGTGCGACTTGGCGAAAGCAGCGGAACTCGCCGAAAGAGAGTCAAAGAGCTTCCGACCGTTCAATGGAAATCCGCAAACGGACGAAGCCATCCACGCTTTCAGCAAGAAAGGGCGTCCACAACAAAATCTTAGGTTAAGCCCACCACGAGGTTTCTGTCTTTGCGGATGTGGAGACAAGCACAATGCAAATGATTGCAAATATCGTAAGGCATGATGTAACTGGTGCAAGAAAGTAGGCCATTTAGCGAAGGTTTGCATGAAGAAAAATAGCAAAGCGGTAAATGCACTCGAAGTACAGACAGAGCCGGACCACTTGCACCTTTTTCAAGTTGATTTAAACAAGCAAATTCAGAGGCCCTATCTGGTAGAAGTGAAAATTGCGGGTCAACCTGTGAGGATGCATATAGATACTGGTGTAGCCGTATCTATTATCAACGAGCAGATCTACGCTCAACTGCCTCGGAGGCCAGGTCTCACAAAGTGGCATCTCGAACTGAAAATTTGCGGTGGCACGCCGCTCGAGACGACAGGACAGACACATGTAAGTGTCGAGTATGACAGTCAAAAGAAAACTTTGGCAGTGATTGTCGTTCCTGGAACTCAACCATGCCTACTAGGGCACTACTGGCTTGCGCATCTTAAATTGAACTGGAATCACGTTTTTAACGTGGAAGCAGAGCAAAAAGTAAAACTTCTGCTGCAGAAGTACCCTGACGTGTTCAGTTCGCAAGTTGGTTTGGTAAAGGGCTATGAAGCGAAAATAGTTTTAAAAGAAGAGGCTCGTGCGGTCTTCTGCAAGGCTCGTCCTGTTGCATATGCACTAAAAATGTCGTTGAACAAGAATTGCTCGCACTCAAGGACAGAGGGTGTTTGCAGCCAGTCATGCAGAGCGACTGGGCCACACCACTTGTAGTCGTCCCAAAGCCTGAGCACAAGGTGAGACTATGCGGAGACTATAAAGTCGCATTAAATTCTTTCATAATGACTGAAGACTACCCATTACCACTCGTAGAGGATATTTTTACAGTACTGGTTCGCGGAAATGTCTTTACAGTGCTTGATTTAACCACGGCATATCAGCAGCTGCCAGTGCATGAGGATTCGCGGAAGTTGCTTACTATTAACACCTATCTTGGCTTGTTCAAGTGTCCGCGCATGCCGTACGGCATTTCAAGTGCCCTGGATATTTTTCAGTCCGTTCTGGACGAGATTATGAAGGGACTGGAAGCAGTCGTGTGCTACAGTGATGACGTCCTCATTGCTGGTGCATCTATCAAGGAAGGCCAGAATCGAGTTGATGCTGTGCTGGCAAGGTTTCATCTCATCATCATCTCATCATCATCCCCTCATCATCTCATCATTGCAATGTTTCAAAGCAAGGCAAATGCAAGTTTTTCCAACCCTCTGTGAAGTATTTAGGCCATGTTGTTGAAAATTCGGGTGTGCGCCCTTGCACAGAGAAGGTTAATGCTGTCAAAAGCGACCCACAAACCAGACGGAACTAAAGGCCTACCTTGGCATGCTTGCTTTTTGTGCCAAATTAACTCCGAACATGCCTGCTAAACTGAACCCACTGTACAACCTACTGAAGAAGGATCAAAGCTGGCATTGGTCAAATAAGGAAGAACGCTGCTTCAAATAAAGCAAGCAATGGCTGACAAGCAGCAACGTTTTGACCTCCTAGGATCTCTCCAAACCACTAGGATCACTGGCAGACGCATCTACCTACGGTAGGAGCAGTTCTTTTTCATGTTGTGAACGGCCATGAAAAGCCGATAGCATACGCTTCGCGCATCCGGAGCAAAGCAGAAATGGGCTATTCACACCTAGAAAAAGAGGCATTGGCTGTTGTTTTGGGGATAAAACGCTCTCACAAGTACATTTTCGGCCGTGAGTTTACCATTTTCTCGGACCATCTGCGGCTGAAAGGGTTGCTCGGACATGATAAACTAATATCTACCTCAGCAGCAACCTGCATACAAAGATGGATGCTTTTGCACGCAGCCTATCGCTACACGTGTCAATTCCGCAAAGGCAACGGGGAAAAATATGAACGACGTCAGTGACTACGTCCAATTCTTTTCTGTGACTGATGGGCTGCCGGTATCGGCAGATAAGTTTCCCAAAGAAACCAGCCGTGACCGAGTCTTGTCGAAAATACTGCTGTACACGCGGCACGGATGGCCTTCAAGAGTAACCGAAGAAGCGCTCATGCCGTACTTTGTTAGGCGTTATGAGCTAATGTTTTGGCAATGACTGTATTACATGGCTCAACTGGGTGCTCATACCAAATTCGCTGAAATGCTTGGTACTGAAACTCTTGCACGAGGGGCAACCGGGAGAGATGCATAAAAATGATTGCACGAAGTCATGTCTGGTGGCATAAGCAAACTGAGGACATTGAATAAACAGTGAGGGAATGCACAAGTTTCCAATTCACTCAAAATGCTGCGCAACGCCTTCCTATCACTTCGTGGCATTGGCCAACACGACGGTGGCAGAGAATTCACCTTGACTTCGCACACTGCAAACCTCATTGGTTGCTTGTTCTTGTACACGCTAACTCGAGATGGGTAGAGTTCATCTGCATGTCTCTCACAACTGCAGCCAAAACGGTGGAAAAACCACGAACTATTTTCGCAGCTTTCGGCCTGCCGGAAGAGGTTGTAACCGACAACGGCCCACAGTTCATGTCGTCGGAGTTCGCAGTTTTCCTCTGGTCAAACGGAATCCGACACAAGACGACACCACCTTATCATCCGGCGTCTAATGGAGCTGCTGAACACCTCATTCAGACCACGAAAAGGATCCTGGAAAAACAGTTAAAGGATGAAGAGCGAGCGGGAGTTTCCAAATCTATTCAACATCGCGTTGACCAGTTCCTTTTCTACTAAAGAAACACCCCATTTGCGGCAACCGGGAAAACCCTGGCCGAATTTCTCCTATTATGGAGTCCAAGGACACGGCTAACCATGCTCCACCTCGAGCTTCACAACCGTTTGGGTAAGGACGAGCGACGGCACGTCCAGCAGCCTGCTGCCCACTGGTACGAGTTCAACAAAGGTGACACAGTGCGGGTGAAGGGAACTAGAACAGGTGAACCGCCATGGATTACTGGTATAATCGTCAAACGAATCAGTGTTGTGATTATGTTGTGCACATACCGAACCAAGAGCGGTTCGTTCACGCAGACCATCTGGTATAGACAACGTTTCCTGCTCCTGAGCAGTCCGTGATTCCTCTTCCTGTGCCATTCCCAAGAACCCGGCAGACACTCCCTCCGACAGAATCTGATTCGCCTGCATAGGCTCCATCTGTCGAAGACAGACAACAAGAGCAAGCAACGCCACAAGAAAAGGGACCTGCTTGCCATACGCCTGAAGCGACTCCATCCCAATTCCCCGACCTCGGCCAATCAGGCGTGGACAACGTAGAATCATCCAGTCCCATCCCTCTCCAGAGAAGCACAAGAGAGCGCCAGAAGCGCAAGCGTAGGGGTTATAATTAAAAAAAAGTGGCGGGGGGGGGGGGGTGAACAGTGTAGTGCCATCGCACCAACAGCGTCTGCGAAGCGCCGCTAGTGTCTCGGAAACGGTGCCAGCGTTTTGGCAAAAGCTTTAGAAGCGCGCGCGCTCTAGAATAAAGGGCATTCCTTCATTGGCTCCAGTGTGCTACTGATAACAAGACACCGTTGGTCCCATGATCGAATCTTGTAGCGGATATATTTCCTACCTAAAATGGTTCTCGTTAGTCATGGCACCCTATATATGATGTAACATACGTTCGCACTGTTTTCCTGCTTTATTACGTAATACTTAACAGCAGCTGCTAGAAGAGAACGGCAGGTCTCATGCAAGTGTAGGATAACATAGGAATATACTTTATTTGTCCGTCGGCTATAGCTGTTGGTACCCGGAGCTAGGCTGCCAGGGGTCCATTGCCCGGTCATGCAAGTATAGAAAAAAAAACAGCTAACCGGAGCTACAAATTAAGTGAAATGTACAGAGGTTATTAAGATGAGATTCATGAACAAATGTGCAGAATAAATCGCGAGCTCGTCGCTCGATGAGATATATGTTTGCGGCGCTTCTGGTAGCAGATTGACGCGCGGAGTATGAGCGTGCCCGCGTTTTGAACAGACGAGAATTTATGATAATGTCGTGCTGATAAAGGGTCACACATTGCGTTTCAGTTAAATGAAATCCTTTGGTTAAGCGCTCTTTAATGCCATAAAATTGCTCAAGTTCCGCAACGCGTTTTGCTGCATAGACAATTCCGGCTTTCTATGCAAATCAGCAAGACAGGGACAGCCCCACCGTGCAACCCACGTGACTGTGGATCACACTGCCTCCGAGATAGACCCACTTTTCATTACGCCACCTTTGGGCTGAGCGATGCTGCTGTATGTCTCCATGACCTGGCCAACCTTACTCATCAACAAGCCGACAGAGCAGACGCGCCAAGAGCCGGTGAAGAATCAGTAGAACATCTGTTTAATAAAAGAATTATTCCCTTCAAGGCGTGTATATTTGTTGCACTGAGGATATTTAGGTACCGTTTTTTTTAATTAGATAGATTTTTTATTTCTCTCAACAAAGTACAGAAATGAGAGAGGACGGAAGGGAAAAAGCTGCCGAATGCAGCTTGAAGACCCCCTACGCCCTACAGAGCAGCAGTGTGGTGATAAACAAAGGCAATGCGACAGGTTGCAAAGTCTACACAGAAACAGAATTCAAAATCACAATACTCTTAATCTATTGCATAATCGTAATTTCACACGTAATCTATTACATTGTCATGATTTTACACAATTAACGCAATTACACAATTTCTTCACCAATTCCCATTACACAATTCTCACGCCAAGGTAGACAAAAAATACAGATAAATAGAATTCATTCAAGTCCCCTACAATGCATTGTCATACAGTTAGACAGGTGAGCTATTCGTTCGAAGGCTCCAAAAGATTTATGAATTCCATTAAAGTTTGTATAGAAAGCAACCTAAGAGAAAAACTATTATCTTCCAGAACATTTAGGTACCTACGCAGACTGTACGATGAAGATTGTCTACGGTATTTGGTACGACCTAACGGTCCGGTCCATGATATAGAGTGACGTACATCATATGTAGGTTGATCACGTACTAGCTTAAACATTGTTAGCCTAAGGTTATTGTTCGTAGCTACAGCAGTTTTGTAAATTCAAAGCAGTTTGAACACATACAAGGTAGTTATTCTTAAAATATTGAACTGCCTGAAATATTCTCTGGTGTGAACATTCCACGGTATATTAGCTATCAGTCTTATCGCACGCTTCTGTGCAAGAAGAAGGCTTTGTTAATTCTGTTGTGTCGTTGTAACCCAAACTGTGTGGCAATAAATATTCATTTGGCAACGCGTAAATTCTGGAGTAGGACTTACCAATTATGGAGCATTAGTCAAGAATGGGCACTCGCAGACTGGCACACGACGAGTGGTTACATCAAAGAAAATCTAGTATATCAAAAAAGACGCTGATTATAATGCACTATTCTATTAAGATATCGATGTGCTTTAGAGTTGCCTTTCAGCCGAGCTTCATGTGTTCACATTCTGCGCGGTAATTCTTTTTTTCTTATTACGAAGAACGGAGATGCGTTTATTCGCCTCACTTCAGCGGTTAGAATACAGTGTTTGTATATGCCCTTATACCTACTCGTGTATAAGTCCTATTTACGCACTCCACGCAGAGACGCCAAGTACAGCTGGACGTAATCACGGTTTCACCGGTAGTGGGTTCACAATATACACCGCAAGGTGTTTGAACCCGCCACCTCCCAAATTCGAAGGAGGAAGCGTTCGTCGCATCTTGTCACGAAGCTGGTAGTAAACTTAGTGTATAGACGATGAGCAAAAGAGAAAAGGGTAAGAGCGGGAGCCAACGTATCGACAAGCGCACTTGTCTTTTTCAAGGCCACAAGTCCACTTGTCGAAACGTTGGCGCCCGCTTTTACCTTGCTTTAGTTTTGTTCATCGTCTTGAATTTACATCTCCTACCTACCCCTTGGTTTTCCTGGACTTCATGTATAGAGCCACATATATATTTGGCAAGCGACGACGCCCGCCAAACCGTGGGGAAGATGCAAAGAAGCTTCGTTTTAAAATTTGTGATTACTGCTATTAGCATTATTTGCCTGGTTCCGGCGTTTTGATTCCATCAGTGGTGGTGGTGATGGTGGTGATAAACTTTATTGAAAGGGGGGAGGGGGAAGGGGGATCGGGACGAGGGATCGGGCTCAAGTGGTATCCTATCTATCTAGCCTCTTACGCCTGCCCAGTGATCCGAGTTGCCTAACAGCTTGAGCTATTACACTTGTGCTCATTGTCGTGGTGCCGTCATGGTCATTCCATCGTCGTGATTTCACCTTTGTTATCTTACTTTAATTATGTCGAAGTCGTCAAGCCTTCTACGCCGACCCACTGGGCCAAGTTGTCTAATATCTTCGACCACTAGGTATGTGCTGCTGGCTGTGGTTCCGTCGTGGTGGTTTCATCGTTCTCATTTCAGCTTTGTGACCTGTATCTCGCCATGCCGGCGTCGCACACCGTCGACGCCGACCCAGTGGCCAAAGATGTCAATTAGCTTGGAGGTGGTGATGCTGTCGTGGTGGTTGCAACATCGCCATTCCAGCTTCGTCAATCGCATCTCGTCCTACTGTTGTCGTCACCCAATCGTCGCTGGACCATCGTCGACATATAGACTTCGTTATACAGACGTCGTTACGCCATTGTCGTCATACACTCGTCATCATCCGATTCTTGTCATACCACTGTCATGCCATCGTCGTCATTCTGTGGTTGTAATACAGTCGTCGTCATGCATTTATCGTCGCACCGTGATCATGAGGCCGTCGCGGTCGTTCTATGCTCTTAATTCTAACTTCGTCATCCAATTTTCGTCATGCCGCCGTCTTTACGTAGTTATCGTCATACAACTGTCGTCGATTCAGTAACGTCATTTATGATCGTCCTGCCTTCGTCGTCGTAATGCCTTCTTTCTATCAACGTTAATCCTGCTTCGGCTTTTAGCGTAACTATGCCACCGTTGTCATACCGTCGTCACCATGCCATCCTCGTCGTGCATTTCTAGTAATTTCGGCCTCATCTTTCGGTTGTCATCATACCGTCGTCATACACTCGTCGTCATCCAGTAGTCCTCCGGTCGGTATGGTGAGGCGACGTGGTTATATTAATGTCATGTCATCATACCATTTTCGTCATACGGCCTTTGTCTTTCTGTCGGAGTCACTTTCTTTGTCATTCCATATACGTTAGTTCATCGGCGTCATAAAGTCGTCGCCATGCCACCACCTTCAAGCATTATTATGGTATGCGAGTACTATATCAACATGGAAAGATACTGTATTCTACCACATATAACCAATGCAATAGAACCCATGGTAAACAGACAGAAATACGGTGTCGCCACATCGCTCGAATGCTACTCGCATTACCTTCTAAAGTTATCGTAAGAGGAGCACTGCCGTAATATTGCTTAATTAGGCGTGCCTTAAAAATTAGAACTAGCTGCTTCCTAACGAGAAGGTGTACAAATGAAATTGAAAGCATAAACTTAAGGTGCGCAATGAAATATTCTATGTTGAGCATACAAACGTTAAGCTTGCTGTTCCGTACCCGTGAAAAAGTATTGGAATACACGGTTGTTTTCATGTATATTGGTCATGATGTAATAAAATATTGAAAACTCGTTTGCATGAACAGTCAATTTTGATGTACTTGTTGTATCGTACAATTGGGAATAGCCGGGCGAGTTGGTGTATCGGCGACTACATCCAACAGAACATGGATTGACTACAGCCACAAAGGTGCCCGCAAAGTGTCCAAGGGCCGATTGAAATAGCACTTGGATAGATACGCTAAGCTTCGATCTCGTCACCACATGGCTCCGCACTGAACTGGCCCGGGCGACTGAGGGAAAAATGTACAGCGACATAAAGAGCCGACCCTACACTCCAACGGGACTAAGACCAACGAAGAAGATTTCGTAATTACCCGCAAACAACGCCTATAAACTTCTACCCTTCGTGTGTCAGTTTTTGTAGTAGATAACATGTTAGGCGGTAGACTTCGTCAACAACAGCGCCGGCATGTTGAGTCTACAGTGAATGCTGATTCGCGTGCGATGCAAACAAATACTCGACCAAGTCGTTGAGCAATCGCACTATTTTATTGTTCTATATATTTCTTAAGGGATGCGCGGCTACTCTAGTCCTTCCGTGAACAGCTCCTTGAACCTAACGTCCAGCTGCTGCGCCAGCTTGTCCACGAATTCGAAGGTGTTGAGGTAGTCCCTCCGGTCGACCTTGCCGAACCCCTTGACGCAAGACGCCAGGTCCTTGGTCATGAAGCCCGACTCGACCGTGTCGAGGCACACCCGCTCCAGACACCTGGCGAACGCGATGATCTTGGCGTCGCCGTCGAGCTTGCCCCGGTGCGCGAGCCCCTTGGTCCAGGTGTACACCGAGGACAGCGCGTTGGTGGAGGTCTCCAGCCCCGCGGTGTGGCGCCGGTAGTGCTTGGTGACGGTGCCGTGCGCCGCCTCGGTCATCGTCGTCTTGTTGTCGGGGCAGATGAGCACGCTCGTCATGAGCCCCAGCGAGCCGAAGCCCTGCGCGATGAAGTCCGACTGGATGTCGCCGTCGTAGTTCTTGCAGGCCCACACGAAGCCGCCCTCCATGCGCAGCGAGCGCGCCACCATGTCGTCCATGAGCCGGTGCTGGAAGAAGATGCCCTTCTCCATGAAGCGGCTCTTGTACTTCTTCTGGTAGAGCAGCTCGAATATGCCCTTGAAGCGGCCGTCGTACTTCTTCATGATGGTCTCCTTGGTGCTCAGGAACAGCGGGTAGCCGCGCTGCAGCGCGAACTGGAAGCAGCAGTACGCGAACTCGGTGATGGAGCGGTCCGTGTTGCACATGGCGGCCGCCACTCCCAGCGTGTCGTCGAAGTCGTAAATCTGTTGAGAATACAAAGGACGTCCGGTTGTAACGTAGGCCTATTTCAAATGAGCGAAAAGACTGAGTTGTATTGTACTGTATTGGGTTTTATGGCGCCTAAGCAACGCAGGCTATCATGTGCCAAACACATGGTATAATTTATTTCAAAAATTGGGTATCCTCAGCGAAGGTCCTTGTCCGGACAAGGACTCTGAGGAGCCCAACAAATCAAATAGAGACCTCAGCCTTCTTCTCAGGACTGAGAAAAGGGGTGAGGTGCATCATAAGATGCGTGAAAAAAAACTGGGTAAGAATTTTTTGAATTAGTAGTTCTGTGATATATTTCATTTAGTATCGCTGCGTCTTTTAAAAAACTAAAAACAGATGAAGTTCCTATAAGTGGATTATCTCCTAAAAGTAGACTGGGATGGAAAGGAATGCATTCATTCTAAAATACAGTAAAATATTTTTTTCTTAGCCGTTCGAGTTGTGTGTATGACAATAAAATATGATTTACAGTGAGTTCATCTCCACATTTCTCACATAAGGGTTTGTCTTGTTTTGTCAGTAGAAAGTTGTGGTAGGTGTGTGTGTCCGATGCGCAGGAGGCATAAAATTACTTCTATGAAACGTTCCTGATGCCTGAATGATCTCCATTCTCCCAGAATAGGTTTTACTAAATGTAGTTTGTTATTTTCTTCGCTATTGATTTGAAGCAACTATCACGTGTATGCACGTTCCGGTGATTTATATTTGGCGGAGCAAAAGCTTTTTATGAGAAGCAATGAGTCATCGGTGACACACACTACGAGCCCACCATCGCATTGACAAAAATCACATCGAATAACATGAGCACGTTATGAGAAACAGTTATTCGAAATATTTACGTATGCAATATTTGTGGTAATTTGTGCACCATATGCTCTTACACACCTTTGGTACTTGAGTAGTATTCTGTTGGAGCGGTAATAAAACCGGAAAGACAGCTACAACACCAATAAAATGTCAGTAATTTAGTGTATACAAATGATATCTGTGTCATATATATATATATATATATATATATATATATATATATATATATATATATATATATATATATATATATATATATATATATATGTTTTTTTTTTCAGTATCCCACTTTGTGCCCGACTGTATTTCTTATATTGATAAATGTTTTTACTGCGCACGCCATTAGTTCCTGCGTTCTTATCATGCCCTACCTTTGTGCGTCTTTTAAACCCTGCCAACTGTTCATGCGCCTAGATTCCGCATATTTGTCAGTTTATCTTTGATTTTAGTTTCTTTTCTTGTTACTGTTGTCATTATAAACGGTATACTTTATAGTTCTTGTGTGCAGTTTTGCCATATGTATAATTCCAGCCAATATATATTTTTTTCCTCTTCGTGTTATCCTTTTTCCCGCCCAACCTTGTATTTGCCGTCATACCACATTATCATCGATTCCTCTCCTTTGTGTTAAATTGCAAATTTCAGCCATACGTTTGTACACTGACAAGTTACATTGTACTTTTTATTAGCCCCCTTACTCAATGCCCTGTCAAGGGGCCTGTAAGGTGTGTTCAATAAATAAATAAATAAATAAATAAATAATTAGAGAGCTTCGATACAATAGCTACGGCGCGGACTCGTCCAAGTGGTGCAGCATATCGAATTTGCAGACATGGATAAAGAAGTGTTTGAGGAGCGGAATCTGCTAGGCCGCGACAGCGCGCGCGGGCGGCCCGATAAAGTCACGGTCGGGCGCGGACTAAATGATGGCAACACGCACGACGGGTCATCTGTCGAGCTGCGGCGATAACTGCGTTTACATGTTCTTCTATAGACACAAAAATTGCGATATCGTCACATGTACTGAAACTTTTCCCGTATTTCATTCTGGAACGTCAATAAATATTAGTGGCGAACATTTTAGCCGCAGCTATTAATGAATACTGTCCTAATAACACGCCGCACTGGTCTTGAAACGAGCAACTAGTTGTAATCCCTGAGCAGACGACGTCTGCCGACGCTGCCACAGTTCGCTCGCTCGAATTAGCTCGCCAGCGGGATACAAAAGAAGGCATAGTGCAAACCGCGCAGATTTATTTTTCAGCGTCCTACGCATCTTCAGACACTTGAAGCGATTTCGTAGGAGTAAGCGCTTCCCAGCAATGGTCATTAACGATGCTTTCAATCATCTAGGGCGCGACGGGGAACAAGTTACTGGAACAATCTAAATGTGAACTAATGGCATACAGGGTAAGTATTGTCATTGGCTGGAACAAATCATAACGTATCAATCTCGCGTTTAAAAAAAAGGGATGCGTTATGGATTTCGTGTTTTAAAAAATACATCACAGAGGTAATTGCTCTCTAAGTGAAGCATTTCTTTCTGCTATTTTTTCAAGGCATCTGGAGCCGGCGAAGAGACGCAAGAAACGTGCGTAAAAGAACAGCGGTAAATCGTAATCGAACGGCCTTGAACCGGTGAGCCTTATCAGAGAGCGCACTGCGCGCGTTCGACTAACGACAGACAGCCGACTAACGACAGCCGACTAACGACAGAGGGCGCGTCGACGCCGTGCACGATGACATGACTTTATTGGGACGCCCGAGCGAGCGCTGTTTCGCTTCGTCAGTAATTCTTGCTCCGTGGTTGCAGAGCGGATGAAAAGAACTTGCTGATGTATCGTGTGATCTACTTCAGTGGAATAAGATTTTTTAAATTGAATCTATATGATGCGATGACGCTTTCTTCACTATGCCTTCTTTCAGCACAGCGGGCACTAGGTTGCCGAACAGCCCGTCGTAGTCTGTTGCTGATTAACTAATATTCGTTATCTAAATTTGTAATTACTGCTTCTAACACCAATGCTGCAATGCGAGTATTGGAGGAAGACGTCGCAAGAAAGGAAAATAAATTTACGCGATTTTAAAAAAGTCCTAAGATAATCATCGACGAAAGATGGGCGTTTCACACTCACTCCAATACCGAAACTTGGCACACAATGAGCAACCAGAGTGCCCGCCTGGCGCTTTCCGCCTCGTTTGGTTTCTTTACGTCAACGAGTTGACCGCTTGTGCGGGCGTCTTATGAAGATAAGAGAAGAGTTAAGAGTGAGATAAAACGAAGGCTTATGTCGCTTGCGTCACAAACGAGCGACGGCGGATTCAATGCCTCAGCAGGACATCACAGCGAGCTACTTCGAGGCAGCACCGTGAATACCGTGCCCGGGGCATTAGCTCTTTGCGGGTCCCCGTCTCGGTGGCAAAGCGAAAAATGCATTTTTCTCGGCGAATATGCGAGACCTCCTTTCTCGCGCTTACGCGACCATTGTGCGCATGCATGAATTGCGCGAGAGCCGTGGTGACTTTTACTCCTCGAACGCTGCCCTTTCTTAGGTACTAGTCCAACGGAGGAGAGTGAGCTTAGCTCCGTTTGTCTCTAGCCGAGCTGCATTTCGCGGCAAAGGATAAATACTCAGGATTCAGGGAGCCCTTCGTTAGGCTTTTGTGGCGCCGCACCGAAGCATTCGACTAGTCAATAAGGGGCGTGTTGTAGAATTCCCTCGTTCAGCTTTTACATGCGTAAGAGTTTCTTTTCCTACCCAAGGAGAAAACCCGTCCGCACTTCTGTCACGTGCAACGATCGCTTCAAGGGAGAGCCCGCAGCAGCGAGCGAATGGACATTCGTGCTGCCTCGAGCTTCAACCCGAACTAAGTGGCGAAAGCACAGCGCACACGAAGCTATCAGCACTCCACGCACTCTGTCCTCATCGCAGGCAGCTTTCAGCATTGGGCCCATGCGGCCACGCCATACGCGGCCACCGTCGGAGTGTGGTTGATTACAATGGATAATGGTTCACATCGCGAGCAGGCAGTGTCTTCGACCACGTCTATGCACGAGGTCTATCAACGAGATACTGTTCAATAACGTCACGTACTACAGCACGCAACGGCCAATGCTCATCTTCCAAACGCGCTATCATATGACATGAGTGAACATTGCTACTGCTCGCGACCTCTTCATGGCATGCTGGCATCAGCCAACATTTCGGTGTTGTCATGACTCTTTCGTGGTGTTTGTCGCCATCACACCAAAGACATCATCATAGAATGACGAAACAGCATTTGATTTGTAGCACACGCTTACACTTCACATAGGAAACTCTGCACGCAATTTCTTTGTCTTTTTTTTAAGTTTCTACATCATTATATATTTTTCACATTTCTTTTCTACACTGCCGTTTGTTATGCTACGTTTCGCCACTAGGCTTTACCTGTTTCCCCTATGTTTCGCCATCACGCTTTCGGTTTCTGGCAAGGGGGGCGAAGCGACTTGGCACCAAGCGCGAGGGCTGAGTGTTTCGGTAGATGCCGCGTTCGATGCAGCATACCAATAAATTAGCACGCGTTATTGCTGCAGATTCGTTTAGTGTTAAATAATCAATTGCGCGTTATACGGACTTTCATGTTCATGGCTGCGCCGCGCATACGCAGAGCGTGCCCATGTGGCACGTACTCATCCCGCCACCCATGACGCGCCCCACTAATTGAGCATCGAAGATTGACTGCGAAACGGCAAACTTTATGTTACACGCCCCAGTGACACGAGCCAACCATTGACGACAGAACAACTGACACTTCGCAAATACACACCCTGTGTCGGCTATTATAATCCCGTTTGGGCGGAAGTTTGGCAAGCCGACGCAGCAAAATGCGTCGTCGTCCTTAGTATTCACGCAAACCAATATTTAAGCGCAACACAGGCAATCTTCCACAGTCAAAAGTCCCTCATTTTCTTTTTGGAAACATTTTGGGTCGCGCAAGCGAGGGAAAGAAGCTTTCGTGACGAATATCTCAGTATGAGACTCCTTATTTAAAACCTTTTAAATTACGTGTGCTTCAAACTGCGTCCTCCTCCAATACCATCTTTGCAACTAAGCATTAAAGCAATTATTGGCAATGTAATTGACCAACCTTATCTAATTCGCGAAGGAACCGTAATTGCCAATCGATCATCTGAACTACTCGAACTAATTCTGAGCTACTTGAGCTCATTCTCTTGTGACCAATTTCTACTCGGGCATGCTGAAAGAGTGAATAGTAAAGAAAGCGTCATCGGCACCAATTCAACGGTATTTAAAAAAGATGTCTTTCCGTTATTATAGATCACCTGGTATATCTACGAGAACACATGGGAAAACCACGAAAAGACAGACCAGATTAGATCCAGCAAGTGCACTCGTGCAGTCTAATCTTATTCTGTCTTCTTGTCCTGTTCCCAAGTGCTGTCGCACCTACGTGTCCGCGCATCTGCTACGCATTAAATCCGCCGGCGCTTACGTCAAGGTGGTAGGGGGCTCCGATGGTGGGCGAGTAGTTGATCTGGAGCGTGCCGGGTCCGGGGACCACGAAGTCCTTGCAGTTGTACTGGTCGCCGAACGCGTGGCGCGCGATGATGATGGGCTTGCGCCACTGCTTCACGAGCGGCGGGATGTTGCGGCACACGATGGGCTCCCGGAAGACGGCACCGCCGAGGGCGTTGCGGATGGCGGCGTTGGGCGACATCCACATGCGCTTCAGGTGGTACTTCTCGAGGACGTCCTTCTCGGCCGTGATGGTGGCGCACTTGACGCCAACGTTGTGCGTCTTCAGCGCCTGGGTGGCCTCCAGGGTGACCGTGTCGTTGGTCTGGTTGCGATGCTCGATCGACAGGTCGAACACCCTCAGGTCGGCGTCCACGTACGGCACGATGAGCTTCTCGCGGACCAGGTCCCACACGACGCGCGCCATGTCGTCGCCCCGCATCTCGACCACGGGCCCGCACTTGAGCTTCTCCATGGAGCGCGAGGGACAGCCGGTCGTATAGCGGCTGGGCTGGGTCGATGCTCGCTGGGCAGAGTTATCGGCAGCCTGCTGCATAAACGAGCGCGTTCGTCTCGCGGCAGATCGTGCTCGCCACCACGAGCTGATCGTGCCACAGGTGATGATGATGAGGATGACTAATACCCACACTGGAAGATTGGCGAAGAATTGTGTGCCGAAACATTTACCTAATCTTTTAAAAGAGAACATAATAGATTAATAAAAGGAAAAAAAAACATTCAATGACAAGCTAATAATGAAAGAATACTGAAAAAGTTATTCGTTTAGTTGATTGTATGTAACCGCAAACGGCATCAAACTCGTCCGTGTGGCTGCAACCAATAACTGACGTATCGAAAGGTAGTGTTACTTCTGATTATAACACTAGCCCTAATTTAGCGAGTGAAATTTCTAGAAGTATTTTCCCTAACAATTTTTATCGGCAACATTACAAAAATAGTGATCTAGGAATTCTGCTTCTTGTCAGTATGGACACAGGGCTGATAACGTCGGACCTTTCCTGTGTAAATTTAGAGTTAATGGAAGGACAGGGCAGAATAATCTGGTGATCACCAGTTCTGATGGTTTTGGTGGACACCACTAGGTTTTCCATGGAAATTTTAGGTTCTGAAATTCTGTTCATATATTATTGATTCAACGACATCTCTATGAATTGAATATTTTCGATAACTAATTGCTGTTATTTGCGTCACTACTAAAAGAACCGGCATTATAGGTCCACTCAGGGATGCTCGCGCTAATGAGTCTGCAATTTCATTTAAACATAATTCACAGTGGCCTAGTACCCATAATAGTTTTAGAAAATTCAACTGTGGAGGAACTAATGTTAGAAACGTCTTTAGAGTCGCCGAATTGGATGAAGCTGTAAACGAAGTACAGACAAAAAGGGAATCTGTTATAATAACTGCACTTATTGCGATCGAAGGGAGCTTACAAAGCGCTAAAATCATTGCTAAAAGCTCGGCTTCAAAAACGCAGATAAAGCCTGGCAGTCTCAAAAAGAATTACCAAGCAAGCAAAAGCGAGAAAAAGCCTACGCCCGCCTTTTCGTTGTTCACTGAAATGTCTGTAGTTATTATTTTATTTTTACGTGTGCAAGATAATCTCGCAACAGTTTATTTAAGAAGGTGACTGATTGTAACTTAGGGTTTCGTGGAAGTATCATCAAATTCTGTTTTATTATTTTGATTTCATTCAGTTGATGGAATTACATCTCGAATGTTCACGTTTAGGCTATATAATTCTTTTTATACAAATACAATCTGTGGAGTGTGAAAACGATGCCAATGAGCAAGAAAAAAGGAATTTGGATAATTAATAAAGGCGTATTCAGATCGTCTAAGCGACATGCTCTAAATTTCTGCAATTTTCGAATCGTTAAGGTCCGAAATCTGCAGGGCAATGTCGGTAGGCGCGCTTCTTGATAGATAACATTACTAGCCACAAACCTGGGCAATACCAGCCTTAGACGCTACACTTCTTGTGTCGACTCCAGTTGATTTTTCTATCATTATAGAGGATTCCCCATTGTTTTAGAGACTCAACCTGGGCCATGGGTTCTTGTTTATAAGATATAAAAATTGAAATCGGATCCGTGAGCTGTAACACTAAGAACGCACGCGGCTAGCGTTCGTTTTCATTTTAACGATTCGCCAGCTTCTACGCGCACTACTTCGCAAAGGTATTGTAGTTGTGATAAATAAGCTAGCGATGAGGTACACCGTGAGTAATTAATAGCACTTCAAAAATGCTTTGCCTGATTTTTAATAGCTGATGGGGGCTCACTCAAAAGTGCCAAAAATTAGTCGTACCCGGATGAACTCCAACCAAACTGCCAACATTGCAACTGCATGAAGGCTACCCAAAATCACATTTTTTGGAAATGCGAGGGAAGCCCTCTTCCACAGCTAATACTGTCAACTCCCTCCCAAGAGATGTGGGAGTCACTCCTGTCGTGGACTGACTACCAGATTGAGGCAGAAGTGGCTAACTGGGCCGAAACAGTCGTGGCAAGCAATTTACCACCCTTCTGATCGCCGTCAAGATAATTTAACGACCTCGTTATGCCGTAAATAACGTTGTCTCCCTCTCTTTCTCTCTCAACAGAATTTTGAGTTGTTACCCACGCTAGCAGATAAAGCTTTTAAAGGAAACAAACAAAAGCTTTTATGAGCGGATGCGATAGGCAATCCCACTGCCAGTGACAGAGAGGTAACATGAAATCCTAAGTGCTAAGAATTGCGCCTTGCTTGAGCTGATTTGAGCATAGCTGTATCATTAGCACTATCACGTTCAGGTCTCGCTAAGAAGTTTCCGCTGAAAGTTCATGCAGAACAACTCAGCACCAGAGTGTGAGCGCATAAGTCTTCAAAAATAAGGATTTTCAAGTTTTAAATGTGAAAAGTATTAGGCGGGTGCTTTGACTCAGTCGTTGCTTCAGAATAATTTTTCACGTATGCATGCATAGGCTTCTTACATAGTCTTGTATGTCTTTTAAGTACAAACGCATCAATAAGAGCATGCTTCTATCAAAATATATGTGATACTAGCGTGCGAATTTTGTATCCCACTTTTTTTTCTCGCAGATAGCGCCACACTGCGGGAATAATTTGCTCCCTCGCCTACTTTGTGGCGTTGCGTGGAGAGGCTGTTTCAGTTTTAAGCGGCAGGTGATCGCAGAGGCTGCAGCGTACATCAGGCACTTAGCGGGAACTCTTCAAATAAGGTGAAGTAAGCGTCGGGAAGCGTGGAATTAATGAGTTAGAAGAGGTTCTGCGGAGAGCAGCGGAGTAGTTTTCCCTCATTCCCGTGCAGATGGAGGGATGCTTAATTCAATGTCTTTCATTTTTTTTTCTTACAAAGTTTGCGTAGCGTCGACTGGCTGTCGACTCTTGGTGACACGAAGAGCATGTAATAGCCAGTGAGATCTGCTTGGAACAAGTTCTTTGCGCCGGCTTAGACGCTTGCTGTGGCCTGCAGAATCCCGCGTCTTGCAATTGTATCAAAGTTTTATCGCACTTTCGTAAATAGGAAGCATTATTTGCGTCTCATGAAGCGGCATCGCACTTGACACGACCGAAATAAAGAAGATTCATTTTCACGATTTTCCTTCGAAATAAAATTTGGTTTATCCTCCCTTATGACCGAAAGATCGGTTTGTGTGGCAACACGTGACATTTTCGAGACTTTCCATCAGCACCAGGTCTCGAAAGGTTGAAGTTTCTTTCGCTCAAACTTCCGCAAAGTCCAGCACACACACCGTTTCATCACTACGGGAAGAACTACAGCCTTAACCCACTATTATTTAGTTTTAGTTATGACATTTCGTAATGCTTCAAAATCTACCCATTGTTCTCTTTGCTGGTACCATACTGTCCTGAAATTATTTAGTAGAGCTGTGATCTTCGTCTGTTATAGATCCTAGAAAACGTAGCGTTCTACATAACTCAATCTTTCAATGTTACCTTATTTTGCGGGCTATAGTCCACCCACTATACAAGTTTTAAACTTGAAATTTCGCGGGGTGCTGGGGCGGTATAAGATAAACCTATACCAATTTGTTTCTATGCTAGTTTTTTTCTATTAGCCTCCGACGATTGCTCAAAAATTGTCTTTCCGTGCCAACTTCGCCAGACTGCAAGAACTCCCCATCCAATATGACGTGTACGCATTGATCACGCACGAATATGCCGACCAAGAGAAGAAAAAGTGCTCTCTGGTTCGGGGCTCTTTTCGCCATTAGCCATTCGCGATTGGTGAAAATATTATTCCGGGGTTGCTCCCACTTCGCCGGTTTGTCAGGAGACCGAAAAATAGCGCAAAAACTCATTACGTCCAAGTGACGTCAGCGCAGTAAAGATGCATTACTTTGACGGAAAAACTTTCTTTTTTCTACAAAGGCGCAGACTGCGTCGTTCCGATAGGAATGGAATACGGCTGCATCGCTTTGGTATTGGATACTCGGAACTGCCGACAAGAATGGGTTTCTTTGCACGCAATAAAAAAGCGTTTTCAGCGCCAATGGAATCTTGTCGACATGTATACAAATTCGCTTTTTCTAACTTTTCTTTGCTGAGGACCCGCTTTAACGGCATTTTTAGCTTTCCGTTGCAGGCCATCGCGATTTTTGACCAGTTACTGCAAGGTAAGCAAGAGGAAGCTGGCCTATTTGCAGACACCATCACCACTCCCCTCATCCGGTTATCTACTTTAAAGGGGTCCTTAACCACCACTTGGGCTTGGTGAAGAAACACAGTCCGCGGATAAGATACGCTGCTGTGAATATCTCAGCCAAAGTTTGCAGTCGCGCTAGGCACGTGGAGCTCACTGGTGGAGCGCGAAGTCACCTTTCACAGCGAAGCTGTATACGGCTAGGGCATCGTGCAGTTTTTTTTCCCCGTGAAGAAAAACTATTATGATCAATCGCTCACACCCCCGTAAGCATTCATGATCCGTAAGCAAGCAATACCTTCAATGGCTCGTAGCCCCGTAAAGCAGAGGCTGCAAGCACTCAGCAAGGTGAAGCGAACAGTGCTTCTAATTACGCATACAACATACAGAACAGCATGTCGAAAACTGACACCATCAATGGCTCGTGCCCCTTGTAAGGAATGACTCATACCACCATCAGCAAGCAAAAAATGCAATGACTCATAGTCCCGTAAGGGACTATGAGTCATTGGCTACTCACTTCGCGTGAATTAGCTGCGATTGCACTACCCCTGTCCTCATGGTCGGTGATTTCAATGTGGATGTGTCGGTACCGAAAAGGGAGTGCATTACGCGTTCCGTGTTGCAGACATATCCATTGCGATGCCACACCGATCTGGCCCAACCGACCACCCGGCGGCGTACGTCCATGGATTTGACATTATCTATGAAAGTGATTACAGTTGCGAGTGAAATAATGACCGCCGATGAAGGCAGGAAATGAGGGTGCGTACCTGTTTGGCACGACGACCAGCGATCAAGATAATTGCTCATGAGTTCGTACCTGTGTTCAAAACTATATGTCCTTACCGTGTCCCGTGTTAAACAGCTTCGTTGGTCGACCAGCTTCACATAGTGCAATAGCTCATGATTTTTTGTCTCTCAAACGCTCTTTTTTTTATAGAAGCCTGCTACTCAGTCTCTTCCGGACGCTTTATTTCGTAATACAGCAGATTCTTACACGCGGCTGCTATTGACCAAGAGCGGACTGCATTCAGGAAGTGTGCTTCTTCCGACTGTTACAGTGTGTATTCATTGACGCAGTTTAATAAACAGATTGAAGTAAGCGACAATCTGTTTAGGAATATTGATAGTAACTGTGTACTAACAGAAGAAGCGGATTATCATCTGTTCATGCGCGGCCGCGGCCGGCCGCATAGGCGATAAGCTTAGGCCGCCCTGCTTACTTGTGTCGTAGCCGCCGGTCTTCGCTGATTTCGACTAGTTTTGAACACTCAACAAACCTCGAACCACGCGAAACTTAAGGTCAGACCACACGCACACTTCCCTGCGTGCACTGACTCCTGGCCGCTCCTGGTTATAACAGCTTGCCAAGGCTTATTGATAGCGCTTCAAAACACGCAAGTTCGATTTGGCGACTATCTACAAAGCCCGTCCGCACCCCATAACATGGCCAGATGAGCGTATGAGTGCGAGCGTGCACTCAAGCCTTGTCGCACTCAAAGCGAAACGCTGCGAATGCACTGAGTTGCATGTAGCTGCGATCGGCTACGTAGCGCATACACCGTTGGCCGCCGCGTGGTCCTGCGGCGAGCCCACTGGCTGAGCTCACTGCGGCGAGCTGAGGACAACCGCGTTGGGCTTGCGATTGTCGTGTCGTCGGCGCCGAAAGCGGAAGTAGTGCCGTCTGCGTTAACATCCAAATCAAATTTGAGCTGTGCGCCATGATGGCGTTCAGTATATAGGTGGAGCGTTTTGGGCGAGTCCAGCAGCGCCGTCGCCTTCGCAGTGCAACGCAATACAGAAGGAGCGGTTTAGCAGAAGCACCGCTTCTGCGGAACGCATTGAAGTACTTTTTTTGCTGCAAAGTATTTCTGAAATGACCTATTTTAACGAGATATGCATCTTTTGACTTTCATAAAAAGTGGTTCCGGGCCCCTTTAGCTACGCTAGCTCGGCTCTACCAAAGCCCTCTCCACGTTTTCGCGCTCTTCGCCTCGTGTCAGCCGATGAGAGCCTGTCAAGCTAGGCAAAGCTATTCGCTTTCACAGCAAACAAACGTAATCTCCTATTAACGAGGCGAGTGTTTGGTTGGGCCAGACTACGCTTGCAATATTTCCTGCGGCTAAATCATGTGTGGCGAGATAGACTCCGCTAATCAGCGTCGCTACACACGATGTTACGTTTCGCCTACGACGCGCGGTTTAGCCGGCGCGACTGCAACAAAGCGGCAGACATTTTGGCCCGTTCGGCGTCGCCGCTACGCTCCCCGCCAAGCGCGTCCAGGCATGTTCCGATGCCACGTGTCTTCATGTGCGTGTGTGAGTGTATGTGCCATTGTGCCCGACCGGAGGCGATACGACAGTAGGAGTCACCTTCTCCTCCCAGCCATTGTGCCCGACCGGAGGCGATACGACAGCAGGAGTCACCTTCTCCTCCCAGTCTTTGTGCCCGACCGGCGGCGCTACGACAGTATGCGTCACCTTATCCCATTGTACAATCACGTGCTCGTCTATTAAGGGGTTCCTTCTTGCCCTCAACTGCGAGAGTATAAAAACAGCTGCCCCCGGACGCCAAAAGGAGGGCTCCGATTTCTTCTGTTGAGTAAAGTGCACTCCCGTCTCTCTCTCTTCGGTCAACCTGACCGCCAACTCTTTGCGATGTTAAAATAAACAAGTTGTTTTGTTGTTACCAGTCGACTCATGCTTTGCCGGGACCTTCGGATGCTTCCAGTTGTACCCCAGGCCGCCAGGCCAACGCTACCCTTGGGGCTTGCGACCCAGGTGCAACAACGGGCGTCAGCGCCGAGTTCCCAACAGGTCGTACCATCGGTGCGACCACAACAACCGTTGCCATCGGTGGGATTCAAACAACTGTCTGCCAGCGGTGAGATCGCGACAACGGAGGCCAGCAGCGAAGATATGCAGTTGACTGTATGCTGAGCAGCTCAACGACGATCCGGGAGCAGTGCAACGAGCCCTGTGTGATGACTGGTTGCCTGCAGCGGAACGACTGCGCTGAACTCTTGGCTGCGAGGTTTGGTGAGTGCGGGACTTTCTTCTTCTGAGCTTTGCCAGGCTTTTGTTAGTGTCAGAAACAGAGCTGGTAATTGTGGTTGTCGTTGCTGCCGGGTTAGTTTGCGGCAAGACAATAGTAAGCAGTAGAGAAAGCAGCATTCAGAGCAGCCATGGATTTGAAGTCGTTGCGCAAACCGAAATTGCTGGAGCTTGCAAGAGAGTTGGGTCTGGATGTCTCAGACAAACTCAGAAAACCTGAACTGCTAAAGGCTATTCTTGAGTTAGAAGCTGAGGATGACGAGCTGTCGGAATGCCTTGAGACCATTGAGGAGAGGGAGACTGCAAAAAGACAGGAGCGCGAACTTAAAGAACAGAAAGAAAAAGATGAGCGTGAACGAAAAGAACAGAAAGAAGAAGAAGAGCGTGAACGTAAAGAACAGAAAGAAAAAGAAGAGCGTGAACGTAAAGAACAGAAAGAGCGAGAGCAACAAGAGCGCGACCGTCAACACGCTTTGGAAATGAAGCGTCTTGAGGTAGAGATGGAAAGCGCTCGTAATGGAAGTCAGGCACACGGTGCAGGAGAACGCGTATTGTTCAAAATGACTGACCTGATGCGGCCGTTTAAGCTTGGAGAGGACATTGGTTTGTTCCTGGTTAACTTTGAGCGAACGTGCGAGAAGCAGGGGTTCTCTCGGGAAACGTGGCCACAGCGCTTGCTCACTTTGTTACCCGGCGAGGCGGCCGACGTAGTCGCTCGCTTGGATAGAGAGGAGGCAGAGGATTTCGACAAAGTGAAATCGAGTCTGCTAAAAAAGTACCGGCTGTCAGCGGAGGCTTTCCGTCGGAAGTTTCGGGAAAATGAGAAAAGCAGAAGTGAGTCATACACAGAATTTGTGTACAAGCTTATGTCAAACATGCAGGAGTGGCTCAAAGAAGAGAAAGCGTTCGGTGACCACGATAAAGTTCTGCAGTGTTTTGGGCTAGAACAGTTTTATAGTTGGTTACCTGAGAACGTGCGGTACTGGGTCTTGGATAGGCCAGACGTTTGTACAGTGGCTAAAGCCGCTGAGCTACCCGAGGAGTTTGTGACGCGTCGGGCTCGCGGAGCTAAGGACGGTCAAAAGGGTGAATTTGACTCGAAGTTTGAGAGGCCGAAGTTCACGCCCATGAGATTAAAGGGGAACACGCGTAGTGAGGATGCGAGTGAAAGCAGTCCGACCAAACGTAAAGAGACGGCGGCAGCCGAAGCCGAACGCAGAAAGCGGTTCGAGATGAGGCAAGCGCGCGTGTGTTATACGTGCCAGAAGCCGGGTCACTTTTCGGCGCAGTGTCCGGAAACAACACCAAAAGTTGTGTTCTTTTCATTATGCAGCACTGACGAGAACATGAAGCTTCTCGAGCCTTACATGCGAGACCTCCTCGTGAACGGGAAAGAGTGCCGAGTGCTTCGCGATTCCGCAGCTACGATGGATGTAGTTCACCCGTCTTATGTAGAACCCCATATGTTCACGGGCGAGTGCGCATGGATCAAGCAAGCCGTGGAAGCTCATAGCGTGTGTCTGCCGGTAGCAAAGGTGCTTATCGAAGGACCTTTCCGAGCGCTTGAGACGGAGGCCGCAGTGTCATCTATGCTGCCCCCCCAGTACCCGTACCTATTTTCGAACAGGTCCGATCACCTCCTGCGCGAGAAGGGGCTTTTGTTTGGTGAGGCTAGCGTTCAGGCCTTAACCAGGTCGAAGGTTCGGGAGCTCGCTGCAAAGGCGGTAGTTGCGGGGCCGACGTTATCGAACAATGAAAAAGGGTCAGAGGTGCAGCAAGCTGACGAACTGAATAAAATTGAGCCTGTAGCGTTGAAGGCGCCAGATACTGGAGAGAAAACGCCCGACACGGGAAAGTTAGAAGAGCTATCTACTGATTTGCTCATCGCGCCTACGTCAGACGGACTTGACAGGTTGCTAAAAGTCAGCCGGTCGGCTTTGATAGCCGAGCAAAAGAAGGATGGTAGCCTAGAAAACATACGCTGCAATGTCAAGGAAGGTATCGCCAGGAAAAATGCGCGTTTTGTGGAAAGAGGTGGAGTCCTGTACCGGAAGTATCTAGACCGCAGAGGAGTGGAGTTCGATCAGCTGATCGTTCCTCAATGCTATCGTCAGGATCTGTTGCGCTTGACGCACGGGGGTTCGTGGTCCGGACACCTAGGAGTTAAGAAAACTAAGGACCGTCTCTTGCAAGAGTACAATTGGCCAGGGTGTTTTCGGGACGCAGACCATTTCGTGAGGACATGTGACACCTGTCAGCGGGTGGGCAAACCAGGGGACAAATCGAGGGCGCCGTTGAGATTGGTACCTATCATTACGGAGCCTTTTAGACGGCTCGTTATTGATACAGTGGGACCTCTGCCGGTAACAGTCACGGGGTACAGACACATTTTGACTGTGATCTGCCCAGCGACAAAGTTCCCTGAAGCAGTGCCGCTTAAAGAACTCAGCTCAGTTGAGATAGTCAATGCACTACTGTCCATATTTGCGCGAGTTGGTTTTCCTGCGGAAATCCAATCAGATCAGGGCACAGTGTTTACTAGCGCTTTGACGACAACTTTTCTCGAAAGGTGTGGGGTAAAGCTGCTACACAGCTCAGTGTACCACCCACAGTCGAATTCCGTTGAGAAGCTCCACTCCGTCATGAAGCGCGTGTTGAGAGCATTGTGTTTTGAACATCTAACTGACTGGGAGCTGTGTCTGCCTGGGGTGATGTTTGCTTTAAGGACCGCGCCGCATGCGGCTACGGGGTTTTCGCCAGCTGAGCTGGTGTACGGTCGCTCGCTTCGGTCTCCGCTTCGCATGCTTCGAGAATCGTGGGAAGGCAGGGGCGACGACCCAGTCGTGGTGGAGTACGTGCTTAAGCTCCTCGAACGCTTAAGAAGGGCACAGGAGTTGTCAGGTGAAGCAATGACAAAGGCCCAGCAGAGGGCCAAGGTTTATTATGATCGGACCGCCAGGGCCCGTCGTTTTGAGGTGGGCAATGAGGTCATGATATTGCGCACATCGCTAAACAACAAACTAGACGTGCAGTGGGAGGGCCCAGCACGAATTGTTCAGAAACTGTCGGACGTTAACTACGTGGTAAGTCTGCCAGGAAAGCGGAAAGCACAGCAAGTTTACCACTGTAATCTGCTCAAACCTTATAGACAAAGGGAAGCAGTGGTGTGCATGATGGTAAACGTTCCTGAAGAGCTTCCGGTCGAGCTTCCGGGACTAGGCTCAGTGACGAACAGGGAAGACACCGGTCAAGTCATTAGTAACTTAGTCAGTGGAGCATCGCTGTCGCCTGAGCAGAAAACCGAACTACACCAGCTCTTACAAGAGTTTCAAGGTCTGTTCTCTGAGAGGCCTGGTAGGACTTCTGTACTTACTCATGATATAGAACTTACCTCCCCAGAGCCAGTACGATCCAAGGCGTATCGGGTGTCACCCCGCCAGAGCAATATTATGGAGGCTGAGGTAAAGAAAATGCTACAGCTCGGTGTTATTGAGGCAGGTGAGAGTGATTATACCTCCCCTTTGATTTTAGTTGAGCTACCGGGCAAGGAACCTCGTCCTTGCGTCGACTACCGCAGGCTTAATTCCATCACAAAGGATCAAATTTATCCGATCCCTAACATCGAGGAGCGCCTTGAGAAAGTTAGTAGCGCTCAGTTTATTTCCACCCTAGATCTTGTCAGGGGTTATTGGCAGGTTCCACTTACAGAAGAGGCTAGTAGGTATGCGGCGTTCATTTCACCAATGAGAACATTCCGTCCTAAAGTGTTGAGTTTTGGTTTGAAGAACGCGCCATACTGTTTTTCAAGCCTCATGGATAAAGTGTTGCGGGGACAGCAAGAATTCGCTTTACCGTATCTAGACGACGTAGCGATATTCTCCGCATCCTGGTCTGAGCATATGGCACACTTGCGGGCAGTGCTAACCCGCCTGCGCGAAGCGGGCTTGACAGTCAAGGCTCCTAAGTGCCAGTTAGCACAGGCCGAGGTTGTCTACCTCGGTCACGTGATTGGTCAGGGTCGTCGCCGCCCCTCTGAAATAAAAGTGGCCGCTGTGCGAGACTTTCCGCAACCGCGCACGAAGACCGATATTCGGTCGTTCTTAGGTGTCGCCGGCTACTATCAGAGGTACATCCCCAGGTACTCTGATATCGCGGCTTCCCTGACGGATGCTCTAAGAAAAACAGAGCCTCAAACAGTCGTCTGGGACGAGACAAAGGAAAGAGCTTTTAGCGCCCTAAAGAGTGCCCTAACAAGCCAGCCTGTGCTACGATCGCCAGACTATACTAAAGGGTTCGTTGTTCAGTGCGATGCTAGTGAGCGAGGCATGGGCGTTGTACTGTGCCAACGGGAAAATGGAGAAGTAGAACACCCCGTCCTGTATGCTAGTCGTAAGCTGACCAGTCGTGAGCAGGCGTATAGCGCCACCGAGAAAGAGTGTGCATGTCTCGTGTGGGCCGTTCAGAAATTGTCATGCTATCTAGCCGGCTCGAGGTTTATCATTGAGACGGATCACTGCCCTCTCCAATGGCTGCAGACCATCTCTCCCAAAAATGGCCGCCTCCTGCGCTGGAGCCTCGCTTTGCAACAATATTCCTTTGAGGTGCGTTACAAAAAGGGGAGTCTCAACGGTAACGCCGATGGCTTAAGTCGAAGCCCCTAACGTAGGAATCAGCCTCAAAATTGTTTGTTATTGATGTTTTTCTTCCTGAGGCAGGATTTTTTAACATATTGCTTTTGTTTAGTGTTTCAAAGTGATGACATGCTTTCTAGTGCAATTTTCCAATTTGTGGACGCGTTCTAAGTGCTGCTAGACTACTGTAAGGAACTAGGCAGTGGTATAGAAGGGGAAAGAGCCTGGCAGGGCTTAGTGAGGGTCGTGCCGTGCTTGCTGACTGAGCGGTTGAGTTTCAGCGTAGTTCTAACGCTTGCCGGGAACGAGAACAAGAATGTGAACTCTCCCGAAGTCACTTTGCAGTGTCCTGTGCGAACCTGAACGAGAGAACGAGGCCTTCTCTGTGCGCTGCGCTCAAGAAACGTCGAGGGACGCCCGACTTCGGTTATGAGCATCATCGAGCGACATCCCTCCGGACAGCGGATGCAGTCCCCTGTCCATCGGGATCTCCTTCCCCCGGCGGGGCGGTCTGTTACGTTTCGCCTACGACGCGCGGTTTAGCCGGCGCGACTGCAACAAAGCGGCAGACATTTTGGCCCGTTCAGCGTCGCCGCTACGCTCCCCGCCAAGCGCGTCCAGGCATGTTCCGATGCCACGTGTCTTCATGTGCGTGTGTGAGTGTATGTGCCATTGTGCCCGACCGGAGGCGATACGACAGTAGGAGTCACCTTCTCCTCCCAGCCATTGTGCCCGACCGGAGGCGATACGACAGCAGGAGTCACCTTCTCCTTCCAGTCTTTGTGCCCGACCGGCGGCGCTACGACAGTATGCGTCACCTTATCCCATTGTACAATCACGTGCTCGTCTATTGAGGGGTTCCTTCTTGCCCTCAACTGCGAGAGTATAAAAACAGCTGCCCCCGGACGCCAAAAGGAGGGCTCCGATTTCTTCTGTTGAGTAAAGTGCACTCCCGTCTCTCTCTCTTCGGTCAACCTGACCGCCAACTCTTTGCGATGTTAAAATAAACAAGTTGTTTTGTTGTTACCAGTCGACTCATGCTTTGCCGGGACCTTCGGATGCTTCCAGTTGTACCCCAGGCCGCCAGGCCAACGCTACCCTTGGGGCTTGCGACCCAGGTGCAACAACGGGCGTCAGCGCCGAGTTCCCAACAGGTCGTACCATCGGTGCGACCACAACAACCGTTGCCATCGGTGGGATTCAAACAACGAGCAGTATTTCCAGCTCATTCTGGCAGCTTGCGATATGCAAGTGAATGCTGCTTGCAATACTTAAAGCAGTCCACTTTTCAATACTTGCGCAAAACGCTGTTGCCAAAATGCGCGAAACCTCATTGCAAGATGCGTGATGCGTTTATGCGGGACTTCATATATGCGCAAAACACATCAGCAGTTGTGATGGCACAAAAATCAACCAAGAGCTTCCATGGCAATGCTCCTGCTCCGTGCAGTCGAGCATGCACAAGAACTGGAGATTGTGAAGTGCAATGAAGGAATTCAAGGGCCGTTCATCAAATCCGACATGCTTGACTTTTTTTGTTCAGATAGCCCCGACGAGAATGATATTGACGGCCTTTAGAGTTGACCCGTATATGCAGTCTAATAAAGGTTCCAGGCTTTTACTGGTTGAAAAAAAAAGCTTTTTGCTTACCTACTGTTATGTTTTTGCAGACTAGGTAAAAACCCTATTTCAATAGAAATTCGTCCCTGTGGACTATATAGCTGGCTCCGGGCTATCTAAGAAAATAATTATTTTAAGCCCAAATTGGCACAGGCGGACTACAGACCGGGTGCGGTGTATAGTGCGCAAAATACGGTATCATGAATCCCTTGTCCTTCAACTGCCGTTATCAGTTTAGTATAGTTTGTGTCTAGGAAAAGGAGAGCTTCATTTCTTTCTTATATGACCTTGAGAATGAGTTTAAGTTCTTTATACTTGCTGCCACTAATGCAGTGTCGTTTCAATGCCGCAGGTTGTTCCTATTTGTTCTTTAAATGTTCACTTTTCTAGAGCAAAGTCACCCTTTTATGACTAAGATGGAATTCGTTATATGTATCGGTTACCTTCGCTGGATTGGAAAGTATTTACTCTGAGCAAGCAACTACACTCCACGTGGCATGAAGCTGCTCCAATGAAGGTACTCACTAGGGGGATCGTCTGACTGAAGGTAACGAAATATACACAAAACAAAGACAATTGACGAAGAAATAGAAATAAAATGGGAAAATGCGCAACATTAGCCTAACAGAATTTTTATCAGAAAAGTTATAAGTACAACGCAGTTGACACCGCTATCATCATAACGTTCGTGAACTTGAATGAACAAGAAAAATTATTTAATTAACTGATGTACAGGAATCAACATCAACATTTATGCAGACCAATATGAAATCCTTTGGCTGGTACCAAACTTACGTGTACTAATTTACCAATAGATTTAATATTGATAAAATCAGTCATAGAATAGTAGCGACAAGTTGGAGGAACATTCTTCGAAGGTAAGAGAAGCAGCGGGAGGGTGAAAAAAGTCGCAGTTTGTGCTGAAAGGCGAAGCATCGATTGCCATAGCAAACGACAGCTAGCTATGCGAAGTATGAATAGCGGTTTTATTGACCGTATAAGCTTGTAAACATAGGCGTACTAACTAAATTATCAAGCATGGTGTCCCGCGCGCACAAGCAAACACCAACACGTCTCACTTGGCCATGGAAACATGCTAGCGAAACGCTGGAGGGAGGAAGCGCGGCAGCAGCAACGAGCGAATTGACCTTCATGCTGCGTCTCTCATCTACGTGAACTAAAGCCGCGAAAACACTGCGTGTGGCCGGCTGCCGTCCCCGTCGCAGATGGCTCTCAAGATACAGGGGCCTGGGTGGCGGTGCTCGGCGGCCCCGAGTAGAACGCCCCCCGCCCCCCCTCCGTACCCTTCCCCCGTAGCCTGTCGGGCGGCTGAAGACGGCGCGCTTCCTGCCCGCTTTCCTCCGTTCCGTGCGCGAGATTGAGCTGCGATGGCCAGCTACCCTCGGAAGCTTTCACCCGCACGTACAGCACATGCCGTTAGGGGACGAATTCATTGGTTAGTAAAAACTCTTATTGATTGTCCTGCAGAATGATGACCCGCGCTAAGGTCTCCAACGTAGGAACGTCCACGCCTTGCCTAGTCGCCCCTTCGCGGGCCTTCTCAACGACCCAGATTTAGTCAGCGAGCGTGGAGCTCGGCAGGGCATCGGTCCACCTCGCCGAGAGAGCATCGGGATTAATGCCTTTAGTGTTTGCCTCCCATTCTCAGAGCACGTGTTTTAGTGTAGCAGGTTCTAAGCCGCAGACCTTGCAGGTGCTGTGCTGATAGATTTCAGGGAAGAAACTAAGTTATGCTGGCGTGTTCGGATAAGTATCAGTCTGTAGTTGCCGCCAGGTGGTCACTTGGGCTCTGCATAACTTCTACTTAGGCGGAGGGAAACTTCGTCGCGCCTGATAGAAATTTGCCTTACTTATTTCATTCTAGCTCGTTCGCCTGTCCTTGTCTGCGCCTACCTCGAGGGCTGTTCCGTGGCGGTTAATTACGTCGCCTGCAGCAGAGCGTGCGATCTCGTTAAGTTTGGTAAGTTTAGACTGACTGCGCCTATGAGGTCTGGGAAGGAGATCACAGTGATCCGGGCTTCCCGAGCTAGAGTTGAATCCAGAAAGCTTCTGGTGAAATTCTTCCCTTGCTGTAATTTCGGACTGCTGTGCGTGAGTCGCTCAGGATAACTTGAGAGAGAGAGAGAGCAAATGATAAAGGAAAGATAGGGAGATTAACCAGGACTGAGCCCGGTTGGCTACCCTACACTGGGGAAAGGGAAAAGGGGACGGAAAGATTAAAAGAAGAAAAGAAAGTCTACTGGGTATATCGTTCGGTCACTCAGTTCAGATCACAGACGCTGAGTCAATCCAGCAGCCTTCAAATATCGCAGCAAAGCTTTTGTGGCCTTTTGTAGCTGCGATATGCGAGGCCATGGTCCCAAGATCTTCTTCAAGGTGAACGGTGTTCCATCTAGCTGATTGAGAGCTGTTCAGAGGTCATGTCTTTCGTTTTGAAAAGATGGGCAGTAGCACAGTAGATGTTCTATAGTTTCCTCGGCACCGCAGGCATTACAGTCGGCGCTATCAGTCATTCCAATCAAAAACGTATATGCATTGGTGAATGCGACGCCCAAGCGTAAGCGGCACAGCATTGTTTCCTCATTTCGCAGAAGCCCTGGTAACAGCCGCAGTTGCATAGAGGGGTCGAGGGAATGCGATCAGTCTTGGGTGAATTCAGGCGTGTGCCACTTCTCTAATGTCATACGGTGTGCTACCTTGCTTAGGTGTTGGGATGCGTCGGTCCGCGATAAAGGTACAGAAACAAGGGTTGCTCCTTCGTGTGCTTTCCTAGCAGCTTCGTCAGCGAGGTCGTTGCCGGAGATACCGTAATGGCCAGGCAGCCACTGAAACACGACGTAGTGTCCGGGTTGGTTGTTGATGTAATCAACGGCACCTCGGAGGGCAACAAGCTCCGATCCGATCGATGTTGTCATGTGAGAAATCTTGTATCGTACGCTAATTGATCGTGATGGTATAACCACTGCGCCGGTGGAGCTGGTCTGAGTGGAAGAGCCAGCCGTATATATGTGAACTCGGTCAAAGTAGAAAGTGTTCAAACAATCCAGAGCTGCTTGCTTCAGGGCCAAGGTAGGCAGATCGGTCTTCTTTCTTATCCCTGGAACCGTGAGACGCACTTGAGGTTGTTTTAAACACCACAAAGCTGAGGTTGAACATGCTGAGGGTGTGAAGCCCGATGGTAGACAGGCACGATGGATGCTGACCTCGCTGGAGAAGGACGCCTGTGGTCGTCGTTCTGGCAGGCAGGCAAGAGAGCTTGATTGCATGCGTGAAACATGACGAACATGGGCCCTAAGCGTGTAGATGCTAATGTAAGTCGCGATCGGATGGTCTCGAGCCAATATAATGGTTCCTGCTGTTGAAGCGCTCCGCGGAAGTCCTAGGCAAACACGTAGTGCCTGTGCTTGCACGCTCTGTAGTTCTCGAAGATTTGACTTGCATGTTTTAGCAAGCACGGGAGAACTATAACGTAGCAATCCGATAAAAAGTACTCGATATAACTGTAGCATGGAGCCCACTGACGATCCCCATGTTTTCCCGGCGATAAACTTGAAGACATGAACAATAGATATGAGCTTCTTCTTCAAGTGGGCAACGTGAGGGCTCCAAGAGAGGTCCCGGTCCACAATGACACCCAAAAACCGATGGTTTCTCTTGTAGGAGATAGGCTGGCCATTAATGCATACTGGATAACGAGACATTAGTTTTCGTGTAAAGGCGACTAACGCACATTTTTCTGGTGAGATGGTAAGGCCTTGTGTGTGAAGATAGTGAGATGCCTGTGTTGCTGCTTTCTGCAGCCTTGCGCGAACCTGCAGACGTCGTCGGCGTAGATTGAGGCACTCACTGTTTTCGGTAGGGAGTCGGCCAGCCCAAGAAGTGCGAGGTTGAAAAGAATAGGGCTTAGAACCCCACCTTGGGGAACTCCTCGGCATATGTAGTGGTCGGTAGTCGGACCATCTTCCGTACGTACGAACAATGATCTTTGTGCGAAGTAGTTTCTGATCCATCGATATACTCGCCCTCCTAGTTCAATTGTCAAAAGTGCGTCTAGAATGGGTTGATGGAAAACGTTGTCGTAAGCGCCTTTCACGTCCAGAAAGAGCGCTACTGATAATCGTTTCCAAGATTTTTGCTGTTCTACAGATGACACTAAATCGATGACACTGTCAATCTACGAACGGCCTCGTCGAACTCCCGCCATAGAATCAGGGTAAATCTTGTGGTGTTCTAGGTACCATTCGAGACGCATGAGGATAATGCGTTCCATGAGTTTCCCGACGCAGCTGGCAAGTGCTATAGGCCGATACGATGCCAGTTCGAGCGGCGACTTCCCTGCTTTTAGTAGCGGTGCCAGGCGGCTGCGTTTCCACTCCTGTGGGACGACACCATCTTGCCATGAACTATTAAAAAGGCTGAGGAGTTCTCTTCGTGCTTCTCGGCCTAGGTGGCGCAAAGCAGTATATGTTATGCCATCGGGCCCTGGTGAAGACGAACACCTACAGAGCGCCATAGCAGCTTCTAACTCTTCCATAGAGAATGGAGCCTCACGGGCTCCATACACGAACTGTCGAAAATCCGAAATACGTGACTTTAGGCCTCTCGCATTCCATTGGAATATGGAGGCACTTCTGACATCATCCCGGAACGATCGCTGTTGTTGTCGATGAGCCATGGTTCTGCTGTAGAAGTTCTCAAGCACTGGACTTCTGAAGGCTCGCTAGAACCGGATTGATGGCATCCAGCATTTGCAACGCACTTCGAGCTGTTGGTGTCTTTATCTTGTCCAGAAGAACACGAATAGCACTCACCAGAGAGCTGATCATGACAACAACTTGCTGATCTTGGTCCGTCAGTCTATCAGGAACAGTCGAAGTGTCCCTTGCTGTAGAAGGCTGATTTCGCTCAGTAGGAGCATGTAGCCTCGGGAGTGCAGGCCACGCGTCAGCGGCAGGGCTGTTCGTTGCATCTTTGTCCTTTGTGCTGACTGCGTTTGGTCTGGGCGGAAGAGTGGGTGGCAGTGTACGTGGCTGGCGCTCTGCAGAGGCTTTGGAGGTTCGGGATCGACTTCGGCGACGCGATCGTCGCCGCCTAATAGATGTTGCTGCTTCTCGGTGAGACGAGTGGTCTCTAACCAACTTCCTCAATATTGCCATTTCCTTGCGAATTAAAGGGCATTCCTTCGAGGAGGCATCGTGAGGGCCGTTGCAGTTTGTGCACTTCAGCACACTGGCTTCGCACGTGTTAGCGGTGTGGGGCCCAGTGCAGCGAGAACAGACGGTAGTGTTTTTGCACACACTACTCACATGCCCAAACTTCATGTACTTCCAGCACTGCAGTGGTTTTGGTATGAAGGGGCGAACTGCGTGTCGGAAGTGGCCCACTTTTACATGCGATGGTAGGGATTCGCCTTTAAATATGATTTTGACACACCGTGACGTGCCGAGACGAAACACGTTTGTGATGGTGGTGTTTTCTGTAGCTAGCTTGATTAAGATCGACAGATCGGAGTCGACAATGGTCTCATCAACATCGTAAATTACGCCACTGCTGATATGTTTGCCCAGCGGAATATGATGGCGGACTTTCATCCCGTCAAATTCCTTGACATTGCGCAACGAATCCAACGCAGCCGCGTGTTCTACGTCAATCGCTAGGACATTCTTACGGGTGTTCACTCTGATGTCTTTGATTTCATTAGGAACCAGTCCCTCTAGATGTGAAGACACGGCTTGCCTGTTGAGGTGTCTCAGGTTGTCAGTAGCGAGAACTGGCGTGAACAGGATGGTGAGCTCCTCGGTATTCCGCGAAGATCTCACGGTGGACTCACTCGAATTCGAAGATGCGCTGAGAAACCTTCGTTTGGCTTTACGACTCCGCACCAGCTCGAAGGCGTCGTCACAAGAATCTTCACCGCTGACATAGTACTGCATGGTGTCGTCGCTGTCAGTGTCACTCTCAGTGCCGTTGCGCTTCCTGGAGGAAGCCGCCGCGGGCACTGCCGACTCCGGCGGACGCGCGTGAGACTCCATCTCCATCGCAGTAAAGGAGGAAATAGCAGTTCACTGGCAAAGTCTGAAAAATCCACAAAATAAGTAGAGCTGGAAGACTCGGTGTTCTGCCTGAAAGGCACTTCGTCTTCCTCTCCCAGGATAACTTGTGTTTCTATGTCAGCCATAGCAAGAGCAATGGCCATTTCTTCGGCCATTTGGGATTGTTTGGTCTTGATACTGGCTGTGTGCGTAGCTTTGCTGTCGCTGTTGACGACTGCAGTTGCGAATCGTCGGCCATCCGGGTAGCCAGCTGCGTCTGTGAATCTTGCCTCTATCTCGTTGTGATATTCACGTAGCAGTGTCATGGCCGTGGCCTTTATGCATCCCTGGTTGTAAGATGGATGCATGTTTCTTGGTATCGAGGCTACTTCGATTTTCTCTTCTATCTTTCTTGGCATATAGACTTTGTCACGTGGTGACAGTAGTAAGTGTTGTTTAGCGCTTTAAAATGTGTCTTCTTGTGCTAGTGGTGGTGAGTCTTTCGTGGTACGAAATCATCTATGCTTCTGATACCTCATCTTGTGTAGTTCAATCTGTAGTCGTTTATCTATTGGTGGCTTCGGGCAGTCTGGGTGAACTCTTGTATACCCTACTGATGATTATATTGACGCGTGTACTTATATTTAACGGGCGACCACGTTTCGCCGCCTAACAAATGTTATCGCACAGCGCGGGACGCGTCTGCATGTATCCGAAGTTTCTGGAAACCCGCCGTGGTTGCTCAGTGGCTATGGTGTTGGGCTGCTGAGCACGAGGTCGCGGGAACGAATCCCGGCCACGGCGGCCGCATTTCGACGGGGGCGAAATGCGAAAACACCCGTGTGCTTAGATTTAGGTGCACGTTAAAGAACCCCAGGTGGTCAAAATTTCCGGAGTCCTCCGCTACGGCGTGCTTCATAATCAGAAAGTGGTTTTGGCACGTAAAACCCCAAATATTATTATTAAGTTTCTGGAAAGTTATCGATGCTTCTATCCGCTGTCTGTTGTCGCCGAACCTTGTGTTATCTGATTTCTTCGCGTGACTCGAATGTTGTAGAACTTTGTGGAAGGCATGCGGGTCCCAACGATTAGTCTGTAACATTCGATGACTGCTGTATAAAAGTCGACGCACTTGACCCGCTGATCAGATTTTCGACGATCGCCGACCGTGTTCGCCGCTATCGTTGTGCTATAAGTGTACCCCGATACGCCGACGAGGACTCAGTGAAAAACTGCTGCGACAATATTTCGGACCCTACAAGGTCATCCGACGTATTGGCGCACTGGACTATGAGGTCGTGCCAGACGGCATTTCACATTCGCAGCGACGCCGCGCACGATCTGAAGTGGTCCACGTGGTGCGTTTTAAACCCTTTTACGGACGCTGGCGAACTTCCTTATTTTGTTGTTTTCTTTGCTAGGAGTGCTTTTCTTTTATTACTTTCGTTTGTTTGCAGCATCGGGTCGATGCTTTTTAAGAGGGGGGTATTGACACGTGTACTTATATTTAACGGGCGACCACGTTTCGCCGCCTAACAAATGTTATCGCACAGCGCGGGACGCGTCTGCATGTATCCGAAGTTTCTGGAAAGTTATCGATGCTTCTATCCGCTGTCTGTTGTCGCCGAACCTTGTGTTATCTGATTTCTTCGCGTGACTCGAATGTTGTAGAACTTTGTGGAAGGCATGCGGGTCCCAACGATTAGTCTGGAACATTCGATGACTGCTGTATAAAAGCCGACGCACTTGACCCGCTGATCAGATTTTCGACGATCGCCGACCGTGTTCGCCGCTATCGTTGTGCTATAAGTGTAGCCTGTTTTTGTGGGCACAGGTTCGCCCAATAAAAGTTAGTTTTGTCTTTCACAGTATTTGCTACTGTGTTCTTCTACGTCACCACCACGTGACAATATTGATTGTATGCATCTCGCATCTGTACCAGTTGTGCATAGTGTCACATATGCAATATGACAAATGACGAAGGAGTGGATCAGCCTAATAAGACTGTCTTCCCTCATGTTACTCCTCTTCAGGGTGGCTCGTTTAAGGAGTCTGACAGCATTTGTAGTCTTATGCCTGAGACTTTTAACAGTCTGTCCGGTAGCAATGTCCTTTTTCTATCAGCATACCATGGACTCGACTGTGATCGACAATGGGGATCGTGACTCCGTTACTTGTGCTGGCCTTGATTTCTTCATACTCTCGCTATTTCTCCTTGGCGAATCCCTTGGGTAGTCTACACTTGTGCGGGGTTAGATATATTAAAATTTCTATTTATTTGCGAAGCACCGCCCTTGCACCTTATACGCAAACTCACAGCTACGCCGACAGCATAAATGCGCCTGGAGTATCCATATAACCGCCATCGCAATAAAAATAATCAAATTTCCCTAGTGCGCTACGAAAATAATAGTGATTAGTGTAGAAGCAAGGACAAACATTCACTACCACGATTATCAAAGGATGTATCTGGCATGGCACTCAAATCCAAATTAGGATCTTTTTTCTTCAGACCATTACCTAAGATCGCATCAAAGCGAACGCAAGGCGGGAACACTAAACACTGCTTTTGAAGCAAGACATTCGCGGCAAGAAACGGCAAATTATATTATAGCACCTTCCCATGTAATAAAGTTCTGGACATTTATATAACCGAGTAGCAAGCGGTGTAGGGCCGGGGGTCGGGACATTCACGCTGTAGAAACACGTTTAGACAAACCGTGGTGTTGTCACTGTTACCATTTGTTGTCAACATTGACTATTTAAAGCGAAATTATTGGGTGCTCCATTTTTTATCCGCCCCATCCCCAATTTTTGTGCTGAAGCCATAATTTAATTGTATACGTTTCTCATTTGTGGCGTGGAGAAGGGCAACATCCATGCAGAGGTACGAACCACTTCCGAAGTACTCGCGGCCATTTACCAGGAAGGAGTACGTTTCGTAAATGAAAATTTTCATATGGGTAACGGGTGTCCAAGATAACACAGGCTAAGTTATATGAAAACAGGGGCTACGTGATACAAAGATGGCAACAACTGTGTGTTGTCAGCAGTCGTCTCGGGCGAACTTGATAATTTTTTCTGGTAATATTGATTATATAATTATTCAAGATTGACATTATAGTTCTGCGGAAATCCGCAAGGTGGAGGGAAGTAATTAATAAAGGGAGAATGACACATCCACCCAATAGTAGCAATTGCTGCAAAGGAAACCCATACGGGTTCCTGGAAAGAAAATCCTCGCAGTTGAAGAGAGAGTCGTGCTCGTCCGGGACTCGAACCCGGGACCATCGCTTTTCCGGGGCAGCCGCTCTACCATGTGAGCTAACCAGGCGGCTAGCAGATGGCAGGGCGAAATCGAATTTGTCAACATTTGTCAATTTGGCATTTTATTTATTGTTGTTGCACCAATGCATTGGCAGCGCTGTAAGGCACGTACTTCCTCGAAGAGGCAGGACGCTTGTGAAGTGAGCTTCAGAACCACACTTAGCAACGTTAGGAACTTGGTTTAAATAAAGAATCCGGGAAATAAAAGAAGTGCGACGCAACGCTTACGTATTTCTTTCGCGTTTACCGGTAAATCGCCGCTGAATTTTTTAAATCTCGTATTGCACAGGTATTTCATCCCACTTGCACATCTGAGATACTACTCTTTGTATAAGCAACGTGCCTTCTTTTTTTCTTTCTCTCACAGTATTGCTTTAGCATTGTTAACTTGATGGTATATGAACTATAGATTTCCAATAGTCCTGGTAATTTTAGTTTGCTTCAAATGAACATGACGGTGCGCGGAATCATTTGAAAACTTGCTTGAGAACAATGCCATCATAAAGCAATATGAGGCGCGGCAGACATAAAATACGCAAGCATTGCAGCGAAATTAATATTAGCTTCCCCAGAGTACACCTTGAGAAAAGACATCAGTTTAATAAATTTACTTTATTATTGCATCTTTCGCCTCGCCAAACGCCAAACGCGGGAGGTGAGCGTCATGGCGCATTACGTGGCCAGCACCCCACTACGATGTCACCAGTATATTTACGATACTGAACGAGGGCGCTAACATGCCGCCAGACCACTACATCACGGATGAGAAATTCCACGCATCACGCACACAGTTCATCGCCGACGGCGCCAACCGGCAACCCTGGTACCGTAGGCGGCAGGCGCGTAGCGTCCTCCAGCGTAGCCTGCGGCACCGTAGCCGTAAGGAGAGGAAGCTCCGTAGGTGTACCCACCGAGCGCTGGTCCGTTGGGAGCGTAGCCAGACTGACCGTAACCGCCGTACCCATAGCCACCGGCCCGACGGCCATATTGGTCGTATCCGTATTGACCGTATCCGCCGTATCCGGCGTAGGCCGGCGCTGGCGTCCTGGTGCCGTATGCGCCGGCAGTAGGTGCTCCAGCCGGCACCGGCGCGACGACCGGGGCGGCGTTGAACACGGCGTCCGCGCTTGCTCCAGGTGCAGTGCCTGGCTCGTTGGTGTCTACCGTTGCGCGGAAGCCGTTGGCGTCGGCGATGTAGCTTACTCGCCGGTAGAGCCCATTAACATCCCGGTATCCGTAGGAACCGGTCTTAACGTTGTTAGAGTCGCCCTGCTCGCTCCGGAACTGCCGGTTGCCGAGCTCGTCCACCGTGTCGTAGCCAAAGCTGTAAGGTTGAGGCGGCTAGAAAGGGAAAAGTGTGGGTTTGGTGCTAGAAATAAACATTCCGCTTAGCTTCTGGCATGTCCAAAAATATGTATGACGAATTTATTCTCAAATAGGGGCATCCTATAAGGTCGACTGCGCAATAGGACGGAAAGGCCCAAAACACATTGTGCATCAATGCCTGTTGGCCATAACGGCAACGTAAGCCGTGGAGATCCAAGTTATGGTTTCTTTTTTAATTTGGTATGCGTTTCTATAAAACTAGAACACCAGAACTAGTATAATACTCAGCACTTAAATTATGTTTTACGCGGCGTTAATGAAGCCATATCGAAGAGGTGTCTCGCGTGAGAAAAATAGAATAAGTTTGGGCATTTCCCACTTTATTACACATAACTGAAACATTAGGTCACTTTTTATGTACATTTCTGATACTTAGAAGACGTAACGCCCAACTCATCATGATTGAAATACAAGAAGTATTCACTGAAGAGATTGTACGCAGAAAAAAAGCTTTGCGACTATATTACAAGCGCAATATTGTGAATCATGCGCGAGGTTCATCATTTGAGTCTGGCGTATGCACTATGCGTGTAAATTAATCTTAATCAGCCAAGTGAGCCGCAGAACAGTGGCCGTAGTCGTTATCAAAACTTGTGAGGGGCTGAAATTATACTGACGCTGACACTCATGCGAGTATGCTTGCAGGCCTTCGAGCGAAAAAAAAGTTTCGAAAAATTCAGAACATTACCAGCTATCCCAACTTACGTAATGGTTTCATCGTATACATAGTGCGCTTATTTTGTTTCATAGCGCAAACAAGAAAGCCGTGTAAATAATAGTAATTCATGTACTGTACTCAATTTAAATTTTGTTTCATTTCTCCCTTACGAATTTTATATTTTATATATAACTTTCTAAATGGTGTTACTATCGTTTACGTCAGCTTATTACTCAGCATCAAACCCACTGAGCTAAAATTTTTAAGAAAGATATGAAACAAAACAGCGCTCAATTAAAGGGAAAATAAAGCTTTTTGCTAAAGTGTCACGAAATTCTGATCAACTCGCATAGTGATCACGCCCAAGATTTGATGAAAAACAGAAGTTAGAATACTACAGGCATTAGTGTGTGTACTGCTAAACTCCCTACTGCGTTGTCACCGTGTTGGCTATTGTGTATTCACAATATCCTAATAGTGTTGCGGGTGGCGAGTGTGCTTCAATCGAGTGTACTTAACAACTAACAATCGAGTACAACTAATAGCTGAAGAGTGGCTATGACTCTCATACAAGCGACACGAAAATATATATTAAATCTTGATCTCGAATGTTATGTAAGACATAATAATAATAATATCCGCGCATTAGGTTATTCGGTTGTCACCGGTGCATCGAGCAAACAAAATACTGCACAAATAATGCACTTACAGCTGCGTAGTTAGCGTATCCTTGGTAAGGAGCGGCACCCACTGGAGCGGCGTAGCCGTTGTAACCAGGGTTCTGGTATCCTGCCACGGGCTGGTGGTGACTGAGCCCGTAGGTTTTTGCCAAGAGGCAGGCAAAAAGAACATGGGCCTTGGAAGAAAACACCGGCGCTCATAATTATAGGTGCATAATTGAGCGCTTTCTTATGTCTGGATGGCCCAGAAATATTTTGCCCCCTACTTCTACAACACCCGAAGTTCAACCGCAAAAGATATATACCCACGACTTTGAAGTTAGCCATCGCTCCAGTAATGTAATATATGCACGAGTAAGAACAATTGTGGCCGATAACTTTACGAAAGCAGGTGAAGCAAATACATCTGCAATATACCTTGGTAAGACGTGTAATAGCTTGAGTGCAAACATTCGCTTAAGTAGAGAGAGCTCTATAGACATAATTTGAAATCTCCTTGTGGATAATTTCACATTCTTCTGGATATTCTTCTCGACATTCTTCTATTTTTCTTTTCAAGGATAGGCAAGTCAGAAAAAGACATGTTCAGCAGACTACATCATAGGCGGGCCAAAGGTTACGGGGCCACACCAATCATGGGGATGCCAATGGAGAGTGGGGAAAAGTTTGGGAATCCCAAACTGCCCATCATTAGCGATACCTGGCGATAATAACAAAAACATCATATAACCTTCCCATAAAATTTGCCAGTTCTGATTATGCGAATTTCAACCTCTGTCATAGTCTTTAATTTGCGAGTAAACGTATAAACAAACAAGCAACCAAACAATGAAACAAATAAAGAAAAACGTATATGTTGGAGAAGTTTGGGGTTCTGATAACTCACCTTCGTCGACAACATTGCGGCTGCTTTGAAGGTTCCAGCGACACACCACACTATCCGAAGGAATACACAACCGTCGTCTACAGAATCTTCGCCCCAACAGAGCATGTTTTTATACTGTAGAACGACGAAACATGGCCAAGTTTCGAAAACGAAAAAAAGAGCGCCCTCTCCCACTGCGTCGCCTCTGGCCATCGCATTTCGTAAAACATTCTTTTGCCCCCCACACACGTAGGAAACTGCCGACAGCCACGGGCAGGTCAGCAGCTAGTTCACCGGGAGGCCCGAAAGCGCGCAGATGCTTGTTGCGCGTCGTGAAAGCTAACACGCGCGGAGGAATTTCACGCTGTCTCGTTGTCCGCACGCCGGCGACAGTGGCGACAGAGACCTCATCGTGAGCGTGTATTGCGTGATTGTAGAAACACTCTCTTGCCTTTCTGCCCTTTCACCATCGTTTACGCGGCCGGTGTTTATGTTGTGTTGTTTGTTATGTTAGCGCACTAATGGAGAAACACGGTCAAGCTACAAGCTTCGTTCTTTCTTTTTCTTGATTAATTTACCGTGTCATGCAAAAACCGGCAGCCAAGCCTAAACCCCTTATGAATACCAGCCACAACGTTGCCATTTGTTGAGCGAAGGGATTACTGTTTCTAGAGTACTTTTGTTGCGCTAGCGTAAATTAACGTACAAGTACACGCAGTGATGCCCACGGTGTAATTATGAGTGCATGAATGCAACACAAACAGCCTTTTTTTTATTTTAACAGTGGTGCCCCCGCTGCCACGGTTAAAGAAACATTGCGCCGGGACCAATCGCGACTATATACTGCACCATTCTGCATTTATTTAGCGACTGTAGCTCTGAGGAAGGAGAAATAACGTGTGAAATTCGAGATAGTTAACAGCGCAATCAGTAACAAACCAGCGAATAGGTACACAGCGAATACCCAGCAGGTACAACCTTGTATTAGATGTAGTCTCCTGTGGCATACAGTTGCCTCCAGTTTGGACTTCAGGCAGTTGCTTTAAGTGCAATCTTTCTCAACAAAAAATGCCAGCATGTGGCTCGTTCCAAGGCATGAGCGCAAGCGCCCTCTGCACCTGTGAAACACGCGCTAATTCATGCACCGCTGGATGTATAGCCCTCTTCACGATATAACAAAGGCAATGATCGTGACGCAAAACCGCTCGCTCTTCAAAAGATCGAATGCAGTGCTGTTAACTCCCAGACCAGAGGACAACTTCCCCACATATGATTAATGCCGAGAGTCAGTGACCAGGATGACTCAGGCGAGTTGGTACGCTGTGTAGGAGATTTCATAGCAGTGAAAACGCTATTAGCCATTTTCGTTACGCAACGTGTTTCAGCTATAATTAGTGGAAAGCTTCAGCAATGAAACAACACGTAAGGATCGGGAAAACAAAAGCTCGGTATTGTTTAAAGTTGTCTTGGGCAACGAAAATTATTTTTGCGATAAAACTACTGATTTAAGAAATATCACCAAGCTAATATTTACATCAGTGACTGGAATGCAAGTCTAAAACGAATAACTTGCGGACCATATTCAGAAATGTCCTATCAGTTTCGTCACACGAAGATAGTCGGGGTGTGTACAAGGTTCACAAGTTGTGCAGAGAGCATGCGAAGCGTGAAAACAAAAAACACCACGTGACTGGGCGCTTTAGAGCAGCGACACTGACACCTTCAATTCAGTTTTCGATTATCAGTGTCATCGAAACATGCGTAAGATCTTTACATAAATCAAATGAGAAAACGAGCGAGAAACATCAGGACATCTGAGGGGATCAATCTTTTGTTTGTCCCAACAACCATACAAGGTGCCAGACAATGAAGCCGCAGGAATCATGGAGGTAGGTAATTGTTACGTTTATTTTAACTGTACCAATATTAAAGTACACAGGGAAATGAAAGTAGACGAAAAGAAAGCTTGCCGAAGGTGTGGAGTGAACCCACATGCTTCGCATAACGCATGATAGGCTTTATCAAGTAAAACTACTGCGGCCGCCATCCCCTCGCGCACTTGGGTTTTTGTGCGAGACATTTGCCGTGGCAGCGTTAGACAGCGCTGCCTGGCTCTTGCCCTGAGCGATGCTGGATAACACTTCCACGGAAAACATGAACGCTGACTGAGAACGATTATTCCAGACCTCATTAATCTAAGCCAGTAAGTTAGGCTGTATGTTTCAAAAGGGTAATATTAACATTATGTGTTGGTGCGGTACCTTATCAAAAAGCCTTGGCAAAGTCATGACAAGTGCAGTCTGTTTAACAGTTAACAACATGATTAACAGGAAGATTGTGAAAAAGACAGGTGCTTGAAATATTGCTGCTCGGAAGAACGGAAAAGAAAAACAGTCAGAATCGATAAAGTCCACGACATGAGGTTAAATTACGTGTTCCTTGCGCTTTGAAGGCATTCAAACTTCAAAGAAGGCATGACGTGTTCTTTGCGCTTTGAAGTTTAATGAAAATTTTGCGTTACCGGAACTAAACAAATACAAGAAACGCTTTTTTATTTTACTGTCGTTTGGTATGGTATATCTTGAAGAAGGCTGTAAAAAGGGCAAAACGAAGTCGGCACAGAAGTTCTGCTTGTTGCTTTTTTAACATTTACAGTTACAGTTTACAGTTGTCATTACAATTGTCTTGGGAAAGTTCGAGAGAGTTGTTACATTTGTCTTTGGGAAAGTCGGCTCTTGCTGAAAGCTTAAGATTATCATTAACCTGTGAGATGATATCAGAACCGTAGTCAACCGCATCCGTGAATGATGCAGCGTTGCTGTTAAAATACAGAAGGCGAGTTTGATTCTTTTGAGGAAATAGTAGATGGAAATACGTTATTGGACATTTTGGTTACATATATGACAGTGTTACTTAAAGTCTCCAAATATTTTCGAAGAGCCCGGCGTAACACTTTCAATTAATATCTCGAACTTCAGCGTGATAAGAAGCACCAGGCCAGCTGTCACAACCAGAAAAAAAAATGAATTGGTCATGGTTATTTACCTCTTAAAAGTATGTGTTAGACCAGAAAAAAAGGACTACAAGACTTGCGAAGATATACGCTGGTTGTTATATGGCGAGGGTCTTCCGACGCATGAAAAAATAATAAACGGAGTGTCATGATTGTGGTTAATCACAATCTACATGAAGCCAACCGACAGAAGCCAAGGAATATTCTGTAGAGGTGCTCGTTGTTGGGCTAGTAGGCGTTTGCTTATCGACGTAGTGTAGCGTGAAGGTACAATTACAAAAAAGAGACACAGAACACGTCACAGGAGCTACTAACAACTTTATTTGAAAGAGAGCGCGAAGAGTATATAAACTGTTCTCAAAACGCAGGTGCACCTACCATTACCGAGGGCGATTATCAGACCTGGCAAGATCACTTTGTAGATCTAAAGGAAGTAAGCTCCGCAGTGTACAAAACAACAGATGTCGCGCTTACGCAGGCACCACTTTTTCGTTTTATGTAAAACGCTTCTAATAGCTCACGTGCCGCTTTATCTTTACTTCTGCCCAGGTTCCTCACATCATGAAATACCGGCTTACAAGGGCAGGCTTTACAGCGCATTGAAAGATGCGCAGTGAAGTCCCTCTACAGATTATTAGCATGCACCTGTTTGCGGCCTTTTTTGTCCTATATAGGACTTTCTACAAGGCAGATTGATTTCATAAACCGCTCAGGTGTCGCAACGCACTTAAGTTTTGTCGTGCTTTGCTTGGCACCCTATCTTCGAGCTGCCCATTATGCGGGCACTGAACTATGTTGTAGGGGACTGCGGAATAATTTGGACCATCTGGAGTTCTTTAACAAGTACACCTAAGTCTAAGTACACGGCTGTTTTCTTATTGCTGCAGCTGTCAAGCGTACCATGTCTAAAGCCAAAGATTAGTTGATATGAACAAGTTCACTTATCTGTCTAAATCTAAGAACAAGAAAGCCCTTTTCAGATTACTCTTAAAAAATAAAATTATGGGGTTTTACGTACGAGAACCACGATCCGATTATGAGACACGCCGTCGTGGGACACTCCGGAAATTTGGACTATCTGGAGTTCTTTAACGTGCACCTAAACCTAAGCACATGGGTTTTTTCGCATTTCGCCTCCATTGAAATCTTCTTTAGATTTTCACATTCTCGAAAGATGATTCCGGTTCCAGCAAATATCGATTGTTTTTTCCTTTCACCACGTGAATTGTCCGAATGATGAGAAAATATCGGAAAGTGACCAGAAGACAGGTTCACTTCAATCGTCCCACCGTGCCTACTGAAACCGTTACCGCTTGAAGAATTCGGGGAAGTCACATTGCCAGAACAGGGGAATGTTGTTCGCCCTTTGCCTTTTTCAGTACCAGGATCGCATCTAATTACTGCAGCCATGATGAAAATTCTGAATGAACTGTACCCGCAAGAAATTCTGACTGTGCTAAATTAACCTATAAGAAATGCCTGGATACATTAAGATTGGAGACTTTCTGATACTTAAATAACAGGCAGGTGGATATGGTTTTGATTTTCTCTCCCATTTTCTCGTTTTTCTTATTTAGCAACTTTTGTCCCCTCCACTCTGGTTAAACTAATAGAAAAAATTGTGAATTGCTGAATGACGGCCCTGTATTTCTGGAAATTCAATGCTTAGCCTCAGCCAAAGTGGCTTTAGATCTGTGTGCTCGACATGGTGTGCGCACGCGGTCTTAGAGAGACGCAAACAACTTGCTCGGCGCCGAGGAAGATATTCAGCTTTACTGGTCCTACATCAAGGTAAAGCTTAATATTCCGTGGTGCATGGAATACTGCTAAATCAACTAGAGAATTACAGTTTTCTAAAATCCACGACGGCATCGATTTCAGAATTTTTAAAGGAAAGATAATTCTATTGTTTTTAAAGCGGGCGCCCATCATCTAAGTATAAACTTAAGCGCGGGGTCCCACAATGGTCAGTGTTACCTCCTGTTTTATTCAATATATATTTCAAGCTCCATTCCTATGCTCAAGGACATTAATTGTACTAAAAATTCATGCGCTTATGCTACCCATCTTACCTAAACGTTAATACGTCTACGCCGGTGAAATCGCTTTTTAGCATAGAATAATGATCTACATTCACTTGAGCAATCGTTGCAAAATTACTTATGTACTCTTGAAACTTGGACTGAGAATATAAACATGCCGCTGAATATTAGTAACGGTGCACTTCTCTTGTTTCCTTTAGATTTTGCTGTTTACGTTTCATTTATGTAGCACCAAGAGTTCTCAGGTGGATTGTCTTAAATACCTGAGAATCACGCATGACGGGACGCTAAACTGAAGAAGCCACATTGAAAAACTCGTGTCTATGGCCACTCATTCCGAGGGCTTGGTTACCTAAAATCAGTGACATACATCAAGATAATGTATGTAAGATACAGACATATATCACTTACCGCATATAAAAATGTACGTATGTCCCATCATGGAATGGAAGGTCCGCCCGCGTCCTTACTGATTCACAAGCGGCGTGTCATTTATACATGAATGGAACACTCCCTATACAAGCCATTCGAATCCTGGGTCGCACACTAGAATGGACCCACGCTATCGTCTGGTGCCCCGAGCACGAAGGCCTGCGGGGCAACGAAGAGGCGGACTGCGCAGCTCGAGGTCTCACTAGCCCAGCGGCAGACCACACCGTTCTTCAGCCCCCGACAGACCGACGAGCGACCCACCACGAGTTATTAACGACAGGTCAACAAATACTACAGCACCAACGGCTCGGAAGAACGCAATACGCTCCCCCACAGAAAGCTCTCAATAAAATCCAGGCAAGAAACTGGCGCCGCCTGCAAACTAACACATACCCACACTTGTCTCGTCTACACGCAATCTGCCCGGACAGTTATACGTCCCGAACATGTCCCTGGTGTAGCAACCACACAGCGACACTCGCGCACATAACACACGAATGCACCGACCGTCCGGGCGACGCAATTTCGCCACGAGTCACAACACACACACTCACTACGTGGTCTTGGGAGGCGAGACTCTCCGAACTGGACCTGGGAAGCCAACTGGCGACCCTCGACCAGGCCCGGCGAGCCGCGATCGCCAGTGGAGCCCTGTCAGAGGGAACCACCCAGGAGTAAACCGCGCAACGGTTTCTGCAATAATAAAGTTCCTCCTCCTCCTCCTCTGGGAATGGACGTAAATATCAGCCGCGCCTACTGAATCCAAAAATAGCGCAGAAATCCAGTCATTCAAATTTGTTTTCGCCATATTGCGCCCTCCCAGCGCCCCCAGAGCTCGTTGCGCAATTTCAACCACGGACAATGAACCAATCAAACACACCCCGCTACGAGCACATGCCGTATATGTTAAAGGGACACTAAAGGTTATTATTAAGTCAACGTGGACTGTTTTAATACCATCCCAGAAAACTCGAAACGCTGGTTTCATGCGAAGAAGAGACTTATTAACGCGACAGCGTTAAGGAGCTCGTGTCGAAGAAAAGCCGGTGTCGGCGTCAGCGGCGTTGGCCGTGAGCGATAAACCGCGCAAGGGACGTCATGAATATAAAACAACTTGGAAGATGGGCTGGGTGGGAATTGAACCAGGGTCTCTGGAATGTGAGACGGAGACGCTACCAGTGAGCCACGAGTTCGATGATTCAAAGCGGGACAAAAGCGTCTCTAGTGAATGCGGTGTTGCCTTAGAAACGTGCCGTAGAAAGTTATACTGCAGTGTATATCGGTATTATAACAATGTAAATTATAAAAGTCGCCGTTACACGAGTAGCGAAGTACGTTTCCGCTACATTTCTTCTGCGCTCTGCGCAGACACAGAATCATCTTGCGGCAAATACAGAAGACCCCCTCCTAGCAACGTGCGGCACTGCCCCGACACGTGGCGTGCCACTCGCCCGCTTCTCCCCTTTGGGACGTGCGGGGACCGGTGCGAGGATGCCCCAATACCCTTGCGTTTAATAAGTTTTCTCGCTATCACCCCTTCCAACATCCAGCGTGCGTCACTCGAACCCTCGGGTTTAGGCGACGCTGCTCCTCTTTCCGCACATAGCGCGATTCCTAGGTGCAGCGTCCGATGCGGGACGCCTCTGCCGTGATCGCTGCGCCGTAGCGCGTCTGATGGGAAAGCGTCCCCTGCGATGTGTGCCGAGCTGCTTCCGAGGAGTCATACATCTGCTTGGTGCTCCCAAGCGAGATAGAGGACGATCCCATCGAGGCGTCAGCTCCATGATCGCGTCCGCCTTCATGGCGTGTCGCGGCCCGACTCGCGAGCCAAACGTCGTGCCGATCACGACGTTTGGCTCGCGTAGATCGTTTCTCCCTCCGAGACACAGAGTTCTTTGGTTCGTTCCGCTCGCTCAGGCGCACGCTTCGTTGCCGCGCCTAACGCTGCGTTGCTCGGCACTCACCGCATGATTGGTGGGTGCAAAGTCCGATGCGGGGTGCTTCATAAGTGATCACTGCACCGTAGCGCATTGTCTTACACCCATTGATGGGTCGACGGGTGTTACACCCCTTGGCGGTGCGAACGGGGTGCGATAAAGCTATCGCGTTCCACTCTTGAAGGCGAAGCTTAAGCGTCCTCTAATTTTTAAAGAGAAAATGCGTTCTGAAGCGTCCGCGCACCTCTAACGCAGTACAAATCGCCCGCCCTCCGATTGAGGAGTGGTGACGTCAAGGTCTCATAGTGACGTTGCGCCGTCGGTGAGCAAAACGGCGCCCGCAGACGGCGCTACGGCTTTTCTGCTCAAAACGCAAACGCACGGCCAGAAACAGAGCCAAGACAGCCGACAGCAGCGTGAAAACGGAACTATGGTGGCTAGCGGAAGGGAAAGCGCGCGACGATAAGCTGGTTCTTTATTTTATGACGCCAACTTTGACGCTCGTTGCAATGGACGACCCTCACAACGACACATTGGTTCGCGATGCTGGGCTCGACTTCAGCGATTTAAGCACTGATGAACGTGACCTGCTGCTGAGCGCTCGCGCTGTCAGCGTCGTTGCGTACTACTACGACGGCAATTGTATGTCATGGCTGTACATACATATTCGCACATTTGTAGCTTTTCCTTCGGGAAAACCAAATGCCGCACTCACCGACCTGCAGTTGTTCTTGCGCTTCGGAGAATGCAGGCAAGACCGACGCAACAGCGTTACGGAAAAGCATTGCTTTGAAAGGCACTCCATGCGACTTCAGTAAGTCGGCGTTGAACTCGTAATCCTCGGGGCGAAAGTGCAGCGAGCATACTATGCAATTTTTCGGCACTTTGCCAACGCGCTGTGGCAGAGGTATGGCACTTAACCACTTCGAACGGAGAGGTTCACTCGTTGGCACACAGTGATAAGTAACGTTGGATTCGCCGCTGCAACTGCCCTTAGCCAAGTTCCGCGGACCATTCGCGCATCCCACGACATCACATGGACGTGGCATTCTCGCTGCTTGTTCCAAGTGCAAGTTTCGCGAGCCAGCCGAACCAGCGCAGCACGACGCGATACCGAAACAACTGAAACTCCAAAGCGCGCGCGGCGCAGAGTCGAGCGAAAACGAAACTATTTTACCACCCATACTACTGAAGGCTAACGTCAAAATGTTAATTTTTCTTAGAATCGAACAAAAGTAGACAAGTAGCATTTTCTTCCGTCTTATAACCTAATGAAATGATCTTTTTAATACGAGTAGTTGAGTACTATTGATATAAATCATGATGAGGAGTGCCTTCGTCATCGGGCTAGTACCGGAATGTCGCTGGGGGGTGTCAAATTGTGTCATGCATTTATCTCAGTTCCTCGGTTACTAAAGCTCTGTTCGCGATCATATTGACGCCTTAGACGTTCTAGAGCATTGCTTTATCACTTTGACTTGACTAGTAACCTTTAGTGTCCCTTTAAGAAGATTAAGAAGAAGAAGTTCCATATCGCGCAGGATGATCGAAGAGGCTCCCTTATGGCGAATACCTGTAAGCAATGCGGCACTGTGTGGAATATCGAGACTCTGTGAGTGTATATATTTTAAATTTAGTTGGGCTTCATCACGGAAACATGTTTTGGCGCTATTAGAGAGGAGCTCTTAAGCGCCCGTTCCTGCTTTGAGCATAGGCGTGCCTCGGCATCAGCGTCATCGGTGTAACCGAGCAAACAACCACAGCCAACGATGAAATAGCAAACGCGGATCGCAGCAGTTGATTAAAAGCGAAGAGAGCGCGACGAGAAAAGCAGAGGAGGAAGCTGCTGTGGAAGCATGAGGCGGAAAGTGGAGGAGGAGGGCATGGTGAACGCGTGAGAAGAAAAGCGTGGTGCCGCTCTGCAGCGGCGATGGCTATGAGATGGCGCCAGAGTAGCGCGCGTCTTCTGTTCGTCGATATATGAAAACAAAGCACTGCGTTCGTGGAGGTCTGTTTGCGGACCCTGCCAAAAGCGCTCCCGCACGTCACCCGCGCGCTGCCTCTTGCGATCTCCCACTAGCCAAGACACCGCGCTGCATTTACACCCGTTTGCAACGTGCCGCACGATACAGATTGTCCGCGCCAGCCAGCATATCGCGAAATGAAAAGACGCACGGCGCTGCGCTCAAATTTCGCATTGAGGAATATCGTAATCGCCGGTGAATTTTTGTCTCAAAGATGTTACAGAGAGCACAATATATCGAAGTCTGCACTTCAAGCTTATACAGGAACATGCCTCTTTCGCATATAAGTTAAAAAAAAACGATTTTGCGCCTAACACGTTTCCCCCTTCTTGCTCGAATTTGTCTAAAAGAGGGCATTTCCGTTCATCTTGATCATGAAATTACTGGAATTGAGGCTTTGGCACAAGCGCAAACAACTCTGCTTGACTCTTTTCAATTGCGCGATGACGAATTCGAGTACAGATCGCGACGCAACACCCTCCTTTGTCACGGCATCCGTGACTCTTGCGAACCATGGTAAGAGTCCGAATCACGCATAATAGAAGCACTAACTGACGAAACTGACAACCTCCCTGACACAGTAATCGAACGCGCTCATCGCATTGGTCACTACATGCCCAGTAAGTGTCGCCAATCGTTGTTAAATTCACTCGCACGAAAACGAAAGACAAAGTACTTTCCGCAAGCGCAAAGCTGAGAGAAAATGATATTTAGATTTCCGAAGCGTTTTCGCCCGCAAGCCGCCATGTTCTTAAAATCCAATTGAGTCCGCTAAAACCTAGCCTCAGCCATGCGCTTTCCAGTTAAGGTACACCCAACTAATAATGAATAAAGAAACTCAGTGACCTTCCGCTCTGTGAAGAAGGATGATCAGCGAAGCTGTCTATATGGGCCCCTTAATGACGAACTGCACCTCAACCGCGGCTCGGCCCGGCATTGCACTATCTTCGGGATCGGCCTACATATGGGAAGTTTTGTTTCTACACACGGACACGATCCTGGGGAACTAGTCGTTAACATCTTCGCTGCAAAACAGCTCGGATATGAACCGGCAACAGACACCGTTACCGAGAATGCGCTTACGAACCGCGAGATAGCGGCCAGCATGCAGATTCTGAACACGTGCCCACTTCGGAAAACATCAGGGGAAGTGGACCAGAATCGTGTATTATTAATGTTCTTTACTAGTATTCGAAGCATCATGCGTAAGCGCGCTTCCTTAACATCTGATTTAGATACTTGCAATGCTTACATTTTAGTGCTTGCGGAAACGCGCCTACGTTCACAGATTCAAGATAACGAATTTTCTCAAACTGCGCACCATTTTTCGCTGTATCGTTGACACTGAACAATGCGTCAGGGAGGCGGCGTGCTCTTAGCCATTTCTAGAGATTTCCCATCTCAGTGTATTCACGTCAATACTAACCTCGAAACGGTTTGGGCCATCAATGAACTAAACTGCCGGAAGCTAATAATTGATGTTAGTTGCCGCCGCGCCCGTCTCCCTCCCCCCTCCACTTATTCATCTGACTTCGTAAACGAGGTGCATGATATCATTAGCATTGTGACATCTCGTCATCCTACATTACCTTAAGTTTTGCTTGCCGATCTTAATCTACCGAATATGGAACGCTGAACTTCCAACTTTAAACCATTTTTACAGCGAAGATGTGTACCACTACCGTCCAGGGAAATTTTTGTGTCGTTGTTGGCATGCTAAGCAAAAAAACTCCCCATACGTGGGCCGATCCCGGAGATAGTGAAATGCCAGGCCGACCCGCAGCGGACGTGAAGCAGGCGTTAAGCACTCCCCATACGTGGGCCGATCCCGGAGATAGTGCAATGCCGGGCCGACCCGGGGCTGAGGTGCAGTTCGCAATTAAGGGACCCACATACACAGCTTCTCTGGACATCCTTCTTCACAGAGTGAAAAGGCACTAAGTTTTCTTTTACATAAGCGGATAAGTTATTACGTATGTGCTCTGTTTTTTCCCCTATAACAACTTGTTTCCGAACGAACACACTTAACTTTGTATTAACATCGGGGGCTGATCTTCTTTCCGACATCACGTATTTACCCGGCTTGAGCGACCATTCGGTACTTTCGTTTGACATAAATAGATTTCGACTAAAAACCAGTATAAAACTCAAATTTTTTAGAAACTACGCAAATGAAATTTTGAAGCCATCAATGCTGAATTATCTGTTTTTCTAGACGACTTTTTGAACGACTTCGGCTGCCATAGTGTTCAGACCAACTGGTATATGTTTGCTGCAAAAATTGCTGAACTAACAAACAAATGCATCCCACGGCGCACCCTCGCATGTAACCAAAACGCCGCATAGTATAACATCCCGTCTCAAGCGCCTGTCTAATAAAAAAAAAACGATTGCACAAATCAGCCAAATGTTCATCTAGCGTAACCCGATCGACCAAATGTATACTGGCGGCCGACAGTATGTGACCGCAGTTAAACAAGCTAGGAATCACTTTCTTGGTAACAGCTTGCCATCAATGCTTCAAACCAACACCAAAAAATTCTGTCGCATGGTTAAGCTCAAGGCGGATATAGACTGTCTATAGACTGTCTATGGACAAGTGTATAGGCTTACAGTTCTACTTTTGTAGACTGAAGTCTATAGAATGTCTACAGATGAGATTTGTCCGTAGACATTTTATACACTTCAGTCTACAAAAGTAGAACTATATATACAGTTCTACTTTTGTAGACTGAAGTCTATGGAATGTCTATATACAAATGTATATAGATAGTCTATAGACATTCTATAGACTTCAGTCTACAAAAACAGAACTTTATAGTCCGATACACTTTTTTTCTATGACATTCTGCAGACATTTGTTAACAAATATGAATTTTTTTTAATCTATAGGCACTCTATATACACAGACATCTTATAGACAAGTCTACAAAGAGTGTATAAGGCCATAACTCCATAGCGGCTATCTACAAGTTAGTTTACATTTTTGTTTACATGCGGTAGCAAAAAGTTTTGAATGTATTTATGCATGTGCACCTGTTCCTTTTCATCTGCACTTATGCATTACCGTTAGTAGATTAATAATGCTTCTGAACCAGCTGTACTTTCATATATGTTGCATAAACAGAAAGAATTTATATAGTGCTGAATCATGCAGTGCGAAAAATAAAACAAATGCACCAGCAACGCATTCACCGTTTTTATTGCTCGATATAATAGATGAATTCCTTAAATTCATGTCGTATGCTATTATGGAAACAGATTAAATATTTACACTACTCCTTGGCAAGCATGGTCGCCAGGCTGGCCTTGACCTTTGTGTCATTAGTCGCAAAGGTGCTGCAGGTGTATGCTGCAAATAAGTAGATGCAGCAATATGAGGCAAAAATAACAAGTGTATATTCTTTGTGTGTTCATTAAGCAGCTTAATATATTTGCTCAAACCATCTAAGTCAATACTTAATGCGGTTTAACTATGACCAATGGCTGCTTGTCAATACAAATCAGCACCTTTATACAATGTTTTATTGCATGGTATGGTGAACAATTAAACAGTCACAACTGCTGCTCGTGCCAGCAACAGTATGTTCCCTTTTATGACAAGTTCATATATGATGCATTATTGTACTTATCCCAAATGGTCTCCATATTTATTGCTGAAACGTTACCCAGTTGGGCTGTCTATACGTTTTCTTTTTTTTTTGGCTGGTAGTTAAGTATGCCCGTGCAGAGGGATATTTTCAGAAGACGTGACTGGAATATTCACAGTATCATGCCTAAGATTGTAATTTATTTGGTTAATACACATTTAAATGTCTTTCTTATACTTTTAAATGAATGGGTGATTGGCCATAACTTCAACAGAAGGCAGATGGGCTGATTGTATCGATATGGTCACTTAATTTGTTACAGGTAATGAGGCCTCTTGGGCGAGCTAACAGGTTTCCAAGTTACGTATACCACATGAGCACCCGAAATACCACACGAGCACTTTGTGTCATGGCACGACAGATATGCACCTCCTAGGAAACAGAACTGATAGTATAGTTCGAATGAATTCTATTACAGTACATTATTTAAGGTGCTTTGAAAGATGAAAATTTTTTCTAGGCTATCGAGGTTCAGGACGTTTAGTTAACGCAAAAAAAAAACACATATTGAGTAAGAAATGCCTTGTCAGTAAGCTTGACTTTCTTTTATTTTTCTATAGATGGAACCAATTTCCTTCAATTTTTATCAGGTGAAACGTTTTAAAAATATATTTAACTGAGAGATTCTCTGGAAACTTTGTATGACGTATAACAAGACAGCATACCTATGTGGCAATTTTAAAATTTCCCGATCTTTTTCCAAGCCTTCCCTGGCTGTTTTCATGAAAATTTTCTGGCAATCTATGACGCCTGCAGCTTAAGTGTAATAAAAAAAATATTGTGGTTTAATGCTTGCCAAGTACTGCCAGTCCATAATATTTAGATAAAACGAATAACACGTCAGTCACTGGACATGCAGTATTAGATTCAACTGACTTGAATCCCTTGATTAATAAAGCTGACAAGGGCTTCGGCAAGTTCGTAATTGATGGCCACACGAGTACAGCACGGAAGACACAGAGACACACGTAAAGCAAATGCAACAATGTGAGGAAAAACTATACAATGAGTTATACAATTAGTTATTTTTACGGTTCAATAGTAGTTTTCAATATAATTTGCTCTCATCACTTATGCCTCTAGTTAACTTTGTTTACCTCTGACTAAAGACTACATGGCAATATTAATTAGTACCATTATGATGTTTCGTTATACTACAGTATGATAAGCAGTTAGACAACCGTAATGGTCGCCGGTGCCAGCAACGGTACGTTTCGTTTTAAGACAGGTTCATGTGACACACAGTGTACTTATAAAAATAAAAGAAATGCGAGAATCCCAAACGATTCCTATAATAATACTTGTTGAAACAAAGATACCCGGCTTGACTGTGCACATTTTTCAGGTGTTAATGCAATATGCCCGTGCCGAACGAACATGCTCAGCATACTGACTGTAGTTTTGAAAAATCACGTTAAGATTTGCAATTTATTTCCGCTTAGAACAATCTGCAATGTCTCTTTTCTCATACTTCGAGATGAATACATTTGCCACACTTTCAGTAGAATGCACATGAATGGGGGCGTACTAATAATAATAATATTTGGGGTTTTTACGTACCAAAACCACTTTCTGATTATGAGGCACGCCGTAGTGGAGGACTCCGGAAATTTTGACCACCTGGGGTTCTTTAACGTGCACCTAAATCTAAGCACACGGGTGTTTTCGCATTTCGCCCCCATCGAAATGCGGCCGCCGTGGCCGGGATTCGATCCCGCGGCCTCGTGCTCAGCAGCCCAACACCATAGCCACTGAGCTACCACGGCGGGTTGGGGGCGTACTGATCAGGTTACTTATCAACTAAAACATGTTACGATCTCTTAGGTGTGTTGATAAGGGTAGAACAAATGAATTATTTGAATAATCTGTGCGTTATCTACTTAGAAAAGACCACCAAATTGATAATCTGGCTCTTTTTTCTTTTGTACAGCGCATATTGTATGCAGTCTGTCCAAGACGACGGCACTACATGCAACAGTAATGAAAACCGGACAACTTATTACGCACGACAATGGCTTCATACCATGCACGATTAGCACAATGCGAATCTGCGTCAGCAGCTGCCTTGTGATTAAGAGCACGTAAACTGCAGAACGCCGAAGCATCGGAAGCCGCTTAACGCTTTCTTTTCATATAGCTCGAAAGATAACTTCTGCTGCTAAATTGTTTAAAAAAGAGACAAAAAACAAATCTTCCAACTACCGTCAAACGCAATGCCTTCAGTTTGAAACGTGTAAAGGTGTTCCCGGAGCGACTAATTTATTGTTCTCTAATTTTTTCGGCTAAGTTGCGAAGCTACAAGTGACTGAACTTATCGCAGGTTTCATGCTCCAAAAGCGTTTGTGGTTGCATATAAATAGATAGGGTGAATCTAGAGATTTCTACTAGATATTTCTTCAAGTCTCGTGTTTTTCTTGCTGTAACTTCCCAAAATTATTTAGATTGGTTGCCAGGAACCTTAAAAATACTGCTACATTTAAACTATGCGAAAACGGCAGCGCACACACTGCTGATGCAAGCCCCGCAAACACGGCCTTTCATCCGAGTACGCTAGCAGTTATTCAACTATGCCTGTCTGTTTGAAAATTCTTGATGCTAACACAATTTCGAGATATATACGTAAAGCGTGTCACGAGAATTTCACTACACATACGGTGCAGCATTCATCGCGGCCGGATCAAGCGCCACTAAATGAGATCTACCACACTGGCTGCCCAACACACACAATCCGCTTAGTGGTAGCTCAGTATCAAGTTAAAACATGGTGTACTTCCTTTTTTACTCACCTAAGCTATAATGATAAAATCAACAAGCACGAGCGATCGCTCGCCGTAAAACATTCCGTATAGTAGAAGCGAGAACAAGAGCGCGTTATCAAACCATGTCAACGACAAACCGACACTATACCCGAGTCGCCTGCGCTACATGCAGCCGGTTCGCGCTACGAAATGCGCTCACATAATCATGAGGTATTGACGCAAAACGTCTTTGATAAAGCTTACCATTCAGTGTAGTTGACGTGTGATGCCACAAAGAAGACACGCATACCCACACACCTACGTTCAGGGAGACACCGCACACCGGCACAACCGTTTACGTGCCTGGCGCACTCGTTGAGACGGCGCACCGCCGCGCATGCGCAAGAGCTCCGAGCATGCGCAGGAGCTCCGCGCGGGAGGGCGTGCGCGCTCGGAGGAGTGTGAGCGCCTTTTTCTCCTTCATTTTTTTCTTTGTCTCTTTCTCTCTCTCTGCGCGCCATGCGCGCCGGAACGGGTGGCTTTTCTTTTCCGTTATGCATTTTTTTCGTGGACGAAGGATATGCGCTGGCAGGTTGTATGACAAACGCTGTGGGCTATCGTATGAGATTGCAACGCTAACATGAATGCGATGTTTGTAAAAGCCGTAACGGGGCCCTTCAGACGTTTTAGACGCATTATTGCCAGCGTCGATGAGTAATACAGCGTATTTGTAGCATATCTTCCAGCGTACCGCCAAATGTGATGCCCGCACGTATGTTGGTGCTAATTTTCTGTTCCGATGATAGGTCAAAGCAATCAGTACAGCATTGAGGTACGCATATGCGTGGCTGCGCAGGCATACCGCCGGCGAAATACTGGGTGGGCTCAGATAATTTGGCACCTATTTTAAGTGAATGAGAAACTTTGATGAGTTTATAGTGCAGGATATTAGGCAACAAAAGTCGCCCGATGTTAGTGATGCAGCCGAGATATGAAGACAATGTGAAAAGTATCCGAGAATCGGACGACACACAACGCGAACACCACATGCGCGACATCAGTTCATGGCACATTCAAAAAGTCCGCGTTGTCAGCTACAAACATTACCAGTGTCTTTGCTGTTAGCTTGATGCCTGTTTCGAATCCACTTGTATCTGAAACTGGCGTTCATAACATATATTTTAACAATTGGATCGGCGTTTTGCTTCCGTTATTCTACTGCCGCAAAAGCGATGCGACAACTGTGAAGACTGTCTTGGGATTGCCGAGAGCGACTACGTAGATCATATGTGGTCAACAAATGCGGAGGTATACACTATGTGTATACTAAAGTCTACAATAGGCTCTACAGCAATTTCAGCAGTGTACAACTTTAGTGGCTTATATCAAATGCAGCTATGTATTATCCACCGGTACCTGCGCTTGGTTACAGCGTACACGGGTTGGGCCCAGATTAAAGATGTTTGTCTATTGTTAATCTATAGACATGCAAGACCACGACAACTCAGAGGTGGTGAATTCACCACCTGGTCTGCGGGCTTGCGCCACTTATTCACCCCCTTTGCTACATCTTCACCATCTGACCTTCACCACCTGGTCTTCGCGAAGTGTACGTCCGGGAAGCAGCCAGGTTTAGGGCCTTCGGGTGCCCGGAAGACCTTGGTGACTCGGACGGTGCCTGCTCCGCCGCGATCCTCGTTCGGTGCAGCTGCACCGAACGCAGACTAGCAGTTTGCACGGTTTGCCCGCCGCGCCGCGGGGTTTGCGGTGCCGTCGTGCATGAACCAGTGCCGTATCATCGCGTTCGCAGAGGGCGGGGGGTATCGGAACTCGGAATTACATATTATCGACTTTCTTCTATAGACATTCAATACGCCAGGAGTAGAGAAAAAAATAGAAACCTTGTCGACTATTGTCCATAATATAGAGAGTCAACAGACAAAGTATGGACAAAAATAAATAGAAACTGTATCGGCTTTCGTCTACAGGTAGTCCATATAGAGGGGAAGTAGACAAAGAAGAAACAAACTCCTTATCGAATTTTTTCTATAGACCGTCTATAGACTGCGAGTAGACAAAAAGAAATAGAAATCTTCTCGACTTTCGTCAACAGAAAGTCTATATACAAAGTATATGGACAAAAATAAATAGACACTGTATCGACGTTCGTCTAAAAGTAGTCCATAGATGGGAAACAGACAAAAAGAAACAAACACCTTATCGACTTTTTCTATAGACCGTCTATAGACAGCGAGTAGACAAAAAGAAATAGAAACCTTATCGACTTTCGTCTATAGAAAGTCTATAGACAAAGTATGGACAAAAATAGATAGAGACTGTATCCACTTTCGTCTATAGGTAGTCCATAGAGGGGAAGTAGGCAAAAAAGACACAAACGCCTTATCGACTTTTTTCTATAGACCGTCTATAGACTGCGAGTAGACAAAAAGAAATAGAAACCCTATCGACTTTCGTATATAGAAAGTCTATAGACAAAGTATGGGCAAAAATAGATAGAGACTGTATCCACTTTCGTCTGTAGGTATTCTATAGAGGGGAAGCAGATAAAAAGGAAACAAACACCTTATCGACTTTTTCTATAGACCGTCTATAGACTGCGAATAGACAAAAATAAATAGAAACCCTATCGACTTTCGTCTATAGAAAGTCTATAGACAAAGTATGGACAAAAATAGATAGAGACTGTGTCGACTTTCGTCTGTAGGTATTCTATAGAGGGGAAGCAGACAAAAAAGAAACAAACACCTTATCAACTTTTTTCTATAGACCGTCTATAGACTGCGAGTAGACAAAAAAAATAGAAACCCTATCGACTTTCGTCTATAGAAAGTCTATAGACAAAGTATGGACAAATATAGATAGAGACTGTATCCACTTTCGTCTGTAGGTATTCTATAGAGGGGAAGCAGATAAAAAGGAAACAAACACCTTATCGACTTTTTTCTATAGACCGTCTATAGACTGCGAATAGACAAAAAGAAATAGAAACCCTATCGACTTTCGTCTATAGAAAGTCTAAAGACAAAGTATGGACAAAAATAGATAGAGACTGTGTCGACTTTCGTCTGTAGGTATTCTATAGAGGGGAAGCCGACAGAAAGGAAACAAACACCTTATCGACTTTTTTCTATAGACCGTCTATAGACTGCGAATAGACAAAAAGAAATAGAAACTTTATCGACTTTCATCTATAGACAGTCTATAGACTTTATATAAACAAAAGTCCAAATCTATAGAAAGGAAAGGTCTTCTATTAAAAGTCTACAGACTTTCTATAGACAGTCTAAAGTCATTTTCGTAAGGGTATCGGCCACGCATCGTTACGCAACTTCCCAAATAGCAATACGAGTCGGTTTTGGCACTTAGTAGAGCAGTAAACGAGGGATCCAAAAGAACTGTGGTTGTTCCGCAAATATATATTATATAATATATATAAATATGTAAAGACATATTTATAATTTTTTCAGAGCTCATTCAAAACACGCTACTATAGTCGGATACAACTTAAGTCTGCAGTGAAGCCCCGCCCACGCCCTCATTACGAGCAGCATCATTCCTCCCGAAGTTGCAAATAATTCGTACTTCAAACACTTCCTCTTACCTAATTAGACGGTAACCACAAAAAGTAAAATTTGTGGCGCGTAATTTTATACGTTTTCTCTCGCCTATTATAGTCGAATGGCGAAAGCCAAATTCTTTATTGGACTGAAATAAAATGTTTGCTTCTCTGAAACTATTTATTGTCAAGTTTCAGTTCAGTTGGCAGTGAAGTTTCATGACTGAGACGGGTTAAGCGGTGAAGTGAACTGTACCGCAGACTTTTGAAGAGTGAAATGCTCAGACTCCATACACTTTGTCCATGTCTGTTGCATACCTCATTGCTTCCGCCGATGGAAAGACTCTTCAAGAACAACAGACGCTCCGGAGGTATTAAGTACGACGCCATTTTCAAAATGCCGCATGACGACGATTTTGTTTGCTTCTGTGAGTGGCTGGCGGAGTAACATAACCCCGCGCGGTTTGTGCACCTTGGTTGCCAACTGCTGTTTGTTTAAGTTGTATTCTACTACAGCAATCTTTATTTTACACTTTCGCTTGTTTATTTGTTGTTGGTAGTGTTCTTCCTGCGCTTCTTTCATGCGCGAGTCCATTTGACGTGGTTGCTTGTTTGCCAAGTAAAGGAGAGGTGTATCTCACAGGCGTACCTGTGAGATACACCTTATTTCATTTCTCTTTTGCGGGTTTCCGCGTCTTTATGGCGAATGGTGGGCGCTATTTACATTTGCACCAGTAAAGCTAACTGCCCCCTTAATTTGCATAGTAAGGTTATCTTGGGTTAGCCACCCCCCCCCCGCAAAAAAAAATCCTAGGTACGTGCCTGCACCGACCGCAATGCGATCAACCTCTGAGGGTTCATGCGCTTCGCGTCGTGCGACACTGAGAGATAAGTAGGCATTGAGTTGATAAGGATGATAAAAGGTGAGGGGCTATATGGGTTTCATCACGTTTGCTAATGTTCGAGGCGGATGGATAAGGTGCTAAAGAGCGATAAGTGCTTGCAATGATCTCAGCAATATTGAGAAGGTTGACAAGGACCGATAAGGGTTGATAAGGGTCGGATCGTGTCGGACAAGGTTCATTAGGACATATAATAGTTGATAAGGGTCGGGTCAAATCCGATAAGGTTGATGAGGACAGATACGGATTGATAAGGATTAGATTGATTGCGATAAGGTCGATAGCTTATCCAGATTGATAATGGTGGGATCGAGCCCAATAAGGATGACAACAGGCGTTAAGTGTTTATAAGGGTCGGATCACGTCCGATAGTGTTTATAACGACCGATAAGGGCTGATAAGTATCCGTAGTAGTCGGATCAAGTTTGAAAAGATTGATAACGACCCCGGGCTGCGTAGAGATGGGCAAGTGACAGAATGCTTACCCATATTTAGACAAACCAGTAGAGTTTCTGCGTGAATTTTTTTAAATCTTGATCTGTACTGTTACGCATTGTGCCGTGCAGTTTTGTGCTCTACCCGCCGTGGTTGCTCAGTGGCTATGGTGCTAGGCTGCTGAGCACGAGTTCGCGGGATCTAATCCCGGCCACGGCGGCCGCATTTCGATGGGGGCGAAATGCGAAAACACCCGTGTACTTAGATTTAGGTGCACGTTAAAGAATCCCAGGTGGTCAAAATTTCCGGAGTCCACCACTACGGCGTGCCTCATAATCAGAAAGTGGTTTTGGCACGTAAAACCCCACAATTTAATTTTGAATGTTGTGCTGTGATGCTGCCTCGGTCCTTCACTGTCGAAACGATATGTTTCATGGGCTAGTTTCTATGTTTACGCGTGTGCGGTATTGCATTTGGCACTTTATCTTGCTCACGCGTCTGCTTCATATTGCAACAACTGTATTTTATGTCATCACGTGCATCTACTGCGGACAAGCGCTTCAAAAGGGGTTGTGTTTAAGAATTAACGATTATGCCTTTAAGCAGGTATCTTGCCCATTTTTCTTCCAGCTTGTTGCCATGTTGCAGCGTGACACGCAGTGACATCGGTACAACGCCAGATCTCGCAGTAAGCGCGATACGCGACGCGTGCAATTCGGTGCCGGTGACCCCCCACCGTGGAACATCGAGCGAGCCCGAAAGCCGCTCTGTGCTCGACGGGACCCGCGAAACCGGCAAAATTTTTGGAATACTCATCGGGGTGCAGCAGTGCACGCTGGTAGTGCTCCTGTCGGCGCTAGTCTTCAGTCTGTCGGCGTACTACACGAGCAAGGTAGGCTGAACCATAGATATTCCTCAAACTGTTTCTACAGGTAGAGTGCACTAGAACCTACATATAAATCTCGCACTGCAGCCGTTCAACCACCGCAAGTATGATGAGTATAGCGCCGCGCTACTGGGCTCGAGGTCACGGGTTCCCGTCCCGGCCGTGGCGGCCGCATTTGGATGGGTGTGGAATGGAAAAACGCTAGTGTACCGTGCATTGTGTGCACGTCGAAGACCATCAGGCGTTTAAAAGTAAGCCAGGGCCGTGATTACAGCATGCCTTATAATTAGACGGTGCTTTTGGCACGTGAAACCTGGCAATTTATTTTTGAAATTTTGTATATTGCCTGGATTTCGCAAAAATTTGAATTCAAGAGACCACATATGTATGGATACATATAAATGACTCTATATGTAGCCGTCGAAATAGCTATGTATATATATATATATATATATATATATATATATATATATATATATATATATATATATATATATTGACACATATAATTATTTATCCTTTTTTCGAGCACTGCATTTCACTTGCTCACAACTTAGTTTTCGCTCAGCGCAAGACGCGCCGGCGTGATTACTAACAGACTCGAATATTATCGTTGATTTCATCTGTTGTGTATGTTGTCCACGAACATTTTATAATGAGATTGTATGCACGGCACGAATTGTGTAGTTGTGTCTGCAAGGCGCGCGGGCACCAGTGATCATGATGGAACTTTCAACGAGTCGTCTATAAAGGCACGTTCACACAGAAAGTGAAGTGGCCAAGCAGATTTCCAAAGCGGGTAGGCGGCCAGTGCGCTCGGCTGTTCATAGCGTCAGGGTTGTCTGGCTGCCCGCGCCGCCGGGGAGGCGGAGCATCTCGCGATTTCACGGACGTGCCACCTCCTGGCGGTACTTTCGTCTCCATAGAGAACCCAGTCGGTGCAGACGGGGTGGACATCATTTGCACTCTCTCGGCCGAATGCGTGCATTCGTTCACCAGCGCTTCCACCGTCTCGGGTTTGGATTGACTGCGGCCAAAGGGTCCAACTTTTCCGCAAGGAGAAAAATATGTGTGCGGGCGATCCGGCAATGTGGCTGCGGATTTTCGTTGCCGCTTGGCCGGATCTGCCTGTCCGCTTGCCCGCTGCTCCTTCAGTGTGAACGTGCCTTAAAAGCCGACGGACTTGATCCGCAGACCAGATTTTCGGCGATCGCCGACGTGCATGCCGCTAGAGCTCTTCTTGGAACGCCACTTGCTTTTAGGGGCACAAGCTGGCCCAATCAAGAATAAGTTTTGTAATACACAGTTTATCCTGGGTTCCTCACCGTCACTACTACGCGACAATATATATATATATACATATATATATATATATATATATATATATATATACGTATATATACATATATATATATATATATATATATATATACGTATATATATATATATATATACGTATATATATATATATATATATATATATATATATATATATATATATATATATATATATATATATATTACTCATGTTACATTTCCGTCAATCGCAAGCCTTTATCTTCTCAGCTTGTCCCGCAATGTTATGTCGTTCTGTGCTACTTTCTTTAATTTTCTCTAGCGCCGTGAATTTACTCATTTTATTTTGATTTTATTTTCTCAGACGCTTTTTGAATCTTCGTCTGGCGTTGGTGAAAGGACAGTGGCGCCTACGAGAGCAGTAGTCGGGATACCGACAGTCGCTGTAGCCCCAATGGCAAGACAAGCTGCACCGCCGGCAAGTATTTCAGCTCTTGTCTCCTAAAGAAATCTGCAGGTCCAACGGGCTTTGTTGGAATCCATACAGAGAGAAACTTACGAGGCAGTGTTCACGCGTGCCTCCTCTTCCGGCTCAAAAATTCCCCGAACGAGCAGCTCTGCAAAGCAATGCACCTTTGAACGCAGCCAGCGTCATAGGAATTGAAAGGGGCAAGCTGGCTTCGCCATTTGTTCGCGAGATGCGCCATGTAATATTTAAAGCTTCCTTTAAAAAATATTTTTTTCTTTTCTTTGACCGTATCGCCTGACGTCAAGTTGCAGTTGAAAATAATGTTGCGGTGCTCCGAAGAATAGAAATACTTAGATAATGTGAATGTCAGTACACCGCACGATCAGAAGGGAAACAGGCCCAGTAGTAGGTTGCCACGGGGGCAAGGCCGCGAAACATCAATAGATTAATATCTTTACTTTTCATTTACATTAGTGCAAAGGACCATTGCTAAAGGAGAGGAGCATTGACTAAAGCTACTCTACGTTTAGTAGCTTGACGAGGAGAATGCTTCCTCGACACGACGGCAACTGACATGGCAGGTATAAGCCATAATGCTCTAACGTTCTTATGCCATAACGTTCTTATGCCTAACGAAATGGGTCGTCGTTGAAGCGGCAAGGTGGCTTCTTCTCGCAAATGTGTTTGCGTTTAACGAAATTAAGGCAACACAAGCTATTCTGAAACTGCCTATTATAGCACCTTTACGTTGACAGTAATTTCGTCCACATTCACAAATTCGTTATTTATAAAAATAAATATGCGATTTACACAGTTCTCTGTACTGGTTGTGGATGGTGGGCCTCGTGATTTAGGTATAAGGCTTTTTTTCAGCTAAGGCATTAATACCTGTAGAAGGGACCGTTCATTACATCTGATCATTGCCTTGGTGTTCTTAAATTCATAATCAGATGTAGTTACTTGAACAGCTGTTGAGGGCTTAAATAAGCGATTGCGTTGTGTGCCCGTGAGTTTAATTATGCCACTCCGTGCACCATCGTGCCACCGTTCTCATCGGACTGCTCTATTAGTTGTGACGTCGTATTTGCGGCGTACAGTAGGGGGGAGTCGGCACAGTATCTAAGAAGTCTTGCGGAGAATTCAAGCATTCGAAGAAGTTAGGGGCGTAGCCCTTGTTGCATAAATTGAGTTAAACACAGGAGAAGGGTTGAGGTCTGTTGATATACCTTTTTTTCCCGAATAGTGCTTGAACCGCCGCGGTTGGGCTGCTAAGCACGAGGTCGCAGGATCGAATCCCGGCCACGGCGGTGGACGGAGGGCGTAATACGAAAACATGCTCCCGTGTACATAGATTTAGGGGCACGTTAAAGAACCCCAGGCGGTCCAAATTTTCGGAGTCCCCTATTACGGCGTGCCTCATTAACAGATAGTGGTTTTGGCACTTAGCACTCCATATTTAATTTTGGATATTGCTTGTCCTTACTGCTACTAAATTCCCATCGACATAGCACATGCACCTGCGGCACAATCAAGGTAGTATTGACTCCAAACCAAGGAAACATGGCTCCACATGCTCGCAAGCTGTCTAGTATCCAGCCTCTGGAGCCTGGTTTTAACAGCCACTGGCACACGGGCAATGGTTTTGCACGCTTACGCGGTGCCGCGCTTTCCGAGTACAATGAGCGTCACGACGCTATGTCCAGGAGTCTTCCCGCAGAACGTCACCTGTCATTCTAGACGCTGTCCTAATCACCCTGTATAAAGTATCCTTGCCAGCTGAAAATGCCAAATCTAAAGCAATGGCAGCTTTACAGGCCCGTAAGCGTTATTAAGCAAGGGAAAATTTATCGGCCTGTGAGCTCGTGTGAAGCGCGCAAGACCACGCTGCTCTTCGAGTGATGGCGCTTGTATTAATTTCGAAGCGCAATGCCAACACTTCGCACGCCGCAGGGGCCACCAGCCAACGAGTGGGCGGAGCCACACTTGTACAGGTGGATGCCAACGTGCGAAACGGCTGCATGTCAAATTCAGGCGAAGTGGCTCGTTCCAATGATCAGCAAGCAGGCGAACCCATGCTGGGAGACCAACGCTTTTTTCTGCAGCCACACACCACTGCCCCGTGCCAAGAAGTCACGCATTCAGCAGGTACACGCTCCTTAACAATGGGCTCTAAGCGCTGCTCATACGTACACCGATATAGGACGACCGCCTATTGGGGGCGTTACCCAGGTGTGCTCTAGCGAGCACGACGCGAGAATACTGTTAGCGTCAGCTAGGTGCGCCTTTACGATGCACCACCCAGACACACTGCCATAAGGTGCACACAAAGAAGCAAACGATGTCTTCCTGTTAAATTGCGAAGAGGAACTCCGCACAGAACCTTGAGCGCTCCAGATGAGCGTGCGGCTGAAATGTATTCACGTGAGTTTCCTCGCAGCAAGACAGTGGTTTTTGCGTCTACCTCTGCCTGCCAGCGGGCTCCATAACGTGAGACTCAAAATGCAAAGTACACACGATTAGCCCAAGCCAATGACGTCAACTTGGGCATTCTTCGTGCGAAAGTCTCTTTCATAAGTCCGTAAAATAAAAAGAAATCCTTTGTATAAACTCAAAATTTGTTCACGAAACGCTGCGCTAACAATGTACACGATACTGCAGAGGTACAGCCCAACCACTGTGCAATTAACTTCCGACACAAAGCGTTGTCTGGCTGTTAGACTCTAAGCCTCTCTTTCTGCGGCTGGAAAGCGTGCGACTCGCGGGTTAAGGTGTTCGAAATCTTGTCACCTGAAACAAAGCAGCTTTGCGCAGTCGGACAACGTCCGTAGTGCGACCGGCGCAGATATTTCTGGTGTGCGCGCTTCGGTAAAGATGTAACAACAAAGAGCATTGAGGCAATGAGCAATCTTGGCTACCCTATATTGTTGTTGTTTTTTCATGCGGCAATCACCTCAGCTGCAGCGTCGTCATGCTGCTGAGGTTGTGGCTAAGGAGCTTTGTGGGTGGGAGGAACCTGAGAAGAAACGTGCTGTTCCCTTGACCAAAGAGAGGCAGCGTCTTCTGTTCGACATAGACGCAAACGTTGTCACGATCATCAAGGAGCGATGAACGACGAAAATTCCCTTAGAAACCATTGCCTATGATTACAACGATAACAATCACTTACCGGAATTTCCGTGCAATACCATGGCAGCTGTTTTGTCTTCTTCAACCCTATAATGCCGAACCAATGCAATTGAATACCTTAAGGCTATGGCTTACTTTGATGAACATGAGCAATTATTTCAGCCACATTTCTTTTTACTTTATTTTAAACATTTCCGCGCCACAATCACTGATTGTAACGTTTTCGCGTGATGCATATGTATCCATGTGACGCAGGCTAAACACCGTGGAAGAGCTGTCGCAACTTCGCCTGAGAGCCCCTCTCCGGACGTGAAACACAACATCTTGCGGATGGCGCCACTTCAGGCAAGGGCTCCCCCAAGCGCCCAGCAACTGCAAGATGCCTGCCTCATCTACGCATCGCAGCCGGTCGACGACGCGGAGAGCGTGCGCAAGTTCATGAGTCAATTCAATCTGGACCTCACTTCGATGCAAGACGACAATGACGAGGATGTGCTAGGAAGAATCATTGAGCTCTCCCTGCAGTACGGTCTGGGCGCCTTGATCCATATGCGACCCGTGTTCGACCTCATCGAGGACCCGGCGAAGCCTTTCAAGTTGATGGTGAGGTCATTGTAGTAGCATTTGAACTATACTGTTTGCAAGGGAATGTCAACACCCTGCACAAGAAGATGGATAGTAGAGCACAGCGTTAAATTACAGCGCACATAAATGAACGAAAAAATCGCAAAACGTTGAAAATTGATCGTTTGGGCGCGTGGCTGCTAACTTGGGAACAGTACTAAACAACGGACCAAGAAACGGAACACATAATCGCCCATGTGATGTCTTTCTAGTCCCATCATTTATCGCTCGGCTCCAGTCACCCCATAATTAAATGATAAAAGTAGACGATGTAAGAGAATCCTGGTGATAAAGGTAGCCTGCGTGAATAGCCAATTGAAAAGAAAAGGTGAGTGAAATTGAAAAAAGACAGGGTCTTCTTGGGTGTGTAAGTATACCATGTTTCTTCTTGTCTAGCCTGCACTATCTTTAAGATTGGCCCACTTCTTTAGCTTGTACATAGCTCCACGCTATGCCATGCAGCGTCTTTCTCATTGCAAGATGAATTTTGACAGCTTTTGGTGTTCCTATACCTGCACCGGAGAGCCTCAAGTCGTCTACTTTGACGATACGAAAGTGACCAAATACCCAGACTCCAAGAGTGCCACAGCTATCTTAAGTATTCAAGAATGTCATCAGAAAAAAAAATCTGCATCCAGGCTAGTTCAAGAACGCGTACTGCATGCACAAGGAGCTCGGTAATCGCAAGGGTTTATTATGTACACCCCTTTTTGGCCGCGGGTGTCACGTGGTAACACTAACAATCGCGCACAGTGGTTCTTTTGGATGGCAACAGAGCCAGAGTTGGAGAAAAAAAAAGCGCTAGGTAAGTTTAGCGCTCGCGTAGGCCTTAGAAACTAAGGTGGATATAGACAGGAGCGGCTGCTTGTCTTTCTCGCAATGTGTTCGGCTTGGCGAAGAGATGCCATGGCAACACGCTGTACGCAGCTTTCCATAGTGATATCTTCCGGATTCCTCGCAGCCACTCCTATGCGTGAATTTCTTACCAGCCCTGTCTACTTCATGTACCCGCTGTGTGTTAGGGCTTGGTGTGCGAGAAAAAAAGAAACGTCTGGCGCGCAAAAGTGCGACGCATTGCTACGCTGAGCGTCGGCTGGATATTTGTGTTCAGAGAGGGCCAAAGGAGCGGATTGAGCGGAATTTACAACTACCACCTTTCAACACCTCCTATATGTTGCACGACGAAGCTGGAATTGCAAGGACCCTATCATACAAAAAATGCGCATAGAATAAATTGTTATTTAGTTGCTGCACAGCGTTTATTTATTTATTTATTTATTTATTTATTTATTTATTTATTTATTTATTTATTTATTTATCAAAAATTTTTGCTGAGGATAGCACCCGCTGGAAACACTGTGGGCATTCAAATCGCCACATCCTATTGCGACCGCATGCACACGTTCCACTCATTCTGGGTAGTCCAAATGTTTGATGTTACCTCCGTTATTTGTGCTGCGTAGCTTTTCGATTACTTCGGAGTATTGGAAACAGTGTATGCTGTACGGTGCTCAGGGGATAGACATTCAGATATTGTTCCCATCTACTCATGAATGACAGCATTTTTTCGCTCGTTAACAGGTGGCCGTTGCGAGTTTTGATATAGAGATGCTGTCCAACTGGAGCCACATAGCCGTAGATAAATGGAAACCTGCCTACACATCGTGCCTCGGAGATTACGGACCGCCAGCAGGCACGCCGGAACATGCCCAACTCGTGCACGATTTGATGGCTGCTGACAAAGAAGGTATGCATTCACACGTGCTTCTGACGGCTATCTCATATGTCGACGAATGCGTAACGATGAATCGGCGGTCTTGAGGGAGGTAAGTCATATTGTGAGGATAGTGTCGGGACTTGAAAGCAATCTGACGGCATATCACAACACCTTCAATAATAAAGAAATTGCAGCATAACTTATCTCCCGATGACTGTCCACTGTAATGTGATTAGCATTCAAGAAATGCAGCGACATACCAGCCGTGGTTGCTCAGTGGCTATAGTGTTGGGCTGCTGAGCACGAGGTCGCGGTATCAAATCACTGCCGCGGCGGCCGCATTTTGATGGGTGCGAAATGCGAAAACACCCGTGTGCTTAGATTTAGGTGCACGTTAAAAAACCCCACGTGGTCGATATTTTCGGAGTCCTCCACTACGGCGTACCTCATAATCAGAAAGTGGTTTTTGGCACGTTAAACCCCATAATTTAATTTTTTAATGCAGCGACACAGTGTTTTGTTTAAGGTCACCTTTATTTAGAATCTGTAGTTGTCATTTTGAGACTTGTGTTGCTGCCAACCCACCGTGGTTGCTTCGTGGCTATGGTGTTGCAGTGCTAAGCACGAAGACACGGTTTCCAATCCAGGCCATCACGGTCGCATTTCGATGGGGGCAGAATGCCATCGCGAGTGCCTCATTACGCCGCGCCTCATAATTAAAATTAAGTTCTGGGGTTTTACATGCCAAAACCACTTTCTGATTATGAGGCACGCCGTAGTGGAGGACTCCGGAAATTTTGATCACCTGGGGTTCTTTAACGTACATCTAAATCTAAGCACATGGGTGTTTTCGCTTTTCGTCCCCATCGAAATGCGGCCGCCGTGGCAGGGATTAGATCCTGCCACCTCGTGCTCAGTAGCCCGACACCACAGCCACTGATCAACCCCGACGAGTTGCCTCATAATCAAATCTTGGCTTTGGCACGTAAAACCTCAGCATTTTAATTATATTGAATTATGTTGATTCGAGCACATACACATGCACATAGGCGGGGTTTCATTGTTCCGGGGGGGGGGGGGGCTAAAGCTCGACCAGTTTTCCGAACCCCGCCTTGCAGGATTGAGCGCTGAAGTGACGGCGTTATATGAGCATATACAAGACCTCACAGTAGCAGATAGTTCAATTTCACAGCCTAAGTCATCTCGGAATGTGCGGAATATAACCAACCCTTATATATAGCTTTCATTGATTACGAGAAAGCGTTTGATTCTGTCGAAACCTCAGCAGTCATGGATGCATTACGGAATCAGGGTGTAGACGAGCCGTATGTAAAAATACTGAAAGATATCTATAGCGGCTCCACAGCCACCGTAGTCCTCCATAAAGCAAACAACAAAATCCCAATAAAGAAAGGCGTCAGGCAGGGAGATACGATAACTCCAATGCTATTCACAGCATGTTTACAGGAGGTATTCAGAGACCGGGATTGGGAAGAATTGGGGATAAAAGTTAATGGAGAATACCTTAGTAACTTGCGATTCGCTGATGATATTGCCTTGCTTAGTAACTCAGGGGACCAATTGCAATGCATGCTCACTGACCTGGAGAGGCAAATCAGAGGAATGGGTCTAAAAATTAATCTGCAGAAAACTAAAGTAATGCTTAACAGTCTCGGAAGAGAACAGCAATTTACAATGGGCAGCGAGGCACTGGAAGTCGTAAGGGAATACATCTACTTAGGGCAGGTAGTGACGGCGGATCCGGATCATGAGACGGAAATAATCAGAAGAATAAGAATGGCCTGGGGTGCGTTTGGCAGGCATTCTCAGATCATGAACAGCAGGTTGCCATTATCCCTCAAGAGAAAAGTATATAATAGCTGTGTCTTACCAGTACTCCCATACGGGGCAGTAACCTGGAGGCTTACGAAAAAGGTTCTACTCAAATTGAGGACGACGCAACGAGCTATGGAAAGAAGAATGATGGGTGTAACGTTAAGGGATAAGAAAAGAGCATATTGGGTGGGGGAAAAAACGCGAGTTAATGACATCTTAGTTGAAATCAAGAAAAAGAAATGGGCATGGCAGGACATGTAATCAGGAGGGAAGATAACCGATGGTCATTAAGGGTTACGGACTGGATTCCAAGGGAAGGGAAGCGTAGCAGGGTGCGGCAGAAAGCTAGGTGGGCGGATGAGATTAAGAAGTTTGCAGCCAAGGCATGGCCACAATTAGTACATGACCGGGGTTGTTGGAGAAGCATGGGAGAGGCCTTTGCCCTGCAGTGGGCGTAACCAGCTCATGATGATGATGATGATGAAGTCATCTCGGTGGTGTAATCTTCCTTCATGTAACTGTCGTATACTTCGCTCTCATTATTATTGCTTCGCCTTTACGGCGAAACTGCAGCCTGTCTCTGTCTTCTTTTTCTTTTTCTGTGAGTCCTAGTACAAGCGCTCCTGCGCATGACTGATGTTTATTCTGGTTTTGAGTGAATCCGGCTTGGCCTCATTTCGGTTGCTGAGTGAATGATACAGTGTTCCCCAACCATCATGTATCGAGACATTTAAAAAAAGAGCAATTGCGTTGCTCTAAGAAAACTCAGTGCATATTGTTTCCAGTGCAGTGGAGCTAACAACCGCCAGTAATTATTTGGTCACTGAAATTTATTTCAGTCATCATCATCAGCAGCAGCAGCAGCCTGGTTGCGCCCAGTGCAGGGCAAAGGCCTCTCCTATACTTCTCCAACTACCCCGGCCATGTACTAATTGTGGCCATGTTTTTCCTGGAAACCTCTTAATCTCATCCGCCCACCTAACTTTCTGCCGTCCCCTGCTACGTTTTCCTTCCCTTGGAATCCAGTCTGTAACCCTTAATGACCATCGGTTATCTTCCCTCCTCATTACAACGTCCTGTCCATGCCCTCCCCCTCCCCCCATTTCTTTTTCTTGATTTCAACTAAGATGTCATTAACTCGCGTTTGTTTCCTCACCCAATCTGCTCTTTTCGTTACACCTATCATTCTTCTTTCCATAGCTCGTTGCGTCGTCCTCAATTTAAGTAAAACCCTTTTCGTAAGCCTCCAGGTTTCTGCCCCGTACGTGAGTACTGGTAAGACACAGCTGTTATATACTTTTCTCTTGAGGGATAATGGCAACCTGCTGTTCATGATCTGAGAATGCCTGCCAAACGCACCCCAGCCCATTCTTATTCTTCTGATTATTCCAGTCTCATGATCCGGATCCGCAGTCACTACCTGCCATAAATAGATGCATTCCCTAACCACTTCCAGTGCCTCGCTACCTATCGTTAGCTGCTGTTCTCTTCCAAGACTGTTAAACATTACCTTAGTTTTCTGTCGATTAATCTTTAGACCCACCCTTCTGCTTTGCCTCTCCAGGTCAGTGAGCATGCATTGCGATTGGCCCCCTGAGTTACTAAGCAAGGCAATATCATCAGCGAATCGCAAGTTACTAAGGTATTCTCCATTAATTTCTATTCCCAATTCTTCCCCATCCAGGTATCTGAATACCTCTGTAAACACCTGTAAACGCGCTGTGAATACCATTGGAGAGATCGTATCTCCCTGCCTGATGCCTTTTTTATTGGCATTTTGTTGCTTTCTTTATTTAGGACTACGGTGGCTGTGGAGCCGCTATAGATATCTTTCAGTGTTTTTACATACGGCTCGTCTACACCTTGATTCCGTAATGCTTCCATGACTGCTGAGGTTTCGACTGAATCAAACGCTTTCTCGCAATGAATGAAAGCTATATATAAGTGTTGATTATATTCCGCACATTTCGCTGTCACCTGATTGATAGTACGAATATGGTCTATTGTTGAGTAACCTTTGCGGAATCCTGCCTGGTCCTTTGGTTGACAGAAGACTAAGGCGTTCCTGATTCTATTTGCGATTGCCTTAGTAAATACTTTGTAGGCAACGGACAGTAAGCTGATCGGTCTATAATTTTTCATCTCTTTGGCGTCCCCTTTCTTCTTGAATTAGGATTATGTTAGCGTTCTTCCAAGATTCCGGAACGCTCGAAGTCATGATGCATTGCGTATATGGTGGCCAGTTTTTCTAGAACAATCTGCCCACCATTCTTCAACAAATCTGCTGTTACCTGATTCTCCCCAGCTGCCTTCCCCATTTGCATTGCTCCCAAGGCTTTCTTTACTTCTTCCGGCGTTACTTGTGGAATTTCAAGTTTGTCTATCTTCCATTATTGTCGTGGGTGCGACTGGTACTGTACAAATCTCTGTAGAACTCCTCAGCCACTTCAACTATCTCATCCACATTAGTAATGATATTGCCCGCTTTGTCTCTTAACGCATACATCTGAGTCTTGCCTATTCCTAGTTTCTTCTTCACTGCTTTTAGGCTTTCTCCGTTCCTGAGAGCATGTTCAATTCTATCCATATTATACTTCCTTATGGCAGCTATCTTACGCTTGTTGATTAACTTGGAAAGTTCTGCCAGTTCTATTCTAGCTGTAGGGTTAGAGGCTTTCATACATTGGCGTTTCTTGATCAGATCTTCCGTCTCCTGCGATAGCTTACTGGCATCCTGTCTAACAGAGTTACCACCGACTTCTATTGCACACTCCTTAATGATGCGAATAAGATTGTCGTTCATATCTGCAACACTAAGGTCTTCTTCCTGAGCTAAAGCCGAATACCTCTTCTGTAGCTTCATCGGGAATTCCTCTAGTTTTCCTCTTATCGCTAACTCATTGATCGGCTTCTTATGTACCAGTTTCTTCCGTTCACTTCTCAAGTCTAGGCTAATTCGGGTTCTTACCATCCTATGGTAAGAGCTCTTTCGGTAATTACGTTCAATTATCTAATTTGAGAAGTGCTGTCCGAATTCTCAAAGCATCAATGAGGCATTTGTAGGCACCGCTAAATAATATCTAACTGCGGTGTTTTCAGCGACGTACTAATTGCGTACAATTTTTTCCCGACTGGCAAAGAACCCTCACGAGGTATGAAAAATCTGCATAATGAAGCAGCGCCGTCAAATAAGCTGATTGAAAGCAACTGCACTGCCTGTCGCAAAACCGAAGAGGTAGCACATCACCTTTATAATGGTACGGAAGGAACACCAACAGCAGGTTTCGCGGCTTCGCAGCTATTCATTCGCCTCATTTCTACGTCACAATTATTATCCATCTCTCAAGGCTGACTGATGACATTGATAACAAAAGCCCCTTGATAACGCGGCCGAAACGCCGCTCTGACCACGCACGAAATGCGAAAAGCAATGTAATAGGCATAAATGTTTCAAAATCCCGGCTTTGCTCGCACCGCATCGAAAGAGCGCGCGCAAAGATATATTTCGCGCCAGAAACTTGCTTCGGACTAACGAGAAATTAAAGTGACCGTTTGATTTTTCATGAAAGTGTGTACGTTCTGCAAAAATAGGTTCGTCTCAAAAAATAAAAGCGAGATAAACCGACCGAGAAGCGACCAATGTGCAGAGGAAACGCAGAACCGATGCGTTTAAGAAAGTAAATAAACCACTTTTAAGTGAGCCGAATTGGCAATCAGGATCTCTGCACGAAAAAAAAAGTGAGATTTTAGTGTGCCCTGACATCTATGAATTCGTAAGCTCCGTTGAACACCAGCCTAAAGGACGTGTTCGAATAGGTCTACTTTTTTGCAGCTACGCGGTACTGTGTAAGTTTTATCACATAGTCAGTGGCTTTCTTGATGACCAACGCCGGAATTCTGCGGCAGACATCCGGTTTCCTTGCCTCTAACTAATCTGACGTCCCGTCTAGATCATGTAAGCACGATCTTTCAGATAACCTCCAAGAAACAAATCGAGTAGAGAGAGGTCAGGTGACCTAGCCGGCCAATTCGTAGGCCCGTGCCTTCCGATTAATTGCGCATGAAAAGTCGCATCCAGCCAATGTCGTGCTCGACAGCTGCTGTGTGCGGGTGGCCCCATCTTGCTGATACCACAGAAGTGGAAAACATGACTGCGGGACTTCGCTGAGAAAGTCATCCACCACTCCTTCAAGTATTAACGCAACAGCGTTAAGGAGCACGTGTCGCAGAAACGCCGGTGTCGGCGGCGTTGGCCGTGAGCGAAAAGTCCTAGAAGGCAATTCATAAATAAAAACAACTTGCAAGATGGGCTGGGTGGGAATCGAACCAGTGTCTCCGGAGTGTTAGACGGAGACGCTACCACTCAGCCATGAGTTCGATAGTTCAAAGCGAGACAAAATCAGCTCTACTGAATGCGGTGTTGCCTTATAAACGTGCCGTAGAAAGTTGTACTGCAGTGTATATCGGTAATTATGACCATGTAAATTGCAGAAGTCGCAGTTAAACCTGCAGCGAAGTACGTTTCCGCTACATTTCTTCTGCGCTTGCCGCACACGCAGAGCCCTCTTGGGGCAAACACATAGGAGCCCTCCTGGCAATGTACGGCGCTGCCCCGACAGATGGCACGCCACTCGCCCACTTCTCGCGGCCGTGCGGGGACCGGTGCGGAGGCGCGTCGCGGCCCGGCTGTCCGTGCCGATGACGACATTTGGCTCGCGTAGATCATTTCTCCCTCCGAGACACCGAGTTCTTTGGTTCGTTCCGCTTGCTCAGGCGCACGTTTCGTTGCCGCTCCGAACGCTGCGTTGCTCGGCGCTGATCGCGTGATTGGTGGGTGCAAGGTCCTATGCGGGGCGCCTCTTAAGTGATCGCTGTGCCGTAGCGCATTGTCTTACACCCCTTGGCGGGTCGATGGGAACGCTGTTGCGTTCCGGTCTTGAAGGCGAAGCTTAAAGGTCCTCCAGTTTTCTCCTTCACGTAACGCTGTCCAGTCAGTCTCTGATCGAAGAAGATGGAACCGATTATATCTCCAGCGTAAATTGCGAACTGCACATTGAGCGACCACTGGTACTGGTGATTGCCCTTTACCCAGTGTAGATGCAGTCCCTCGTATAGTGTGCAATATGGAAATCTGTCTAGGCGTTTCTGCGAAAATGGGCTTCATCTATGCAAATGATGTTGCTCAAAAAGTCCGGTGACTCACCGGCTTTTTTGTGACGACCTACTTCGAGAAATTTAGACAATTGTATGACGACGACTCTATGGAGAAAATGGTGTGACGGCAACGGCATCAGAAGAATCGGATGACAAAGCAGGATTGACGATGATGCTAAGAGTACGGCGGCATCCCGACCACAGTACGACAGCCAAAGCGTGACGATTGTATCAAGACCATGGCAGAGCAGGGCATGACGCGAGTCTAGTGACAAAGCAGGAATTACGAAAATACAGCGACATAGCGTCATCACAAACGCGAGCACATACCTCGTGGTCTAAGGTATTATACAACTTGGATCATGATGTCGGCGTGAAAGGCATGATGACGACTGCATGAAAGTCAGATGACCAAGTGGGCAATAACGACCATAGAATGACCACAACGGCATCATGACGATTGTACGGCAAGAGATGCATGACGACTGCGTGGCGACGATGGCGTGATGACAACGGTATGACTAGTGTTGCAGGACAAAGCTGGAATCACAATACAACAACCACGACGGCATCAAAATGACGGGCATGTACCTACTGTGCCATGCTATTACGGGACTTGGTTCAATGGGTTAGGTTGTAAGGCGAGACGATAGTGTTATGACCAAAGTTAGATGCAGAAGCTGGAATGACGACTGGTATCACAAGGACGCTAGGACAACGAATTCGTGACGACGGCGCCACTAGGATGATGACACCACAATGTAATGAGGGCAGTGGTTGACAACGAAGGTATGACGACAAATGCATGACGACCGTATGACCACGATTGCGTGACGACGACAACATAACGAGAGCCGGATGACGAAGGTAGCATGACGACAATGGAACGACCATGACGGTACCACAACGACACGCAAACACCTAGTGTCCAAACCTATCAGTAAACTATGCGCCGCTTAAGAAGAAACAGTATCTTCATACTAAATGTTTTCTGTAGACCAGCGTTCACAGAGCAAGGGCTGGTGGTATTCTCAAGAAGGCCGTGCATTTGGCCGGCTGTCAACCTCTAGTTGTCATGGGGGATTTCAATGCCCAGCATCAGGCGTGGGGCTATCTGGCCAATACGAAAAAGGGTAGAGACATATGGCACACGGCAACGGAGGAAGATCCTACGCTGGCAAGAGATAAAGACTTTCCGACTAGGAGAGGGAACTCGGTGGGCCGAGATTTGACTCCGGATCTTACCTTTTCCAAGAACATGGAAAACGTCAAGTGGACCAATACAGCCATGGACCTTGGTAGCGATGATTGCATCATCTAAGTGGTCATCAAGGCTGCCCGTAACAAGACGAGGACCTTTAAGTTCACTGACTGGGACTTGTTCCGAGCCAACCGCTCCTCGCCCGTCCTGAACCAGGATATGGACCTAGACTCTTGGTGTGACAAGATAAAAAAGGATGTGGCTAGAGCCAGCAAGGAGGTCAAAACCGATCTGGAGGTGGACAGTATGGACAATAGGCTTGCGCATCTGTTGGAACCAGGCACTGCTTGCGCGATGGAAGACTCAGCGCCATAACAGAAGACTTCGCAATAAAATTTCCAAAATCAACAAGGCGATAGAGGCTATGCAAGCAGCAATAGGACGAGCTGTGCGACTTGGTGGAGGGCCAGCTCAAGACCGGTAAAAGCCGCAGACTCCTCAGGCACGTACTGTACGATGCCAACACCAAGTCCAATCAGAAGAGAGCTTTGGCGAAAGCTGTCCATTGGGCCACTGACTGGACTCCACATGAGGTGGTCGCAGAGCACCTCATAGACAAGTACCTGGCGGCCATGGATGATCCGGTACCCCCCCCCTAGTCTCCCGAGTACGAAAGGCGTGACGCGCCATCTGTGGACGAGGATTTTACCGTGACAGAGGTCAAGCAGGTTCTCGCATCCTTGTATAGCAGATCTGCCCCTGGGCCCGACGGGGTTACCATCAAAACGCTCAAACATCTCGACGCCGACTCAATCGAGTTTTTTACACACGAGATGAACGAAATCTGGTGCAGTGGCCTCATTCCCAAAAGCTGGAAAGCAGCCTACAGAGTACTCATAGCTAAGCCAGGTAAGGCGCCGAGCATCGACAATCTAAGGCCCATCTCCCTGACGTCGTGTGTCGGGAAGATCGCCGAGCACGCCGTGCTTAACCGCCTCACGGACCACCTCGAATTTAACGAATGCTATACACACAACATGATTGGCTTTCGGTCGGGGCTCTCGACTCAGGACGCCATGAGGCTGATCAAGCACCAAATCATTGACTCCACCCCTGCCGACACTAAGGCGATTCTCGGCTTGGATTTGGAAAAGCCTTTTGACAACATATCACACGCATTTATTCTCAAGAGCCTAACAATGTTTCACGTCGGCAAGCGGGCGTACAATTTCGTGCGCTCTTTTCTTTCCTCGAGGTCCACTTGACTCAAGATTGAAGTGTTTTTGACCCATGAAATTCAGCTTGGGCCTAAGGAAACAGCTAATGGGGCGGTGATCTCCCCGACCCTTTTCAACATCTCCCTGGTCAACCTGTCGAGGGCCTTGAACAAGATCCCGAGCATTAACCACACGATCTGCGCGGACGACTTCCGCATCTGGTGCCCCAGCGGATGTGACGGCCAGGTCGAGGGTGCGTTGCAAGAGGCCATCGATGTGACGGAGTGGTATCTTATCCTCACCGGGCTAAGGTGCTCGACCGCTATATCCGAGCTCTTGCTGTACGAGAAGAGGGCCCAGAGACGGTTCTCACCGGTCCTGGAAGCCAGCAACGGAGAGCCACATTGTTATTCACCGGTAACGGCTCCCCAGTTACGCGGGGTGACACTCTCAGCGTCCTATTAATGTTTATTGAGTCGAACGGGGCCAATGGAGCCGCCTTCGAACGCATTTGTTCCGATCCGAAATCGCCCTCGGTCTCATCTGAAAAATCACCAACAGGTACCGCGGAATTAGAGAGGACAATCTGATCCATATTCTCCCCGCCTTCGCGCTATTCCAACACGCTTACTCAGCGACTATGAATAACTGGCTCGTGTCGAAGCACAAAAAGATCAATGCCCTAATCAGAAGAGTCTTCAAGCCAGTCCGAACGCACAAAGAGTGAGGACGAGAGAGAGAAATAAACTTTATTGCTAGACTAAGCTCCTTGAGCCCAAAGGTGGGTGGCCTCCTCAGTCCAGGTAGCCATGGCTCGCTGCCGCCGCCCGAGCCCTGTTCACCAACCGCTGCTGGCTGTCAGGGTCTTGCGTTACCAGCAGAGCCTCCCACTGGTCATCCGATTCTTCCTCTGAATCCGTTTCTTCCTGCATGTTATCGCCTGGTGGTGACGATGACGGCGGTACTTTTCGGTTATTCCTGCACCCCAGCACCATATGGCGCAAGTTGTTGGGCGTGTTCGGCAGGCAGAACTTGCAGTCTCCCCCGTAGGTGCCCGGATACATGGCGTGCAGCAGTATTCCATGCAGGTAGGTTCCAGCCTGGAGTCTTCTCCAGGTTACCTCTTGTTCCCTACTCATCGTCTTATGAGCGTGCGGGTAGCGACGCCTCTGCTTCCTGTAGTGCGCCAACATATCCGTGTACTTCTTTGATATCCGTTCATGATCCTCGTGACACTCATTGGTCCGTGTTCTCTGCGTGTCGGAGATGGCTCGGCGTGTATGATCTCGAGCCGCGGCGTGCGCCACCTGGTTCCCCGCGAGAGACTCGTGTCCCGGCGTCCAGAGAATTTGTGCTGCTTCTACCTCGGTGTTGTTCAAAACCTGAAGTGCTGCCTTTCCGATCCTTCAGTTCACATACCTTCTGCATGGTTCTTGCGAGTCCGTCGCCACGGTAACCAGGGTCTTCTTCCACGTTGCGATGGTCAGGGCTATGCCCAGCTCTTCCGCTGTGCTCGCGTCCTTGGCACGTATGGATGTGGCTGTAGGTGTTCGTCCTTCTCGTCGACCATGCTGATTGCAAATCGGTCGTTTGTTCTGCACGCAGCTGCGTCCGTGTATCTCACATTTTCTTCACTGTTAGTGCGTTCGAGTATGTGCTTGAGCGCTTGTATTCTCACCTGTCTCCTTTCCTTGTCGTACTTGGGATGCATGTTTCTGGGAATGGTACTCATGTGTAGCTCGTAGGTGACCTCATGTGGGATACGCTGAAGTAGGTGCCTTTCATCCTCTACTTGGTAGCCGAGATCTTGGAGCAGGGCTCTTCCCGTCTTTGTCAGCTTTAGTCTCTCCAGTTGGTTGACGTCGTGCGCGTCCACGAGCTCTTCCCACCTATTCTGGACTCCCATGTTGAGTAGTTTTGCTGTGAACGTGGAGGGGGACAGGCTAAAGGCAATTTTGTAGGATTTTCTGATGAGGGCGTTTACTTTGTCTCCTTGACTGCTCTTCATGCCAACGTATGGAGTCCCGTACGTGACGATGCTCATGAGCAGAGCTTGTATCATTCTCATGTAGTCTTCTTCCTTTAGTCCGTGACTTTTGCTCGTCACTCTTTTGATACGGTGGGTTATTTGTTGGACTGTTCTCTGAATTTTTTCGAACTCTGCTCCTCCGGCCCCGTCCTTTTGAATCTGGAGTCCTAGCATGCGAAGCGCCGTGACTTGCGGAATCATGATGCCTCTCACCTTTACTTCCGGGTCTGGTACTGCTGTGGTTTTCGGCCTCTTGTGCGCTTTCTTAGCACCAAGAGCTCCGACCTCTCTGGTGCGGACGTCAGTCCACATGCTTCCAGGTACTTTTTCGCTGTGTCAACCGCTTCTTGCAGGGCGTCTTGCTGTTTACCTGTTGACCCTCCCGTAGTCCAGATGGTGAGGTCGTCAGCATATATTGCGTGACCAATCCCTTCTATTTGCTTCAGTTGTTTGGGTAGCGAGCTCATCGACAGATTGAATAGCATCGGCGAAATGACGGAGCCTTTTTGGCGTTCCCTTTCGCGGTATGTCAAATTTCTCACAGCGTAAGTTGCCTATCCCCGCTGTGGCTGTCCGTTCTTTCGGAAAAGCTTTGATGTAAATATATATTTTTCCCCGCAGTTATATACGTTGAGGTGTGGCAGTATGGCTTTGTGTGACACGTTGTTGAAAGCCCCTTCCACGTGAAGTGCGAGGATGGCTCTTTTGCTATGCGTGCACAGTTTGTCGATGACTTTTTCCTTGATCTGCATTAACACGCCTTGCGTGGACAGGTGAGCTCTAAATCCGAACATGGTGTCTGGGACGTGTCCGTTGTCTTCGAGATGTTCGATAACGCGGTTGTGCACCATGTGCTCGTATATTTTTCCAGCTCAAGAGGTGAGGGATATAGGTTAAAGGTTCTGCACTCTGATGGGCTTGTTCGGTTTAGGTATCGTGGTTACATCGGTATATTTCCATTCCTGTGGTACCTTACCGGTGTTCGCAGCATTCGTTGATGTATTTTAAGAGTGCGTGTACAGAGGGTCCGTTAAGGTTCCGGAGTGTCTTGTTTATTCTGCCGTACCCCGGCGCCGTGTTGAGGGTGAGCTTGTTCAAGGCCCTCTCGATTTCTGCTTCTGTGAGGGGCCAATCCAGTTTTCTATTTGGGTTGCCTCGATACTTGTCATCTACAGTTATGTTCCACTCCGTACCTAGGAACTTCCCCTTCACTTCTTTGACAATGTCTTCCTCTTTCCCCGGGTGGTTGTGTATGAGCCTCTGCACTTTCTGTTTTACGGCGTTCTTGTTCCCCTTTGATAGGAGAGTCTTGAGTACCGCCCAAGTGCGCTTGCTGCTTAAGGTACCTTGAAGCGTGTTACATGTTTCGCGCCATTTCTTTCTTTTAAGTTGTTCAGAGTACTCGCATTTCCCTGATCAGCTTGGAGATTGGAATTTTGATTTTCCGGTTGCACTTGTTACACTGCCAGCGTTTTACGAGGCCCCTCCTCGCCTCCCACAGGTCGAGTAAGCGGGGTTAGACCTCAGGGGCGTTTTGTGGCAGTTGGATCGTCCTCGTATGCTTGTCGGCTCTTTCCACGACTACGCTGATCAATATTTCTATGTCGTCTACTGTCGCATTAATGGCGCTCTCGTCTTTGCGAAAGGCCTGGCAGTCGGTGCCCTTTGCTTTTCCGATCTTCATTGTCACTTTGTGGTGCGGGATGATTGTTTGCACTATATGATGGTCGCTACCCAGATTCTCGTCCATACAGCTCCATTCATACTGTTTGAGTCCGTGTACGAATGTCAGGTCGTGACTGGCGTTTCTGATACACTGTTGCCGATGCGCGTGGGTGTGTTCGGACGGTTGAGTAGAGTTAAGTGTTGGGCTATGTTGTGCAGATTTCCTTTGTTTCTTTGAGGCTGCATGGGGAGCATTAAGATCACCAACGACTATCAGCCCGTTACCCTTGCTCAGCTTCCTCACTTTTCACATTAGCTTGCCTAGATCCTTTAGGTGGTCCTTTTGCGGGCTGTATACACGTTTAGCACAAAGAGGCTTTGCTGCTGTTTTTCCTCCTTTACGATTACGACGAGGGTGTGTTCGATGTGGTGTTGGATGCCGTGTCATTGAGCGTTGATGGCCTTCTTGGTCAGGATTGCTGTCCTCGTCTTACCGTCGTTGACGTGAGTGAGGTAACCACTGACCAAGTCTTCAGATTCGGTTTTTGTAAGGCTATAATATCTGGGTCAATCTGCGTGCAGCATTGTACAAGGTTGCTTCTCTTACTTCGGATAGAATGACAGTTCCATTGCCAAATTTTGAGCCGTGGTTGATCCTTGTAGTCATCTTTCTCTTTAGTCAGTCTCGTCATCTTGTTCGCTTAGGGTCGGCATAATCCTGGCTTGTCTCGCAGGGAACTTAGGCTTCTTGCGAGTATTATCTCTTTCTTCTAGCATGTGGATGCGTTGACTGAAACTTTCTCCCGATTGTGTCATTTTGATCTGTAGTGCCTGAATCTGGTTCTCCATTTCGCTCTTGAAAGATTGGAACCCGGTCTGTATCATCTGTGTTACCGTGGTTTGCATAACCTGCGTTACTGTGGACATTGTGGTTTCCATCATGACAGTCACGTCGGCGTTGATGCGGTCTTCAAGTGTCTTGAGGTCGTTCTGGGTTATCACCGCTTGGTCCGACAGTGTTGCTGGCTCTGGTCGTGTTGGTGACGACGGTGGTGGTGGGAATGAAGGCCGCGGTAGTGGTGTTTGCGATTGCTGGGTCTGTTCTTTCCTTAGTTCGATTTCTCGCATGAGGTATTCGAGCTCTTTTTCTGTACCGGCTTCCTTCTCTTGTGTCTTCTTCTTTTGGTGTTCTAGCTCTCGCTTCAATTCAACGTTCTGTCTTCGGAGAATAATTATCGTGTATTCGTACCTCGAGTGTCTTGTGGTTTGAAGGCCATTATTTTCCCTTGATGTATGATTGTGCCCTGTGATGACGTTGACCCAGCTTAGCTTGCGCTGGGTGTTATGGTGTTCCACGCCCGTTGCCGTTCTCCGGGGGACGCTCTGTTCTCTTTCCCTCGATCTCGATTCCGACTTGGATCTGGATCTTTTTGTATGTTCTGTCTCATTGGGTGACTGTGGCGATGGTGGCATGGTCTTCATGTGCTCGTTGTCGTTGGTAGTTACTACGCTGGCCTGGTACCAGAAGCTTCTCTGTCTCGATCTTGACCGCTTCCTGACTCTCAACGGTGGCGGGGACGGTTTCAGCTTCCTTCGACAGTGTCTACTCGTCGTTTCATGGGACATTCCGCAGAGCTTCCATTTCGGCTCGCATTGGTGGTTGTCTTGATCAGCGTTGTGTTCTCCGCAGTTTTCAGATAGTTCGTCGTTTGGATTAGGGCAGACGTCTTGTCTTTGTCCTATCTCCCCGCAATATCTACAGTACTGCATTGACTTTCTGTAGGGTCTACAGCGGGTGAGCGTACATCCAACTTTAACGTAGAACGGCACGTGCGGACCCTCGAAGGTGATCACTGCTGACATCGATCTTCCAAGCATTCTAGCGTACAGGTTTTTTCACTTGTTGGTCATTGCTAGTAGATCTGCCAGCTGCTCGTCGGTGGTGCCTTCCTCTATTCCGTGAATGACGCCACGCACAGTGTCTGGAATTGGCATGATGTACGGTGTGACTTCGTATGTTGCGTGTCCTATTTTGATGCGTGTTATTTCTGCCAGTTTAAGTGCGCAGTCCTTTTCTTCGGTACTTGCCAGAATAAAGTTTTCTTGCCACTGTGTCTGTATGATCACTTTGGCGTAGAGCTCCTGGGGCGCGACTCCGCATGCTCAGGATAATCATCTTGCTATCACTCCGTCTTTCCAGTTTGATACGTTTACACCGGCTTTAGGTCTGTAAACAACCTTGTAAGGGTTTTCTGGTAGTGGTGAAGTCGTTAGCCAGCGAGAACGTGGCTTGCTTGCGTTGTTGTGGGCCCATGGCTTTTGAGCAGCTTGTTGCTGTTATCCATCATTCGTGCTCTGCCCCTTGCTGTGTTCGTGTGAGGACTCCTTCTGCGTGTTCGACTTTGTGATGGATTCTTTCTTCTTCTGATGTCGTGCAAGGAGCATCACCCCCGGTGCGGTCTTGCATAGTCTTTCTCCGCTATTGCTGTCGAACGTCGGCTCCGTGTCGTTAATCTCTGCTTCATTATTTGTTATTCCTGCTATGGAGTTCGTTCGTTCGACTTCCATAACGCTATCTTGCGGCTACGTTTGAATAGAGCAAAGCAAAGAAAAGCCGTTGTCGGCCGGCATGCGTGCACGTGGATGTCGAGGCACGAGGCGCGAGGCGCGAGGCCTCGGGCAGCGGGGCTGGGCAATCGTGAATAGGCTAGGTGGGCACGGCCGTCGCCTTGCAAGTTTCAAGATTAGTACTTGCGTGAAGAGCAAACCCACGTCGGTGCGCGTGGTCTGTCTGAATGGCGTTTCTTGAGCTGAGACGAATGCTGTGGGTAGTGAGGCGTTGCGAGGGGGCGATCCACAGGAGCCCCCTCGATGAATCGGGAGCCATGTAGAGTAAGTCTGCTGGGATGACCCTCCTCTTCTCCCTTTCAACGCACACAGAAGACCTCCTCAAGTTGGGAATCCAAAACACGTTCGAAGAAATTGTTGAAGCTTTCTCCGTTTCTCAGACTCTCCGGTACCCCAGCGGGTCGAGCTATACTTGGCAAGCTGGGACGTAACTCCACGGTCGTCGGTCCCGACGCTGTGCAGCTGCTCAACGACGTAAGATCCAAGATTCCCATACACGAGATGCCACGCAATATGCATCCGACCTACAACGAAGGACGAAGACGAGCCAGGCGAAAAGCTCTGCTCGCTAGTTCCCGCTTGGACAAGGATCGAACATGCTTCGTAGATGGTGCTTCGTACACTCAAGGAGATGCCTTCTCCTCAGTGGTCATCGACTGTGATTCCAAAGTCCACAGCTGCGCTATCATACGCACTTCTAGTTCCAGCGTGGCAGAGTAGGTTGCAATTGCTCTTGCATTGACGGACGGTATACATGACACGATTTATTCAGACTCCAAAGCCGCTGTAAGGGCCTTTCAGATGGGACTGGTGGCTCCCCAGGCCCTACGTATAACCCAAAATGCTAAAGACCTCAAACATCACTAATTGGCCTGGTTCCCTGCACACCTTGGAACCATTGAAGGTTCCTAGCACAAGCCCAACGAGGAGGCGCACTCGGCTGCACTAGGTTTGACTGACCATGCGCAGGGTAACGCGTCCTCTCCTGCGCGGCCTGATCCTCTCTGCTCGTACTACGAGATCTGCAAGCATAATTTTCTATCAAGAAAACTCCTGCCTCTGCCCCACTCCTCGCTGTGCAGGGCCCAGGCAGTGACTCTCACACTTCTACAAAAAAGCACTTACCCTAACCCCGCGGCACTGCACGCAATGTACACCGAACGGTTCCCAAGCCCGGACTGCCCCCTGTGTGGTGGTTATGCGGACTTCGAGCATGTCCTGTGGGGCTGTGCCACTGCCAGTCCCATTCCCACCCAATAGGAAATGATCAAGCTCGTTAGGGCCCAGGCACAGACCTCTCAAATCCTGGCAGTCCAGAAGGCCCGCGAGAGGGCCGTCAGGTTTCACCTGATTGTCCCCGAGTGGGCCTAGTCAGGTGACCTTGACTTTACTCGCGTCTATTGTGGACCGAATAAAGTTGTCTCACTCACTCACTCACTCACTCACTCACTCACTCACTCACTCACTCACTCACTCACTCACTCACTCACTCACTCACTCACTCACTCACTCACTCACATGTTTGTCTACACATGTACACTAACCTGGGGTAACTAGTCCTTAACAGCTTCCATGTAAAACTAACGAAATTGATTAAAATAATGTTGGCGGTCGGAGAAAGTGCCATGAACTTTTCGAGTAAGATTCCATACGCGCGAAAGTAACTGCGTCACACGGCCGAGCTGCTTTTCGGTAACTGCGTCACAACGCCAGGCGCGGTGAGCGCGCCCGAAAACTACCAAAATTAATTACAGTAATGTGGGACCAATAGAAAGCGTCACAAAGATTTCCCAGTACGAGTCGGTAATTCAATTTAACTACACCTAGACGGCTGACCTGTTTTCCTCCTAACTGCGTCACAAGTTTAGGTTCCGTGCCGTAAGCCTTACTAAACAAAATTTATCACCTTGCCGTAGTTCAATAGTGTAATGGTGCCCTGTCGAAGTGCAGAAGGAACCCAAGAATGCGCCGGGAGCCCAATAAACTAGGCCACATGCAAAAGAAAAAAAGAGAGACGGGTCGCCGAAGAGGCCAACTTCACAAGCGCAGCCGACCTCGCTCGCTTCCGTAGAGCGTCTGGCGCATGACGCATGCATCTGGATTGTCTAACGTGCTGTTAGCTTGTTGCTAGGTAAGGCAAAAAAAAAAACAAGTCGCAAACTATAATTTCATTTATATGCAAATCTTTTTTAGTTTCAGCGGGAAAGAATAAAAAAATAAAACAATATCTATTCGGTTCACTTCACTTTCTTATTTTCCGTTGCTCGCGGTAGCTAACGGACGGCATTATTAGAGAGCTTTAGTATAGCGTAAAACGCCCTCGTTAGCGTTAGCGCGTTCCGCACGCTAAGCCTTTGCGGGACGCTATTCGATAGAGCTTTCAGTATAGCGTAAAACAACGAAGCGCCGCAAAACGCAAAACTTCACCGCGCCATCTATAGGTGCGAGTAGTCAAAGCTCTTAAGCTGACTGGTATGCCATCTGGTTAAGAGTAGTCAAAGCACCATTTTTTATAGTTTCAGAATAGCGTTTGTCGCCTTACGTACGCTGAAAACGCAAGCACCTATGCGCCGTCTGGTGCCTCGTGACAAACGAATCCAAGCCAAGACAATCCATTAGGAACCATTTTGTTGTTGCTATGCGGACGCGTCTCGTCAGGCCTACGGACGCCAGAATCGCCGAACGATCTCCGAAATTCGATGCGCTATGCGCTCATAACTAGCGTTTCTCGTGAGCTTATAGGAAGTTAAAGCTCCCTTCAACAGTTACTGGCGATCAAAGAGAGTGAGTGCGTAGCCATCGCGAGAATTCACGGTGAAGCGAGAGCCATGGGTGCCGCCATGTTTGACAACGCTATTTCTTAGAGTGCGTGCTTTGCGGGCGCTAGCGTCTCCCGCTAAATTCCGAAAATCGCTAAGGCACGCTATGCGCAAACTTGCTATAGCGTTTTGCGCGTGCGCAGTGTGGCCCCGCTATATTTTAGCGTGGTGCCACTCACACTATATTAAAGCTGTCTAATACTAGCGTGACGTATTTCCTGTTGCCAGTTTTTGACGAGTGTCCCCTCTTGTCGAATTAGCCTTGATTTCAATGGACTTCTCGGGAAGAGGACCGTATTCCGGTAGGAATCCTTGCAGCCTGCGGCTAGCTCGCTGGTCCGTGGCCACGTTGGCATTTTCTTCGCGGTTCGGGCTTGGCTCACGGCTTTGCCGGGGCGTCCGGTACATCAACGCAGAGCACCTCCTCCATATGCCATGTTGTAGTGTCAGTCAAAAACACAGTGGCAAGCGGTGAATGACGAAACTAACTGTTTAATGGCCGAACTTGTACCCACAAGACCAAGAGACAACCCGCCGTGGTTGCTCAGTGGCTATGGTGTTGGGCTGCTGAGCACGAGGTCGCGGGATCGAATCCCGGCCACGGCGGCCATATTTCGGTGGGGGCAAAATGCGAAAACACCCGTGTACTTAGATTTAGGCGCACGTTAGAGAACCCCAGGTGGTCGAAATTTCCGGAGTCCCCCACTACGGCGTGGCTCATAATCAGAGAGTGGTTTTGGCACGTAAAACTCCATAATTTAAAAAAATTTGAAGAGCAAGCGACACTCGAAGCACAACAATAGCGGCGAGCACAGTTGGGCTCATCTGCGGGTCAAGCGCGTCGGCTTTTGTAGTTGTTACGTTTCGCCTACGACGCGCGGTTTAGCCGGCGCGACTGCAACAAAGCGGCAGACATTTTGGCCCGTTCGGCGTCGCCGCTACGCCTCCCCGCCAAGCGCGTCCAGGCATGTTTCGATGCCACGTGTCTTCATGTGCGTGTGTGAGTGTATGTGCATATTGTGCCCGACCGGCGGCGACACGACAGTAGGAGTCACCTTCTCCTCCCCATTGTGCCCGACCGGCGGCGACACGACAGTAGGAGTCACCTTCTCCTCCCCATTGTGCCCGACCGGCGGCGACACGACAGTGCGAGCCACCTTCTCCTCCCCATTGTGCCCGACCGGCGGCGACACGACAGTATGCGTCACCTTATCCCATTGTACAGTCACGTGCTCGTCTATAGAGGGGTTCCTTCTTGCCCTCAACTGCGAGAGTATGAAAACAGCTGCCCCCGGACGCCAAAGAGAGGGCTCCGATTTCTTCTGTTGAGTAAAGTGCACTCCCGTCTCTCTACTTCGGTCGACCTGACCGCCAACTCTTTGCGATGTTAGAATAAACAAGTTGTTTTGTTGTTACCAGTCGACTCATGCTTTGCCGGGACCTTCGGATGCTTCCAGTTGTACCCCAGGCCGCCAGGCCAACGCTACCCTTGGGGCTTGCGACCCAGGTGCAACAACGGGCGTCAGCGCCGAGTTCCCAACAACTCGTACCAGCAGTCCGACCACAACAACTGTCTGCCAGCGGTGAGATCGCGACAACGGAGGCCAGCAGCGAAGAGATGCAGTTGACTGTATGCTGAGCAGCTCAACGACGATCCGGGAGCAGTGCAACGAGCCCTGTGTGATGACTGGTTGCCTGCAGCGGAACGACTGCGCTGAATTCTTGGCTGCGAGGTTTGGTGAGTGCGGGACTTTCTTCTTCTGAGCTTTGCCAGGCTTTTGTTAGTGTCAGAAACGGAGCTGGTAATTGTGGTTGTCGTTGCTGCCGGGTTAGTTTGCGGCAAGACAATATTAGGCAGTAGAGAAAGCAGCATTCAGAGCAGCCATGGATTTGAAGTCGTTGCGCAAACCGAAATTGCTGGAGCTTGCAAGAGAGTTGGGTCTAGATGTCTCGGACAAACTCAGAAAACCAGAACTGCTAAAGGCTATTCTTGAGTTAGAAGCTGAGGATGACGAGCTGTCGGAATGCCTTGAGACCATTGAGGAAAGGGAGACGGCAAAAAGACAGGAGCGCGAAATTAAAGAACAGAAAGAAAAAGAAGAGCGTGAACGTAAAGAACAGAAAGAGCGAGAGCAACAAGAGAAAAAGGAAGAGCGTGACCATCAACACGCTTTGGAAATGAAGCGTCTCGAGATAGAGATGGAACGCGCTCGTAATGGAAGTCAGGCACACGGTGCAGGAGAACGCGTATTGTTCAAAATGACTGACCTGATGCGGCCGTTTAAGCTTGGAGAGGACATTGGTTTGTTCCTGGTTAACTTTGAGCGAACGTGCGAGAAGCAGGGGTTCTGTCGGGAAACGTGGCCACAGCGCTTGCTCACTTTGTTACCCGGCGAGGCGGCCGACGTAGTCGCTCGCTTGGATAGAGAGGAGGCAGAGGATTTCGACAAAGTGAAATCGAGTCTGCTAAAAAAGTACAGGCTGTCAGCGGAGGCGTTCCGTCGGAAGTTTCGGGAAAATGAGAAAGGCAAGAGTGAGTCATATACAGAGTTTGCCTACGAGCTTATGTCAAACATGCAGGAGTGGCTCAAAGAAGAGAAAGCGTTCGGTGACCACGATAACGTTCTGCAGTGTTTTGGGCTAGAACAGTTTTATAGTCGGTTACCGGAGAACGTGCGGTACTGGGTCTTGGCTAGGCCAGACGTTTGTACGGTGGCTAAAGCCGCTGAGCTAGCCGAGGAGTTTGTGACGCGTCGGGCTCGCGGAGCTAAGGACGGTCAAAAGGGTGAATTTGGCTCGAAGTTTGAGAGGCCGAAGTTCACACCCATGAGATTAAAGGGGAACACACGTAGTGCGGATGCGAGTGAAAGCAGTCCGACAGAACGTAAGGAGACGGCGGCAGCCAAACGCAGAAAGCGGTTCGAGATGAGGCAAGCGCGCGTTTGTTATACGTGCCAGAAGCCGGGTCACTTTTCGGCGCAGTGTCCGGAAACAACACCAAAAGTTGTGTTTTTTTCATTAGGCAGCACTGACGAGAACATGAAGCTTCTCGAGCCTTACATGCGAGACCTCCTCGTGAACGGGAAAGAGTGCCGAGTGCTTCGCGATTCCGCAGCTACGATGGATGTAGTTCACCCCTCTTACGTAGAACCCCATATGTTCACGGGCGAGTGCGCATGGATCAAGCAAGCCGTGGAAGCTCATAGCGTGTGTCTGCCGGTAGCAAAAGTGCTTATTGAAGGACCTTTCGGAGCGCTTGAGACGGAGGCGGCAGTGTCATCTATGCTGCCCCCCCAGTACCCGTACCTATTTTCGAACAGGTCCGATCACCTCCTGCGCGAGAAGGAGCTTTTGTTTGGTGAGGCTAGCGTTCAGGCCTTAACCAGGTCGAAGGTTCGGGAGCTCGCTGCAAAGGCGGTAGTTGCGGGGCCGACGTTATCAAACAATGAAAAAGGGTCAGAGGCGCAGCAAGCTGATATTCAGAGCACGCCCGAACTGAATAAACTTGAGTCTGTAACGTTAAAGGCACCAGATACCGGAGAGGAAAATCCCGATGCGGGAAAGTTAGAAAAGCTATCTGCAGATTTGCTCATCGCGCCTACGTCAGACGGACTTGATAGGTTGCTAAATGTCAGCCGGTCGGCTTTGATAGCCGAGCAAAAGAAGGATGGTAGCCTAGAAAACATACGCTGCAATGTCAAGGAAGGTATCGCCAGGAAAAATGCACGTTTTGTGGAAAGAGGTGGAGTCCTGTACCGGAAGTATCTAGACCGCAGAGGAGTGGAGTTCGATCAGCTGATCGTTCCTCAATGCTATCGTCAGGATCTGTTGCGCTTGACGCATGGGGGTTCGTGGTCCGGACAACTTGGAGTTAAGAAAACTAAGGACCGTCTCTTGCAAGAGTACTACTATTGGCCAGGGTGTTTTCGGGACGCAGACCATTTCGTGAGGACATGTGACACCTGTCAGCGGGTGGGCAAACCAGGGGACAAATCGAGGGCGCCGTTGAAGTTGGTACCTATCATTACGGAGCCTCTTAGACGGCTCGTTATTGATACAGTGGGACCTCTGCCGGTAACAGCCACGGGGTACAGACACATTTTGACTGTGATCTGCCCAGCGACAAAGTTCCCTGAAGCAGTGCCGCTTAAAGAACTCAGCTCAGTTGAGATAGTCAATGCACTACTGTCCATATTTGCGCGAGTTGGTTTTCCTGCGGAAATCCAATCAGATCAGGGCACAGTGTTTACTAGCGCTTTGACGACAACTTTTCTCGAAAGGTGTTGGGTAAAGCTGCTACACAGCTCAGTGTACCACCCACAGTCGAATTCCGTTGAGAAGCTCCACTCCGTCATGAAGCGCGTGTTGAGAGCATTGTGTTTTGAACATCGAACTGACTGGGAGCTGTGTCTGCCTGGGGTGATGTTTGCATTAAGGACCGCGCCGCATGCAGCTACGGGGTTTTCGCCAGCTGAGCTGGTGTACGGTCGCTCGCTTCGGTCTCCGCTTCGCATGCTTCGAGAATCGTGGGAAGGCAGGGGCGACGACCCAGTCGTGGTGGAGTATGTGCTTAAGCTCCTCGAACGCTTAAGAAGGGCACAGGAGTTGTCAGGTGAAGCAATGGCAAAGGCCCAGCAGAGGGCCAAGGTTTATTATGATCGGACAGCCAGGGCCCGTCGTTTTGAGGTGGGCGATGAGGTCATGATATTGCGCACATCGCTAAACAACAAACTAGACGTGCAGTGGGAGGGCCCAGCACGAATTGTTCAGAAACTGTCGGACGTTAACTACGTGGTAAGTCTGCCAGGAAAGCGGAAAGCACAGCAAGTTTACCACTGTAATCTGCTCAAACCTTATAGACAAAGGGAAGCAGTGGTGTGCATGATGGTAAACGTTCCTGAAGAGCTTCCGGTCGAGCTTCCGGGACTAGGCTCAGTGACGAACAGGGAAGACACCAGTCAAGTCATTAATGACTTAGTCAGTGGAGCATCGCTGTCGCGTGAGCAGAAAACCGAACTACACCAGCTCTTACAAGAGTTTCAAGGTCTGTTCTCTGAGAGGCCTGGTAGGACTTCTGTCCTTACTCATGACATAGAACTTACCTCCCCAGAGCCAGTACGATCCAAGGCGTACCGGGTGTCACCCCGCCAGAGCGATATTATGGAGGCTGAGGTAAAGAAAATGCTACAGCTCGGTGTTATTGAGGCAGGTGAGAGTGATTATACCTCCCCTTTGATTTTAGTTGAGGTACCGGGCAAGGAACCTCGTCCTTGCGTCGACTACCGCAGGCTTAATTCCATCACTAAGGATCAAATTTATCCGATCCCTAACATCGAGGAGCGCCTTGAGAAAGTTAGTAGCGCTCAGTTTATTTCCACCCTAGATCTTGTCAGGGGTTATTGGCAGGTTCCACTTACAGAAGAGGCTAGTAGGTATGCGGCGTTCATTTCACCAATGGGAACATTCCGTCCTAAAGTGTTGAGTTTTGGTTTGAAGAACGCGCCATACTGTTTTTCAAGCCTCATGGATAAAGTGTTGCGGGGACAGCAAGAATTCGCTTTACCGTATCTAGACGACGTAGCGATATTCTCCGCATCCTGGTCTGAGCATATGGCACACTTGCGGGCAGTGCTAACCCGCCTGCGCGAAGCGGGCTTGACAGTAAAGGCTCCTAAGTGCCAGTTAGCACAGGCCGAGGTTGTCTACCTCGGTCACGTGATTGGTCAGGGCCGTCGCCGCCCCTCTGAAATAAAGGTGGCCGCTGTGCGAGACTTCCCGCAACCGCGCACGAAGACCGATATTCGGTCGTTCTTAGGTGTCGCCGGCTACTATCAGAGGTACATCCCCAGGTACTCTGATATCGCGGCTCCCCTGACGGATGCTCTAAGAAAAACAGAGCCTCAAACAGTCGTCTGGGACGAGACAAAGGAAAGAGCTTTTAGCGCCCTAAAGAGTGCCCTAACAAGCCAGCCTGTGCTACGATCGCCAGACTATACAAAAGGGTTCGTTGTTCAGTGCGATGCTAGTGAGCGAGGCATGGGCGTTGTACTGTGCCAACGGGAAAATGGAGAAGTAGAACACCCCGTCCTGTATGCTAGTCGTAAGCTGACCAGTCGTGAGCAGGCGTATAGCGCCACCGAGAAAGAGTGTGCATGTCTCGTGTGGGCCGTTCAGAAATTGTCATGCTATCTAGCCGGCTCGAGGTTTATCATTGAGACGGATCACTGCCCTCTCCAATGGCTGCAGACCATCTCTCCCAAAAATGGCCGCCTCCTGCGCTGGAGCCTCGCTTTGCAACAATATTCCTTTGAGGTGCGTTACAAAAAGAGGAGTCTCAACGGTAACGCCGATGGCTTAAGTCGAAGCCCCTAACGTAGGAATCAGCCTCAAAATTGTTTGTTACTGATGTTTTTCTTCCTGAGGCAGGATTTTTAACATATTGCTTTTGTTTAGTGTTTCAAAGTGATGACATGCTTTCTAGTGCAATTTTCCAATTTGTGGACGCGTTCTAAGTGCTGCTAGACTACTGTAAGGAACTAGGCAGTGGTATAGAAGGGGAAAGAGCCTGGCAGGGCTTAGTGAGGGTTGTGCCGTGCTTGCTGACTGAGCGGTTGAGTTTCAGCGTAGTTCTAACGCTTGCCGGGAACGAGAACAAAAATGTGAACTCTCCCGAAGTCGCTTTGCAGTGTCCTGTGCGAACCTGAACGAGAGAACGAGGCCTTCTCTGTGCGCTGCGCTCAAGAAACGTCGAGGCACGCCCGACTTCGGTTATGAGCATCATCGAGCGACATCCCTCCGGACAGCGGATGCAGTCCCCTGTCCATCGGGATCTCCTTCCCCCGGCGGGGCGGTCTGTTACGTTTCGCCTACGACGCGCGGTTTAGCCGGCGCGACTGCAACAAAGCGGCAGACATTTTGGCCCGTTCGGCGTCGCCGCTACGCCTCCCCGCCAAGCGCGTCCAGAAATGTTCCGATGCCACGTGTCTTCATGTGCGTGTGTGAGTGTATGTGCATATTGTGCCCGACCGGCGGCGACACGACAGTAGGAGTCACCTTCTCCTCCCAATTGTGCCCGACCGGCGGCGACACGACAGTAGGAGTCACCTTCTCCTCCCCATTGTGCCCGACCGGCGGCGACACGACAGTGCGAGCCACCTTCTCCTCCCCATTGTGCCCGACCGGCGGCGACACGACAGTATGCGTCACCTTATCCCATTGTACAGTCACGTGCTCGTCTATAGAGGGGTTCCTTCTTGCCCTCAACTGCGAGAGTATAAAAACAGCTGCCCCCGGACGCCAAAGAGAGGGCTCCGATTTCTTCTGTTGAGTAAAGTGCACTCCCGTCTCTCTACTTCGGTCGACCTGACCGCCAACTCTTTGCGATGTTAGAATAAACAAGTTGTTTTGTTGTTACCAGTCGACTCATGCTTTGCCGGGACCTTCGGATGCTTCCAGTTGTACCCCAGGCCGCCAGGCCAACGCTACCCTTGGGGCTTGCGACCCAGGTGCAACAACGGGCGTCAGCGCCGAGTTCCCAACAACTCGTGCCAGCGGCGCGACCACAACATAGTACATGTCTCGTCGAAGGTCCCAGGGTAATCGCTGGTGCCCGCGGGCATTCCAGAAACTGGTACACAGTTCGTATCGCGCGTACAACCTGATTATACAATGTTCGGCAAGAGCATACACAACATATCGAACGAACGATAACGCTCGAGCAAGCTCCGAATCATGCAAGCAGGTCTTGCGCTGAGCGATAACACTAAGTGTTAGCGGGTGGAAGGCTGTCCTGGAGAAAAAGATAAATACACGTGTCATTATGGCTTAGGAATACACCTAATATATTGTATAATTGGGCGCAGCTATTTATAAAATGGAAATCTCACTTGGAAATGTACATTTAGTAACCCAACACGACTACAAACAACTACAGGAGACTAGCAGTATCCTTTGTAACACTCTATCTTTAATGTTTCATTCAAGTTATGTGAAACAGCTGGTATACGCGCATGGCAGCGATGCGCATGCACTGACCCCGACATTGATGGCGCGCACAGTACAAGTGGAGTCTAGGACGCGGCGCCCTCCATGCTGCTGCTTCTAATTCTTGGCACCTATTTATTTGCTATATCGCGCGAATTTGACCAACGTAGCATGTGCAGTACCACGAAATGTGGACAGAAAAAAAAAGAAAGACTTGCCTCGCCTGTGTATGTCATTTTCATTGCTCACACCTAAATGGGATACTAACAGCCAATTTTAAGACACCCAACAGTGATTTAATATATTTCCAATCGGCACGCGGCTTGATGTCGGCAAAAAAGACCAACATTTTCTGCGGCGTGTAAATGACGTAAACAAATTGGCGTCACCACTGTAAAAAAAATGTAATAGCTGCTGCAATGACGTGCAGCACGTTGCCTTAATAGTTTGTAAACTGCACTAAGCTATAGCCATATAATCCATATCTAATTGAGTGCAATTAGATATGATAGCGCAATTTTGACAACACAAGAGCACACTAATTTAGAAGGGCCCGCTGGTAACTTGCCTTCACACCGGCCTTTGTCTTTATTTAATGTACTTTAATGTGAAAGACAGCCGCTCCGCACACCTGCTTAGGGCTCGGGGTAGGGGCATGCGCCCGCCGAAAGCAATAAAACGATTTTTCACGCTGGTATATAGAGCAGCCTAAAGAGGGCCTGAAACGTCTTTTTCTCTCTTTTTTTTTCTTCTTGAGTAACCTGCTGGAACAAATCTGAGTCCTTTAGTGAATACATTCACGAAGAAATTGTGGAAATGTATCGGTGATGAATGCAGATGTCATTAGCGCAATGACTACTTTCCCCATTACCCCTGAACTCCTTGTCTCCTATCAGCCAGGATTGCGCCGACAGCAGTGGCCAACCTATTTTACGTTCCATTTTTCTTTTCTTTCAGTGGTGTGTTAGAGCGAAGCTCTCAAGGTGGGCATCTGAAAAAAGAAAAAAAGAAAGAAAAAGAAAGAACACGTGCGCTTGAGTGACAAACGACGGTGAATAACAATCGGGACCTTACTATTAGCGATTGGGCTCCGTAACACAAGGCATTCGAAGGTGTCCAGTATTGGATTCCATATTCGAAGTTGAATTTCCTTGACCATTACTAGTCGGTTAGAAAATTTCGCTGTTTGAATGCCCCCTAATTTTTAGCCTTAAAGGGAAGCTGAAGAGTTTTACAGAAAAAAATGACTGAAGAGATGTACGTAATCGCTTTCAACCCTCCGATTTCGAATATCGCATCGAAATTGAGCGAAAAGAACCGCAAACAGATTTTATTTCGACGAAAACTGCAGCAGCAGCAGACTCGGGGCAGCTCGCGCGCCTCGTTTCCGCCTGTGATTCGTCGGGTGCCTCGTGACGTCAACAATGCTGTTCATCCGGACCGACCACTGCCGCCACACATGAAGTACGGTTCAAGGTGGTTTGGCGCTGTTGTTTGGTGAGACGGTAATAGTAAATTTCGAGAGCTTGCGTTTCTCTGAGGAGTTCGGCGTTGCTCCCTACATGTACCTAACCGGCCTCTACAAGAAGCAGAAGATGCTGGTAGCAAGCAGTGCTTACGACGCGAACGAAAGCAAAGTGTTAGCATCTCCTCGTGTTAGAAGTGTTCTTTGGCGAGTTAGAAGTGTTCTTTGGCGAGTTAGAAGTGTTCTTTGGCGAGCGCAATTTTAACCGCCGATTACGTCGCTCCTAAGTAAAAATCCCACCCTAAATTTTACCTGCGTGGTTTATAAGGTTCCCGCATCCGTATATGAGCGTCTTATTGAATTCGACAGACTCTTCAGCTTCCCTTTAAATGCAGAAGCAACGTTTCGCACAGAAGCAAATGCCCGATAAGCTTGTAATATTGGTATCAAACACCCCTGCTTGCTTTTGCTCTGTTTCAGCTTCAGAAGTGTACCTTAGCGTCGTCGATCCAACTGGAATGAATAGGAGGCATTCCTTTACCAGCCTATGGAACTTTGAGGAAATTTCTGCGGTGAGCCGGATACCGGCAGGTAGGTATGATTGGTTCACGATATGGAAAGCTTTAACATAGACAATATTTGTGAGCATGCGTAAATACGTGTACCACTAAAAATATTATCCAGACGCAATGCAAAGATGCGAAGAGAGAAAGAAAAGAAAGCAATTGTTAAACGCAGCGTACGCTAATAAATAATTCGTTACACAAATTATGAAATGATAATTACCGTTAACGTGTTTGAAGACATCTGGGCAGATTCAAGGAGTTCACACTCCCCGCGGAAAAGTTAGTTTAGGAAGACTCAGAAACCTGAGGACTCAAAAAAGAAAGGTAATCTAAGCAACGTACAGGGTCCGTCCTGAAAGTAATGACAGCAGAGCTATTAAAAATCATTTATTGAATTTATTGTTACAAGTGTGTAAAAATCTTCAATACACTCCCGTTTTGCACCGACACATCGGCTCCAGCGAGACTTCCAGTTCTCGAATTCGTTGCGGCAGTCCTCCTCCGGAATGGTCTATAATGCTGCGGTGCAAGCTGCTTTGATCCCGTCCACTGTCCCAAAATGCTTGCCTTTCAGGGGCGTCTTAAGGCGTGGAAACAGAAAACAGTCGAGGGGAGCCAAGTCTGGGCTGTAAGGGGGCTGGGGAATCGTTGGCACCCCTGCTTTAACCAGGTAGTTGGTGACGATGAAGGCATTGTGGGCCGGCACATTATCTTGGTGCAACTTTCAGTTATCTGCGATGTCCGGCTGGATGCGTTGAAAACTGCGTTTCAGTCTTTTCAGGACTTCCACATAAAATTTGGAGTTCACAGCGGTTCCAGGTTCTACACATTCGTGATGAACCAGTCTGTGGATGTCAAAAAAAAAAAACGATGAGCATGATCTTGATCTTTCATTTGCTCATCCTGGCTTTCTTCTGGCGAGGGGACGCGTGCGTGTGCCACTCCGTTGCCTGCCTTTTGGTCTCTGGGTCGTATTCAAACACCCAAGTCTCGTCACCTGTTATGACGTTGTCCAAAAATTTTCGATCACGTTTGCACATGTCGAGGTTTTCTTGGCAAGTTTCAACGCGACGTGACTTTTGATCGTCAGTGAGCACTTTTGGAAAAATTTTTGCGCACACCTTCCGCATGCAGATATCGTTCATGAATTTGAGTTTTCGGAATGTTTAACATGTCGGCCATTAAACCAACACTTAGTCGTTGGTCTGAGTATAACCGTTCGCTGAGTTGCGCCACATTGTCAGCCGTGGTGGTCGTAGATGGCCGTCCGGCGCGGTCCTCGTCGTCGACCTTCCAAAAAGGCCCTGGGCCACCGAAACACTTGTCGATCTGACAGGGCGTGTTCTTTGTAAGCAGTCTTGAGCACAGTAACAGTTTTCGGAGTGGTCTTGCCAAGTTTCAAGCAAAACTTGATCGCAAATCTTTGTTCTAACGAGCGCTGCATTTTCACTTGCACAAGAATAAAAAACAGCTCCCACGCGTACAGGCCGGTCCTTAAATCTCCAATGCTCGGAGCACACTCAGCGACGTAACGCTGCTTGGCTTGGCTTCCGCACTACCAGTTTCAACCGGTGAGACCGCGCTTCGATGTACATTCGCGTCAGAATAAGTTCACTGACATTACTTTCAGGACAGACCCTGTATATTCTGCAAGCGTGCTCGGTACATTTTTTTCCCCAACTTCCTGCCACTCCTAAACTTTTACGAGTATAATCTGACTGTTGTGTGGCATTTGTTGCTCGATTATTCTATTTAGAAGCTTCCCAAATACAGGTCGCCGAGCTCGAGCAAACTTTAGCGACTTCTAAGGACAGAACAATATTGCTCAGCGAACAGTGTGGTTTTGTCGTTAAACCGGTTCCTTTTCTTTGTTCCATTCAGTTTTCACATATTTGGGCAACAGGTTCGTTACAAGGCACAAACTTTCAAAGTTAGGCTTCGACCGGCGGGTAATGAATTTGACGGCTCACGCGGAAAATTGCACCTTCCGCACGTCACCGCAGATTGGAAGTTTTGCGAGTCATTGCGAGCAGCAATGACGTGTGTGGAAGATGTACTCGCGTTTGATTTTTCCGGCAGACTTTTTTTTTCAACAAAATTTGATTCGGAAATATACAGGAGATTATTTTTCGCTGAATGTAACTGGTGCACTCTGCAGCGAACAGCGTGCTTGCCTGGGCGAGCAGGCGTCCCCTTTTTTCAGGATTCATCCAACAACGCTGCGCACCTTTCATTCAAATAACCACCACAAGTTCGCCTTGCGACCTCGGGACACGCGCACTATCGTGCTCGATATGAACTGCAACACGCGAGGCATAGCTGCAGCGCCGCTGTTGAGAAAAAGAAAAGTGGAGAGGATGTCGCCATTTGAGCAATGCACATATCCTGTGCTCTTCGTCACCTCCTTTCTCCTGGCAGCGATTATACACTGGCCCACCGAGCCGCCATCGCTCCAACGCGGTTAGAAAAACAAAAGAGCGAGAGAAAAAATGAAGATAAACAATAGTTCAGAAGCTAGGGCAGCTTGTGCCATGACGAGAGACAGAGAGATAGAACATCTTTATGGAAAGTGCCTGCTGGGTTCAAAAGGGGAACGGCGGCGCTGCGAGGCTTGTCCCGTAAAGCTGCCCTCTCCACTTTTCTTATTCTTTTAGAGCGTAGCTGCGGCCACCGCTCGCGTGTCGCAGCCCATATTGAGCGCGATAGTGTATACAGCGAAAAATAAGTTTGTTTCCACAGCGTTCAGTAAGGCTGCAAGTTTAGCAGATTATGCGCGAGTAATCAACAGCAATCGTCTTGTGAATTTGCCAGTCTGCTTCTTGAAGGAAAGTACCACGCGGCGAGAAATAGGCAATGCGAGTAAGTAGTTTTAGCTTTGCATAATATGTGACACGTTACCGTGATACGTTAGGTCTAATGTGCATGCGTGTCTCGTACCGCTTACTACCGCGTAGTTTGCATGAATGCCTAACGACGTGACAGCGCCTATAGACCAGCCCAGACTGCCGGATGGTATTATTAAGCGGATGTTCCGGTGTTCCGGTTTCGGTTTTAGCGCACGCCGGCTTCGCTGATCGGCGCGGCATTTTTTTTTTTCGCTTCTACTGCTGAAGCACGCGTGGCCTTGGCGCGGAATCGTTTTATTATTCGGTAAAAATTATTGCGAACGATCTTTACAAGCCTGCACCGAATGTGTCGCGTGCAATTTCATAAAGAAAACGCAAGCCGTCTTCTGCAATGATGAAATGTTTATTTTGCTCTATATAAATGCTCGTTCCGGGCTTTTTGTGCATTCATCCAAAGTTGTGGCGCCAGGTAAGCAGCAGTCGTTGCCGTACGAAGCTCCACCGAATGCCATCAGCTGAAAAAGAAGTAAATTACAAGCATGTATCATTTTGGTATATTGACCTAACAGGAATATTGCGTGTAGAGGCGAAACGTGCGTAAGTGGTGAATGAGCGGCATTACAGATAAATTCACTTTTACGTCCATTTCGTAGCAGATAGACTCCTCCCAAACAACGCCATAAAATCTGAAGAACACATCCGATTTTCAAGCATCCCTCCCTTGCCGGGTATTATTTCCTGCACTTTAAGAGCACAAATACAGGGGTGACTGCACATTTCCAGAACAACTTGGCCTCAGTCGACGCGATGGTACGCCAAGTACACAGAGCTGCATACAACACAGGCTCTCAGCCAGACCATGTTACACGCTCGCAAAATGCCTTCTAGTCGCACTCAAGGCAGATTCCTGGGTGCCAAGCCTGTTTTCAGTCGCTTAGAAAACAAAAATATGAAGTTCTTGAGCTCTCCGGTGTTATATTTAACGCGTCCTGCCGGCGCAAGCAACACACTTCCGTGTTATCACTTTCGGCAATCGCGCGTCGCGTTTTCGACAAGCGTGAGTACCGAAATAAGGTATATGTTGTTGCAGAGCCATAAAACGCGTCACAAGCTTCTCCCACTAAAATTCAATACACACAAAACTAACTCACCACGGCCGGCTTGCTTTTCTTGCTAACAACTTCACAACTCCAGGCGCGGCGAGCATGCCTCAATATATCCCAAAAGGTTACCAAATAAATTACAATACTTTTGCGGGTCAGAGAATGCGTCACGAACTTTTACCAGTAAGATTCAGTACACGCAAAACTGCGGCACACAGCCGAGCTGCTTTTCGCTAACTGCGCTACTACGCCGAGCGCGGCCACTGTGCTTGAACAGTACCCCTAAATGTAGCGAAATTAGTTACAATAATGTCTGGGGTCAGAGAACTCGCCAAAACTTGTCCCGGTAAGAGTCAGTACACGCAAAACTAGGTCACACGGCCGAGGTTCTTTTCGTCACAAGGCCAGGTTGCGAGCGTGCCCAAAAACTACCGAAATCAGTTATAATAATGCTTGGGCTCATAGAAAGCGTCGCAAACATCTCCCAGTAAGAGTAATTCATCATCATCATCATCAGCCTGGTTAAGTTCACTGCAGGGCAAAGGCCTCTCCCATACTTCTCCAACTACCCCGGTCATGTACTAATTGTGGCCATGTTGTCCCTGCAAACTTCTTAATCTCATCCGCCCACCTAACTTTCTGCCGCCCTCTGCTACGCTTCCCTTCCCTTGGAATCCATTCCGTAACTCCCAATGACCATCGGTTATCCTCCCTCCTCATTACGTGTCCTGCCCATGCATGCCCGTTTCTTTTTCTTGATTTCAACTAAGATATCATTAACTCGCGTTTGTTCCCTCACCCAATCTGCCCTTTTCTTATCCCTTAACGTTACACCTATCATTCTTCTTTCCATAGCTCGTTGCGTCGTCCTCAAATTAAGTAGAACCCTTTTCGTAAGCCTCCAGGTTTCCGCCCCGTACGTGAGCACTGGTAAAACACAGCAGTTATAAACTTTTCTCTTGAGGGATAATGGCAACCTGCTGTTCATGATCTGAGAATGCCTGCCGGACGCACCCCAGCCCATTTCTATTCTTCTGATTATTTCAGTCTCATGATCCGGATCCGCAGTCACTACCTGTCCTAAGTATATGTATTCCCTTACCATTTCCAATGCCTCACTACCTATCGTAAACTGCTGTTCTCTTCCGAGACTGTTAAACATTACTTTAGTTTTCTGCAGATTAATTTTTAGACCCACCCTTCGGCTTTGCCTCTCCAGGTCAGTCAGCATGCATTGCAGCCTGGTCCGCTGAGTTACTAAGCAAGGCAATATCATCAGCGAATCGCAAGTTATTAAGGTATTCTCCATTAACATTTATCCCCAATTCTTCCCAATCAAGGTCTCTGAATACCTCCTGTAAACACGCAGTGAATAGCATTGGAGAGATCGTATCTCCCGGCCTGACACTTTTCTTTATTGGGATTTTGTTGCTTTCTTTATGGAGGACTACGGTGGCTGTGGAGCCGCTATAGATATCTTTCAGTATTTTTACATACGGCTCGTCTACACCCTGATTACGCAATGCCTCCATGACTGCTGAGGTTTAGACTGAATCAAACGCTTTCTCGTAATCAATGAAAGCTATATATAATATAAGGGTTGGTTATATTCCGCACATTTTTCTATCACCTTAACTCAAATTAACTCAATTAACTCAAATTAACTAGGCTTGGACGGCGGAGCTGTTTTTCAATAACTGTGTCACTTTATAGGTTCAGTTTTGTGCGGTTAGCCTAAATGTGCTTGAAGTGCGTCACAGCCTGTCAAACAAAATTCCGCACCTTGCTGTAGTCCAGTAGTGCTGCGCTGCCGTGTCGAAATGCGGACGGAACACAAGGGAACGCCGGGAGTCCCCCCGCCCCCTCCTCCCCCCCCCCAAAAAAAAGAAACGGGCTACATCGAAAACAGAGGGGACGTCGCCGAGCACGCGAGCTTCGCATGCACTGCCGGCCTGGCTCGCTCCTAGTGGCATGTCTAGCTTATGACGTATGCACGCGCGTCTGGCGGGCCGCTAGCTTGTTGCCAGGCAACGCAAGAAAAATAAGTCGCGAAGTATAAGTTCATTTACACGCAAAAGTTTTTTAGTTTAGTGGGAAAGAATAAAAAATATAAAACGTTGTCTGTAAGTTCATTTCACATTCTTGTTTTCGGATGCTCGCGTCAACTAACGGATGGAGTTGAAACTAGGCGTGACGTGTTTCCTGTTGCCAGTTTTTGCCGAGTGTCCCATCTCGTTGAATTTCTTTCTCTATGATGCGGCCTTCAAATTGCCCTCTGGCCTCGTAGCAGCAAATAAATAGTAAAATCAGCCACAGCTGAGTCACATCTCACGCTGCATGATGAGAAAATATTAGCGATGTTTTCTCCTTGTTACCGAGATGAGCGCTTTATTTTTACGCTGCTAGGTCTAGTGAGACGGCACCGCGAGCCGGTAAATTTTGTTTTCCGCCTATATAGCACAGAGACGAGTAGTACGCGGAGAGATGGCGCATGCGCAGTACTCATAACGTAGCACGTATCAGAACTTCAAAGAACTTCAACGCGATGATCATTTCAGCACACGCGGGAGTGCTATGCTTGTTAATGGTGAGACGCGTTTACGCAGCGTAATGTCACCCCTGAGCATCTCAGCGACGAAGTGGATGCCGTAACGGCCGAAGCTAAACCTGCATAGAAAGTCTCCATCGCCCAGAAGGTCTAACGGATGAATACAGCACCGAAAGAAGCGTTGGCATTCCAGGTTCAGGGCAAATCTAACGAATGCGTGCAGATAAAGCAACAGCGGCGGCGATCTTGAGAAATTGCGACTCTGCTATAGTTGACGCACTTGGGTCAGAAAAGTAGGACGAGAAGTCCCCGTTTATTAAAGTTTCCCCCGTGGAGGTGGGCGTTTGCTTTCGCTTTGCCTCCCATGCGAATGAGCGGGCAAGTCCCACAAGGGTTGCTCTGAATGCTCGGCCGCAACCGTGTACCGGAGCTGCTGGACGCAACGCGGCACCAGCTTGGGATCCTGAAGTACCTTTTTAGCGATTGGTAAGTTTAACTTACAGTAAATGGTTTCGCGCTAGTGCCCCCTCCTCCCCTCCTCCCCCCGTGAACTGCTGTTTTCAGACGACCGCTACGTGTGTTGCTTTCGCTTTCACGACATTCACGACCCGTGAGTACAGCGTCGGAACCGTTAATGTTCACGGGTGGCAGCCAGCCTTCGCGTAATTGGGCCTGCTTAAGAGCGTGCTTGGCGCTGTGAAAAAGAAGCTCACGCTCAAATACGCCGCTGATGCCAGTGCTAGTCACGCAAATTCTCGCGAAGTTCGAAGAAACTCTGACGGTGAGCTTCCAGGAATATGTGGGCACTCGCTGCTGTATTCAATAACTGGTGTTGCACTGATGATCGCGAGGTCGCAGGTTGAAACCCGGCCACGGCGGCGGCCAGGTTCTGACGGGGGCGGAAATGCAAGAACGACTGTGCGCTATGCGTTGGATACCTATTAAATTAGCTCAAGTGATAAAAAAAAATCTAAGCCTTCCACCTACAGGATTTCTCATAATCCACTTTGCTGTTTCGCTATCATTACACGCCAGCAACTTCAATAATTACTTCATTCGCTCGCCAAACACGTGAATATTGGGAAAATGGAACCGACTGGGTAACCGCGGGTGCCGTTCCAGAAACCTGGCTGGCAGGCATCCGGAAACACGCACGCGTCGAATACGACGCTTCGGACGGAATCGCAACCCGGACCTCGCACCTACTGGTCGCTGGTTTCGTGCTGCGCCCGGAGAAGCGGTTCGCGATGCGGAAGCTCATCGCCTGGCACCTGCTGCGCTCGCTCGTCGCCCCCAAGGATCTCTGCCTCACCGCCTACAACGCGGCGATCGCCAGTCGCAGCAGCACAAATAGCCCACGCGTCGTAAGTTCTGCGAAAACGCTCAGCATAGCGAAACCACGCAAACACAAATTGCAAGGAGACACAGCCGAGACGAGAGGGAGCAACCACTATATACTGACTGCTCCATGGGCAGAACGCATGTCCCACTGCACACACTTGCAAAATTTTCTGCAGAAGTTTATTTCAACTTCTCTAGAAATATCTTCAAATACTGTATTGTGTGTAAATTGAATTTCCACGAGAATAAACAAATTGGGAATCGCTTTTTGACGAAGAATCTTTTTTTTGTATATCCATTAAACGCCTCTTGAATCAATCAAAAAGCATGGCAGGCTAGCCTCACTAAAGAAAATAGCCGTGACACTTGGCATCGTTTTTGATGCAGAATCGCTTTTGGTATGCACAATCAAGGACTGTTGAATCAATTTAAAAGGCTTGTAGGCTAGCCTCAATAAAAAAAAATAGCAGTGGGGCTAGTTCTGTTTAGAGAGAAACGGCCATGTCCCATATGTTCGACCTTAAATTAATTTCCGTAATGTCGTCAAAACCAGAAAAAAAAACTCGGCAGCAGTTTTTTTATATTCAGATTAATACCCGTTCCCCGCAGCACTTTTATATAGAAACACATCCTACAAAAACAACAGCGCAACCCCTGCGCCGAGGACAGATACGCACGGCATATTAGCATAGAAGCACTGCTCGTCCTGCGTTACACCTAAGACCTTTCAACCGACTTTTATAGCCGCGGTGTTTCGACCTACAATGCAGTGCACATAGAGTCATATCTGTTCTCCCCAATGAAACAATAAATGTTGGCAGCATGCTTATATGCTCATAGTAATGTATAATTATAGCAATTATGTAACTTGGTTAATTATAGTAATTATAGCATTTATAGCGCATCTTCATAACGAATTGCTCTCATTTGAGGAGTAGCGAATTGAATGGCTTTCGATTTTCCCGTTTTCGAAGCGTTCAACATTTTGTCCAAAAAAGTTTGTTGGGTGTGATTCAATCGATGCCCTGTTAATGCTAGTCACTTGAATGTGTATCGACTGACTCAGGTGACGCTTTCTTAATTTTAGCCAATTAAATGCGTATCGAGTACGAGTCAACTGACGATTTCTTACCTAAGGCAACTGAATCTCTGCCGAGCGCACTTATTAGAAATTGACGTTGAATTGATTTTCCGCAGACTCAAACTGATCTTTATGCGTGGTCAATTGAAACTCGAAGTGGATTCTTCTAAGGGCAGCGGGCTTGCTCACACAGAACGGAGATGGCTCATTCCACGTATACGCGCGGAACATCGGCAATGCATAATTTGGGAGCGGCTGTATATATAGACGCGATTTTAATAAAGAACATGCTGTACTGTTGTGCTGTAGTATTTTTTTTTTGTGCGCCACCATTTTATGTTTTCACGACAGCTTTCGGCTTAGGTGGCTGCCCCTTGCAGAAAATCCAGACGAGACGGCGAAGTGGCAGTGCTAGCCCTGCTACAGCATTCAAATCTATGGCGTTCATGATTCGAATATGTTCCTTAAGTCAAGCATAGGCAAGTATGCCTGAACAGCGGGAATGCCCTCACACGATCAATAATTACGTGACCGTGATACTACAACTCGCCGTTCAATGACTTTTATCCAAGCTTAACTATAAACCACTGACATTACCTATCACGCTCTTTAAAAGCAGGTAACGCAGAACTGTAGGCGTTAGTGTACCGAAATTATTCATTATTTGGTAACCGTGTCCAGTACCTGATGTGTTTGAGAATACTGATTGTATTGGTTAGACAGACATGCCTGCAATTGTAGACTTCCACTTCACTTCCCGATATGAGCATAAGACATTTTTAAGGGATTTTGCAATAATGAGTAACCTACACATTGGTTATTTTGTTAAGAATCAGTTGACGCATTTTTCTAACCATGCGGTGCATCTCTTCACAAAATCAGGTATGTTATCCTTTTCGACACATTTGTAAGTGCCGATGTTTAGTAAAAGCTTAACTAGACAATGCCTAGTCACTACAAGGATTTCTACCTGTTGCCAACAGCAATAGATAACGTTTGATGGTTTCTTTGCGGACGACAGGATCTGACTGAACAGATTCTAATACAGATAAATTCGAATTCGCCTGCCGTCTGCTAGCCGCCTGGTTAGCTCAGATGGTAGAGTGGCTTCCCCAGAAAGGCGGTGGTCCCGGGTTCGAGTCCCAGACCAGGGCGAATTTTTCTTTAACTGCGAAGATTTTCTTTCGAGGAACCTGTATGGGTTTCCTTTGTAGCACTTCGCTACGTTTAGGTGTATGTCTCATTTTCCCTTCATTAATTACTTCTCTCCACCTAGCGGGTTTCAGCACAACTATTACGTCCAACAAGTGCTGCAACATAGCTTACGCTGTAGTGATTTTCTCCCGGAGCAAGATGGGTGTTCGCTGTATTTAGTGCACCTATGATCGTTCCAGAATTGTCTCCCGGAACTATTAATTCGATGCTTTCCAATTTTTGAAGGGTTTGTACTCGGTAAAGCTTTTGATCGAGTCATAAGGGCATTGCGGTCTGTTTCTCTTGCGCAGGTGACCTCGGACGCTGTTTGTAAAGAGATGCTCTATTTCACTGGGGATATCAAAGGACATGCCATTTACCTACTTGAAGGTGAGCCGATATATTCAGTACTCTGACTGAGATAATGTGGGGTGCGCGGCAGGAATACGCGTCCTTCACTTAGTTTCGTGGACCGCACTTACGTTCAGAAAGCCGCTTCTTTCGAACGGGCTAAAGGAATCGACGAGAGAGCTCATATTGGAGTGCGCCTAATTCATTTTGACTGTGTGGAAATCTCTACTGCCACGTAATGGTAAATACACGCCCGCCCGCACAGGCAATTGTCTAGTATGGTAGCTAATGTGTACATTGCATTCGATTGATTTGAGTGCCTGTCAGCCGAGATGTGGTATAAAGTTTGTAAACTGGGATAAGGTGCCTCAGAAAGGCTGGCCAACGTTTCGATAGGAGGGCCTATCATCGTCAAAGGCAGCCTCGTCATCCTCTCCATGTTAGTTTTAAAGGGATAGTGCAGTGGCGTCACGTGCGGGTGTTATCGGTGGCGGTTGGTTATAAAGGGAGACACTTCATAGGTAATTAGCGCTGTCGCCTGACGTCTGTGAGCTTCGTTCTCAAGACGAGGGGATAAGAGCGGGAAAGTGGGCAGGCGGGGAGAAAATAAGAGGAAGAAAAGGAGAAAAAAAGCCCGGGTGGACACCAAGAGAAAAAAAAAAAGACAGAAAGAACAAGAAAAAACAAGAAAGAAGGGGGCATGGGAAGGCGTTGGGGAAGCGAGAGGATAGGAAGCATTCAGGGGTGTTGTTGGCGGCATGTTATTGTGGCATTAGATGAGCTTGTCAGCTGGTCAGTGCGCGAGTAACACAAAAGACCAAAAAAGGAGAAACCTGAGTTGAAAGAGTGACTTGAGTAGCATAGCAGCAATGCGTCGAGTAATTTTGAAGTAGTTAAGCTAGTGACAAGGAGTCTGCGGTGCAATGTTTGGGGTGACTGGAAGGCAGCGGCATGGTCTTTCAAGGGGCATTAGCCCCAGTCGCTCAACGTAGGTGTCGTTACGGCGGTATCCAGAAATGGCGATATGCTGGGTTGGGGCGCCGAAAAAAGCATATTGACGTCTGGGACTTCGGAATGTGTTGCTGAGGGTGTGTCAAAAAATATATAAAAAAGAAAAGAGAGGGGGAAACAAAAACCGGTATACCTAATAGGAGGGTGACGTGCGAAGAAGCGGGCGGGGATAAGTGCACATGGGAAAAGGAGGTCGTACAGTTGGTATAAACCTAAAAACATGAAAGAGTATATTAAATTGAGTAGTAGGCAGGAAAAATAATTTTTCCCGAAATGGAGGAGTAGGTGAGCTTAAGAATTAAGGTTAGCTGGTGACATAATGTGTATTGTGTCTTGGTTGGTGATATGAGAATTTGAGATTTAAGTTACCGCTTTTAAGGATTCTAAGTGGTCACGTGCCAAATTAATTCCCGTCCGGTGTAGGCAATTAAACTTGTGTATCAGGTATGATTCCATATATTTCCTTTCGCGAGGTGAACCGAAATTTGTTTGTAGTATATAGAGCCTTGCTTTGTCAAATATATGACCATGTTCGTTAAAGTGTTTGACTACTGCTTTAGGTAAATTGTGTTTTGTGTCCGCGCGGTGACCGTTGACTCTCGTATGAATTTGTTGTCCAGTCTCACCTATGTATCTTTTGCTACAAGCGGCGCATTCTAGACAGTAGACTACGTTGCTTGATGTGCAGGTGAAATCCGAAGTTACCTTATGTGCATAATTTGACGCTGGACTTTGGAATATGTTTGCATGTAGAGCACCTGGAGCGGCCGCAGGGAGCGGCTCCCAGCTTCGTCTTTGTTCTTAGTTTGGCATGCACAAGAATGTCTTTAAAATTAGTGTTGCCTCTGTAGACTACTCTGGGCGGGTCGGCAAAAATCTTAAGTTTCTGGTTGCTGGTGAGAATTGGGTAGTATTTACTGAGGATGTTATTCACGTTTGGAGGTGCGTTTGAGAATTTAGTAGTAAGGAGAGGCGTTGTTGTCCTTGTGATCCTCGGGCGGGGCTTGAGGACCTCGGCTCGATCAAGTTTGGTTGCAGCGCTGTAGGCTATTTGAACGTCACTGTTTCGGTGGTTCCTGTTTGATTGAGTTTCTTTAAGGGGATCGAGTCTATCTATGTAATCTTGGTTTTCAACGCAAATTCGACGTAGTCGTGTCGCTTGGCCTTTAAAAATGCCTTGTTTGCAATGTCTGGGATGGTGGCTCGTATATTCTAGGTACTGTTATTTGTCGAAAGGTTTCCTATACAGAGTTGTCTTTAGCGCCCCATTGTCAATGTATATTGTTTTGTCCAGGAAGTTTATGCGCTCAGTTGAGGATTCTGATGTGAATTTTATTGTTGGGTGAAAAGAGTTTAGAAATGCAACATATTTATTGAAACGGTCTTGACCATGTCCCCATATTATGAGTATGTCGTCTATGTATCGTAGGTATCTGTGGGGCTTGTCAGTGCAGCGCGATCGGAAATCTGTTCCTGGAATCCCCATAAATATGTTCGAGTAAGTTGGTGCAAAAGGCGTACCCATGCTTATACCATGTATCTGTAGGTAGTAACTCTCATCAAATTGGAAGTAGTTATGTGTTAGAACTAATTCAAGGAGAGACAAGTAGACTTCAGTAAAGTGTTGTGCATTGTGTCTAGACAGCGTTTCTTTATCGAAGATAAACCATCAGGGATCGGAATGTTAGTGTACAGGGCCATGACGTCTAGTGTTGCGAGAATTGTGTTGTCGGGTAGTGTGCCTTTAGTATTATTGTCCTCTATAATTCTCTGCAGGTGGGACGTATCTTGTACAAACGACGGAGGTGCTTTTGGCAAGTCACCAATTGTAGTGGTTAAGGAATGCGGAGATTCTCTCTGTCGGGGTGCAGTTGTTTGATACTAAGGGCGACCTGGGATTACAGCGGTGTATAGTTGAGTGGATGGAATTTTATTAATAGTTGGAAGGAGGTAGAAACGCCCGGCAGTTTTGTTGCTTGGTTTAAGAAATTGGTATTCTGACGGCGTTATCAATTCATAAGCCAGAAGTCATTTCAGCCTGTTAGTAATTGTCACTGTGTAGGATAATGTCGGATCGTTATCCAGCTTACGGCAATTTTCTGGGTTGTTTAGTCGTCTGTAAGCCTCGTGCTTCTATTTTTATACTGGCCAAATAACTATACTTCCACCATTATCTGCTTCCTTAATAACAATGTCATTCCGGCAACTAAGATTTGAAATGATATGACTCTCAGACGTAGTTATGTTTTTAGGTCGCTTAGATGTCTTCGATTGGCTTATAATTTCTTTAGTGACAGTCTTTAGGTATACGTCAAGTTCTATGGCTTGTTCTGGTTCTGGAGTCCAAGTGGATTGGGTTCTAAGTGGTGTCTTCCCGGTGCCTGGTCTGTCTGTGAAAAAGTGTCTGATATGCATTCGTCGGGAGAATTCTGACAGGTCCTTGTGAAGCTCGAATTCATTTAGTGTGTTGTTCGTGGGACAAAAGTTTAGGCCCTTGCTTAGTACGCCTATTTCTTTATTACTTAATGTTTTTTGAAATGTCTACAACATTGGAGTGGTTTAATTTTGTTGAAGTTTCCTTCACGTCTGGTACTTCTAAACTCGAGGTCCCTCTTGTCTGCGTGTGGTGGCTGTTTGGCTCAAAGGTTGTTTTTTGATGAAAGTTTGCTTTTTTCCTCTGTCTTTGAACCAATTTTCTCGACTGTTTTTGATCGTAATTCTCTAAATCTCTCTTCTCATCTGGTACCAGAGCTATGTTCCGAAGTCTGTGGCTAAAACTTTCGATTTGTTCTTCGCAGTGTTCCTTGAGGATATTCAAAAGTGAAAGTGAGGAATTGTGCAATGTTGTTTGCCAGTTTGCACGATGGTGTGATGGGAGTCTTCCTAGAGGTGGTACAGCCTCCAGTGTTAGACCTTTATGAATTATATTTTTTCTCTGTGCAGATTGTGTAGGTTTCAAGATAGGAGGTGTAGCTCGCATGTTTTTAACGCGATAGCGTTAAGGAGCTCGTGTCGTAGAAAAGCCGGTGTCGTCGGCGTCGGTGTCGGCGTCCGCGGCGTTGGCCGTGAGCGATAAATCACGGCAGGCACTTCATAAATAAAAAGCAACTTCCAAGATGGGCTGGGTGGGAATCGAACCAGGGTCTCCGGAGTGTGAGACGGAGACGTTACCACTGAGCCACGAGTTCGATGCCTCAAAGCGGTACAAAAGCGCCTCTAGTGAACGCGGTGTTGCCTTAGAAACGAGCTGTTTCTAAGGCTCAGGCATGCGTCGCTTGCTCAGGCGCACATTTCGTTGTCGCGCCGAACGCTGCGTTGCTCGACGCTCACCGCGTCCGATGCGGGGCGCGTAGTCGCTGCGCCGTAGCCCATTGCCTTGCACCCCTTGGCGGGTCGACGGGAACGCTGTCGCGTTCCACTCTTGAAGGCGAAGCTTAAGCGTCCTCCAATTTTTTGGTAAGTTTTCTAGTCTGTAGGCATTCGGTGCTTCTTGGCAGAGAAGAGTTATTGATTTGTGATGTCTGTCATTTATTTGTCTTTCTGCGGGTCGATTTGCGTGAGGCGTTTTTCTGTTTGGCCGGTTTATATTACCGCATGCCTGGCTTGATTCGAGCTCGGTTTCTGTTTGACTTTGTGCATGTGCAGGCAGGCGTGCGGGGGTCTGTGTGATAACTTCAGTATGGGATTTTCTGTTGTCTGTTGCAGTTGTGTCTGTTTGCACTGCTGTTGATGTCATTTTTGGTGTAGCGTGTGCCTTGTGGCTCTTTTCACATTCCGATGTCTGTGGTCCAACTGTTCTCGAGGTGACTGTTGCATTTGTGCAGTGGCTCGTTTCACATTCCACTGTCTGTGTTCCCTGTGTTCTTGAGGTGACTGTCGCAGTTATGTTGTTCGCGGAGGCATGCTCCGCAGAGTCGGTAGGGGTCGAATTTGAGGTGGACATAAAGAGTGCTTTTTGTACTTTTCCTTATTAAGGGATTTGATGTGTTGGGAAACTAGCTTTATTCTTCTGTGGTTTAAATGGAAGCCGTCCCAAGCTAGGTGTTCGTGCGGTGCTTCGTGTATTTCTGCGTGGTGCATCGTGTCAGCGTTCTTGTGGAAGTGTTCCAAGTTGAAAATTAATGAGTTAAGCTTGTTAATCTCCTCATTGTGCTTCATGAGTGCATTAGTTTGGTGGATTAGTGGGCGGTGTTTGTTTTGCAGGCGGGGAGGGACAGTCGTTACAGTTATATGTGCGTTTGGGCGAGCGGCTTGAATAGTTCTGATTACGTCGTTCAAGGACTCTATCGTTTCCGCGGCGCTTTGTCATGATGTTGTTTGTGCCTACATTGTTAATGAAGTGTATGGTGTCAACTGGCGTACCACAAACTAGCGAGAGAATATTTGATGTTTGCACCCCACTCAGGTTTCTTAGGTACAGCGCGTGTGGGCCTAGTGGAAAGTGTTCCTTCAGGTATATGTACTGACGGTCTCCAAGGACTGCTACATAAACAAAGGATAACAAGGGGCACTTACCCTGTTGCGTCATCGTCAGCTGGCATGGAAGTCCAAAATCAAGAAAGCGGCTGACAGATGGAATAGCACACTGTGGTATAAAGCTTGTAAACAGGGATAAGGAAGTCCCAGACGTCAATAAGCCTTTTCCGGCGCCTCAACCCAGGCTATCGCCATTTCTGGATACCGCCGTAACGACACCTACGTTGAGCGACTGGGGCTAATGGCCCTTGAAAGACCATGCCGCTGCCTTCCAGTCGCCCCATATATTGCACCGCAGACTCCTTGTCGCCATCTTAACAACTTCAAAATTATTCGACGCATTGCTGCTATGCTACTCAAGTCACTCTTTCAATTCAGGTTTTATTTTTGGGTCTTTTGTTTTACTCGCGCACTGACCACCTGATCGGCTCTTCTAATGCCACAAGAAGATGCCGCCAACGACGCCCCTGAATTCTCCCTAACCTCTCGCTGCCCCAACGCCTTCCCATGCCCCTTCTTTCTTCTTCTTTTCTTCTTCTTTCTTCTTCTTTTGTTCTTCTTTCTTATTTTTCCTCTGGGGTCCACCCCGGGTTTTCGTTTTCGCCTTTTCTTTCTTTTCTTTTCTCCTCGCCTTCCCACTCTCCCGCTCTTGTTCCCTCGTCTTGGGAACGAAGCTCACAGATGTCAGGCGACAGCGCTCATTACCTCTGAAGTCTCTCCCTTTATAACCAACCGCCACCGATAACACCCGCGCGTGACGTCACTGGACTAACCCTTTAAAACTAACATGCCGAGGATGACTAAGCCGTCTTTGACGAAGATAGGTCCTTCTATCCAAACGTTGGCCAGCGTTTCTGAGGCACCTTATTCCTGTTTACAAACTTTATACTATAGTGTGTTATCCCATCTGTCAGCCCCTTTCTTGATTTTGGACTCTCAGGCAAGATAAACTTTCTACTTATTCACCATAGGTAAAATAAGCAAAACTTTGACACGCGTACGCCTGCGCTCGTGTGGGTGCATACATGCGTGCACTATGCGGTTTTAAAATATACCCGGAATTATCCAGTTCCCATAACATTCATGTGTAACCGTAACCGCGTATACCTCAAATAGTGCTAAAGTTGAATTGGCAACTACATATAAGTACCTGGGTCTTCACTTTCATTCCTAACCTAACATGGGAGTACCATATTAACCTCATTCTTGCATCAGCTAATCGGTCATTAGGTCTCTTACAACATAACTTGAAGCAGGCTCCTTCTCACCTCCGATTACGGGCCTTCTGTACACTGATCAGACTTAAAGTTGAATGTGCTTCGGCTATTTGAGACCCTCATCGAGGATATTTAATAAATAACATTGAATCACTCCATAACTGCGCAGTTCGTTTTACGCACCCTGATTACTCACGCCATAACTGCATTACAGCATTAAAGAAACGCGCCCGCCTGCAAGAACTATGTCACCGTCGAAAAGCTGCATGTTTATCAGTTTTTCATAAGCTGTATCATCGCTCAACACTGCATAATGACTTTTTTCGTTTGCCTTCTTCCATCTTTGACCGATGCGACCATCCGTTTGAAGCTGAGCACTTGTCATGTCGTACATTTAACTACGCACATTCTTTCATACCACGCGCCATAATTGACTAGAATGGTCTGCCACTGATCCCGATAAGTTTTGCAATCTGTTTTCTGCCTTAACTACTGCTTTACATGACGCATAGGTTATTCTCTCATGTGTGAACTGTTTCTTTTTACTTCGTATTTTTAATAATGTTGATCTTGCTGTTTCATTTCATTTATGCTGTTGTTTGGAAGATGTATAATTGGTACATTTGGTACTTATATTCTAATGTCACATCATGTGTGCTTAACTTTTTTATGAATTGCCTGCACCCCCCCCCCCCCTATGTAATACTTTCTGCCATGAGAGCCTTAATTTAGGGGCATTTAGTATAAAAATAAAATATAAAGCAGACGTGCCTCGTTGCATTTGCGGTCTCACGGAAGAAAACTATACCGTAACGTGGTAACAGGATGCGACACGACAGCTCAGGCATTGTTGTAGACTAGCTCTTGAGAAAGCTGCCGTCGCAAGAAAGGAATGTTGTTACATCCGGTCTAAGTGGAGGGCATAAATTTGTGTACATCACTCAACAAGCCCCCAACAGCAGCAGCAGATTTATTCACTGCGGCATTGGTTGAAAAGACGCTACGTACGGCTGCGTACGAACATGTCTCGTACCGTGTAGCAGCAGCGAATAACATCTGTTCTTCCCACGAGGCCGGCAAACACGGAATGGTTCACAACAATCGTTAACAACGCACCACCAAAAGCACAGAAGAATGTCTGGGTGCTATAACGTAAAGCTATTCCAAACTTTCCTGTTACAATTCTGTAATCAGGCCACCACGATAGGTGACAAAATCTGCGGACCACCCCCACTTCGCCTGTCTGTCACGTGACGGCACGAAAACGGCGGAAACGCTCCATTTTATATGATATCCGCACACTGATTATGCGTGATTATACCAAACGAAAGAAACGTGATTGTTTCTGATTCGACGCCTTTGTCGCTATTATCTCTCACCGGTCTGTCACGCGAAGTCATAAAACCGCGAAAACTCACCACGTCAAAGTGGTGTGTACGCGTTAAAAGTGCATTGTAGTGCCGAACAAAACTGAATTTTTTCTGAATAGCCAGACAGAGCCCAGGTGAAGTAACTGATGGCAGATGAAGTAACTGATGGTTACGCCAAGTATTCGCCCATGTATATTTGAATTCTCTCTAGTAGGTGCTTGTGCGCACTGTGTACAACGAGAGTGATGTAGTCTTAATTATTACCGGTGTACAGTGCCAGATGATTGAAACTTGGAGTGCTATAACGTGAAGCTATTCAAAACTTTTCTATTCCATTTCGGAAATCAGCCATTCGCGATTGGTCAAAACTTTTTTGGACCACCCTCACTTCGCCTGTCGGTCACGCGACGTCATGAAAACGGCGATAGCTCCCTATCTGATATGATGTGTGCACACTGATTATGTATGATTGTACCGAAGAAAAAAAAATAGTTTTTTCTGATTCGACGTCTTTTCGCCATTAGCCCTCGGCTATTGGTCAAAACTTTTCGGGCTGCACCCACTTCCCCTGCCTGTCTCGCGACGTCACGAAGTCGCGAAAACTCATGCGTCAAAGTGACGTGAACGCGATAAAGATGAATTATTACGCCGAACAAAACGGAATTTTTTTCTGAATAGCTGCAGGCTGCCCCGGTCCGAAAGGAATAAAAAGATGGTTGCCGCCGATCGCTTAGGCACTGGCTACTTGCACCTGCTGGAGAGTAGGGGTTTATTTTGTATACCAAAGCTTTTTGCTTGGCTGTGTAACGTTTTCGAGCCCTTTCGGCACATTTACGACCTCATTCTGCCAGCTCTTCTTTGCTGAGGATTCGTTTTAGCGTAATTCTTAAGCGTCCGTTGCATGCCACTGCAAAATCTGACCAGCCACCGCAAGCTAACTAAGGGAAAGCGGACCAATCGCAGACACCCGGCACCACCCTCTTTATCCAGTTATCTATTTTCGCTGCACTGGCTCGGCCCCATTGAATCCCTCTCCCCTTGAGCGTGCTCCTCGCCTCTTGTGAGCCAATTAGATAAGACAAGCTGCTCAGCGTAGGCAATGTTATTCGTTTTTCAAGCAATCAAAAGCGACCTCCTATGAATGAGGAGACCATTTGATTGGTCTGTTCACACAACCCTGCAGGTCACCGCCTGATGCTAGCGCCGGCGGTTACGCAAATTTGACGTCGGCAGATTGGAATAAAAACATATTGACATAGTTTTACGTTATACCGCCCTTGATCATATGTGCACGTGGCCCTCGATGCATCTACCTTACAGTAAAGAGAGATGTCCAGGCACATCTGCTAAAAAGCTTACGATTGACGCCAGCACCATTACCATGCCAAGAGTGAGCATGTTTCGAAGGGAGCAAAGTTTTCAAATTGTATGAAAGTCAGCTGGACTTTGTTAGTCCATTACTGTACATGTTTGCTCAGCTCGAAACTGACTGCTAGCTACGATACATAATAATTACAACCTTACTGTCGCGGCCAAATCGTTCAAGTATACATATTTCTGTGATTTTTCATGTAGGCGCAATCTAAAATATTTTGCTATAGTAGAAAATTTCGTCATTGTTTGCTGCTACGAGTTGCCTTGCTTCATTTATACATTGTACTGGCAATTATAGTAGATCTTTATTGTGAACTAAGTAAAAGAATCGGCAATGTTCCAACTTGTAAACTGTTGTATATATGAATAAATATCCAAATTGTAATAACACGGCAACATTGCAAACTTGAGAATCAGTTTTTCTTACTCTAAAGTAGCCTCGGATAAAAGGAAAACGCAGCTGGTTCCAAACCAATTCCTAGGAAAGGAATTCAGTTGTGCTTATTTTTTGCAGTACCGAGGCATATGTTCAGGGTTCACTCGCACGGCTAATAAACTGATTATCTAAACGCAGGGAATTGAGTGCCAGAGCGAACGACACATTCATGCTACCTGAGGGTGAATGAGGATGGGAGGAAAATTACACACTGAGGGTGAGAGTGAGGGAGAGCGTGCAAATTTTACAGGGTGAGGTGAGCACGTGACTTGGGTGCGGAGGATGAGTGATGGAACCAAACTGAGGGAATTGGCCTGCCTCTGCTTCCAAGATATCACCCGTGCTGTTTTCTAACATTACTTTCTACGTTTCTAATTACCTTGATCCCTAGCTTCACTTTCCCCTTGATCAGTGTTGTCGTCGCTTAGAAATGCGACCCCATGAGGCGAGGTAGACACCGCAACCGCTGGACTACATCCATGGTGGAAAAATACACAGCTGTCTCAACGGCGCCGTCAGTATACGCATTGGGCTGATTACGACCGCGTGCGCGCTTCCTTCGTTCGCCGGCAGAAGTGCTACAGTTTTGGGGGCACTACGGTACCTCGATACCGTGCTTATCTGTACAAGGCGGTGACACGTCTGGTTGCGCCGCCATATTGTGTCGGAACACGTAAAGGCGCGTTATGACAGACATAGAAGGAAGAGAGAAATTTAGGTTCTGCGCTGGCTGACGGTCTGAAAATTTCTAATTTTCGTAGTTTGTATGATTACGTGCACTGCAATATTTCCATCTCGCCGTAAAAACGGAGGTGGAACGCTTACAGTAAAGCCATACTAGAATGATTTTCGAGCTCAACAGATAACTAAATAGTCGTTTCTGCCGCGCTTTCGCTTTCGATAATAAATTTGTTTTAAAAACAACGCTGACGCATATGGTGCATACAAAAGGTTGTAGAGGTTCTCCCCCAATAATAATGACACAAGCTTTGACTGTGAAACTATAGATGCGTAGCGCCGTGAAACGTTATAGGACCAAACAAGGTGAAATAAAAAACGGCAGCATTACCAATAACAGAAGGTACTGTGGGCTTTGAGATGCAAAATGCGCATGTGAAAGGCAAGAATGATAGAGAACCTGTGACCGAAAACAGTGATATCAGCACTGGCGCACACTGCAAATGTTAAAAAGCAACCTTGATTTTGCGGTTTCGATCGCGACTGTGGCTGTCAAATTTCATATGGGCAAAAGGCAAAAACGCCTGTGTGCTTGATTTCGGTGAACGTCAAAGAACTCGAGGTTGTTAAAGTTATTTTGAAGTCTCTCATTACGCCTAATTATCAGATCATGCTGTTGACACGTAAAACAACAGAATATATTATTTTTAATAAGTGAACAGTAAGAGCAAGGTCAAAATGTACGATCTTTAAGCATTGATGACTGAATACCATCATTGGAGCCATCTAGCCTAAAGTGTAAGCCCATGCGTTCGGCTTGTGCAAATTTCCTGCTTGTATAGTGTATAGTATTTTTTGCCGGCATATGTATAGTGCCTGAATATCTGTCTGGAAAACAAATTTGCCGTATTTTCGGTTGTGCAACGGTCCATGAAGGAAATATCAATATGAAAAAGAAAGGCAGAATGCAACATCTCAGTAAAAGAAAGGGAATGCGTATTGCCAAAATATATAGCTCTAATTTGAGTAAAACCAGAGAAAGACAGCTGGAAGCCAAAACGTGGGTCAAAGCAGCTCACCAACACGTTCACTTGCCTGAAACCACAGCAGGACATAAAGGAAATTTAAAAGACAAAGCTATATTTGTATGCTTCTTATAAGCATCAAAACATACACGTTCAAGTTTACATCTGCGGCGGTTTTACTTCCATATTCCACCCCCTCGTTACATATGGCTGGTACAATCAGTACAACTATATATATTAAGGCGCAATACGGTAAAAGTCCCCAAGAATATTTTCCTAATTTTGGATGCTCAGCGCATGGGATTGTTGGAAAGTACTCATCGAGTTATAGCACGCTTCTCATCACACTCATTAAATAATTTAGACGTCAAACCCCTATGGCATCGGAAAATTTCCTGAAGACTAGTTCGCCCGAAGACACAAATTTAAGTATGATGGTTTATATGAATGAGGGTTTTGCGAACCTTTTGCTGCGTTCTGGGGCACGGGAAATGTAAGACAATGGTGTCGTTTTTCCTTTGAGCTGGTGCACAAAGGCACGGCAAACGGGCACAGCGGAGTATTTTTAGGGAGAAAGCTGTCAAGCACTTTTCATCTCGCGTCGCGAGCCCCAAAACCAGCTAAGCAAACACGTTTGCAGCACTGTGGAAATTACAAACGCCAGGTAACACGACCGCACAACACTGACTAGCGCACAATATGGCGGAGGTGCGGTGAGGGCCTAGTCAAAGGGTGTCACCACCTCGAACGGCGGCAGGCGGCGCTGACATCGAGATATCCTAGGGGGCATAATTTTTTGCCGTCTGCTTGCGGCTTGATGCCCTGTACTCACGTATTTTGCTGCGAACGCCCTTATAACCCGCTACGTTACTTCTTCTGTGGCACTAACAACTCCTGTCCATTCTTTATTTACGATTGCGTATGCTATTTGTGAAGAAAAATTTAGTGATAAATTAGGAACGACCGACCAAACTCCCTCTTGGATCATGATTAGCAGTGGACTCGTGCAGCGCCGTACACTGTCTTAGTCGGTTCAGCATTTTTGTAGCCTTTGCGCGACCAGGAGAGGTGGCGCGTTAGGTGCAAATTGCCACACCGTCGCCTCGATAGTGCGTCAGCGTGCGTGCAGCGATAATAAATGCATTGTGCGGTCGAAGCCGTGCGCACATTTCTGTTTGGGTTTCGGATACGCTTAATTTGTCAGTACGGCTCCACAGAGCAATATTTTGTTCGTCGCTTGATGGATTGTTCTCGTCAGAAATAATTGTAATCGCTTCATTCTAGCTATCACGTTTCGTGCAGATAGTAATGTCTGTCGCACTGGGAAATGTCTGTACACTCGTGTACTTGGAAACTAGTCGCCGTAAATAAAACATTATAACAAAGTAGCTCCCAAGTTACTCTAAGCTACAATAATCAAGATTATAAGTATGCCGCGCGGATAGCATCCATGCTAACCAAGCAGGAATTCCTGCGCCCGGCGAGCCACAGTCCCTCCCCTTCTGTGCAAAAATTGGCTTCATGCATGCATTTCGGACACTCTATCCAATGAACATTTTAGTCTACGTGCCTGATAAACAGCGTACCAGGGGGCGGCAGAAAGTTAGGTGGGCGGATGAGATTAAGAAGTTTGCAGGCATGGCATGGCCACAATTAGTACATGACCGGGGTTGTTGGAGAAGTATGGGAGAGGCCTTTGCCCTGCAGTGGGCGTAACCAGGCTGATGATGCCTGATAAACAGCTATAGAGTCAACCTTCGTTCTCTGACTTCAGTTTGGCAAAAGGTTCCCAGAAAAAAAAGCATAAGCACGATCTACTCAACATTGACAAGCGCACTTCGAAGAGCCAGTTTGCCAGCGTGATTATGAGTCACTCGGGAACTGCCTTTCTGCACATCGACCTGCGTGCAACCGTAAAGCCGCACCGGAAAGCTCCGAAACCTTGGCGTAGTGCCCGCAAGAATTCTTGAATTGTGGCTGGGCAGCAATAATTTCAGCGATGACAGTAACAAATACGATTTCTAGATGACCGGCACTTATGCCGCGGTTGTTTCGACATAATTTTCGATATTGTCGGAACATCTGCACATTTTTATGAACGCTCGCAATAATAGTGCCATAAAGTTCAGTGCTTTCGCGCTAGAAAATGATGCCCCCATTCTGTTGCGCCCCTAGCCTTAGAGGTGAAAATTCGAAACACGGAAAAAAGACTGATTCCTGGACGTCCTTCAGACAGCTATCTTCTTCCGTCTTGACTACAACTAAAGTTTACACAACGCAAGACTACAGAAGGAATAGCCATGAAACGCGAAGATTTTATAAGTGCACTTGCGCACTTCTCATCCTCTGAGAGCCTCAATTTCCTTCAATGTGCTACAATAGGAGCGGTGCTAAGCAGCTATCACTTTCTTTCTTTATGCAAAATTACTCAAAGACCAATCTGATGGGTTCTCATTAGAACCTACTTAAGACAGGGTTGCCATCTAAAAGCGGGTTACACTGATATCTTCGGCAGTGATCAGAAAACGTCCTGGCCCTGCTCTTGCTTCTACATGCGCGTGGCGTTCCCTCAGTCTGTTGCTTCTGCACCTTTCAGTCTGACAATTATAGCATCTACCACACGAGAGTGGAAAACTTGAAGTCACTGCACTCCTACATGGAACTAAGCGTACATGTGGCGTGTTATTTAACAGGGGAAGATTTTTCTGGACACGGCCTTTAAGACCGGGAACATGCGCGCGAGCTTCTCGGAAGATGAAAATAAAACCGTGACGCCACATCTTTCTCCCACCCGCCTTGGTGTCTTAGTGGCTACAGCCTTGTGCTGCTAAGCACGAGGTCGCGGGATGAAATTCCGGCCGTGGCAGCCGTATTTCAACAGGGGCGAAGTGCAAATACGCCCATGACCCGCTCATTAGCCGACAACTACCCCATCTCTTTGCATGAAACCTTTGTCATTGATATTGATACGCAACAGCCACCACAATGTGGCTGCACTGAGGAGGAAAAAGACGGCGTGTGCCCGCTTGATATAGCGTCGCCATCTTTGCCACCGTTGGTCTACGTGTAAATATATTGTAAATAAACTTGTACATTAGCTATACGTTACATTAATTTCGTGTAGGCGGACGTTACCCGTACCCGTCATGGAGCTCCGCAGCGGTCGCAACGGCGACAGTGTAATTTCGGCTCCTGCTGGTGGCACTTCATCTACGCAAGCGTCTCCGCCTGCAGCCCCGACCTACGTCACCGTTTCCTCCCTTCGGGATCCTGGTGTTTTCACCGGAGTCGGCAGTCCTGATGTTGACGGCTGGCTCCGCTTATACGAACGTGTCAGCACCAGTCACAGGTGGGATCTAACTATTACGCTTATCAACGTTCTTTTCTACCTCGACGGAGCTCCACTGGCATGGTTCCAGACTCACGAAGAGATTTCGAGCTGGCATCTTTTCAAAGAGAAGCTCCGCGACCTTTTTGGCAATCCGTTTGGTCGCCAAGTCAATGCTAAGAAAGCCCTTGCCACACATGTACACAGTTCGACCGATTCCTACGTGTCGTACATTCTCGACGTCTTGGCCCTTTGTGCCAAGGCTGACCCGAACATGTCTGAGGACGATAAGGGTAATCACGTCGTCAAAGGAATTGCTGACGACGCCTTCAATTTGTTTGTGTTTACGAACGTCACCAGCATCGATACGATCTTCAAGGAGTGCCGCCGTCTCGAGCATGCTAAAAGCCGCCGGGTATCCCAGCACATCACGCGACTTCCCAACACAGCTGCTACGTCATCTTGCGAGGCCTCTTCCACCAGCCGTCGCGATGTGACAACTCGACCCGCATCATTCGTCGTGAGGTCGAAGCGGCACAACCGGCGGCCCCTTCATTCCCGTCACCTGATCATCACCTGATCACCGGTGACAATCCCCTTGATCCAGGCCGTCATCCATCGAGAGTTGTCCAACGTCTGCCTGCAATCCATTCATTCCATAGGCTCGGAACGTCTTTCTCGACGCACGTCCCCACCGCGCTCTTCTTACTCCTCCTATGGACAGCGCAACCCCTCCGAATGGCGAACCGTGGACGACAAGCCGATCTGTTTTAACTGCCGACGCATAGGACATGTCGCTCGCCGCTGCCGCAGCCGCTGGACTTCTCCGATGCGCTATTCTCCTGATTACCGCCCTCGCTCCTCTAGCGCGTCTTTTTCCTTCGCCCCTTCTATGCTCGCTCCATCATTTGACCCTGCGACACCTTTGAGACGACCCCGTTACTCCCGCTTGCCTTCTCCCTCCCGTCGTCAATCTCCTTCGACCCCGTCACGCCGTGCTCCTTCTCCGACCTACTCGCCGCACCCCCGACCGGAAAACTAGACAGTGCAGCGTCTGGAGGAGAAGCTGCAATGACGAAATCGGCACGAAATCATCCCTTCACCTTACCCACGAACAGGAATCTTTTGGACGTTCTTGTCGACAATGTTCCTGTGTGCGCGTAGATTGACACCGGGGCGCATGTGTCCATTATGAGTGCTGCTCTTCGCTGTCGGCTCAAGAAAGTTTTGAAGCCTGCCCCGAACCGAGTTGTACAAGTCGCCGACGGAGGTACTGTCGCTTTTGTTGGCGTGTGCTCTGCACGACTCACCATTGCGTAGAGACACACCGTCATCCTCACCGTCATCGAGCATTGTCCTCACGAACTCATTCTCGGTCTGGATTTCCTTGCCAGTCATTCTGCCCTCATTGACTGTTCGGCCGGCTCGTTTTGTCTTGACTTGCCTCTTCTTGGCGACCCGGTGGACCCGCCTCCAAGCCATTTGAGCTGCATGGATTTTATTCGCCTACCGCCTCACTCTGTGACACGCGTCGACTTATTGTCCTTACCAGCTGTACTTGACGGCAATTACGTGGTCGCACCAATTCCGGCCGTTATACTTACACATGGTGTTACCATGCCTCACACTGTGCTGAAAATTACTGGCAACCGCGCCTGCCTTCCGCTTGTCGATTTCGCGTTAACCGCGCAAGTTCTGTCTCAGGGGATCTCATTCGCTATAATTAGCTCTTTGCAGGATGATGAGGTCGAGCCATTCACAGTAGAAGATTGTTGCAGCTCAGTCCATACCGTGACGTCATCGCACGGTACTGACATCAACATTGAGAAGATGGTTTCCTCTGATGTTACATCAGCTCAAGCTGAAGCCTTTTGCCGCGTTGTTGAAGGCTATCTTGACATTTTTTACTTTGACAATCGACCCTTAGGTCAAATTCACTGACGTCCATATCGTGTTTCTGCGTCGGAACGAGCTGTTATCCAACAGGAAGCAAAAAAATACTTGAAAAGGACATTATCGAGCCTTCCTGTAGTCCCTGGGCTTCTCCCGTCGTACATGCCAAACAGAAGGATGGAACGTGGCGCTTTTGTGTAGATTATCGCCACCTGAACAAAATCACAAAAAAGGACGTGTACCTTTTGCCATGTATTGATGACGCTCTAGACTGCCTGTACGGTGCCACCTATTTTTCTTCTATCGACTTACGGTCCGGCTACTCGCAGATATACGCCGACGACATAAACCGAGAGAAGACTGAATTTGTTACCTCTAACGACCTTTACCAGTCTCTGTAACGCGCCCGCAACCTTTGAATGAATGATGGACTATTTTCTTGAGGGGTTCAAGTGGTCCACCTATCTGTGCTATCTGGACGACGTCGTCGTTTATTCGCCCACATTCGACACGCATCTAGACCGCCTTTCAGCGATTCTTGGCGTGTTCCGCCGCGCAGGTCTCCAGTTGAACTCGTCAAAGTGTCACTTCGCTCGCCGCTAAATCATCGTCCTTGGACACTTCGTGGATGCCAGAGGCGTGCGACCTGCTCCGGACAAAATTTGCGCCACTACAAACTTTCCTGTTTCGAAGTCTGCCAAGGACGTTCGTAGTTTCGTACGGCTGTGCTGTTATTTCCTACGCTTTGTAAAGTATTCTACGGCCGTTGCGCGTCCCCTTAGCGACCTCTTGAAGAAAAACGTCCCTTTTTCTTGGGGTCCTGACCATGCCGCATTTTTTTCGCAGCTCACTACTCTCCTTACTTCGCCTCCGATTCTGGCCCACTTTGACACGTCTGCCTCAACGGAAGTTCGAACTGATGCCAGTGGTCACGGCACAGAAGCAGTGTTAGTACAACGCCAGCGTGGACATGATCGCGTTATAGCCTATGCCAGCCTACTTCTGTCAACCGCCGAGCGCAATTGTTCAATGACACAGTGCAAGTGCCTCACTCTTGTGCGGGCTGTTGCGAAGTTTCGTCCATACTTGTACAGACGCCCATTCTCTATGATCACTGATCACCACGTTCTCTGCTGGCTATCTTCACTTAAGGACCCCACGGGACGACTCGCTCGCTGTGCGTTACGCCTGCAAGAATATACCTTCTCCGTGGTATATAAGACGGGATGCTTGCACCAAGATGCCGATTGTTTGTCCCGCTACCCCGTCGAGGAACCGGCTGATGCGGACGCCATCACTTGAGTTTTCTCTGTGTCTGAGTTGCCTCAAATCGGCAACGAGCAACGCCAAGATCCTTCACTACGAGCCCTCATCGACCGTCTGGAGTCAACGCCTGGCGACGCCTCTCTCCGGATGTTTCTTCTCAAGGAGGGGGTATTATACCACTGCAACTTCGATCCACACGGCCTTGACCTGCTGCTCATCATTCCACCACACCTGCGTTCGACTGTCCTGCGCCAACTTCACGACGCTCCCTTGGCTGGCCATTTGGGCGTCTCGCTCACATACGACCGTGTACGGCGTCGTTTCTTTTGGCCGGGTCTCGCCCGCTCCGTGCGGCGCTACGTTGTCGCTTGTGAGCCCTGTTTGCGCCGGAAGAAGCCCTCCACACTTCCAACTGGATGCCTCCAGCCGATCGACATCCCACTCGAACCCTTTTTTCTTGTTGCTCTAGACCTTCTTGGACCATTTCCTCTCTCGGGCTCCGGAAATAAATGGGTCACCGTCGCTATGATTGTGCTACGCGGCACGCAATCACCACAGCTCTCCCGACAATTTCTGCTACTGACGTTGCTGACTTTCTTCTCTACGACATCATTTTAGTGCAAGGTGCTCCACGACAAATGCTGACCGTCGTCGGAGCTTACTCTCGGCAGTCGTCGCGGACATCCTCCGCTCCTGCTCGACAAAGGACAAGTTCAGCACGTCCTGCCACCCACAGACCAACGGCCTCACGGAGCGCCTCAACCGGACCATCACCGACGTGCTTTCGAAGTACGTTTCGACCAACCAGCACGACTGGGATCTTCACTTACCATACGTGACGTTCGCGTATAATTCATCGCGTCCCGACACCGCCTGCTGTTCGCCATTCTATCTCCTACATGGCCGAGAACCCGCGTTGCCCTTGGAAACTTTGCTGCCCTCGGCTACACGTTTAGCCACTGAATACGCCCGCGACACGATCGCACACGCCGACCACACACGCCAGCTTGTCCGCACTGGTGTCGAGGACTCCCAGGAGCATTAGAGGCGCCTCTATGATTGCCACCATCGCGACGTGCACTTTTCTCCGGGTTCTCTGTTGCTTCTCTGGTCACCCATTCGACGTGTGGGCCTTTCCAAGAAGCTGCTGTCGCGCTACACTGGTCCATACCGTGTGGTGCGACAAGTGACCAATGTCACGTATGAAATCATCCCCGCCGACCTCTCAGCGTCAGCTGCAAGTGACATCGTTCACGTGGCGAGACTGAAACCATACCGCACACCTTTCACCGCGCATATGTAGTTTAAGCACCGGGACGGTGCTTCTACCGCCGGGGGTGATGATACGGAACAGCCGCCACAATGTGGCTGCACTGAGGAGGAAGAAGACGACGTGTGCCCGCTTGATATAGCGTCGCCATCTTCGCCACCGTTGGTCTACGTGTAAATATATTGTAAATGGACTTCTACATCAGCTACACGTAACAAAATTAATGATGGTGAATAAGAGACAAAAACGTTGCATTTAAGAAATGACATTAGAATAATCTCAAGCAATGTGGAATGTCTCTGGGCACGAGTCTTCAATCATATTTCTCACAGTGGAAGGAAGTTTTGCGGGCGATGTAGAATAAAACAAGCCGACGTCGATTCAAAGCTCAAGTTGCTTTTCCCTCGCAGCACTGCTATTCACAAAAAGCTGTATAGCTTCCTCTGAACTGCGGATTAGAAAAAGGTAGCCAACCTTCAGAGCCCTGATGTGCCTCAAGAAATGGAAATAGCGCCTTTTTATGACCTTTTTATGGCCTCTATCAGGCGGAATGGCATGTCTTTGTGTGTTTCGCGTAGAAAAACAAGGTCAAACCTTCCTCGTTTTCCGCTGTACCAGCCTTGCGCAGAAAAGTTGGGGTTATTCTGGCACATTACTTCAACGCTACTTCCCTAACTTTCTGCATTCCCACGTTAACTTGAACTAAATTTCTTTTTATCGTCTCCTGGGCCTTACGGCAATGTACAGGTTCGGGCAAGACTACAAATCTCCCTTCCTTATCAGCAAAATGCAGAAAGAACGGATAGCCTCTGAGAAATTCAATGGTCTCGCTAACCCGCAAGCTATGCATTGGCAGCGCCTTCTTCAGTTTCAGCCAGCCAATGGCCTTCGGCATACACAATTTCCTGTCTTTAGGGATAGACACTTAGTCAGCAAACTTTCCGACTAATACGAGAGAACTTACCGGACCTCCCCCCCCCCCCCCTAGATATATAGGCATACTTAGGCTCGCAACCTAACAAACTTGCCGTTTTTTGAGCTAAGTTGCATTGTCCAACGCAGGACAGATTTCTGTTTGGCGCCTCCTTCATTTGCATTAACCTTGAACATGAGCACGGGAGGGTCAGCAACCTTTTCCACACTCAAGATCAGTCCGTCTGTTGCACTCATGGTTGAACATTCGGAATAAGGCCTATCAGTTCTGGTGGCTAGCACTTAGGAAAGCAATGCGGATGTTTAGGCAAAATTTTAAGTGGTGGACTTTTCACCACAGCTTCGGCCGGGTAATCTTCATTATTCTCTTTGGTTATCTCGCTGATGGTCCGCAACGGTTGCACATCTGGTAGTATAGGCCCATAGTCAAGGGTCTGCACATGCGCGCACGGCAGGTTGTGACGGCAATGTAATTAACTGGATAACGGAACGTTTTACCGGTGAAAACAGACGAAGAACAGGGCACAACGTACAAGAAAGAACTGTAAGTGTAGTGGTAGCTAACAGACTAGTTAGTTACGAGATTGTTAATTCGTGTTATCAACTCGATATAAACGTGCGACAAAGAGGAACGCATATACCACAAAGGCTGGAGGTCAACTGAAATTCGCTTACTACTAGGTTACGCGAAAAAGGACCATCAAACGTACAGCGTTTTTACCACTCATGAGCGCCACTCCCTCACGTCGGCTTTGCACAGTGTTCCGCAACAGCTGAGATTCGGGGCGAAGCGTCAATCGCGAGCTTCATGAGGAAGGTAGTGGCCAAATAGTGTGACCCATCGGGGTTGCTCAGTGCCTTTGGCGTTGGGCTCCTACAGCACGAGGTCGCAGGTCAAACCTCGGGCATGACGGCTGAAGTTCGACGGCGACATAGTGAAAAACAACACCCGTGTACCGTGCGTTAGGTGCACGTTAAAAATTCCAGGTGGTGAAAATTATTCCGCAGTCATCACGCCTCACAACCAGATCGTGGTATTGAATCATAATCGAAATAATCCTGGAGTTTTACGTGTCAAAACCACGATTTGATTATGAGGCATGCCGTAGCAGGGGACCCGGATTAATTTTGACCACAAGGGGATCCTTAGCGCGCTCCCATTGCACGGGACACGGACGTTTTTGCATTTCGCCCCCATCGAAAGCGGCAGCCGCGGCTTGGGTTTGAGGCCCCGGTCTCGTGCTTAGCAGCGCAACACCGTGGTCGCAAAGCCACCGCGGCGGGTATTTTGCTCGTAAAAACACTTCAATTCGATTCAGTGTAAATGTTGCGCCCTGAAGGCCCGTTCATCCTCAGGCGAAATAGTGTCCTTTCTTAAGCTTAGTAGGTCTTTAAAATTTGGTTGCACCTATGTGGTGTTGGTAAAGAGTTTTTGTGCCTGACTTAGGCGCGTGCCTGCCTGCAAAAGCGTTGGCTTCTATGGCAATTTCAAATAACATTCTTTAGTGTAAGTGTTGTAAATTGTTCTACGCCATCATCTTAGTTTGTAAATGCTCATCCCAGGAGTTCTCTTGTTGGGCAGGTTAATACGATGTGGCCGACCCATTCTTTTAGATTCGTACATATTACGATTGAAGTAAAGCAAGCTCATCTACGTTGTCTAATCAGACATATATTTATGAATTCGTCCACTCTCCGGAACGTATATGCAAGGGGGCTATTAAAAGTTTTACATCAAACCAGCCGGAGTTCAAAGCAAATACTCAGTATGAAATGTAGGGCATTTTCTGGGCTACCTTTAGACAAGCCCCTTTCCTTTAGAGTTCTACCATTGAACGCTATATTGGTTTCTTGGCTAGCATCCTTCGAGTCATTTTCGTACTTTTTGTTAAAAGCCGTACAGAGTTCTAAAGTATGAGACGTCAAAAAAGACGCACAGACAGGGAATATTTTGTCAGCCTTTGTAACAGTGCCCCCTCACATAAAGAACCCCGGGGGGTCAGTGTGACTGCGGTGTTGCGCTGCTGAGCACGAGCTCGTACGTTCGATTCCAGACTCTGCAGCCGCACTTCTATGGGGGAAGGATTAGCAGATTACTAGTACGACGTGCTATGTGTGCACACTAAAGAACCGCGAGCGGTTAAAAGTTTTGCTGATACATCCAATGCGGCGTTTTACAGCGAAGCTGTTTATGGCTAGGGTTCCGTGCATTTATGTTGTTCGTGCGCAAAAAACAATGGGCCAATCGCGGAGATAGGGCAATATCGGGCCTACCCACGGCGGAGGTGAAGCAAGCTTGAAGCACTCCGCCAACTCGCAAAAATAAGTTTATTTTCACGGGTCCAAATAGAACCTGTGTCAGGTATTAAGCTGATAAGAACGGACACTACACTTTGACCCGCGTCGATCATGTCTACGTTCGCATCGCCCTCTCTTTGTCGGCGTTCCAAGCACTCGCGTATCTAATTTCCATTTCCGTGGTGGCGGAAATGGAAATTAGATACGCGACGTCGCGCGTTTCTAGTTTCCTCCGGCTCCTCGGGACGGCGTGGTCCCGTCTTCCACGCGAACGTGCATAAGAAATCACGGTCAGTGAGTTCATACCTTTGTTCAAAATTCTGTGGCACCTCTGTGTCATACGCTAATCAGCTTCGCTGGTCATCCACCTTCACAAAGTGGAATGGCTCATGATATTTTATCAACCAGCTGTGCAATTTCGGGACGCTAAACAGCGCAATCGAACTAAAGGTGTTGCTACGCACAGGTGGCGATGCTGTTCCCACGGAGCGGTTGCTAAAGGTCACGCTGATGATGGCGCGGATACAGCGCACGATGGCCATCACTGCACTGGGAGCAGCGCGGGTACGCACCACCGACGAAGACACTTCCTTCCCAAGTGTGTCGTTTCCCAAAGCGACCGTTGGCTCGACCACCTCGGGAGTGCTCCCAAACTTGTTCGCCCCCGTGGATGAGCTGCCCGGGGGCTTCGTCGCCGATTGGCTGCGGAGGAAGCGCGCGTGGCACGGGCTGCCGCCGCTCTTGCAGGGTCACTTGGACGCCCTGTCCATGGCGGCCGTGGACTTCAAGGAAGTTCTGAAGTACTTCGGGCCGCCGTATTACTACGAAGATGGACTGGCTTCTTATAACTACGCTATTCTGGGGCAGGCGAGTAATCTGATCCCACAGGCCGCGGCTTCTGCTCTTCGGTGGAAGCTCAGTGACAGTGTCGAAGTTTAGTAAGGCTTTGTTTACCTAAACGGTAACACTGTCGCTTTTGAATCCTAGCAGCGTTCTTAGCAGCTCCTTTAGTGTCGTAATGATGCAATAAAATGTCATGTAAGAGTCATCAAGGTACATTTTATAACTGAAGTGCGTCATCGCCATTTTACCCCAAAACAGATTATATGCGCCTCAACTTGGTCGCTAGCTCTTAAGAAACACAGATGAGTTAAAGTATGAGCCCTGTGACGCATAAAAACCTCTTATCTGCAGGCAGAGAAATGAGGATCTCGAAACCTGCTGGCATTTAAGAAAATTTGATTTTCCCCCTTTCGTACTCCCGCCGTTGACTCGCCACAGCTGGCAGTAAGATATGCTTCAGTTTAAAAAAATACTGAACCAGGCTGCCAGGAACAGAGTTAAACAAAGCATATAAAATTTCTAATATGTGTTTCTTATCACCGTCATCAGGTAGCGATATTTCTCCGAGGAAATTGAAACCTGTGCTGATTTCAGTCGTGAGAGGAATGGTACAAGCAAGAACCTGTGCCCTCTCGGTATGGTCGTGCTCGTCTTCACAAGAAATTGCCAAACTTTCTCCCAGTGAACCGCGAAGGCCACTTCCATTGATCCTCAATTATCTTTGTCGTGCTTCAACTGTGGCCCCATCGTATTCCGTCAAATTGTCTAATCATGTGAGAGCGCCTAATACTTTGCCATACTCGGCTAGGTTACCTTTCCCTGAGCCCCGCTCTTAAGGAGAGTTCCACAATGCTTCTTGTGAGGCGACGGCCAGCGTAAGACAACGTGGTCGATGTCGAATGTAAATTAAATGCAACGTGTGTCGGAGCTCGCATTTTTTAAATCGGTGATGGTGAATGGTCATATAAAAAGAAATTGCCTTGCTTATAACTCGTTCAAGTATTGAGAACAATCTGTACGCGCGTTTTTGTTTTTTGTGAGCAATCCGCAATTCTTGTTTCTCCCGTCAGGCCTACCGGCTAAGGGTTGGAGGTCAACTGGGAGTTGGTACGGTTGGTCATGGCAGTGAAAGCGGGCGCCGTGGTGCTGAAATACAGCCTGCGTGGGAGCCGCCGCTACAGAACAACCAGCCATGACCACGCTCGAACGCAGCAGCAACTACATCTGCGTTCGAGCGAGGCCGTAAGCCAGCAAATAGCAGGCAAACTTCGGAATGATATGCGAACTCGCTTACACAGCTTCCGACTCTTTGGTGTATCAGTTGTCGTATCGGCGTACATAGGTGAACGAGTTTTTTGTTTGACAACTCTTGGTGTCTTTAAGAGGCAGTTAACGATTGCCAAGGAATATATGAGAGATATGCGAACAGCGTTTACAACATAGATGGATGGATCATTGTTTTGTTAAGCTCTATATAAATGCAAAGGACAGTAAAACTTAGTTCGAGCGCATGAAAAAAAAAAGGTATTGCCGCATCTGTTTTTAAATGAGATTACACTATCTAAACAAAATGCCACCGCATGTTTTTTTAGATATGGAAGAAACTCCTCGTTTTGGTTTGCTGTTCTTTCTCGAGTTTGGCGTTTGTGAACGTTTCCTGCTCCTTCGCCAAGGACTACGAACTCTAGCGCTTCAAGTTTTTGAATGACCAATGCGCTTATGCAATATCCGGTAGCGGTCATATGACGGATGGCTGTTGTATTCAGCTCGCACTGAGAATATAAATTGGACAGTGGCAAAACTTCAGTGCAAACACTCCCGGAAATAACTATAGGCACCGGGCCCGGAATGAGTTTGGGCCAGTGGCGCCTTCATACATCGGCGCCACGAGTGTAATGGCATGTAGTGGCCGGGCCGGGGTCAGCAGGCGCTGTCGCCAGCTACGTTTATGTAACATGTTCTGTCACTTTTGTTTTGTTTTGTTTGCATTGGCCAAATACCACGTGAAACCAAATCTGATCAATCATGTTGCGTTCTTGGGTGCCCGAACAGTTACTGAAGCATAACAGTAGCTGCTTAGGCCATTCACTTCAATTGCTTTTCATCACGGCCTCAGCAGATGGAACGGCGAAAAACTGGATAAGAGCGGTGATGCATCGTGATATACAGTGAAAGCGAGAAGCTTTGGGACGCATTGTGACTGCGTTTGGTCCCATGGCGATTACGTAGAGCTCACCTGTGGCATAAAAAAAGAAAAAAGACAGTGGCGTCCGTGCGCTCCGAGTGGTGCGTTTCAGTCTCTGAGCACATTTCCGACGCTGCTTTGCTACGCTCTATCAGGGCCGCTATTTTGTAGCGATGCCTTATGCCTTATTCTATGCTATCCTCATCACCCACCACACACGGCCGCCTGATCCCGTTGATAATGTGGGCCGACCGTCGCTCTGACCGCTGGCCAAGCGCGAAAAGCCTGAAAGAGCATAGAACACTGTAAAATAATTTACACCCTTAAAAGTGAAAAAGGGTGTAAATGTGTCTATAACTCACACCTTTAGGGTGTTATCTATATAAGGGACACCCGAAGGGTCAGAGTTATAGACACATTTACACCCTTTTTCACTTGTTAGGGTGTAAATTATTTTACAGTGAATCGGAAAAGGCATCGCTACAAAATACCGGCCCAGTTCTAATACCAATAACGGTACCGTGCATACGGAAGAGCTTCGTGTCTCATGGGAATTTCCTCTTTTCGCCTATGCAACTGCAGCGGCTCCGAAGCTTGTACTATGACGGCGAGCACTCAGATTAGTACTCGCCATTTTTTGCCTCTTATCACTGCATCAGACTTCCTTTTAGGGTATATTTTCCTTCCCTCGCGCTTCCCAGATTTCGTTGCGGCCGGAGCATGTCTTTCCTACTTTCATTCTCTACCCCCTGTGCAGCGCGGTTGAGGTGTCCTCTGCTGAGAGACAGTTACTGCGCTGCACTTTACCCCAACCTTTCCTTCCCATATTCAAGAATCTCCTTCTCTCTCTCTGTTTGCTGTGCATTGATGGCGAACGGAAACGCACCGGTGTGTTCATGCTTTCCGCCACCGACGCCTCTCGTCGTGCTAAGCTGTTTTAAATGGACCATGACTGAAGATTGAGCTGGTTTCTGAGACATTAAGAATGATGAGTCATTGCAAAGATAAAAATAATTACAATGAACAGAGAACGGTAAGTTACTGACACGTGTGCGATAGGTAAAGCAGTTCAACCAACAAAAAAAAAAAGAGACGTAGTTCTTGTTTCTTTGTCCGAAGTTTAGTCCGCAGCTCTTAGGCGCCTGTTCCTGCGTTCAGCGTATGCGTAACCGGGCGAACGACTACAGCGAAGGATGAAAGGGCGAGCGCGAAGCGCAGCGGGGGCATGAAACACGGCGATAGCGAGGAGATCGCGAGGGGAAAGCGGAGGAGGAGCGTGCAGCGTAACCACGTGGTAGAAAGCAGAGGAGGGTATGGGGAAAGCGTCAGAAGAAAAGCGTAATGACGCGCAAGTCGGGCTGCGCGGCGACGACCGGTACGAGATGGCGCCAGAGGGGCGCACCGCCGTCTGTTCACCCCACGGGCATGAGGACAGCGCGTTGACCGATACCTTATATGGAAACGAAGCGCTGTATGAGTGGAGGTTTGTCTGCGGCTGCTGCTGTGAATCGCACCTGCGCGTCACACAAGTGCTGCCTTTGGAAATCTCTGGATTACCGGGTTTGTCGCGCCACACTTCACTCCGTTTGCAATTTGCCGAACGAGACAGGTTGTCCGCGCCAGCCAATAGATCACGAAATGAAAACACGTATAGTTTTCGCATTAGAGAGTACCGTAATCTTCGCTGCTTTTTTTTTTTCAGATAAAAACGATTCAACCGTTACTTCGGCCGAATCACATGGTGGTAAAATGTCTCGCAGCGTCTAAGTAGCATTCTGCTGCGGCGAAATGTTTGGTGAATGAAAGCCGACCCTGAATATGCGGGAGTGCAGCTAAACACAGCGTCCTAAAGCGTTAACTGCCTCGAGGGCAGTATGAAACAGACCGACACGCTCCCGCTCGTGACGTAAGGAATAAAGTAATAATTTCTAGTGGCCGAATAAAAGCTAGAACGCACGCAAGTGCTCCAGCTCGTGCTATGTGGGACGAGACGTATACGTGCCAGTCATGTCAAAGAAGTGTAATGCAGTCGAACCTCTTTTAACGGAGTGCTTTGGGCCTCCGGAGTCCTTCGTTATACAAGTAGCTCTCACGAGAACAGGCACAGTTATTTCTTAATTATACAGGTCATTTCGTTCGAGAGACATTCGTTGTAGAGGTGCACGAGAGAAGCCTGCACACGCTTTGAGCATGGTATTGCTATACCTGCTGCACCAGGGGGTTCCATCCAACCATCAATGCAACGCAATCAGAGCATACGCCCAACCACTATTAGAGCCGATTAGTAGACGCGCAAGCCTAAGTGTTATTGCTCATAACCACCGCAGGTACTCTGGGAATCTTTGTAATCTTCGGTCAAATACTTTGTCATTGTTTGATTAGCGAGAAAATCAGAGCAGTCTTTGTGAACCGCTTCGGTAGCAGCGAAAGCCTGTTAGCTCACTACATCCTACGCAAAGCCCTTAAAGAGCACAAATGCGATCTTTAATGTGATACTCGGCCGAAGCGCGCTTTCTGAGAGCCAAAAAAGAAAAGGTAGAGTGACCCTTAAGCTGCACCTCAAAGGGTATGACGCGACAACTTAATTGTTCCCTTCAGTAGTTTCTATGCTCACACAGTCACTGTTGTTTGTTCGCATTCATACGTTTATAACGAATGAATGAATGAATGAACGAGCGCCGGCAAAGCGTCCGTATGGCGTCCGCCAAAGGCGTCTACTAAGGCGTCCGCGATTCGCGTGGAAACGCCGTAGAAGACAGCGCGATGTCGTCTTCACTCTGTACCAAGCAAAGGTTTTGGTACGAAGTGACTGAATCACGTGACTGAGACGAGGGTTTCTCGACACGCCGTGGACACAGCCGCCACCTTTCCCGCTGAATGGCAGCCTTAACGCTCTCGCGTTAAAATATCGCGATTTTTATACACATTCACCTCGACGAGGGGACCGGCCTCCCGAGGAGCCGGAGGAATTTATACTCCTTTTCAGACATAGCAGTCGACGCTGTGGAGGCTAGAGAGACTTCATGCAGTGGTTTCGTTCGTACTTAGATACAATTCGAGGCTTTGTGACCCAAATTCTGCGGAACTGTTTTAGAGCGCAGCTCTTTGACGCCCGTTCCTGCCTTTTGTGTCGCCGTCATGCTGCGCCGTTGTGCCTCGCCGTAACCAGCTCCGTAGCCGGGGCCAGCGCGCTGCTCTAGCTGCGCGTGCTCCTGACGCCATCTCTCGCCCACGGCACGAGTCTTGCCCTTCGCTCCTCCCTGTGCGGCGGCAATCAGAGCGCCGGCTCGGTGGAAGCTGATCTCGACGATGTGCTGCTGCCCAAGCCGAAATGCGCAGCCGCCGCCGTTCGCTACTGCGTGTGCCCCTTCCTCCCTCTCCTCCGTGGCGGCGACCGCGCAAGAGCGCGCGGCGTTTGTTCTTTGGTTGCAGAAGCGCCGGCTCGGTATCAGCGAATCACGGTGCGCGCTTCCGAAGCCGAAATGCAGAGCGACTTTCTGTTTACTCGCTAGCAGCATCAGCGGCGTCAATCAGTCGTTGCCATCTCTTCACCGCGCTACGTTCCTATGCGCCTACGCGCTGCCTGCCGCGATCTCCCGAAAAGCGAGGCAGTTGGGCCAAGCTACGCTCCGTTTCCGGCGGCAAGTGCGAAGTGTTCCGCACGAGACGCATTTTCCGAGGCTCACAGATGGTTTATTTTATAGTATAATCTGTCTGCCTATATAAATAGTTTATTTTCAACAAGTTCTTTCTGAGCCATGAGCGAGGCAACCCGTGAATGTTCTTCGTCTGCCGCTGCTGCTAGATAAGCTGCCCGCGCAGAAGCCCAGCGCCATGGCCACCAGAATTCAGAGATGCGCTACGACAAACCATAGTATTGGTGCTGCAAGTCGAGCATATATTCGTCTATTTTTCCGACCACAAAGCTTCCTTCATGACTATACAGAACTGGGAGTGGAGTGCTTCTTGAAGGTGGAATATGTGTGAAGAATAAAAAGTTATTTGTAACTGTACATGCATGCTTGCTCGAATTCTTTGCGTCAATGTATCGAAAAGGCGAAACAGCTGAAGAGCTGCGCTTACATTTCGCATTGGGAAGTAAAGTAATAGTCTACAGTTTTTTAGATAGGCTCAGTACTGAATGAAACAAGTTTTAGCCCTTAGAAACAAACACACTGTGGTAGACGGCTGCTAATACGTTGCTTTAGATAATCTTTATTTTCATTATTTTGGTTTTTTTATTTCCAATACGTCGCCACAGCCTGACGTGCAGGCTCGCGCGAGCAAACGGTATTGGCGCGCCGCGAAACGTGGACGCAACGCCCAGCGAAGCAAAGACGGAACGCGCGGAGTGATGACTTTTCTTGACCGAACATCTTGCGTAGCTTCCACGGCATTGATTGCTATGTATGGAACGGAGTATAGACACGCGCGGCGTTTCGACGGGACCGCCACCACCGGAGACCGGAAGGAGCAGAAAAGAGATACGCAAGCGCTTGGATGGTGCGAACGTAGACATGAGAGACGCGAGTCAAACTGTATAGTATCTGTTCTTATCAGCCTAATGTCTGATACGGGTTGTATTTAGACCCAAGATACTAAACTTATTTTTGCAAGTTCGCGGACTGCTTAAAGCCTGCCTCCCCTCCGACGCGGGTAGACTCGGTATTGCATTATCTTCGGGATCGGCCCCCGGTTTTTGGTCTATATGGAAATTGATCCGCTGAAAACCAGCTTATACAGCTTCGCTCTAACACTCAACGTCGACGGCAGCTCTCATTTGCAAGAAAAATCGCCTTACGTGAATGTCATCGTGCAGGCATGATGTGATACTTACAGTAACCCAAGTTGACGTCAGATGCCCGCTGGACCCTGGGCACACACCAAGTGGCACACGCCCAGCGGCCCCACGGATACGTACCCAACGGAATGTATTTTATACATTTTTTGATACATCGTCGTTTATACGATTTTGATACATGGCGGGAAGCAAATGCCGTCGTGATTGTCTGACGGGTACTTGAAGCGCGTTGTATCTTATTGGTCGTCGCCGACCATGGGCTCCGCCAACGCTACCTGAGACTGCGGGCCTCCGACAAAGCGAAAGGCAAAGTGAGCGGCTGCAGCTCTCTGCACTCGCTGCGTAGTAGGGTGTCATAGCCATTCCCAGAATTCCCAGAATGACACCAGACTGATGACCTGAGCCCGGGTCGTTAATCCTTGCCGAATTTAGAATAAAAATGTTTCCATCCATTCATCCCATCAAACTCGCCGTAGAATGCACTGTTGTACCACTCACTTTTTTCACAAAATCCTCTTTTATGCATTGAAGCACAGAAGTAACTGGAATACCCATGTATTTCCTACCATACTTTTGCGAATATGTCGAGACTGGTGCCATCCTGGAGATCTATTTCAAGTGGATATGTCATGCAATCTTACGGGCTACAATTTGTAAATCGTAATATGTTCCGTAAAGTAATGAATTATGAAGTTTATTAGCAACTTTTGTTAATTTTGGAGTGCGTGTTTTCATTTCTCATGCTATTGTTGTCCGCCTCTGAATAATCCAGCTCATAGATAAGACGTATGCTATCAGCCTCAGGAGATTCTTTTTTCTTAATTGGAAAACTTAGAAGCGGTCACTCTCTATAGCTGCTGTCACTTCAGCAAAACTACAGGAAGGTAACCCAAAAACCTAAATGTAGTTTAAGGCAGCTCAGCACCACGTTCAGGCTGTCTGAAACCACAGGATTCCATGCGCAGAAACTCGAGAGCATTGACAAAGCGAAGGTCAATTTTATATGATTATTATAAACATCAAAACAGATGAGTTCAAGTTTACCCCTGCGGCTCTTTTACTTCCATATTCGATCTCCCTCGTTACATCTGGCTGGTAAAATCTGTGCAACAATAAATGCTGAGCCGCAACAAGAGAAAGCTCCCCAAGAACATTTTCCAGACACTTGTAATCTGGGTGCTCAGTGCAAGTCATTGTCGGAAAGGACACATTCAGTTTGAGCAGGCTTCTCATCACCTTGATTAAATTATTTATACGGCAAACAGCCATGGCCCTATAACGTAAAGCTATTCCAATATGTTTTTATTCCAATCTCCTGACGTCAAAGTTGCGTAACCGCCGACGCAAGCATGGGGCGTTCACCCGCAGGGTTGTCTGAGCAGACCAATCAAATGCTCTTGTTCACAGGAGGTCACTTTTGTTTGCTTGAAAAACGAATAACATTGCCTGCGCTGAGCGGCTTGTCTTATCTCATTGGCTGGCAAGAGGCGAGGAGCATGCTCAAGGGGAGAGGAATTTCATGGGGCCGAGCTACTGCACTGAAAACCGATAAGCGGATGAAGAGGCTGGCGCTGGTGTCTGCGATTGGTCCGCTTCCTCTCATTTAACTTGCGGTGGCTGGTCCAAAATCGCGGCGGCATGCGACGAAAGCTTAAGAATGACGCTAAAACAAATCCCTAGCAACTAAGAGTTGGCAGCACGAGGTTGTAAAATTGCCGAACGTGCTGGAAAACGTTACGCGGCCACGCAAAAAGTTTTATTATACGCAAACCAACGCATGCTTTCCGGCAGCTGCGAGTAGCCAGTAGCTGAGCGATCGGCCGCAGCTATCTTTTATTCCTTTCAGAACGGGGCAGTCTGCGGCTATTCAGACGAAAACTCAGTTTTGTTCGGCATATTAATGCATCTTTAACGCGTACACGCCACTCTGACGCGGTGAGTTTTTGCGTTTTTGTGACTTCGTGGGACAGGCAGGTGAAGTTGGTGCAGCCCGAAAGCTTTTGACCATTAACCGAGGGCTAATGGCGAAAATGCGTCGAATCTGAAATAACTATTTTGGTTTTGTTCGATCAAATGCATAATCACTGTGTTCACGTCATATTAGATGGGGAACTATCGCGGTCTTTGTGACTTCGCGTCACAGCCATGCGAAGCGGGAGTGGTCCAAAACAGTTTTTGACCAATGACGTAGGGCTGATTGCAGAATTTGAATAGAAAGGTTTGGAATAGTTTTACGTTATAGCGCCCCTACTGCAGCACAAAATTTTCCGATGACCGTTTCACACGAAGAAGCAAATTTACACATCGTGGCATAGATAAATAAGGTTCTTGTCGGCGTTTTGCTGCGTTCTGAGTCGCGGGGGAAATGTAGAACAATGTTGACGTTTTTTCGTTGAAATGGTTCACAGAGATGTGCAGCAAACGTGCATGACGGAGTATTTTTCTTATAAAATTGTCAAGCACCTTTCCTTCCATGCTGCGAGCCCGAAAAGTCGACTTAGAGAACGCCTGCTCAGCGTCGTTGAAATAAGAAGCAGCAGGCAACACGACCGTGTCGCACTGACTAGTGCACGCATATATGTACGGCCGTTTCAGCAGCTCCCACGCAATATGGTGGAGGTACGGCGCGGGCCTGGTCAAAGGGTGTCAGCACCCTGAACGGCCGCAGGCGGTGCTGACATCGAGGCACCCTACTCCGTATCCGCTCGCTCTGCCATCTGCTGAATCGCCCGCCAGGGAGAGCCCAAGCACAGGCGCACGCCTCGAAGATATTCATCACTGTCGCCTGTTCCAACGGTGGCGCAGGGGGAGTGGTAGCAGAGGCGGTGGGGCAGAGAATCGAATCCACAACGGGGCCAGTTTTTTTTTAGTTAGTTAAAGATGGTGTAGCTTGTGTACCGTTTTTATCGGTCACGGCTGTTCTTCCACGGCTTCCTGATGGGGTCGGACAATGAGCCAAGTAATGCCATCACATTAGAACGCCTGCAAGATGACTCTGTGCTCATAGTCCAATTACTTGAGATTTTGGAATAACTTTTTTTCTTACTAACAGCCTACTTGTACAATGTATGCGTCTCTTTCTCAGACCTCATTTCTCTAAGTCCTGTGAACAAAAACGAGCAAATTTGTACATTTATCTGTCGTCTTATTCATATAGTCGCTTGTGTATATATATGCTAGACACATATAACTTTATTTATTACTAAAAACATAAGTTTCATAATTTTGGCGCACTGAACAGGCTTTTCGGACCACATTTCTCCTCCTTTCATATTATATGGTCATGTGGTACAGTCAGACTAAATGCCTTCTCACAACTCCAAACCAGATCGGCGTGGTCCACATAGCTTTTCAATAGCTGTTAAAAGTTATTTGCTCCTGGCTTGCGCTTCTGCCATATGAAAGTTTCGTGAAACCAGACCCAGAAGCCTTGCCCCTAATTATGTACCTCAAATCTTTCTGAATAGAGGCAACAGTTTGGAGCAGTACAGGTCCACCACACTTTGATCAGCATGCCGCATCTTGTCCATAGAGCTTCGCAACAAAAGCTCCCAAGGAACTGGCGCAATGGCTGCTACGATAGGCCACTCAAGTGTGGAAAACCTTCCAGCGTGTTTTTCGATGTGGGGATGGTGTCCCTCATTACCAAAAAGGCTGTTATAACCGGCCTGTACTTCGACCTCTAAAGTGTCGGAAGCATTCCAACGTGCCTTCCCATCACGAGATGTTTCCCTCATCATTGAAGATGCTGTTATCAGCCTGGACTTCGACCTCTAAAGTGTGGAAAAGATTAATGCGTGCTTTCCCATGTCGAGATAATTGCGCTCTTCTCCGAAAAAGTGTCACCTCTCTACGTCCTCAGCGGACACAAAGGGGAATATCCAGAGGAGACGACATGAAGGGGAAAAGGTCGTTGACTTCGCAACCTGACAAAGCACCGACACTTCGACAAGTTTCTCAAGTTTCTGAAGAAGCTGTGATAGTCGATGTCTAGGCAACGCCTATCACAGATAATGAGGGGTTATTTAAAGAACCCCTCACCCGTCACATAGCAAACTTAGGTTATATGCTGGAATTCGTTACGTGCCCTCTAGGGCGCCTTCTGTCACAACTATTTCTCAAAATGGTTCATTAATAGCCGAAATAGAAGTATTTCAGGGCCGCGAGCCCATGCTTTCAGGAGGCGAAGAGCACTGCTAAGAGGGACGCTCTCTCCAGTTGCCCTATCGAGCCTCCACAAGCGAAATTCCTTCTTTGCGTTCTCCCATACCAGAGCTCGAGGATCGCACGACGCATACGTCACAGGCCCCGCCTTTATTTTTTTTCAGTTATTTTTTTTGTTTTTGCTGCCGCTAACACCTCGTGTGCGAGTTGTTGCGTTTGTTTCGTTTCGCGCAGAACACGTTTCTGCGCGCTACGCACGAGTACACGTGACTAGCGGTATAAGTCAGTGCTACGCAAATACTGAAGTAGACGCCAGCGGTTCATACAGCATGATCAGGCGCTGGTACACGGTAGAAAGTGACACGCTTTTGTTGTCTGCGAGCGCGACTGCAGGACGTGGGAACAAGCAGACGAAACGGAAGTACATATCTCTTGCTGCGGTGCGAAGTAAAGCAAGAACACGTACACATTCGGTTTGTGTGTTTTATTCTTTCTGGAAACCTTAAGTCGTCTATTGAAGCGGAATTATCTAAGTCGTGCGTCACTGCGAGCGACGTCAAAGCAGTGCGATGTACGTAGGCGCACTTGTGCGATTTACGTCGACTCTGCGGCTGGGAGCGCAGCGCCCGCCAGGAGAAGGACAAACGGTGTTCGGTTTGGAATTTCAGCTCTTTTCGCGGCGCGTAGCGATGTAATGCTTGGCGGACACGTACGTTAACGCGCATTGTATGCACGGCGCTTGTCAGCTCAAAATGGCCAGACCTGGTGAGGGGCACCTTAAGGCAGCCCTGCCCGTGTTAGGCAGAACCGCTCGAGACTCGGATAGAGTCACAGCAATGTGCTAATGAATTTAATACATTTTTTCTATTTTTTTAATCATCACGTAGCCCGCCTTCGTTGCTTTCTCCTGATGCTTGCAGTGAAAACCAACATCATCCGGTCGAGATTGTATCAGCCTACTTGGTTGTTATGAACCTGCGTGGCCTTTGCCCTTGAGCACTGTCGAAGTGGCAATAGTCTACTTTGTAGTCATGTGCAGCAGTCTACGGACGAAATGACTGCGCACAGAAAGCAAGCAGATATAAAGAGGCGAACCACATAGGCATCCAGTTTGCTTAAGAGGCTACACTGGAGTTGAGGGAAAATGGCAATAGAAAAATTAAGGTCTATAGAATATAATTAGCTGTGGATGATGGCTATAAAGGAATTGAAGCAAAGGCTGTTACATTGCTGTGAAAACCACCAACAAAGTTTAAAATATTTCAGCTTGTAAATAATTTGTGTTGCTCTGATATGTGCTTTATACCATACTGTAAAGTATGGTAAAATCAAATAATACTCTAAGTGCTAAAACATGCGGATTCTGAGCACTAACACGTTTATAAGTGCTTAGAAAGGTGTGCATGTTGAACTATTCGATGCAGATAAGACATTTTCGCAGCGAGTTTTAGTAGCATTTGCACTTGGCCACGCAGGTTGAAGCACACATGCGAAACGGAATTTTATTTGTAGAATTGCATATAGTTGTCTTTCTATTTGAAGCACAACTTCGGTGCCATTGTGATTGCTACTATTTGCAACGCACTAAATCAGGAACACAAAAAATCTAATTTGTTCATGTGATGAACAATTTTTATAATATACAGTAAACGCAGCAGAGGAGGCCATTGCATGAAGAACTAGAGAGCGAATGAAAGTAGCGGATATGTTAGCCCGCAAGGACACGAACAAATACAGCTGCATGGGCGGGCTATGTGATGTATAATGCAGATAAGTGGCGGTCTGTTAGGCTTACAGAATGGCTGCCGAGGGAAAATAAGCGCGGATGAGGACGGCCAAATTTAGTTAGTGTGATGAAAATGAGAAGAGTGTGGGCATAAGATAAAATCAGCCGACAAAAAACAGCTAATTAGACACTGCTAGCAGAGGTCTTCACCTTGAATTCGGCATAGATAGGCTGATGATAACGATGGTGAGGAAACCGCATGGAAAATGTTTGTGGCGAACAGGATGCATTTCCGTATACCAAGCCAACAATCTTTGAAGAGAGATTGCATCCTGCTAAGGAGGCACGCACTTATTGTTTATCTCTGGGAAAGGTTGCCTGCAATAGCCTGTATTGTGAAGCGTCATGCAGTGAAAACGAAGTTTGTCGCTACACATGACCACGTCCCTGAAAATAAAGTCGAGAAAGTAAGTTAACAAAAGGATACGAGATGAAATGGGCTGGATATTGTTAGCGCTGCAGGGACACCGTAAATATAAAGAAATTCTCACAAATTCTCAGTAATAATGTACTCCGCAGACACGCATGGCAAAAGTACCGTATTCATGTTCCATAATGACGGGTGCGTCTTAATAAGCTTGACTGCTATGTATATCTCATTGTGCTAAAACACCGTGCCCAAATTGGGTCTCACGGTGAGGCATACAAATAGTGGAAAGGAGGAGTCGACGTGCAATGGCGCGTCTTGTGTGTTACGGTAAGCCTGCAACGGCGCGCGGTTGGGCAGTTGTGTTGTTTAACTATTTTAAGTTAATTGCTCGTGTGTTAGATGGCACTACTAGCCGCGGCTACCTGAAAAATCCGACCTGCATCTAACTTGCAACCTCTTCCCCATTTCTGATTTATATCCAGTTCGCTGCTCTTTTATGAGCCGGCTTGTTTGCTTACAAATGCGCACACGACATCATTACAAGCACTAACAGACATACCGGGCACACAACAGCGGAGCTGTTGCCATCGTACTGCGGTTGGATACGCTTGCAAGAAACGCGTACCAGGCCCCGTGACGGCAGAGTACACGGGGTGCATCAATGGGGCAAAATAAACGCTACAGACATGTCAGCAAAAAAATAATATAATAATCGCGCGATATTATGGACAAACAGTATTATCACAGTAAATGCCAACCTAATGATAGCTTCGCAGCAGCACAGTACTGTTGCCAGGTGAAGCTTATGCAATGTATTGGGGTGAAGGAAACTAAAAATGGAAAGGGGCCACAATAACGGCCGGTATACTGTACGCATTCCTCGATTATGTACGCGCATACCCACCGTCTCCTGCCATATTACACGCACCCAGGCGCCTATTGGCAGGTTCTCACAGGTATTTTGGACGTGGCAGAGGTGATTTCAGCCCCCATTTCAGCCGCGTTGCACGACTCGTATGACAGGTCCTAGCTGGCTAGTACACGTTCGTAAGTTATACACGTGCACGGACCGCCATTCAGAGCTGTTCCCTACGCGAGCTACGGTTATTTAGGCGCCAAAGATTCCAGCCCTGACATGATAGGCGTCAAAGTGCTTGTACTGTGACCAGTACGGCGTGCCATCAGTACACAAAAGAATTATGTAAAATCCCTCCTCAACGGGAAGCCTGCAGCGTGGCTGCGAATCTCCAGTAGTTTCCTTTGGCCTGCCAAAGAAGAGGCCTACCGATTCGGTAGAATATTTGACGCATGGAGCCGACGCCAGCATCGGAAGCTACAGATAGTACATTTTATCTAATCTACAGGCGCAGCGCGTGATCTTTCGCCCATGTGTTGCCTCCCGATTGAATCACAAGAAGAAGAAAATACTAGTGCAGTGCGGCCTTTTGCCCGCATCTGACTGCGTAGGCGAAAGGCGAAGCTTGCTGTGCACCTTGTTGGTTTGGTATTTTTGGACTTCACTAAAGCTTTTGATACAATTAATCATAACATTCTTTTTACTAACCTAGAAGCCCTGGGAATTACCGGTCCAGTACTAAAACTCCTAAAAAGTTACCTATATGATAGATAACAAACAGTTTTTTTTTTTGGAGCTGCTTATTCTGATACTAAAGTTATTAACCAAGTTGTACCACAAGGCTCCATACTAGGTCCTTTATTATTCTCTGTCTATATTAATGATTTACCCACTTGTCTTAAGTCGGCACATTGTGTACTATACGCAGACGATACTACTATCTCGTTGCGTAACAATTCTTTAACAACCTTAATCCTCAAACTAAACAATGAGCTTGACCATATTGCTGCTTCGTGTTCGTCCAATCAATTACTTATCAGTGCTTCAAAAACTCAATTCATGATTTTTCGATCTGGCCAAAGAATAATAAGTGGCTTACCTGAGCTAACTCTAGATACTCATCACATTCCCGTCTCCGACTGTGTATCATTTTTGGGCATCAAATTAGTTTCTAACCTTAAGTTAGAAATAATGCTCTAATACCTTCGGTATTAGAGCATTGATCAAATCAAGACCATACTTCTCTAAATACGCATTATTAGCAATATACTTTGCCTTCATTCACAGTCACGTTAATTATGGCATGTTTTCCTGGGGAAACACATATAACTGTCATATCTCATCTATTCAGCACTTACAAAACCAAGCAATACGCATTATTACTAACAGTGGGTTTTTCACGAGTGCTACTCCTCTACTTCGTGAAAATAGCATCCTTGTTGTAACGAACTTGTTCAAATATCATCTAATACAGCTCTCATGCCAATTCATTAATTCCAGACACCTCATCAATAACAATAATACCAGATTTGCACGTAACTCTTAATTTTCTACTACCTATGGTTCATTCGAACTATGGAAAAATGACATCATCATTCGCTGGTATAAAACTGTGGAATGGTTCACCCGTTAGCATTAAATCTTCATCCTTTCATACATTTAGTAATGCCCTTAAGAAGTTTTATATGTTTAACTAGGTTTACGTCATTCATTACACTATATTTGTCATTTGTATGTACTGACAGTCTTTTTGTGCTCTACAGGCTTATATATATACAATTTGTTTTCATTTATATTATTTTTCTATGTTGTATTTTCGCCATTGTGTTCGTTTGTTTTAGTTAGTTTGCTCTTATTTAATACATCTCTACATTGGTATTATTAACCGAGGGTCCAGTTGCAGTCTTGGAGTTTGGGACCCTCGTCTGTATATTGTATCTTTCCAATGCATTGTATTTAAAGAATAATAAAGTGAAACTGAAACCTCGTCCGCTTCCTTTTAAGCAACCTCCACGAGATCTGCGCGCGCACCGGTGTGATCATTTATTCATTTATTTAATTCTGGGTCCACCTTCTCTTTCTTTCTCCTTGATGGCGCCACAATCGTAAGCGGTATTTGCAACAACTATTTGCAAGTATCTCTGAGATGTGGATTTAATTTATTATTTCTTTCTATAACAATGCTACGTGAGCTATTCGCAAGCTAGTTCAAGACGTGCGTGTCACGTAATGTTTTTTTTTATTCATTTATTTACTCGCGTGCTTCCACTCTGCGACCCTAAAAAAATCGGAAATACGCAACAACACCGACTTTCTGCCTTGCGGCTTCAATCGAAGAATTATGCGTAACGGAATATGCACCTGCACTTCTTTCCAGCTGATCGCCTACGCCGTTGCAAACTTCGACCAGGGCTTCAGGAACAGGGGTGAAATTTGGAACGATTACTGGAATCGGTGGAACACACTGGACTACAACAGTGTTTACTGCGTCTACGCCTCAACGGAAGAGGTAAGGAACTCCACAGATGTATTCCAATCGATCGCGTTGCGTGAGTGGCTTTGCCGGTCTCCTATAAGAGAACGAAATATCGGTTTCGATTCCCTGCGACGGAGACCGAATTCGGACGAAGGTTGCGATGCATAAATGCTGCTATATTGAGTGTAGTATCACGTTAACGTACAGATAGTGAAAGGAAAATCGGAGCCCTATGCTGCCCAATGTAAATGACTCAGCGTTTGAGTAAACTATCTTTTCCGGCGTAACCACTATATTACTCATTCGGAAAAGTTCTAAAGATGTCTGTAAGCATAAAATGCAAATTATTCTGCTAAGACTTGCTGTTGGTTCGCCATGACGAGGCGATTCTCGTGGCGTGCAAATACGTTCTTTACAGCTTCATCAAGACATTATACTTTAAAAATAATATTTGCATTACGCGGATCGATGCTTCTGCGAGTAGCCCTTAAAGGACCATCCCTGTTCTGCGGAAGGAAAACTATGGAAACTGTTCTCAAGAGCAGCAACCTGCGCTTCACAATTGCTTTGACTTCGTTCAAGCAAGCCTATCGCCTTTTGGACAAGCGCCTCGCTGCGGTGTCCTTTTAGCCTTGCACACTGAAGGTGGATGGTGCGCTTGTCGTTCTGTTTTGCGTACTTATCAAACTTTCAAAGGCGACGTCGACGATAGTGAACCAGAGTCCGACGATGTAATGCAGACCACCTGATTATATTATGCATCCCGGGCCCGCGGCCACGGGCCGCCCTGCCTCCAGCTTTCATCTCCCCGCTATCCCTTGGGTGCAGTGGCGTAGCCAGAAATTTAGTTCGGGGAGGGGGGGGGGGGGTGTTCACGCTGCAGCTCGGCCTCCTCCTCATAAAGTTTGTTGAGGGATCAAATGCAGGAAGAATAACTGCATTGCCGTTGCCAAAGATGCTGCAAACGAACTTTTCGACGCTACGCACTGTCAAGACAAGTAAACTATGTATCTTTTCATAAAAGAATACACTCGCATGTACCAAAAATTGAGCCCGAATTAACCGATATCGTTGCTTCCATGTTTTTGTCTATTTAATAAGTAAACAAAATTTCACACGTACTTTCGAATTATATCAGTTCGAAAGCAGCAAAGCAGTGCATGCCGCTGTTATGAAAAATGTAAAATCCGGAAATGAACAAGTTGAGGATAAATATTTTACTGAAACTTTGTCATTCAAGAACCTTGTTTTCATTTTTGCACAGATGCAGCGGACAAGGGGCGCTATAACGCACGACTATTCCAAACCTTTCTATTCCAATTCTGCAATCAGACCTCCAGGATTGGTCAAAAACTTTTTTGGACCACCCCCACTTCACCTGTCTGTCACGCGACGTCACGTAAACCGCGATAGTTGCCCATCTGATATGATGTGTACGCACTGATTATGCATAATTTGACCAAAAAAATAGTTCTTTCTCATTCGACGCCTTTTCGCCATTAGTCCTCGGCTATTGGTCAAAAGTTTTCGGGCTGCGCCCACTTCACCTGCCTGTCACGCGACGTCACAAAACCACAAAAACTCATGACGTCAAAGTGACGTGTACGCGTTAAAGATGCATTAACATGCCGAACAAAACTGAATTTTCTTCTGAATAGCCGCAGGCTTCCCCGTTACGAAAGGAATAAAAGATGGCTGCCGCCAATCACAGATGTACGGGCTACTCGCACCTCCCGGAGAGCATGGGTTTATTTGCATGTAAAAAAAAAAAAGATTTGCGTGGCCGTGTAACGTTCTGGAGAACTTTCGGCACGTTTACGACCTCGTTCAGCCAACTCTTCTTTGCTGAGGATCCGTTTCAATGTCATTCATAAGCTTCCGTATCATGCCGCCACGATTGTCGACGAGCCACCGCAAAGTAAGAGAAAGCGGACCAATCGCAGACGCCGGCACCACCCTCTTCATCCAGTTATCTATTTTAAGTGCACTGGCTCGGCCCCATCGAATCCCTCTCCCCTTGAGCGTGCTCCTCGCCTCTTGTGAGCCAATTAGATAAGACAAGCCGCTCAGTGAAGGCAATGTTATTCGTTTTTCAAGCAAACAACAGTGACCTCCCATAAACGAGGAGAGCATTTTATTGGTTTGTTCAGACAACCCTGCGGGTGACTGCCCGATGCTTGCGTCGGTGGTTACGCAAATTTGACGTCAGGAGATGGGAATAAAAACATATTGGAATAGTTTTACGTTATACGACCCAAGAAAAAGATCTCAATGAAGCTGCCCTTTTTTTCATTGTATTGCGCAGAAGCAGCTGTCGCCGGTCGTGTATTGTGAGTAATTGCACCGAAATTAAACTCGCAACAAAGAGCACATATAAAAAGCAGGAGTTCTGCAATACATACGAGGGTGAGTTAAATGACAGTGAGCCAATGCGAATATATTACAAACGGGGTACTCCATGAGTATTTAGTTATTTTTGCGGCTGTCTAACGAGTCGCGTGATTTCCGTCCCGGCGTGGGGACAGGCATTGTCGTTGAGCATGATGACCCCATTGCCCAATTTTCCACGTGGCTTGTTCTTGATTGCGACACGCAGCCGACCCGGCGTTTCACAATATCGGAAACGATTGATAGTCTCTCCAGGTGTAGCAAATTCGATCAGTAGCCATTAGCCCATGACGATCGAAAAAAAAAAGTGAACATTACCTTTCGAGCGGAAATGACGGCCTTTGTTTTTTTGGGGGGTGGTGAATTCGAATGTTTCCAATGTAAGCATGGCCGTCGTGTTTCAGGCTCGCAATAGTGGCACCATGATTCGTCCACGGTGAGAAGTGCAGACAAGAAGTCTTCACGTTCATTGTGGTACCGGATCAGATGAGTCAAGGCAGCGACGAACCTCTCCGTCTTCTGGCGGTGGTTAAAAATTTTGGACATCCATTGCGCACACAAGAGCCGATAACCGAGATGTTCATGAATTAAAGTGTTAACGGAACTGTGATTGATGCTCACACGCTCTGCCAGTTCATCGATGCGTATCCTCCGTTCTTGTCTAATTAGCTCATCAGCCTCCGCAATAGTGTTGGGGGGGATTGCACGGTAGCTTTGGCCCGGTCTTCGATCGTCTTTACAACTTTCACGCCTCAACTGTTTGCTGCAACGCTTCACAGTGGTCATTGAAATGCAATGTTCAACGTACACTGCAGCCACAGAGCGACGATTTCTTTTGGGGAAACACGTACCTTCAGCTGTCCAAAACCTCAAGACATCACGCTGTTCAACTTTTGGAGCGTCCATTAAGTCACGCAAAAATGTTCAACCCAGTGAATGAGAGCATTAAAGAACATTTATCCCCACCCCTGCCTGTCAATTTTGTAAATGAGAGATGCATGCGTGCTGCGCACATGCCTCGCAGATAATGAACCGAACCATTATTGCGCGGGATCGGTTGGCTCACTTTCATTTTACTCGCCCTGGTACATTTGAAATGTGAAGATACAATGAATATACAAGTGCGAAGACACAGCTTGATAAAGGGCAAAAGAGTGTCACTGGAAACAAAGTTCTATGCACGTATACACGAAACCTCGAAACAAGATATTTAAACATACGTATAAGTCTCTAATAATTTTGCATACCTAAGAAAAAGTCACTGTATGTAACGCGTCAAACAAAGTAAATAAACATAGTGGACAATGACAGAACCACACATCACGGAATCCTAAAGGACCGCCCCCCCCCCCTCCATCTACTCCCCCCAATGTATTGCGCGCGACGGAAGGCGTCGCACTTCTTTTCCGCTTTTCACCCTTGTGCACACAAGACTGTGCCACCATCGTCGACTCACCCATGCATACCTTCTCCCCCCCCCCCCCCCCCCCCATAGCTTTCACTCGCACATGCAGCATGCCGCATTTATGGTCCTTGGACTTCATACGAAATATGAGGGTGACGGCGACGGCAGGAATGCGCCTGGAGTGTCCACATAATTGCTATCACAATAATACAATAAGGGTGTCCGGCAACTGAAGCGTCCCATGGCCCTTTACTTTCCGCAAAAGAAGAAGTAACGAAACGAAACTTTCTACATGCGGAAATTCGCTGCGCCGCAACAATGTCTTTTTTTTTTCTTTTGTGGGGCCGGAGCATTGAAATAAGAAAAACGGAAAGGAAAGCACTTTGTCCGCAATCAAATGCCTACTTTGGGCGCCTAATGTGGCTGCTGAAGGAATATCGAAGAAAACGTGAGACGCTTGGTCCACAGAGAACCATATGCATACTGCTCGGTATCCTACACCGGCGAGACAAGACTTTCCCAAGAGGCTGCGCTCGAGCGAACGCGGTGCAATCGACATGGGTCCCCACAGTGATGGCGGCGAGCGACTATTGTTTCTTTTATTCGTCTGCTATCCAGAAAGCGTCCAAAACTCTACCAGGCGAAAATCAATTCGGCCGGAAAGAAGCGACCGCGCACTGAAGTGCGCCGCGCGGTGGTCGGGGCAACCCGAGAAAAACGCATGCGCTCTGGCTGGCTCTGGCAGCCCGCGTGTAGCGAGAACAAGAAAATTGAAGAGGCTTCATGTGCCCTCGCGAATAAAAGCCAAAGTAGAAAAATAAATAACGTAGTCACCTTTCCTGGCTTTAGTGTCTTGACATGGATGCTTTGGCGCAGGGGAAATATTATTTCTGTGACATGACGGCCTCAATTAACTACCGTAATGCTTCGTCTCATCGGACCTCGCTGCGTGCTTTGTCAACTTGTCTGATAGTGTTGATTTGGCTTGTCTCGTTGTACGGTTCGATGTACGACTTTAGAAAAGTTGATGCACCTTTGGCGTCAAATGTTTATAACAACAATAAATCCACAAATTTGCGCAATTGAAATTCTAAAGCACGACTTTGGAAATGCAGTGCACCTTTCGCATCAAAATTTTATGTGAACTTTATAACCATAAAGTTTCGAAATTTAAATCTATGCACTCTGTAGATTCCGCAGTCTCCGTGAGATGCCGCGACGAGCCCGCTTGCCATGACAACGCCCTTGAAACTTTGTGCTCGGATGGGGCTGCTTTGGTTATGTGACTCTCGGTGTATGGGCGTTACCGCGAAATCCAGCCTGAGTTTGCAATGTTCGCCCTGAAATGTCTTTTCGAGCGTGAAAAAGACATTCTAGACAAAATCCAGAATAATTTCCGGCTCGGGGGTTTGTTTTGGTCGGCGCCGCATTATAGCACCAAAACATTTCGGGGAGGGGGTTGCAGCTCCATAAGCCCCCCCCCCCCCCCTAGCTACGCCCCTGCTTGGGTGCCCTGGAGATCCTGCGCCACCTGCTTTATTATAACCTCAGGTGTTCTCCCGAAGCCTCAGCTTTCCGGTTGCATGTGCCCTCCTGGAGCAGTGCTTATACAAAACCCAAGCTATCGTCCCGAGGAAAAAAGCAGCCCGCGACTTATACAGCACCAGTGAGAACGTTGCCCCTTTAGACACAGCGATCACCAAATGGGGCGTACGTGCCCGCTACATCAGCGCGCGGGCAGCCAGCGTCGGGACGTAGACTCGACTCCACTCCGCCATGCCGGCATGTCTGGGGACAAACGCATACAACACGCGCTAAGAAACCTCCACTGTACTGCCTAGACAGATTCATATATTCAAGGAGGAAAAGCCCCCAGCGTCTTTCTCTCGCGCCCGCTCTTACTCGCGCCTGCGCGCAAACGGCTGGCGATCCCTCAAATGAACGTCTCGTCCTGATCTCTCCGCAAGGAAGGTAGGCCGAACAGCTTCCCTCCTCCTCCGTTTTCGGCGCACCTTGACGGTTAAGCGTCAATGCTATGCCTGTATCTGCATTCAGTTGGAAGGCACGCGCTACTTGAACTCGACTGCCGAAACAGTAAGTAGAGACGAATATATCGAGGTGGTTAAATGCAAGACGCCTAAGGATTCTGGCTTCAAACAACCCCTTCAAGTAAGTATTAAAAATGTTTGACACTCGCAGGCTATTTAGTACCGTTAGAAATAAACAATCTGAACGTAGCACTCAACTAATACTTAGTCAAGTTGCCATTAATGGCAATTACACCAGCGGCTCGGCGCGGCATCGAATCATACAGTGATGACACACCGTCGAGGCGAGCACGAAGAGTCTCTCATTCTTGTTTTACGGCAGTCCAGAGTTGATCAGCTGTAGCCATGCGGAGATCCCGGGCCGCAAGCTGCTTCTTGATCAGCCCAAACACGTTTTCAATAGGCTTCAAATCTGCACCTACTGTTGGCCACTCCAGGTGTGTATTTGTGATAGAAATCCGGGTTCTACAGATGTTCCTTCATGTTCTACGAGCTGCTGGAGTAATTGCCGTTAATGACAACTTCACTAAGTATAAGCTGAATGATACGTTCAGATTGCTTATTTCTCACGGCAATAAAGAGCCTGTGAGTGCCAAGCGTTTTTTATACTCATTTGAAGGGGGTGTTCGAAGCGAGGATCCACACGGCCTTGGAGTTCAAGCCTCGATGTATTCGTCCCTGCCTGATAATTCGGGAGTTGAATGGAAGCTGCGCGTGCCTTCCAACAGCATGCCGACACAGGCATGGCATGGACGCGTAACCGTCAAGGTGCTCCGAAAACGGAGGAGGAAGGAAACAGTTAGCCCTAGAGACTTTAGGTACTTTGCTATGCGCGATCCGCTTCGCCGCGACTGTCAGCAGCAGAGCAACCGAACAGTGCACTAGAAATTTATCAAGCGTGATAAACACCAGCGCGAGAGCGAGGGTTGAAGTTTGTCCTCACTCGAGGTACTCTCGAAGCTGGCGTGCGACGCGAGACAGCAGCGCCACGTAGTGGCCCCGCAGCTGGTCGCGCGACCGGAGCCGTGGTCTCTCCACTTATGCTCACGACTGTACGTGTATGTGCCCGTTATTGTGCATATAACGCGTGCGTGTGTTTGTGTACCGTGTGTGTGCGTGCGTCGCCATGTATGTTTGCGCGTCTGTGTGTGGACGCACACTTATGCGTATGTTTGTGCGTGTATATTCCACATTGAAGTTAGAATTTTATTTTTAAATGTAACAAATCTCCTCAAGGTTGGTGGAGTGGCTGCCAAGAAAAAAAAAGAAAAGCACTCCTCCATTCACATCTATTTAGACAAACAAACACTTGTTATAAATACCTGGTGTTGTACAGAAAGCTTTCTTGCGAATATATTACGAAACCATGCTCTTCGTTTTACCAATTTCCAAATATGACTCACCCTTTTCGTGCAAATGTGGACGACGATGTCGTTTCCGAACAAGCTCTAAAGCGCCGCGCCGGAGTTGATGACCCATATGGCGCCTGGCTCGTTGTGGCACTCACGGCCGCCGTGGTATCTAGGCTAAGCATTAGACCCAGCTACATGCAACTGTAGATAGGATAAACTTTATTTTCCAACGGATAAGGTGGTCTAGCCAACCCCCGACGCAAAGGTCAGGGGGAGAGTGCCGCCGCCTCAGATGCAGGCTGGGAGGTCTTGGGTCACAGCAGCCCCTTCAGCCAGTTGGGCGAACCGAAGCTGGAGCTCAGAGTCCGAGCGACGCAACAGGGCCTCCCAGGTGTCGCTACTGCCTATTTTGTGCGTCTCCCCGGGAGAGTACGGACATTCCCATATTATGTGGTCGAGGGTCCCTCTCGCGCCACAAAGATTACACCTATCGCTCCTGGCTTCGGGGAACATGTGGTTCGCCATAACCGGGTGCGAATCAGTATAAGTTTGTAGTCGTCTCCACGCGACTGCTTGTCTGTTGTTTAATTTCGGGTCTGGCGGAGATACCAGTCTACGAGCCAATGTATAATGCTGCGTGATCTCCCCATATTTTAGCATGCGCTCTCCACTCTCTCGATCATCGGGGGGCCCCGTAGCGGCTCGGCGGTAGAGATCTCGAGCCAGCTCGTGGGCTGCCTCGTTGCCGGGGATGGCTTCCTGCTCCGGACCCCAAATTATTTGAATTTTTCTATTTAACTTTCTCTGGCCTAGGATTCTGGCCGCTAAGGGCGAGATCTTTCTCTTGCTAAAATTTTGTATGGCAGTTTTGCTGTCACTGATCACAAATTTCGCGTCCGTTCCAGCGCAAGCTAATGCGATCGCAATTTCCTCGGCAACTTCTATGCTGCGCCCGCGCAGAGTGACAGCGGTCAGGGGAATACCTCGGCCGCTGACGGCCGTTGCCACCGTAAAACTGCCGCTGCCTTCCGCCGCGTCTACATAGGCCACCTCACGTTCCGGAATTTTACCGAATCTAATTTTTAATGCTTCGGCTCGTTTATGCCTCCTGTCTTTGCTATGTTCCGTGTGCATGTTTTTTGGCAGGGGGCGATAATCAGATTTTTTTCTCACTTCCCTATCTACTTCCACCTTTTGGGTGGGGCCTCGTCCGGATTTATTCCAACTTTGGCCAATATGGCTCTTCCTCTCGTCGTGGTGCTAAGTCTCTCAATTTGAGAGGTTCGCACCGCTTCCGCCAGTTCTGTCCATGTGTTGTGCATTCCTAGAGCCATTAGTCTCTCTGTGGATGTGCACATGGGCAGTCCCAGCGCTCCTTTTACGCATTTTCGCATTAAAGAATCAATCTTTTCTCTTTTCACCACTTTCAAATCGAGATATGGTGTTGCGTAGCTCACCAGGCTGAATATGTACGCCTGTATCAGTTTAATCAAATTTTTCTCCTTTAACCCTCGGCCTTTGCTGGCCACCCGCCTAATTAGGCTCAGGGTCTGTATTGCGTGATTCTGCAGCTTCTTGACGGTCTCGCCATTGTGGCCGTGGGACTGGAGAATCAGGCCCAAGATTCTAGTTTGCTCGACTATTGGTAGTGGTCAACTGTAGTGCATCGCATACCACATGGCTGGAGCGCACTCATGTGCTGCTGTGTGGCTGTGTTGCGTGGCGCGGACGGCCTTTTCTGCAACAGCTTCACCGATAAATTGTAGCCACATCCAAGTTGTGCATGTTGAAGCGCTATCAACAGCTCACTAAGCAACGATGTTTACGAAAGCGTGTCATCCGGGAGTGAGCACCTGCTCACAAGGAAAGGTACTTGTCTTCTGACCCCACGTTTCCCGCGGTTAAAGCCTTGCTGAGTGTTCAAGATCATTAGTCTGTAATTAGCGAGACACGACGACTACTGGATCGATAAGCGTTTCGGCCAGTTTCACTCCTACGTGGGCAGACGCAACTGAGCGTGAGCAGACAATAGTGTATTTCCTCCGGATGTACGTTATTCATTCGAACCTCAGATTTTCGCTTACTTCAGCCTGTTTAGTAAATTGCTTCATTAAATACATACAGTAACAGCAGGAAGAAGCACACTGACCCAAGCATGGTTCTTGATTGATGTCAGCTATCGGTCAAATGCAGCTCTCTATGGGAGTATACTTTCTGAGGTAAAGGGGTAGACGCTTACTGTTCCGACACGAGTCAGAAGGCCTTTGTTGAAAAAAAAATGTGTGAGGAAAAGGTGACTTCGCGCTCCGCTTGTAAGCCCCAGGTGCCACGAACGAATGCAAAATTTAACTGAGATGCCCGCAGTAACGTAAACGATCCATGCAATGTCCGAGGAGTGGTTCAGGACCCCTTTAGTGTGGCCTCATGCGTGAGTCCAGTGGAACGTTGTCTATCGTTTGTATGGACTTTTTTCTGTTGTCTGTACATTTTCATTGGGTTTTTATCTCTAGTGTGCTTCATAGAAGGCGGCATTATTTATTTATTTATTTATTTATTTATTTATTTAGTACACACTGCAGACCATTCGGTCCAAGCAAAGGGACAGTAGAATGCATACAAACAAAAGAGAAGACATTAGGAACAAGCAAATACAAATTTATACAATTTTTAGTCACGCTGTGTCTGTAAACTGTCGTTCCAGTCTGATACTGTTCTGGTAAAAAAGAAAATTTAAACGTGTCAGTTCGAGCATAATAGGGTGTTAGTCAGTCCGGATGATGCTGTCTTGTGTGCCGTGTTATTGCAGGCATTATGTATGTCGATGGTTTAATTTCAAGCTTGTTATCGAAAAGAAGGGAAAGGAATTCAAGCCTTAGCAGCTTTCGGCGTGGTTCAAGATTGGGTATGGAACTTTCTGTCATAATATGAGAGGGAGAGTGCAGTCTTGCGAATTTATTAAATATACACCTAACGGCCTTTCTTGTATTTTTTCAAGAGGCACGATATTTGATTTAGTGCAAGGATCCCATGATATACATGCATACTCTAACTTTCGTCTAATAACTGTAAAATAACACAGTAATTTCACATTAGGCGGGGCATTTTTCAGTTTCTGTCTTAGGAAACAGAGTTTGCGGAAAGCAGAAGAAGAAATATCATTAATGTGCATGTTCCATGACATTCTGGAAGCCAAAGTAAAACCTTAGTATTTGTAATTGTTAGTTTCACGCAGAGCTGAAGAACCTAGCGTATAAGAAAAAGTTAGTGTTTTTTTACGAGTAATACGATGAAATACGGATTTATCAGCGTTAATAAACATACCCCAGTCATTACACCACTTCAACATGTTATTTAAGTTCTCTTCGATGACAGTCTGATCATTCTGACATGTTGTATCACTGTACAAAATACAATCATCGGCAAACAGTCTAATTTGTACATCAGGAGTTATGGTTTTAACAATGTCATTTATATACATTAAAAACAGTAAAGGCCCCAAGACATTACCTTGGGGCACCCCTGATGTAACTGGCCGAGCTATGTTCACCTATTGTAACCTACTGAGTGCGTTTGCTCAGCTAAGCAATAATCCAGTTTATGAAAATGCCATGTATGCCAGTAACTCTAATAATTTGTCGTGCGGAACCTTATCGAATACTTTTCTGAAATCTAAATATATTAGATCTATTTGGCCATTATTGTCTAGAGACAAAGCAAATGAATGAATCACTGATTCCAATTGCGTTACAGTCGAATAACTCTTTCTGAAGCCATGTTGAAACTCCGTGAGCACATTGTTTTCAGCGAAGAATTCTTTTATATAGTTTGTCACGATGTGCTTAAAGGGCTTGCAGCATTGTGACGTCAGCGAAATGGGACGATAATTTTGTAATCTTAATCGATCTCCTTTTTTAAATATTGGAACAACTCGGGCCACTCTCCATTAATCGGGTAGTTGTGCGTACAGCACAGAAGCAGAAAAAATTCGTGCAAGGAAGCTGGCAATAAGTTCAGGATAACGTTTTAGAAAGATGTTTGGGATTGAGTCAGGGCCACAAGATGCTTTGGTTTTCAGGTTTACCATCATGTTGACAATTCTAGCATGGGAAATAGAACCCACATCACAAACCTGTTTCACTGGAAGCGTAGTAATGCAACCATCTGATACTGCAAAGACACTTTGAAAGTACTCGTTAAATTGTTGTGCTATGTTTTCGTCATTAGTTATTGATGTGCCCTCAATTATTATCTGTAAAATCGGTTTCTTTCTTTTCTTCATATGGTTCCGGAATTTTGTAGGATCATTTTTAATAAATTTAGGCAGACAGTTGCTATAATAGTAACTCTTTGCAGCAGTCACCTTCTGTTCGAGATAGTTCTGCGCCTCTTTTATTTGAACAGGATTACCATGCTTTCTTTTTAACCTTTTTCTCTTGCGTTTAATATGAATAACATCGTGTGTCATCTAAGGTGTATGTTTTCGAACTTTCTTATTTTTACTAGGGATGAATTTGTTCATGCAGTAGTTGCACATAATTTTGAATCAGTTCCACAGAGAACAGGCATCAGTGCTGATAAAATCAACAAGACAGTTAGTTTTTCATGTGCTCTATAATGGACACATCATCCGCATGAGAATGATCTTTCTAGCTAAGTACTGGGGAATAGTTTTGCCCCATCTTGAGAACTGGTAAAGGAATGCTCACTAGGTGGTGGTCGAAAGTCCTTCTTTAATACAAACAAAATATTCCGAAAAATCCTGGCTAAGAAATACAAAGTCGAGAATGGAACGGCAAATGCCCTGTCGCGTGTCGGCTCGCGTACCACCTGGTTCAGGTTATAATGTAGCATAATATTGAAGACAATGTTGGTGTGCTTGCTGAACGCGTTTCTACTATTAAGGCGCTCCCAGTCGATGTTCCGTAAAAAAAGTCACCTGTAAATATAATATTATTCTGTCTTTGCCTGCTCGCTTCATCCTATCATTTTTGTAAGTATTCGGGGGTAGCATCCGGTGGTCTGTATATGGCGTAAACAATAAAACTGTGACCCCAGGAGCTTATCTTGACGTGCAAACATTCGATCTCAGGGATATCTTCCAAGAGATTGGCAGAAATGCCATTTTTGGTCAGGACGGCAACACCACCCCCCCCTGGTGCGCCTATCTTTTCGGAACACTGTATAGGAAGGAGGAAATATATCGTCACTTATTTCATCATGTAGCCAAGTCTCAGTTAAGACGGTTATATGAGAATCATGCTTCAGTAATAAAATTTCCAACGCATCAGTTTTATTTTTAATACTGCGGGCATTGACATTAATCAGTCTGAGCTGCTTATATGCCCTCGGGGAGTACGTCAATCCTGCGAGTTTGAGGAATGGTTTAGATCGTTTGCTGTGGGAGTCCGAAGGGAGCTTTGGGGAATTTGTACGCGTCTGTTTAGGCATTCATCCCAATAAAAAGTATCCCTGCCAATCTTAAGCTTATCATGGATCAATGAAGCTCTTTTTTTAAGCAGCCGGTCTTCTTTACAGCTGTCCCAGAGGAGTTTTCTTTTTTTCAGTGTGGAAGGGGAATACTCGTTCTGAATGTAGATGTCAGACCCTTTGAGTTTCTTGCAGTTTGCGAAAATTGCCTTCTTTTCACTGTAATCCTGAAGGTAAATTATGAGCAGTCGGTTTCCTTTGTTTTTTCCTTGCCTATGTATTCGACCAATAGAGTCACATTTCACACTCAGCGTGCCCTGGAATGCTTCCTTGACAATCTTTTCCTTCATCATAGATTCGGTTTCGTCGGCAACCTACTTTATCCTGAAATAATCACATTGGAACGCCTGCTATGGTCCTCCAAACTAGTAATTTTTTTTGTCTGAAAAGTCATCACTTTCTCTAAAGATTTCAGCGTGGTTTCTAATTGACCGGTCTGAACTAGGGTTGCTGAAGAATCAGGGAGTTTAGTTTGCACGTCCTCCAGGGTACGTTGTAAGCTGGCAAGCACACCGTTTATGTTGCATAACTGCACTTTCATTTCACTTACATCTGTGAGGATAACGTTTTGGCCATCAAGCACTTGGTCATACAGTTGTGTCGGTATGGTAACAGTGAAGAAAAATTCAGTGCCATTCTGCTCTGTGAAGGTGGATGACCAGTGAAGCTGTTTACCGCACGACACATAGCTAACCCAGAATGTTGAACGAAGGTACGAACATATTAATTGTCCTAATCTGCCGTCATCGCGGCGATATAGGTACGCAGACACATTCGCGCGTCACCTCTACTATTAGGTGTGTCCGTCACGTAAAACAATGAATGGGTCATACCCCCGTAAACGCGGCCTCCCCATAACGACGACAGAAGAGAAGTGAAACTCTACGCTTGAATGATGAGCTAGCTGTGGAAGTCGGCAACGCTCGAGCCATTGCTGATGATCACAGTTTTTTTTACACAACGGAGCCAGCTGTGGAAGAAGATGACGACGAACACGCGAGCAGGAGCACGAGAGCGCTTGCGCAGTTGGCATCGATAATTTCTAACGATACTTTTTAAAACTTTGTACAAAACTTTTTCTTTCCAAAGACACCCGTTCTTACCCTTGTGCCTGGGACCTCTTTGGGTCCCACGCGTGACAAAATGCTAGTTGATGAGCGCGTTACAGGTCCCCGAGTCTACAGCTGTATGTGCAATTGAGCTTGGACCCCTTCTGCAATATCACCAGGATCCGCTCATGTGATTATTTGTTTTTTGTCAACATCTCGGACGCATTTATTTCCGGATCCGAGCCACAGGCAGCTTCGCTGTAAAGAAAGAGCTTGAAATCATGAGTTTCACGTTTGAGGGAAGCGGACACGCTAATCTCGACAATGTTCTGACTGTTAGAGATAATTTGCTACAGACCATTTGAACACGTGCGTTAAAATACATAGTTTTCGTGAAATAAAGGGGGCGTTTCACCACATGTACTATACCGATGCTAGAAGAACTAATATTATTATCCAAGGTCGGCCATGTTGTCACCGGGGCGAAATGTTACTGCTTTTGTTTTTGAAGCATAAGGTGAGTAAACTTGCAACGCTCCAGGTGTTGTTGAGTGCTTCCATAACGGTATTAGTTTTGCGCACTAATAAGGTAGACTAGAACCGGTAAAAGATAGGCTAGTGTCGTGAGCGTAAATGAAGAAGGTTATGCCATATTCAATACTTACTACCTATGTCGCTAAGGTAGTGTAGTGCCATGTGAGACTTTGCTCGGTATTTGTTTCAAGCCAGTTGAAATTTAATTACTACATGTTTCTGCTTACGGCGCTGTAAATAGGTTTTTTAAAAGTTTCGCTGTTTCACCTCAAACCGTAGAGCTTGAATTTGTCAATGAGGGTGTCATGGTTAATACAATGGCATGCTTTGGAATAGTCAAAAACACTCCGAGAAGAGGTGTTATTTTCGAAACCACCCAATATAACTCATTTTTCCAAGTATCGAACCTCCTGTGAAAAGATTTTTGTCAAACCAATATTGGTGAAGATGTGGTGATTTTATGCCTCCTCATAAAAATGGACACTGGCAGAAGTAATGTTTTCGAGGTCTTTGGAAAGAAACAGGACCAACAGATGATGAAAAAAGTTGCGGTCACTGACCAAGTCAAGGTGAAAATTTTCACCTTGACTTGGTCAGTGACCGCAATTTCTTCATCATTATGTGTCCTGACCAGACGAACTTTTGTGGAACTCTTGACAACGAAGGAACAATAGACATTAGCTTGTAGTTACTCATGTCATTTCTATGTAGGTTTTTAAACATAACAGAGACTTTCGCTACGTGCATTCATCGAGGTAGCTTCTCGGATAAAAATATTCGAACGTGCATTCATCGAGGTAGCTTCTCGGATAAAAATATTCGATTTAAAACATATTCCAAGGCAGAACATGTGATGCCCACGACATCGTTGATTGACTGCATGCCGGGCTTCAAGCATCTGAACATTCACTGTTTTTTAAAAATAAAAAGGTAGACTTAATTTCTTTCGCCATAGCCGCAAAGAAAGAATGCTGTCTAGGAGTTTCCGGAAGGTAAAAATTGCGTATAGCTATCGTTTTCACTGGCTTTTTCAATTCTATTTAAAAATTCATTAAAAACGCTCAGCAGCTCTTCGCCCACGAGCGTTTCGCCATTTGATTTTATCTGCATTGGCCCAGTAGGCCAATTATATATACTGTCGCAATATAGAAGCCTATTTAGATTTTTTTTTCGTAAGTTCCAACGCCTGGTCAGCGTTATTGCAATACAAGTTCAAAATGAAATGCTCTTCACGCTGCTGGAGCAGGTTGGTTATTGTTTTTGTACTTTTTGAATGTCGCCAAGTCGGTGCCATTTATTGTTATCAGAAATCGTTCATAAAGTTTTCGCGTCGTATGGCTTGTAAACATTCAGCAGTGATCTATGGCTTGTGTGCTATGCCTGATCGTGTAACACTTTTATATAGAAACTATTCGTTATAGGCTGCCTTGAATAAGTCACTAAATATGCTTTACGCTAAATCCGATTTAGCTGACTCAACTTTCTAGCATATTTTGGTTGATTTCTGTAAAACATTTTCTGATGGGTTTTGGCACGCTCGTAATTTGGTGAGTCTAGCTGCTATGCAACTAGGCAAGTCGTCGCTGATACGCGGCGCCAGGACACCTGAGGATACTGCTTTTGTTTAAGTAATTTGTAATAAATTCATCAATAAGTATTATTTACTTGGGCGCGTGTAGGTTGTTCGGCCACATTCCTAAAGGCGTGAGTTTCTGACAAGTCTCAAAGCTCACATTGATGACGCGAAAGACCGAAAAAGAAAGTTCAGTGCTAAGATAAGCTTGTATTTGTTATCGTTATTACACCTGAATATCTATAAAAATGAAAATGTAAGGTGAGCATATCTTAACCTCACTACCTAGTAATCATTTGCTATCGCAGAATACTTCCATTTTTTTTCATATCTGGAGACTTCGCTCGTCAATAAGAAGATAACGCCATCTCGCTTGTGAAGTCAATGGACAGAATGGGACGCGTAGCCGGTAAGGCTAATATTTTACTTTCATTGTGCTACCAGGTTTCTATTATCATTATAACTTGAAGAAAGAATTGAAAGTTGTAAAGAAGAAAGGTGATTTCAGCTTCCTTGTTACGACCTGATTGCGCATTTAGATGAAGGCAAGCAGTGTAGTTCTGTCTAGTAATCATTGTAGCCTAAGTTCACGTGGTAGTATCAATTTTGCGTTCCTGATTAATGAAGCAGAAAACAAGAAGCTACTTGCATATGCTAGCTTCAGTCAACCTTATCAAGGTCTTTCACGCAATTATTTTGGGCCACAGCAGATTACTTGGTTTTACGCATGAACAATTTTCCATTCATGGACCATGCAAAACGCCAGTCATTTTCCTTATTATTCTTTTTTTTAAACTACCATACCCATTAAGATGTTTAGCAGTGGTCAAAGCCGTTCAGTAATATACAGTGGGGGATTTTCTTGCTCGTACAAATGGCGTGTTTTTCGCGCTTTCTCAGGAAAAGCGTCCCGTTTGGTCAAAGTGTGAACTTAAGAACACTCCCAAAGCAATTCCACACTTTGTGGCACATTCTCGTCTCGCAACAATAATCACCAACTGTCTTGCGTGCCTCTTGTTTCCTTAACGCTGCGCACCCGTTAATCACGGTCACGAACCGCCCACGCCTTATCAGTGGAACACTGCGTGACAAACCGCTGTCCATGTGCCAAAGCACCAGTTCATTCAGTGCATTGCTTTCAATTGTAACACGGCGCCAGCAGAAGCGTGCAAAATGGTGCTAGTTGAAGTTTCATTAATGGTTACAAACACTGACATTCTTGAACATGCGCAATATATTGAAACTGTACTGTGAGTGGTGCTAGTTACATGCTGTAAAAGCTGTCCGACTTTGTGGTTAGCGTGGTTGGACGCTAGTTGTGTGTTCAAAACCAGTCGAAATTAGGAAGACCTGAGAGCTACGACATCGATAAGCAGGGTGGCCAAAGTTTAATTCCTACGCAGGCGCCCGTGACCGAGCGTGAGCAGACGATAGTCGGATTTTTCCAGAAGCACCAGGGCCGTAGCCAGGGGGGCGGGGTGTCTTATGGAGCGCGCCGCATGCCGTACGTGCAAGTTAAACCGTAACGGCGGGGGGGGGGGGGGGGGCATGGGTAGGACGACGATAAAGGCCCAGTCTTGTGTGCGCAAGGGAGAAACGCGGGGAGGAAGCGTGCCACCTTTCGTCGCGCGCAATACACCGCGGGAGTGGAGGGGGGAGTGAATCTGTGGTTGCGCAACACGTTTCTTTGCCTTGTTTGACGCATATATAGCCACTTTTTCTTACATACGTAGATTTATTGGTGACTTTTACGTATATTTAAATATCTTGTTGCGAAGTTTTGTGTATATGTGCAGTGAAATTTATTCCCAGTGACACTTTTTGAAGCTGTATCCTCGCATTTCTAATATACGAAGGCGAGTCGAATTAAAGTGAGCCAACAATCCATGGGCAATAATGGTTTTGATCATCATCTGCGAGGCATGCGCGTGGCACAGAGAGACATCTCTTTTATACAAAAGTGACACGCAGGTGTAAGTATCAAGGTTATTTAATGCTCTCATACACTGAGGTGAACATGGTTGTGTGATATAACGGACACTCCAAAAGTTGAACAGCGTGGTGTCGCGAGCGTTTGGACAGATGAAGATGTTTCCCGAAAAAGAAATAACTCGCCGTATGGCTGCCTTTATGGTGAACATTGCATTTCACTGGCCACTATGAAGTGTTGGAGCAAACGGTCCAATAAAGGACGTGAAAGCTACAAAGACGATTCGAGACCAGGCCAAAGCTACCGCGCAATCACCCCCAACACAATTCCAAAGCTTGGTTAGACAAGAACGGAGGATAAGCATCGATGAATTGGCAGGGCGTGTGAACATCAGTCACGGTTCGGGTCACACCATAATTCATGAGCATCTCAGTTATTGGCTCTTGTGTGCGCAACGGCCGCCCAAGATTTTTGAACCGCCGCCAGAAGTCGGAGAGTTTCGGCGCTGCCTTGACTCATCTAATCCGGTATCACAATGAGGGTGACGGGTACGAATCATGGTGCCACTACTACGAGCCTGAAACACGACGGCAAAGCTTACATACACCACCCCCCAAAAAAGCAAGGGCCGTCAGTTCTGCCGGAAAGGTGTTGACTATTTTCGATCGTCAGGTGCCATTATTGATCGAGTTTGCTAAACCTAGAGAGACTATCAATCGTTTCCGATAGTGTGAAACGTCGGATGGGCTGCGTGTCGCAATCAAGAACAAGCGACGTGAAAAATTCAGGAATCGGGTCATCTTGCTGCACAACCATGCCCGTTCCCACGTCGCTGACGTAGTTAATACAAAACTGACGAAGTTCAAGCGGGAAACGCTGCAACATCCGCCATACAGCCCAGACCTGTCGCCTGGAGTCTTTCACATTTTGGAGCACTTGAAGAAACACCTCAAGGGAACCAGATTCGTGCCGGACGATGACGTGAAAGAGTCAGTTACAGATTTTTTGAAGCAGCAACCCAAGGGGTATTATGAGACGGGAATCAGGCGACTCGTTAGTAAGTGGGACAAATGTCTAAATGCTCATGGAGACTACTCAGAAATAAAGTACCCCGTTTGTCATATATTTGCATTGGCTCACTTTCATTTGACTCGCCTTTGTATATTTTGCAAAACGCTTGATATTCATATGTGTTTTGTATTGCGACTATAATTTCGGAGCAATTACTCACAATACAGGACCGGTGACAGCTGGTCCTGGGCAATACATCCTAATAAAGGACAACGTCATTGAGATTTATCTCTGATCGTTGCATATATACAAAAATGTAGACAAGGTTCTTCAATGACACAGAGAGAGAGAGAGATGCAAATGAGAGAAAGGCAGGGAGACTAACACAGTTTTTATTAAAATATTTGTCCTCAACTTGTTCACTTCATGGCCATTACATTTTTCATATCAGCGGCATGCACTTCATTGCTGGTTTCAAACTGATATAGTTCTAAAGTTCGTGTGATATTTCCTTCACTTGTTAAATATACAGAAAACATGGAAGCATTGATATCAGTTATTTTGGGCAGAATTTTTGAGATATACGAGTATATTCTTCTATTAAAAAATATATTTTTTACTTGTTTTGGCAGTGCGTAGCGTTGAAGAATTTGTTTGCAGCATCTTTGGCAATGGCAACGCAGTTATTATTGATGTTTAATGTATTTTATCCCTCGAAAAATTCTATAAGCAGGAGACTGAGCTTCAAAGTGAGCCCCCCCCTCCCCCCCCCCCCCTGAACGAAATTTCTGGCTACGCCACTGAAAAGTACGTAACTATTATCGAAATTCGAAAGCTTACTTTCATGTACTTCAGCATGCTTATTGAATTTTGTCAATAAATATACACAGTAAACCTAGGAAGAAGCGCACTGAATAAACACCCTTATTGACTGACGTGAGCTATCGGCCAATAGCAGCCGCTTATGGGATTCTGTTATAAATAAATCGCCCAGAAAAGAGTGAGGAGCAGGATTCTGTTGAAAAGAGAGTGTTTCAGAAATAGGTGACTTCGTGCTCTGCTTGCGAAGCCACGCGCGGCGCACGACTAGAAAACTTGGCTGATATGTTCACAGCCACGTATGCTATCGGCAGACTCTATTCACCAAGCCCGAGGGGTGGTTCAGGACTCCTTTAGCGTTACGTTTTAATAACCTCTGCCTTAATATTTGCACACATGTCACAGAAAACTTCGCTCAATATTGATTACCACGTGTTTGTGTGTTCCGCACAATTCTTATTTCACTCCGTTTTGTATTTCAGAGCTACACAAAACAGCCGCAGACGATCGCTGACGAGAGCATCGACGGATACTTCAGTGGGCGAAACTACATCCGCCATATACGTGCGACGCGTTTAGCTCACCTGGCCTTCAGGCGCGTTCCTTTCGCTCAACAGCAAGTACTGCCGGCGATCAGGCTGTCCCCTACGCAGCTGTTTCAGGCCGCGTACTGCGCCTTCAGCTGCACACGCCGCGTGGAGCGGAATGCGACGCTGTACCCTCAGAACATGACCTGCATGGTGATATTACTGCACTCAAGAGGCTTAGTGAACGCCTCGTGCGAGAGCACGCAATACCAAGCTAATCAGCCCTGCTACTATGCATAAGCGCCTGTTTAGTTTTAACGTGTTGCTTTTATCGGGGGAGGAGGGTGTTGCGTGTATTCTATAAAGTCATTCAATGCTGCAGCAAGACTGTTCGGTTTCATCAACTGGAAAAAAAAATAATTCAGTGCCTATTTACGTCAATTGCGAGAGAAAGGCGCTCATGTTACGTCGCATGCCCTTGAAGTCCCGAATCCACGATTTAAACCGCGTTCACCATATTGCAAAGTGTTCTACAGGAGCGCACTGGGCACGCGTCATGCCTCTTCGAGGAGCGCAGTTAAACTCGGTGGTCCGGGGCAAGCCTCGGTAAGGAGCATTATATACATATATAATCAGCATACTTTATCTTTACTGCAGGACGAATGACTGCCTCAGCGATATCCAATTATCCTTGCCTTGCGATAGCTCATGCCAACTTGCTCCTGCAATTTCCTCAGCTCATCATCCACTTAATTTTCTACCGTCCTCGACCGCACTTCTCTACCCTTGGCACCCATTCTGTAATTCTAATTATCCACCGCTTATCTGGCCCACGTGTTATTATATGGCATGCCCAGCTCAATTTCTTACAGCGCAGCTCTTAGGCGCCCGTTCCTGCGTCGGCATAACCGAGCGAACGAGCACAGCGAAGGATGAAAGAGCGAACGCGGGTTGAAAGACGCGGCGAGGAAAGCGAAAGAGGAGAGTGCAGCGGAACCATGAGGCGGAAAGCGGAGAAGTAGGTTATGGCGAAAACGTGAGAAGGAAAGCGTAGTGCAGCGACGACGTCTATGAGGTGACGTCAGAGCAGTGCGCGTCGTCTGGGAGGTCTCTCTCGGGCGGCTGCTGTGCATCGCCCACACGCGTCACCCACGCGCTGCCTCTCGTGATTGCCATATTACCGAGGCAGTGGCGCCACACTTCGCTCCCTTTGCAGCGCGCCACGCGAAAGAGGTTTTCCGCGCCAGTCAATTTATCGCAAAATGAAAACACGTATAGAGCCGCGCTCAAATGTCGAAGTAGGCAGTACCGCAATCGTCCGTGAAATGTTCTCCTATGTCAAACAGAGTATCGGCTATCCCCATTTGCTTTCAAATCCACACCGCTCTCTTCCGGCTTCTTAATGTTGCGGCTAACATTTTTCTATCTATCGCTCATTGCGTGGTCTTTAACTTGTTTTCGAGCTTCTTTGTTAACTTCCCAGTTTCTGTTCCATATGTTAGCAGCGGTGGAATGTAATGATTTCCCACTTTTCAACCACAGTGGCCACGTCACAGTCAGGATTTGGTAATTCCAGCCATATGCTAACCAAGTTATATTTATTCTTCTGTAAATTTCCTTCTCACGATCACCGTCCCCTGTGACTATTTGACCGAGATAAACTTACTCCTGCACGGACTCTAGAGGCTGACTGGCGATCAAGAATTCTTGTGTCTTTGCCAGGCTATTGAGCATTACATTTGTATTCTGCACATAAATCTTCAACCGTACTCTTACACTTTCTCGGATAAGATCCTCAATTATTTGTTGCACATTGCCCCCTGTGTTGCTGGACAAGACAATGTCATCTGCAAACAGACAGCTGTTGGTTCCCACTCCTGAGTCTTCATAACCATGTAGTGAAGAGAATTGGAGACATTGGATCACCTTGCCAGGCTCCTTTCTTGATAGGTATTTGTCCAGTTTTCTTGGGGAAAAAATTCACGCATGACTCTAGTACTCCCTCACTGCGCAACGCTTTCATGACTGCTGGTATCTCTAATGAATCAAACGCCTTTTCATGACCTATGAAAGCCGCATAGAGAGGTTGATTGTATTGCGCAGATTTTTCAATTACCTGATTGATGGCAAAGATGTGATCCATCGCACAATATTCCTTCAACGAACAAGCTATGATTGGTATAATCGATAAGCGAATAATCTATTAAATGTATATCCCGCATAACGATTGATTTTCAGCGATGTCCACCTTTCATTTATTTGACTTTATCGATTAGACATGCTCGATGAGTCGTTTTCGAGAGTTTGACAGGTGCGGTGCAAAATCTTTAAATCGTCCTGGAATGGCGGTGCACGAGCAGTGACTGTGCATGTTGACTGATGCCAGAGTGCCGACTGATGCCGGGCCGAGCACTTCCCCTCTATTCCCCAATACCGCACACACCGCCGCTCCGCCGGAAGCTTGAAATGCCCTCGAAATTCAAGTCATACTGTAGGAATCCAGTCGTCGTGTCACTCCCAGTGCACTAAACACGTGGCACGGCATTCGCACCGGTTTGTAGCATGTATTTAACATAGCGATGGAGTTGATGTCGATTCCAGCAAATATGTAGCTTCCGCGCGTCTATTCTCGTGGCCATTCATAGAAGGTGTCGGTTTCACCGAAACATCCCGGCCAATTGACACTCCTTCGCTCTGTAGAAAAGAGCATGTGGCTCAAAGTTCTAAACAAGTAACTTTCCATTCGCCTGTGCATATGCAATCTCTTGCATATTTCTGTTGGACTTCACTCTTCACTTTTGCCATTTTTGTTATCTTTTGTTTAACTGTACTGTATAAGGTTTCACTAGTGCCATGTATCTTGCTTAATTCGGCTCGAAGGGTTATATTGTAACATATAGTGTCTATATTTTCAAATGCCACTAGTGATAACTCTCATTAGTCTTCAACAAATTAAAGATTATCATTTATCAAACTTTATACACTCGTATTTCTAACTTGGTTGAACCTCTGAAATATTAAAACAGGGTCCTACAAAAGTAGATAAGTGTGTTTGAATCCTTTCGAAGTGCCCGGCACAAATTTCGATTAATCAATTAATCAATGAAAGACCCTGCATCGAAAGCGCTTAGTTGACTAAAGGCTAAAGTGATGAATGATTAATTGTTAATCGAATTAAAAATATTCGACGATCACTAGAACCAGCCTGATCTCTTGACTGACTGGAGTAAACTGTTGCGCTGACTCTAGCGAAAGTTATCTTGGGGAATGCTCGATATGCCCGCACAGGCTCTCTCTCTCTCTCTCTCTCTCTCACACACACACCCACACACACACATATATATATATATATATATATATATATATATATATATATATATATATATATACGTGTGTGTGTGTGTGTGTGTGTGTTTTCGTAAGCCTCCAGGTTTCTCCCCCGTAGATGAGTACTGGTATAACACAGCTATTATACACTTTTCTCTTGAGGGATAATGGATAAGAACCCCAGGTGGTCGAAATTTCAGGAGTCCTCCACTACGGCGTGCCTCATAATCAGGAAGTGGTTTTGGCACGTAAAACCCCATAATGAAACAAAAAAGGTAGCCGATTTTTCTGCTGCCGTAAGCGACGTAAAAGCAAAAAGACCCTGGGGCGATCGGAGCGGCGAGATACTTGCTCGCTGGGCCCGCCCCAATGGCAGTGGGAACTCGTGACGTAGAGTTTTCTCAATTGTTTGCAATCCTTTCATGATGTCGATGTCTCGAGGTGCTATTTTTTGCGGTTGGCTGTGAGCACGTACTTTAAAATTGATTTTAAATATATTCTAATCAATATTCGCCGTTGATATATTGCAGAGGATGTGTGTGTACCCACATAAATCGGTCTCACATGTTAATTAGACTTCGAAATTTTGTGTAGTACTCCTTTAAAGAAGGATTTCCCTTTGGATGCATAGGGAATAAGATACGTAATGGCTGATAATGAGGATGGTTTTAAATACTATATTTACTGTGTTATTGCCTCTGCACATTATTTGAACGTCACGCATGGCTGTTCGCATTGCACACTTTGATGCTCGTCCTGCTCTAGAGTACTTTCGCGAGTCTCTGACTTCATTTCTGGAAATATAAAGAAAATGCGGATATGTGTACTCGACTGAGTTCGCCTATGGAATCTTTCTTACATATAAAACAATTGTAATAAAAGAATTTGCCATTACGTACGTTGAGAATGGTACAATTGCAATAATTTAAGCATTTAGCCCGGTGGGTAAGACACTCGGCTTCTGAGGGTGGGGCGACTGGCTCTAAAAGCAACACTGTCAACGTTGTTCTTTTTGGAATTTATTTAAATAAAAGATTAAAAATAATTATTTTGTGCTTTTACGTGCCTTCAACCGCAATCTAATTATGAGGCACGCCTTAGTGGGGGACACCGGAAAATTTACACCACCTTGGGCTCTTTAACATGCACCTAAATCTTAGTACACGGGTGTTTTCGCATTTCACCCCCATCGAAATGTGGCCGCCGTGGTCGGGATTCGATTCCGCAACCTCGTGCTGAGCAGCCCAACGTAATAGCCGCTAAGCAGCCTCGGCAGGTGTTTCAAACATTAATTTCTTTCTAGCCATTCGTCTTACGTGACAGACGGAGTAGTTTCGTCATTCTGTAGGCGTATAAATGCTTACGGATTTGAAACTGGCAGTCTCAACTATGGTTTACACTTAAGTAATGTGGAGCATTGCACGAACCGTTATGGCACGATGCGCCGAGGTGCCACCGGCACGTGTCGAGCTGCTTGGGCCCTAGGACGTCGAGTGAGGCTTGTTTCCCTGTGCGGGTCTGATACCGTGCTTATATTTTAATAAGCAAGCGAATGTTTAGTGTGATAACCTGATAAAAATGTAAACCTTAATTCATGTAGTTATTATCGCTAAAAATGCTGTGCTTTTCCGATGAAACTACGTCATTTCTTGCTTTGCGAACGCCAAATGTTTTATTTTACGAGCGCTCAGCAAAAACAGATAGGAACTTGAGCTGTGTAGAACGTTGTTCAATGTTCCCGTCAACAACACCGTTTGACCATTCGAACTACTTCACTTAGTGTCCTTGCGAATTATGTTCTTTACATCTTCTTAAGTAAATACACTGAACTGGCCCTTAGGGCGTTTTAGTGTTCTACGCAAAATAATATTGTGTGACACGAATTCACTACATGAGCAGGCATTCAAACGCTACAAAGTAGGGGAGAAATATAAGTTCAAAATTCAGTCATTGGTACGCTCGTCCCAATAATAAATGCACAAATTATATAACATTTGTACGAGAGTACACTCTGAAAACTGCTGTTCATGGCGCCATATTTCTTGTCGTTATAATGGGAACAAAAAAAAAGGTTAAAGAAAAAGATTTCGAGGTCATCGCTATCGCCACAGGAGCGTTTTATGACCCTGTCCTGTGGAGGGCAGACGATCGCATATTGATTGGGGCCGCTTCCGGGTCTCTACCGACAGTTAGAACCACAAGCAAAACTAAATTAAGTGAAGAGAACGGTTCCGGGCGCCAAGCGGAGAAAAAAACAAAGGATGGTGGAGATTACATTGCAGCAGCGCTCTGAGCTGATGATTCCTCTGTAACGAAAACATCAGGTGCTGCCTTTCTCATAACTACATTTCTTTCTTTTTTGCGGATATACTCGCAAGGTACCTTTTCTAAGCAACCGTTAAGCCTCCAAGAAATGCTTATTTCTCACTCGTTCTGCGTTGTCTATCGCGGCTTCTGAGTCTACTTCAGAACAGGCAAGTCTTTTTTGGAGCGCTCTCCCTCCCTCCTCTCGGGCTCGCTTCGACGGAAGGTGCGCCTGAATATACACGCTTGCTTCCGACTTGCCCTGTGCTGCGCTCGCTGGCTTTCACGAACTTCATGTGTAAAAGGCAGGCGGGTCCGTCACTGTTCGAGCTACGCGCGTGTTCGCCAGAAACATGAATGCACTCGTGCTATTCCATTTGCTCTGCGTGCTAGCCGCCAGTGCGGATGCGTCGAAGTTTGAACCATGCGGCAAGAGACCTGGTAAGTGTTTGCGAATTCCCCGCGAATTCCCCCTCACCGGGTGCTTATATTTATGAGGAACATTTTGAGAGAAAAATAAACGCGTTCCTTGCCGTTTTTGGTGCCTGCCGTTCTTGCTGATAAGCAACGTGGTTAGGTGGACATCAGCAGCAAGAAAAATTTCATCAATAATTTCGCAAACTCGAATATGCTAATTATACCTTTTAAATTGCTAACCATAGTGCAAATACTGCAATTAAAAAACTGAAGCCGAGGATGAGTGATGTCTGGTTAGCAGAAATCATAAGGCTGGTGCCCCTTTCCAGGTTTCGTTCCCAGGTACCGTTTCCAGGTCCCCAAACTCAGTTAAAGAAATTATAGGTTGGGCGTTTCAAGTAAGGCCGTCCTGAACTGCTATAGAGGCACTTCCTAAAAAGTATTAACTGGAAGGCCAATGTATTTCGTGCACATTTTAATTTCATAAGCGGCGCTAGCCTTTTTATTTTTGCTAAGCAGATGAGACTTGACCACCACTCACCTTCAATTTTGCAATTATATGTGCCCTGATGTTAGCCGATAAGAACAGTTAGCATATTTTAATTCATTAGCAATATTCACGCTGAAACTTTTTTGTGTGTGTGGGAGCTGCTCGTCCGGTGTTCTGACAACAAACGGGCCACGTTTTTGCCATATGAGCGACGCGGGGCCACGCACCGAGAGGTGTTATTCTGGCTACCGTACGTTGGCTACTACGCGTGCGAAAACGATGTCACAAGGCGACATGGTCTGCATGGTCAGCATAGTATGTGTAGGCGCTTTTACAATCCGTTCCAGCAAGCAAAGTTGCCTAGTCTGAGGTGTTACAATACAGCTTGTTCTGTGCACCAGACTCGGCGATCGCAACATGAAGACGTCTAGGCGTCTATCGCTACCCATACTTGTTTCTTGCTGACAGGGCGGAGAGCCAGTAAGAAGTGTGAATTCAGATCGAAGCGGGTAGTTTGCGCTGTAAGGGTGCTGCCATGTTGCTATAGTTGATAGGGTGGATATTACTGGAGGTAACTGCCACCGTAATTCTCGGTTTACGACGGGCGTATGATGTCATGTCATGTCATGTATCGCTTATCATGTAGCGAGCAAAACTAATACTCTCTAGTGCAGCGAATAATCAACCACTTACGCCCAGAATTATATACCGCCGCGCAAGGAGATTGCCTGTGTACGCCACATACATTCGGCAGTGCTGCAAGGTATTTGCGAGTTTGAGTATAGCTTCAATATCCTGACGCAAATAGAAATTGTACGTGAGTAATGTTCTTCAGAAAATGTACTAAAACTAAATGGATTACAATTTTTATGTCTAATTATTAATGACGGTGAAAATCGCGCTGCGTGTTCATAAAACGCGCCAAGCGTCTCATAGTGCTGGCTTGCACACGGGAAGTACTTACATTTCTAATGTTTAGTTTACTCAGGCATGCGCCCGTGGCCTGATGGTTAGAGGATCGATCTGTTGTGTTATGGGTCCTCTGTTTGCAACCTGCCGTCGAACAATTTCATTTATTTTTATTAATTAAGGGCAAGGTCATTCATATCGACTTCACCACCACATTTCTGTATCCCGCATGTTTCAAACCTCTTTCGTTGGCCAATCTCGGATATAGGTCAGCCTGCTACGCCAGTAAAGTTGCATTACCTTCAGATTGGAGCCTTGATATCGCTTCCCACTGCATTATTCAATAGCCTGAGAAGATTTAAGTTAAAAGGCATGCACTGTCAGTATTGCCTTCCATGACATCTGTTTGTAGGCTGCTATTCTCAAAATTCGGAGGAATAACTTTGTCAAGGATGTAAGACCTGGTACGAACAATTTTGCTGAAAAAATAGTGGGGGCACTATAACCCGCATGTATTCATTATCCGCATATTATTCAGTTCTGCAATGTCTACTAATTGCTCTCCCCTGCTATTCCTAGTGCCTATGCTATATTCGCCCACTGACTTGTCTCCAGACTGCTTCTTGCCTACCTTGGCATTGAAGTCGCCCATCAATATAGTGTATTTTGTTTTGACTTTACTCATCGCCAATTCCACGTCTTCATAGAATCTTTCGTCTTCCTGGTCATCATGACTAGATGTAGGCGCGTAGACCTGTACGACCTTCAATTTGTACCTCTTATTAAGTTTTCAGCAGAACACCTGCCACCCTCTCGTTGATGCTATAGAAATTCTGATGTTATCAGCTACATTCTTATTATTCAGGAATCCGACTCCTAGTTCTCGTCTCTCCGCTAAGCCCCGGTAGCACAGGACACGCCAGGTCTTTAGCACTGTATATGCTTCATTTGTCCTCCTAACTTCACTGAGCCCTATTATATCCCATTTCATCATCATCATCATCATCATCATCCTCATCATCCTCATCATTTTCAGCCTGGTTACGACCACTGCTGGGCAAAGGCCTCTCCCATACTTCTCCAACTACCCCGGTCATGTACTAATTGTGGCCATGTTGTCCCTGCAAACTTCTTAATCTCATCCGCCCACCTAACAATCTGCCGCCCTCTGCTACGCTTCCCTTCCCTTGGAATCCATTCCGTAACTCTTAATGACCATCGGTTATCTTCCCTTCGTGTCCTGCCCATGCCCATTTCTTTTTCTTGATTTCAACTAAGATATCATTGACTCGCGTTTGTTCCCTCACCCAATCTGCTCTTTTCTTATCCCTTAACGTTACACCTATCATTCTTCTTTCCATAGCTCGTCGCGTCGTCCTCAATTTAAGTAGAACCGTTTTCGTAAGCCTCCAGGTTTGTGCCCCGTAGGTGAGTACTGGTAAGGCGCAGCTGTCATACACTTTTCCCTTGAGGGATAATGGCAACCTGCGGTTCATGATCTGAGAATTCCTGCCAAACGCAGGCCATCCCCTTCTTATTCTTCTGATTATTTCAGTCTCATGATCCGCATACGCAGTCACTACCTGTCCTAAGTAGATGTATTCCCTTACCACTTCCAGTGCCTCACTACCAATCGTACACCGCCGTTCTCTTCCGAGACTGTTAAACATTACTTTAGTTTTCTGCAGATTAATTTTTAGACCCACCCTTCGGCTTTGCCTCTCCAGGTCAGTGAGCATGCATTGCAGTTGGTCCCCTGAGTTACTAAACAAGGAAATATCATCAGCGAATCGCAAGTTACTAAGGTATTCTCCATTAACTCGTATCCCCAATTCTTCCCAATCCAGGTCTCTGAATACCTCCTGTAAACGCGCTGTGAATAGCATTGGAGAGATTGTGTCTCCCTGCCTGACGCCTTTCTTTAATGGGATTTTGTTGCTTTCTTTATGGAGGAGAGCGGTGGCTGTGGAGCCGCTATAGATATCTTTCAGTATTTTTACATACGGCTCGTCTACACCCTCCTTCCGCAATGCCTCCATGACTGCTGCGGTTTCGACTGAATCATACGCTTTCTCGTAGTCAATGAAAGCTCATTCCGCTCATTTCTCTATCACCTGATTGATAGTGTGAATATGGTCTATTGTTGACTAGCGTTTGCGGAATCCTGCCTGGTCCTTTGGTTGGCGGAAGTCTAAGGTGTTCCTGATTCTATTTGCAATTACCTGAGTAAATACTTTGTAGGTAACGGACAGTAAGCTGATCGGTCTATAATTTTTCAAGTCTTTGGCGTCCCCTTTCTTATGGATTAAGATTATGTTAGCGTTTTTTCAAGATTCCGGTACGCTCGAAGTCATGAGGCAGTGCGTATACAGGGTTGCCAGTTTCTCTAGAACAATCTGCCCACCATCCTTCAACAAATCTGCTGTTACCTGATCCTCCCCGGCTGCCTTCCCCCTTTGCATAGCTCCCAAGGCTTTCTTTACTTCTTCCGGCGTTATCTGTGGGATTTCAAATTCCTCTAGACTATTCTCTCTTCCATTATCGCTGTGGGTGCCACTGGTACTGTGTCAATCTCTATAGAACTCCTCAGCCACTTCAACTATCTCATCCATATTAGTAATGATATTGCCGGCTTTGTCTCTTAACGCATACATCTGATTCTTGCCAATTCCTAGTTTCTTCTTCACTGCTTTTAGGCTTCCTCCGTTCCTGAGGGCATGTTCAATTCTATCCATATTATACTTCCTTATGTCAGCTATCTTACGCTTGTTGATTAACTTCGAAAGTTCTGCCAGTTTTATTCTAGCTGTAGGGTTAGAGGCTTTCATACATTGGCGTTTCTTGATCAGATTTTTTGTCTCCTGCGATAGCTTACTGGTATCCTGTCTAACGGAGTTACCACCGACTTCTATTGCACACTCCTTAATGATGCCCACAAGATTCGTTCATTGCTCACTGTTCATTCGTCGTTCATTGCTTCAACACTAAGGTCCTCTTCCTGAGTTAAAGCCGAATACCTGTTCTGTAGCTTGATCTGGAATTCCTCTATTTTCCCTCTTATCGCTAACTCATTCACCGGCTTCTTATGTACCAGTTTTCCCTCCTCAGGTCTATGCTAATTCGAGTTCTTACCATCCTATTGTCACTGCAGCGCACCTTGCTGAGCACGTCCACATCTTGTATGATCTCAGGGTTAGCGCAGAGTATGAAGTCTATTTCATTTCTAGTCTCGCCATTCGGGCTCCTCCACGTCCACTCTCGGCTATCCCGCTTGCGGAAGAAGGTATTCATTATCCGCATATTATTCTGTTCCGCAACCTCTACTAATAACTCTCCCCTGCTGTTCCTAGTGCCTATGCCATATTCCCCCACTGCCTTGCCCCATTTACTGCCCTCTATTTTCTCCAATAGCACTGCTTTACTCGCCTCACTTGATAATGTTCTAGCGTTAAACGTTGCCAGGTTCAGACCCCAAAGGCGGCCTGTCCGGCCGCCATTGTATGAATAATGATCGTCCGCCAATTCGGCAGTGATGGAGAAGGGAAATAAACTGGAAGTGCGTATTACGTCAAGCAGCCAGTCTTCGCAAGTCAGCGCTCCGTGAAGCCACCAACAACGCATATTCTTTTCTCAGAAAAGCAGTCCACCACGTGAGCCCGCGCTGAGTGGACTTCTACAAGTGTGCTTGATTCTTGGTAGGTTTTATTGGAAGCGCACTTATTCGGGGGTGCTTTGCCAACCGCTTTGTGTATATTTCATTCTATATGAACACTCCAAACGAAAGTTTGTTGTCATCGTCGTCGTGAACCTCTGCATATATTTAAGTCTATGTATGATGTATGTCGTGCCATGCTAGGAGCCCGAATGGGGAGACTAGAAATGAAATAGACTTTATACTCTACGCTAACCCTGGCATCATACAAGATGTGGACGTGCTCGGTAAGGTGCGCTGCAGTGACCATAGGATGGTAAGAACTCGAATTAGCCTAGACCTGAGTAGGGAACGGAAGAAACTGGTACATAAGAAACCGATCAATGAGTTAGCAGTACGAGGGAAAATAGAGGAATTGCGGATCAAGCTACAGAACAGGTATTCGGCTTTAACTCAAGAAAAGGACCTTAGTGTTGAAGCAATGAACGACGAATGAACAATGAGCAATGAACGAATCTTGTGGGCATCATTAAGGAGTGTGCAATAGAAGTCGGTGGTAACTCCGTTAGACAGGATACCAGTAAGCTATCGCAGGAGACAAAAAATCTGATCAAGAAACGCCAATGTATGAAAGCCTCTAACCCTACAGCTAGAATAGAACTGGCAGAACTTTCGAAGTTAATCAACAAGCGTAAGATAGCTGACATAAGGAAGTATAATATGGATAGAATTGAACATGCCCTCAGGAACGGAGGAAGCCTAAAAGCAGTGAAGAAGAAACTAGGAATTGGCAAGAATCAGATGTATGCGTTAAGAGACAAAGCCGGCAATATCACTACTAATATGGATGAGATAGTTGAAGTGGCTGAGGAGTTCTATAGAGATTTATACAGTACCAGTGGCACCCACGACGATAGTGGAAGAGAGAATAGCCTAGAGGAATTCGAAATCCCACAGGTAAAGCCAGAAGAAGTAAAGAAAGCCTTAGGAGCTATGCAAAGGGGGAAGGCAGCTGGGGAGGATCAGGTAACAGCAGATTTCTTTAAGGATGGTGGGAAGATTGTTCTAGAAAAACTAGCCACCCTGTATACGCAATGCCTCATGACATCAAGCGTACCGGAATCTTAGAAAAACGCTAATATAATCCTAATCCATAAGAAAGGGGACGCCAAGGACTTGAAAAATTACAGACCGATCAGCTTACTGTCCATTGCCTATAAAATATTTACTAAGGTAATCGCAAATAGAATCAGGAACACCTTAGACCTCTGCCAAGCAAAGGACCAGGCACGGTTACGTAAGGGCTACTCAACAATAGACCATATTCACACTATCTATCAGGTGATAGAGAAATGTGCGTAATATAACCAAACCTCATATATATTATATGTAGCTTTCATTGATTACGAGAAAGCGCTTGATTCTGTCCAAATCTCAGCAGTCATGGAGGCATTACGGAATCGGGGTGTAGACGAGCCGTATGTAAAGATGCTGAAAGATATCTGTAGCGGCTCCACAGCCACCGTAGTCCTATATAAAGAAAGCAACAAAAGCGCAATTGAGAAAGGCGTCAGGCAGGGAGATAAGATCTCTCCAATGCTATTCAAAGCGTGTTTACAGGAGGTATTCAGAGACCTGGATTGGGAAGAATTGGGGATAAGAGTTAATGGTGAACACCTTAGTAACTTGTGATTCACTGGTGATATTGCCTTGCTTAGTAACTCAGGGGACCAATTGCAATGCATGCTCACTGACCTGGAGAAGCAAAGCAGTAGAGTGGGTCTAAATTATTATCTGCAGAAAACTAAAGTAATGTTTAACAGTCTTGCAAGAGAACAGCAGCATACCATAGGTAGCGAGGCACTGGAAGTGGTGAGGGAATACATCTACTTAGGGCAGGTAGTGCCCGCGGATCCGGATCATGAGACTGAAATAATCAGAAGAATAAGAATGGGCTGGGGTGCGTTTGGCAGGCATTCTCAGATCATGAACAGCAGGTTGCCGTTATCCCTCAAGAGGAATGTGTATAACCAGCTGTGTCTTACCAGTACTCACGTATGGGGCAGAAACATGGAGGCTTACGAAAAGGGTTCTAGTTAAGTTGAGGATGACGCAACGAGCTATGGAAAGAAGAATGATAGGTGTAACGTTAAGGGATAAGAAAAAGGCTGATTGGGTGAAGGAACAAACTCGAGTTAATGATATCTTAGTTGAAATCAAGAAAAAGAAATGGGCATGGGCAGGACATGTAATGAGAATGGAAGATAACCGATAGTCATTAACGGTTTCGGACTGGATTCCAAGGGACGGGAAGCGTAGCAGGGGGAGGCAGAAGGTTTCGTGGGCGGATGAGATTAAGTTTGCAGGGACGACATGGCCAGAATTAGTACATGACTGGGGTAGTTGGAGAAGTGTGGGAGAGGCCTTTGCCCTGCAGTGGGCGTGACCAGGCTGATGTTGATGATGTTGTTGTTGATGATGATGATGATCATGATGATTTCTTATACCGGCAAGGCCATCTCGCAGCGTTGCAGAGATCTTCGCTTCACCTATCCGCGTTCTCAACTTCCAATGGAGAAAGCTTGCATGGCGCCGCAACTGCGGAGGCTCTAAAATGCGAAAGCGTCATACAGCCTCCGGATGTAGAAAATCCGACGTGATTGAGCGATGGCATTCAACATGGCCGACGGCGCAAACAGTGAAAACACATCAAAGAACGCTCGGATTGGCGTCGAATTTCACTGAGAAGTCATTACAAACAAAGTAACCTAATGACTTTGGAAAGAAAATTTGGTACATTTTGGTCAGGGTGGCAATCAAGTCCGGGCCTCTGGGGAACGTGACCTATCCGTATTGGAAAAAACAGCGTCTTGCAGTGCCTTCCACGTGTGAACCCAGCGCCTTTTTGACACCGGATCGCATTGGGGACGCTGGCGCTCGCTGGAGCTCACTGGGACACCAGTGAGACCGCTGGATAAGAGCTGGGTCACTCTACACGAGACGCTGGTTCCGCTGCCATGACGCTGGGGCGCACTGGTTTGTGCTGTACAGGCGCTGGTTATCGCTGCAGTTAGCTGCTTCTCACTGGAGGCTGCGCTGGTTGTACTTGTGACGTGCTGGTTCCAGTACGCAAGGACGAGCGCTGCTGAACATTAAATGCTTTATACAATTTCATCATATGATACCACTCTCTTGTCCTAAATAACGCTACATATTGCGGACATAAAAAATCTATTTCGTGTCGCAGCTTCGAATAAAGGCACGTTATCTGTTTATGTATGCACATTTGGGTAGATAGCTAAATTTTTTAAAGAAACCACACAAACTCAGAGGACGCCGCGTTTTTTAATAGTTTGCACGTAACATATGACTGGGAGTTGTCGCCGTTGTCGCCGTGTTGTGGAGTGGACATGAAATACAGAAATCCTTCAGGCTCGCTCGAACGGACCCCGAGTTCGAAGCCTACCGCTGATTGATATTATCGCACCGATAACAAAGCTGAGGCGGTTCGTGTGCTTTTACTTTCGGTATTGTACTAAAAGAAAATGTTCTGAGGCTCAAATACACACATTTTAGCTTTCGCCAGCTACCCGTGCCGAGATAGGTCCCCACCGAATTAGGCTTTAGGCTCAGCGTATGCGCTGAGTCCGTCTGCAGGCTATCGGTGTGTCGGGGGTCGGGAATCAACAAGTATCACAAGGATAAATCACTCTATATTCCAGCTTTCGCATCGGTGCTCTTAAATAAACCATTTTTTCGTGTCTACAGTACGAGCACAAGAAAGAATGAGCGCAGATGTGACGCGTCATAAACACAGGTATATGTGCACGCGCCGAAGGCTGCCAGCACTAGACTGAGCTTCCCTGACAAAGATGTATGACTAGATTGACGTGTAGATTGAAACGCATCACAGAACTAAGAAAACGTTGCATATGCCTTGCGTGAAGAACAAGAAACGGCTATCGAAATCGGCAGTAACAGCCCATACAACGCCCCGGGTCGTCGGTTCATCTAGGACTTTTTTCGAAGTTAAAATACCAATCACAAGTGAAAATCGACGTTGTGGCACTTCCCAGCATTCTACTGAATACGGACAGCAACATTTTCTTTCTGGTACAGGAGTGAGTTTTAGCTGCTGGGCTATAGCACATATACCATGTCTGTGCAAGACGTATCTCTGTGAAACTAAAACTGCTTCTCGATCTTGGCATGGCAAATTATCCATCAATTTCATTTCAAAAAGAGACTTTTTGTCCGCAAAACAAACAGGAACGAAGAAAAGAAGCGACAAAAGAACGAGCGTTTTCTAACAACTGGTTTTATTTTCGGAGAACCGCCTGCTTTAATACCCACAGATCTGCGTGATCTAGTCAACAGAACACGCCAATAGCGCATAAACCACTTGTGATAAAATGCCGCGAATCAGCGCTACCCGGTCAACATAAAAACAGGAGAGCGCATAAAGCAAGCCCTTAAGTTAAAAATGCGTTACAGATATGATGACAGGAGCGAATTCTCTTAGATAATCTAACAATGAAATAGAAGGATGACTGATGCAATTTTTCTTTAGTTTTGCAATCCAGTCAGCTTCCAAAATTCCTGCCGTGGTTTGATTATGTTTGTTTTCTTTCGGTTTGATTTTGCTTTGTGTTGACCGGGTAGCACTGATCCGCTGCATTTTATCACAAGTGTTGTTATATGCGCTATTGGCGTGTTCTGTTGACTAGATCGCGCCGATCTGTGGGAATTTAAGCTTAAGCAGGCGGTTCTCCGAAAATAAAACCAGTTGTTAGAAAACGCTCGTCCTTGTGTTGCTCCTTTCGTTCGTCCCTGCTTGATTTGCGGACAAAAAGTTTTTTTTTTAATGAATCTGTTCCAACTAGGCCGACTCGCAGTAACGCTTTATCCATCAATGTCCATATGCTCCCGTGGCGTAGTTATAAAGTACTTTCTTCCGCGACTTCTTTATTTATCTTTTTTTTTTACATAGCAGGTATATACTATGAAGTGTTTTTTTTTTTAACTGCGGAAAAAAAGGGTGTAGTTCTAAAGTACCGGGCTTGGGATCTGTAGGTCCGACGATCGAATTCTTTTCAAAGCATTTTTACCTTTCTTTCTTTTTATTGCCCTAAAATGCTCAGTGTTCCTTTCTGTATTCAAAGATATATATACGGTGGCCAGGCACCGCGCATTTAACGCGCTAGAGCTGTTTTTCGCACCAGTGCCCTGCGCCTCCCAGTCGCCTGCCCAGCGCCCCAGCATTCAGCGCGCGACACTGGGCCCATAATCCGGCGTGGCACTGGACGCCGGATACTGGGTACTGGGTTTTGCAATAGGGTAGGCATGCATCCGCGACGCCACAGCGCCTTCACTGTTCTGGCTGATTAAAGGTGCGCCTAGTACGTGCTTCTTTGCGCACATCAGGTCGCCGCCATCTGGCCGCGAGGTTACAGGGGATTGAAGTGGATCGAGGCCTGTTGGTACAACTTAGAGCAAGGTGGAGTAAGGTAGAGTTGCTGAGGGCACGTGAAGTTGTATGACGTCACGTATCGTGCTCGTGGGATAATTGGATGTGAAATTGATTCCGAGATACTCATGTTGGACGTCACGTCTCAAATCATGTCGTCAGATCACGCTACCTCACGCCATACGCTACCGTTGGGTCACGTGCCGCGTCATACGAGGCAACGTGTCCATACATGATGGGAGCTACTTGGCAATGAATCGCTGCGGTAAGGCGATTATTGAACGCAAAGAAAGGAAAGCGAATAACGCACCGCAAACACGTTGTATACTCCGTTTCATACATCAGGTGCAACGATGGGGAAGCTATGCAAGAAGTCCGGTCACCAAAATTTATTACTCCGCGCGTTTCCGTCTATGCTTCGCAGCGTGCCACCGGCGTTTGCTCGCGCGAGAATGCACGTGAAGCTGCCGGGACGGGCTGCAATTAAAAAAAACGCAAAGCAAATTGATTAAAAACAACGTGTTAGCAGCCGTGTAAGTACATGGATTGAATTCTTTTATTTGTAATTTAGAACTGAGCTTATAGAAAATTTTCGCTAAGACCGGGTAAAGAAACACCGAACTCTTTCGAAGTGCGAACGCAGCCCCTGAAAAAAGTATATCTAGCCTCCACAGCGTTGCACCTGATGTATGCAACGTAGTACTTAAGGAGCCATTAATGGTGATAACTGAGATAAGTCATAATGCCTTTGCATTGAAACCACGTAAGGATATTTAGGCGACTGCCACTTTTTATCACTATTGCGTAAAGATTCTTTTTCATCCGATCGTATTTTGTTATCAGGTCTCCTGCTGAGTGGCCTGTGTCGATGACAGCATGAAATAGGGAGCGACCCTTGCGCGAAACATTGATGAAGGGCAAAACTAATGAAAAATTACATTCTGAGGTTTTGACGTGCCAGAACAATAATTTGATAATGAGGAACGTCGTAACGGAAGAATCCAGATTTATTTTGACTACGTTGGGATTTTTCTTTTATCTGGCACCGAAATCTAAGTTCAGGAGTGTTTTGGCATTTTGCTTTTGTCCACATGCGGCGGCCGCGTCTGAGATCGAACCCGCAGCAGCGCAACGCCAGAACCACTAAGCTACCGCAGTCGGTAGAATGTGAAGTGAAAAGAATCATTAGAAAAAAAATAGGGGATACTTCAGCTTCTCCTTTAAGAGTGGAACGCGACAGCACTCAAAGATCCCTGAGTGTTCTTACGCCTCCCGGTAACTGCAGCTTATGTAATGTTTACCGTAATGTTACCCGTAATGTTTACCGGGAAACGCTGACGGCGAACGCAACGCACGAAGGCAAGCAGGTGAGCTTTCTGGTAGAAACGCGGCGTCTTGTGTGGGCCGCGGATGGGCGAAACCGAGCGCCATCTGGATGGCGTTGTTGCAAGGAACCGAGCGCAGCGCGGCGCTCGGCGAATGGTATAATCGCTGGAAAAGGTGTTTATGTTTCAGTTTCCGCGTAACATAATTATGTTTTATGAGATATTCAAATTACACTTCGACGGTATCCGGTCTGTAAGTTGTGGTTAGGTTGTACTTTGCGATTTTGCTGACGTATCTTACCTTGAGGAATTCAAATATTTCACTAACTGATCTGTGCCACGCGGAAGGCCTGCGTGATTGTGGTTTCAGATGATTTTTACCCTACATGATATCTGACGCAAAACGCTGACATCAGATTTTCTGCGACACGGGGCCCTTAACGCTAACGCTTTAGCATGATACCCACTTATATCCCCATTATATAGCGACGGCGTCACTACATAACCTATTTACACAGACCCCGCGTTAAAACGATGCCCGCACCTCGTCGCTGCGCGTCAGCCGCATGAGAATTCGCCCCATGCCATTCCGGCTGAGAACCTCGCCGGTTTGCTGAGTCCCGAAAGTGTGATTGGTCTAATCTTAGTGGCACGATACACCGTCGGCCACTGCTCATCGGGTTGCAGACCACAGCGTTGCTTACGGTACTCTAAGTCTAGGTCTGACGATACCAAAGTGGGCTTACCACATGCTAAGGGTCGGCGCATTACGTTGATGGTGTGGATAGTCATGATGACGCCACGGGAGAAGGAAATGAACGTCCGGTTCCTCCAAAACCATATAAACGTGTTGGTAAGGCTCCCAGCGCCCTAAATAATGTACTGTAATAGCTTTGCTACAGTTAGTTGCGATTTTCATTCCATGCAAGGAAGTCACTGTCTCTACACGGCATGACGCAAGGGTCGTCACGCAGAAGCACGGCATGGCGGCTTCCCTCGCTCCTGCGGGCTCGTTCGGCCCCTATCATGCTCCTCGCTAATGAGCCCAATGTAACAGCATAGCAGACGACCGAGCGAGCCGGAGCACACGGATAAGCTTGACGACTATTCGCGCGTTCTATTCCTCTGGGTGTGTCGTAATAGAAACGCGAGCATATGCGTACTCTCATTTTGTCTAAGCAAATGCTGCTATACACCGTGGCACAGGCGCCAGTCGTCTCAAAGCGGTAACTGCCACAATATATATATATATATATATCTATATATATATATATATATATATATATATATATATATATATATATATATATATATATATATATACCTGAACCTTTATTAAATAGAAGAACAAATGAATAGGTGTAGGAAGCGAGTTGGCGCAGCCCCTAGTCCAGGGCTCCACTGGCTTGAGCGGTCCGCCATGCCTGACCCTCGCTGGCGAGCGAAGTCTCCCACTGCTCGCTTCCAGAAAGTTTGCCCGCTATTTGCGGTGTATTAATTTTGGGTGGCCTGTTCTGGCAATCCGACCTAATGTGCGCGAGAGTTGACCGGCCTTCGCCCCGCGGACAGCGAATGCTGTACAGCGTAGGGTGAATGACATGTTTCAAATAAAGGTTTGGATATGTGTGCGTCTGTATTTGGCGCCAGTTGTAAGAGTGCCACCTAGATAGGTCAGGGTGTGGTGGACTGTACTTTCGTCATTCGCACCGTTGGTGCTCAAGGATGTATCGTGGTAAGAAAAGGTTTTATTCAGAGTTGTCGGCCGCTCAGTTGACAAAAGCCCGAGCTGCGCCGTCCACTCTCTCATTGCCTTCGAGTCCTGCGTGCCACGGGCACCAGGTAATCATGTGTTTATGCGTCAGGTTGGATTCTAATAGGTGAGTCGTGCGGTGTGGCAGCCTCCCGGTGAGGAAGGGTCTACATGTGACTTGGGAATATGTAAGAGTTGTCGACGACTGCCCCAGAGCGTCCTTACTTTTAACAGCTAGCGCAATCGCTGAAGCTTCTGCTGTATTCGCAGATGCAACTCGAGCCGTGGTGCATGTCTAAGCTCTTGATCTGCGGCCGCTCCTACTACTGTGAGCGCCTGCTTGTAAGTATCGCATCGAGCGACATCTCTGTAGACCGTATCCGGATTTCTGGTGAATTACTGCATTAACCGCGAGCTCGTGCACTTCTACAACCCCGGTGGTATTTCGGACTCTTGCTCTTGGGGACTGGGGCTACTATGATCCTTTCACGAAAGACTTTAGGCAGACATTCCAGTTGTTCTCCCGCATACTGTGAACGAGTGGGGTAACCTACGCAGCATAGTAATTTTCTGCCACAAGAGGTTAAACTAAGCCTCTCCTGTTGAGATATGAGCACCGCTGTCCGTAGCTTCTCGTAGTTACTGTGAATACAGAGGGCCACCAGACGTTCAGTTGAGGTTTCCTGTGGTAGGCGGAGAGCCGCTTTGTACGACGTTCCGCTCAACGCATGTAGGGCTTTTAGTTCTATTTTCGTGGAGTCCTCGAAAGGGAGGCTATATGTGAGACGACTTAGCACAAAAGCCTGAATGAGCCGGATCGTGTCTGTTTCCTTGAAACGTTTTCGTTGATAGGGTACTCTACGAATCATACGGGAGATCTGTTTCACCGCAGTCCTAATAGCTTTAATTGTGTGGTCTACTCGCATGTTGCTATGCAGCCCCAGTCCGAGGACTCGCATTTTCTTCTGTGGATGAAGCCAGATAAGAGGTCTTTCTAGGAGACATGACTCATAGAAAGAGGTTAACTGGCTCGCGTGTTTTACGGCCTCGACGTCGGATCCTGATAAATTCCGATTTATCGGGAGCGCTGCTCAATCAGCTGCTGCGAGCGAAGGTTTCAACAGTGGTCACTGCTGCGTGCAGGATTTATTCTTTTTGTTCTAAAGAGCCGCTGGTGGCCCATGGGGTATAATATATTCTGCATATAACGCGCACCCTAGCCCGGGTATGGTGTCGAGTTTTTTTGACTAAACTTCTCATGTCGATATTGAAAAGAAGGTGCAGAGTATCGCCCCTTGTGGTGTACCTCTATTGGGCATGGGAAAAGGATCTTAGTGCATTATGCCGATGCCTATAGCACCGATGCGAAAGGTCAGGAGAAAGCGGGGAGTAGTCATAGATTCTTTGCCCCCAACTGATTTCATTTTGTTCAGATAAGACGAATACATGTGACATGGCTAGTGTTGAATGCGTTTTTCAAATCAAGAGCTAGGATAGGATCTTCTGCACGAACTGTTATGTTGCAAAAAACTTATTCCCGAAGTTGTAGGAAAACATCCTGAGTTGACAAACGTTGGCGAAAGCCGAATATATTTGTAGGACAGAGGTTACGGTCTTCAATGTAAAAGGTGGGACGTGTGTAGCACTTTAAATCATTTCCCAAGACAGGTGGTTAGTGATATCTGTCTGAGGTTTTGTAGATCATGAGGTTTTTCTGCTTTCGGAATAAGCATGATTTCGGCCTCCTTCCACTGTTGCGGTATCACGCCCCTCTCCCATATCTGTTCACTAAAATACCGAGTAAGTTGTTCTAAGTGTTCATCGCTGAGGTTCTGGATCATAGCATTTGTGTGCTGACCTAGTCCTGGAGCAGTATTTCTCTTCGTAGCTTGCGCTGCCACAAAAAGTTCTGTCTTAGTTATCGGGGCGTCCATAACTGAGTTTTCTTGCCCTTTGTATAGCAGGGTTAATGGGGGAGCGGTTACCGCTCCTACGTACTTTGAGCTTAGTGAGGAGGGTCTAATCTGTTCCTGAAAATTCTCCGGCAAGTTCTTGAAGGGTGCGAAGAGTGGCTATTTTAGTTTTTCCTGGTTCCATTATGCTGCGAAGTATTGCCCATGTGTTGGAGGTGTGTAACTTTCGTGAAGCGAGTCGCGAAAACTCGCCCAACTCGCCGCCTCTAACTGCTCTGCGTAATAGTTTGCCCACTCGATATTTCGACAATTCTGTTGAGCAGTTTGCGATTAAGTCGCTGTCTTTTCCATCGCTTGGTTAGCACCCTTCTGGCTGAATTCCCACATATGCAGCAGATGGCTCGCAACTACCGGAGTCTCAGCTGTGAGCGCTAGCCGCTTAAATGTTACTTTATAAGCGTCTCGTATGTGCTTTGCGCAGTGTTCAGCGTTTTCAGGTGATATTTCCGGCATGCGGATTTTGCGATAATTTACCCAGTTCGTGATTACCACATGCTCACAGGGTCACTGAATTTCGGAGAAGCCTACCGACACGCTAGCGATGTAATATTCACTGCCTAGATTCTCTTCTATGTTCGTCCAGAATACCTCGTCGACGTTATTTGTCAATATGAAATCTGGAAAGGTGTCTGCGCTGACGCGGTTCCCTAATCACGTCGGTTTCGAAGGAGAATGATGAGTTGGAACTTGGAGGTCACATGCTTCGAGTGCTCATTCGAGCTCCCGGCCTTTCCTTTTTTCTTGGGGGGCGGGAGGGGGGTGTCCATTCGGTAAACCCAGCTGGTGTGAGAGGCATTGAAGTCCCCAAAAGCAGAAGTCGATCCTGGGTACCGGAGTTATACTTGACATACCGAATGAGTGCCTCAATATCGGCCCTCTTTTGTTTAGGAGGGCTATACAAGTTCGTGATTATGGTTTTTGCTTTGCTACGCTTCTGCGGTAGTACTGTTACGATTCAGAATCAGAATCAGAATCAGGATTTATTGTGAGAAGTTGGGTCAAATTACAAGTATTTAGTATGCAGGAGGAGGTCCCATAGTCAAAGACTGTATCGGGACCTCCTATACAAGAATAGTTATGATAATTGACATCTCAAAGCAACAGTAGCATATAATAAGGCATTATACAAGCAACAGGAAATGAAAGTTAACAGAGCAAAATACAGAATTCATTACAAATAATAACAAGGTTTAGCTTATCTCAGGGTAACATAAAGAATTGTATGTGAAGAAAATACCAGTAGTTTATTTACAAGAACAAAAACACAAAAAAGCAAAAAATAACGGACAAAAAACAGTTACAGTACATTTTCTCATTAGTTTGTCAATAATAAATGTATTTTGAGTTCCCTTTTGAATTGGTGTGAAGATCTTGTATTTTTCATAATGAGAGGAAGAGTGTTCCACACAGATATGGAAGTGAATTCCACTGTTTGTTTACCGTAGTTAGTGCGGATTCGTGGTAAAAGAAAATTGTTATTCAACGCGAATCTGGTGGTACTATTAGTTGCCAGGTTAGATGGTGAAAATGTGATCGATGGTAGCTCATTGCGTAGAAATCGGTAGAAAAAAATACCTAGGTTGTATTTAGTGAGGCCAGAAATAGTAAGGGTGTGATTCTCGTGTAGTAAGGAAGTGGCATTAGAAAAGCGAGAACTATAGGTAATTATTCTGATGGCTCGGTTCTAAATTGTTTGTAAAGACGTAATATGAGTATTATTGGTGTTTCCCCAACATATGATACCATAAGTAATGTGAGAGTACACGAAAGAGTGGTAAAGTGAGAGCAATGTGGTACGTGTGAAGTAAGGGCGTGCTTTAATTACGATGCGTATACCATAAGCTATTTTCTTTTTTATGTGAGCAATATGATTGTGATATTTCAGATTACAGTCGAGTAGAAGGCAAAGGAAAGATGAACATGAACTTGGATGAAGGCAGAGGGGACCAATGCTGATAGATGGAATGGAAGCTATGTTTCGCTGATGTGAAGAGAATACAACAAATTTAGTCTTAGTTGCTTTAATAGATAACATGTTAACATTACACCACTTTAGAATGTTTTCGAAGTCAACATTTAGTTTATTAACGAGAGATGAGATATCTTTAGGAAAAGTGAATATTGTGGTATCATAAGCGTCCAGAATGCATTTTGTCGAAGAAAGACTATTAGGTAAATCATTAATATAAACTAAAAACAGGAGTGGCCCCAGGATGGAGCCCTGAGGCACACCGATGTTAGTAGGTCGCGGTTGAGAATAAGCACTGGAAGGAGAAACAACTAGAACCCGGTTATAAAAGTAGCTTTTTAGTAGCGAAAGGGCAGGACCGCAAATGCCAATTGCTTCGAGCTTAGAAAATAGGATATTATGATTAATGCTATCAAATGCTTGCGTTAGATCGATGAAAACTGAGGCGGCGAGAAATCCCTCGTCAATAAATTTTTTAGTTGGTCCGTAAGATGAATAAGTGCCAGCTCTGTGGAATACTCATGGCGAAAACCGAACTGGCATGCAGAGCGGATATCAAATTTAGAAAGATATTTTGTTACCCGTTTTTCAATTAGTTTCTGAATAACTTTTCCAAAGAACGGCAGAATGAAAATAGGTCTGTAATTGTGCAGTAGTGAATTGTCGCCTTTTTTAAAAACTGGGATAATGTTGCCACGCTTCAGTTCACAGGGAAATAAACCAGTCCTGAATAATAAATTAACAATAAATGAAAGTATGTCTGAAATTAGGTGCGAAATAAGTTTAATGTTAGCAGGGTGGACCTCATCAATTCCAGCGCTTGTCACTTTTAGGTTATTTATAACAGCAGTTATTTCTTCTGTCGTTGTAGGAAATAAAAAGAATGAATGAGGTAGATGGTTCATGTTAACGTTTTCTGCAAGAGTAGGTGGATTGTTAGGAAAGAAAAAAACTACTAAAAGCCTCAGCTATTTCAGCAGGGGAATCGAGCTCTACTCCATCCTTTAAAATTCTGGATACCTGGTTTAGTCGTGTGTGTCTATTTAAAAAGGTGTTGACAATCTCCCATATTTTTAGTGTTATTAGCTTCCTGTAAAATTCTTTGCTCGAAATACAAACGTTTAGCTGCTTTTATGTTACAGTTAACAGTGTTACAGAAGCTTTTATATCTGGCACGTAAGTTCATGTTAAATGGTTGCCTTTTAGTTTTCCTATATAAGTTATCCTGTGTGCGCATTTGTGCTAATAACTGCTGTGAGAGCCATGGATTGTGAACAAATTACGCATTTTTTTGCATTTCTTTTTGGAGGTGAACTTTCGGAAGTACGATGTAGTTAGAGAAAAAAAAATTGGAAAAAGCTTTCTGAAGGTCGTTTAGTGATTTAATTTCTGAACAGTGTGTATTAGGAACAGCAGTTATGAAGCCATCGTTGTCAAGAACATCTTTAGTGTGCGAAAGTGGGTAAGGTCGTACATTAGAATTGAAACGTAAAAGCAGAGGGTAATGATCACTAGTGTCGATGTGCAACACTTTTGCCTCTGGTGAATGAAGCAGGTTAGAAAAAGCATGATCAATGAGTGAGCCTGCACCATAAGAGACTTCGCGTGTGGGCACGTCGATTAAGCAATCATATCCGTAGCTGTGGAATAAACTAGTGCAGTTAATACAAATGGGTGATGTTTCATCGAGTAAATTAATGTTTATATCACCTATTATAACAACATTTTTATTTTCTAGTGATATAGTATGTAAAATATGATCGAGATTGGTACAGAATTCATTGACTGACGATGAGGGAGAACGGTAAATGCAGCCAAATATGAAATTCTTATCATGAACAAGAAAGCAAAAGCAGTTACTCATTTCAATCCAAACAGATTCGCACTTAGTAACGGTTCAGGATAGATCATGCCTTCTTCGATAACCAATATTAGAAGAAACATATATGGCAGCACCACCATGAGTAGTCGTCAATCTGTTGCAGTATTCCACTTTATAGTTAGGGAAGCAATACAAATTTTTGTCATCGTCAGAAAACCAGGTTTCAGTAATGGCAATTAGTGAAAACGGAATATTTAGTGATGCAAGGAAATTATCGATAGCGTCGAAGTGTTTACGAAGACTCCTAGCATTAAAATGAATAATGGAATGAAATACATTTAAGAAAGAATTCAATTGATCGGATTTCAGTGTAGAAGCCATGTTTGTTGTGTCAATTGATCAAACAATTATGCCTAGTCTAATTTGGTTAAGTCGGATTCGTCACGAATACACAGAACTTTGCTGTTAGTAGTCTTCCTAGCCTTAATTTGGCAGTTGTCCGTCCAAAGGAACATCCAGTTTCTTTCTTTCTTCAAAGTTAGAGCCTTCGAGAAGAGAGCCTTGTTAGATGGGGTCAAATGCTCATTTAGAAAAACGGGAGCGTTGGAAGAGCCGGAAAATCCAACGTAACTAAGACAAAGTTTAGCTTTACATGCTTTACTAACAAAGTCAGCTTTCTTCGTTCTAGAATGAAAACGAGCGTTGAGCGATGTATAGACTATCTGGCCAGTCGCCAGATAGTCTATACTTGTTGCTATTTCATCATCAGTCAAACATCAGGTTCGACTGGCACCGGGTTACCATATTGCTGTAGAGCAGCCGCCCATTTGTGGAAGGTGCGGCAGTTCCATTGCCCAATTTCGAGAAATTCGTGGTGCGCTAGCGTTCTACTCGCCATGAATAGTGCTTTCGCTGTCCGAGGTCGGTATAAGTCTCGGACGGTGGCTCAACTGAGCACCCGGGCTGGTGCTGGCTCGGTTAGGAACCGCGCTCTTTACACTGGCCACGGATTCATCGACGGCACTTTTCAGGCTTTGTAATTATGCGTACATCAGCTCCTGAAAATTTTGCGTAGGTTTTAGTTGATGCTCAGTTTTTAGAATGTGATATCCATGGAATTCGGCGTCATTATACCCTTCAAAGGTGCGCGTGCTGCTTTAGTATGAGGAGTTTTGCTCGATTCGTTGCAGTGGCTAGCTTTGAAGGAGGCAAACTCTTGTTTGATTTTTGCCAAGCTCTCTAGGAGAAGCTTTATTTCTTTAATGCTTTCTGAAATTCGGAATTTTCTGTTACAGGAGCAGTAGGAGAAACTTGTCGTGCCCAGCTTACCGTGTTATCTTGGGGCGCTTGTTGGTCCCAGTGCCGGAAGCCCTAGATTTAGGCAACTTGGGTGATTGGGAATGAGGTTGGTTTTTGGCAATGGAGTTCTTTCGCGCCGGGATCTGGATCTGGATCGCAGGCGAGTCCCTGGTTTCCTCTTCCAATGAATCCGATGCAGATTGTTCATCGTCGCAACTGAACCAACGTAGGCGTTGAGGTGGCTTCGTTGAGGTGTCCTGCCGGGTAGTCCGGCAAACGCCAGCCCCGGGGATTCTTTTGCTTCGGGGTTTGAGACGTTTTTTACAACTTCGGTCTCATGCCATGTGATGCTCCCCACAGGCTGCACACTTGGAAGCGCAATCATGTCCGGCTACAGGGTCCCGTTGGCTAGATGTGTGACATAGTGGAGTGTCCGGCTGGGGACAGACGTCCGATCGCTGACCCGTTTGGTGGCACTCTTTGCACACCTCAGTGGCGATCTTGTAGGGGTAGCAAGCAAGTTCGCCGTTGTAGTAAACGTACCGCGGCGTGATCCCTCCGAAAAAGGTGATAAGAGCTGTTTTAGTGTTACGAAACATAAGCGCTTGGAGAATTTCGACGCCTTGCGTGCGCATGCGTAGATTCACATTTAGTGCTTTAGGCGTTGTGTGCGGGTCCAAGCCGTGAACGATACCCTTGGTTGTCCCGTAACTTGTCGCTACATAGGCGTTGACCAAGTGCAGCCGGCCGTTAATGTTTAGCCTTGTAATACGTATATCGTTGTCCGCCACTGTGTGGCGCGGCGTCGACAGAATAACGATGTTGGAGCCTAGCGTGATTCTGAGGAAAAATTTCTCACCTGAGATTTGCCCGCTGCATGCACAATCACGGCGTCCACCAGTAGAGGACTAGTCAGGTTATTGACCGGTAGCCCCTGATTCGGTCGCACCACAATCTTGAAGTCATCTTTCGGCAGACGGGCGGGGGATAACCGTCTGTAGGCTGGTCTATGTTTAGATTTTCTCGTTGCTTGACCAGCGGCAGCGTGTTGGTTTTTCAAGGTGCCCAAATATTCCAATGCTTTAATTTTCTCTTTCGCGCGGGCTTTTTTCCTATCGACGCGAGATGACCATCTGCCCATCCCCATTCATTTGACTGGCTTTCTGTCCCAGCGTTGTGGTCACTGGGTCCTCTTGGTTCCATGAGGTTGGGAGCAGCGGAGACTTGAAAATCCATGTTATGAAGCTCCTGGCGGCGCGTGCCCGTCATCCGCGAGGGTCTGGGACGCGCGGTTACGTCGGGGGGTTGATTTACAAGAGCCATCGAGCGCGCGTTCGCCGCGCACTCTGGGGTTCCAGCAGCCGCCTACGTGGCGGCTTTGGTCTTAGCGAGCTCGCACGAACGAAGGCACGTTTCCCACTGAACACAGACTGGTCTCTTAGCCGTCTGCAAGACATCTTGGCAAGATCACCAAGACGTCTTGAAAATTATTATCAACGTTTACAAGACATATTCAAGACGTCTTGGCAAGATAGTTAAGAGTACTTGAAGACGTCTTACCACCCCTTTTCGGATGTCCTAAAACGTCTTGTAGCCGTCGTGAAGACCTTCTAATGCACACCAAATAAGAGATATAAGACGTTTTGCAATGCATCTTGTCGCCGTTTTAAAGACAACCATAAGAGATCTTGCGACACGTTTTCTAGCTGTTTTGGAAAGGGCTATGAGATGTCTTGCAAAACGTGTTATAGCCGTTTTAAAAACACCTGTAACAAATTTTGCGAGACGTTTTGTAACAGTCTTAAAAATGTTTTCCCGACAGTCTTCTAGCCAATATTTCTGTAACGTAGCCCTAGCCCTATAATTTAATAAAGCAATTCGTTGGGTGAGATTCGTAACACGTACAAACCACTCAAAGCTACTTAACAAGTGGCGGAAGTTCTAGTCAGGAATATTTAGCATTCATTCCAAGCATCGTCACCTTAAAACTCTATCGAAAAACACCACTTGTTCATTGGGCTAGGGAGTAGTTGAAAAAATGACAGCAAGGCATACCGAACCAATCGATTTACAGTGGCAACACTATTGCGAGGGGAAGCACTAGCACAAAAATTACATCTTAAGTAGGCTCTAGACGCTAAAACTCAGTCATAACGTAGCAATCCGTAGTGCGTCTCCATCCAGATCAACTAGTTGTCCAACGAAATGTTGCTTAGCTTCAGTGATCTGGCTAGAAACAGCACACACTGCACATCTGTGATAGTTTGAAAAGACCGAAGATCATTTTGCTTACCTTGTCAACATTGTTTGAGATTTGAGGGTGGAATAATATCAAGGACTCCAGCAACACTATCACGGAAGCTTTTCTTAGATGGATGTTTGTCCCACACATCAATTTAGGAACACGATACACCATTCCATTATAGCATTAATTATAGAGGAACTGAGTGGCTCCCGATACTCGCTAAATCGACAAATCAATATGAATGTTCCTAATCCTCACAATGTTATAAATCATTGGCTGGGCCGACAGCACCAATGCATATGGCCCATTTCTTACAACGCACGATAGCACCACTGAAGTAATGGCAAAGCCACAGAAGTTATAGCACATGTTAAAGCCACGCATAACATAAAGAATTATTAGTCACACAAAGGAAGCGCTGAAGTGGCTAAAAGTGTCGAGGAATTTTTAATAAATCAAATCAAGCACAACACCACTGCATACGCAAAATGTTTATAATGCACATTCTAGAAATTTGCTTTGTGAGTGTTTGTTACCACACCCTCGTCATTTCATGATTCAGGGAGCGGGCTTAGACAGTTCCACAGGCTGATGCACCCGCAGACAATGTAGCTTGTTCATAATGCTGTTTGAGCTGAGATTTGTCGCCAGTAATTAGAAGGCAAGAAAAGGTATTAACTACATGTTACAGTGAAACTTCGCTGTAACAAAACGGGAAATAACGATTGTTGGATGTAACAAAGTGAAATTCCCCGTGAAATCTGCATATATATCCACGTTTCAAAACATTGTTTCAACGATGTAAAATGATACCGGTACATTAAATGCGTACGTGGTATAAATGATACCGGTACAATCTCAGAGGCTACGCCTCCCTGTGCGCACGTGCTGCTCGAATGCGACAAACTTTGTTGGCGTCGCAGCGTACAACCTATTCAACCCCGTCGCCATTTCGCGTTGCTAGAGACAGGCCAACTGAAAGCGGAAACGAAAAACCATCACATTGGAACAGAAGGCAGCTATCATAAACGCATTTGCGCCAGATGCGAAAAAGTTGTCTGTTGAGTACGCCGAAATTTCTTTCGCTGTTTTCTGTTCAGCGTACGTGGCCATGTAGCGGTTCTACAGACCGCAAGGGCGTCTTCTATGTAAGTTTAAAAGTGTGCACTTTATTATGCGTGCATTACGCGTGCACTTCATTAGGCGTGCATGAAGTAATTTAGGCTCTACCTTCAACGTCGTTATAAAGCCATTTGATAGCATATCACTCATAAGAGCTCCCACTCAGCTGTACGGAAGCTTTGTTTGTGAACAATAAGAGCTAGAAATTCGAGCTAGGCGTCTGGCGTATGTATACAAAATAATTCCATCGCTGCGATTCAACCTTTTGTGTAGTCTGATAGGAAGCCCCCGGGATAGTCACAAGAAATCAGATTCTTGGCGATAAGGAAAGCTTTATCCAAGGCCAATATCATGGTTAGAGGCTGCCACTTCCTCCGCAAGTACGTCGTGAGCGAAATTTTTTATTTTCACATATTACACGCTGCTTCCAGCACTTTTCGAAAATACAACTTTTGTTCAGCTAAACGTAGTCACAGTTCGCGCACGGCAAATTATACCACGCTGACAAACCATTTCACAGCATGGCGTTCGCATGTGCCAGTTCATGCTGCAACGTGCAGGAAGCTACATATATGCGTCGCATTGACTTCATGGGATTTCGGAAACCTCTATGTCCCCCATGTGAGCGCTCTGCCATTAAGCTCTGTGCGCCATAATAACGGGTTGTGCGTAGTTTAGGACGTTCTCTCGGGCCTAATAATGCGTGCTCAGTCCATTATGCGCTGGTGGTGCGTCACGCATTCATACTTCATACTGGTGACGTGGCCTTGCTGGGAGAGGTGTTCGTTAACCGACGACGCGCACATCACGCGTTCAGCACGGCAGCTGTATCATGGTTCACTCAGCAAACTGGAACTTCCTGGCTCGTCATCAGCAGCTTCGCTGTGTTGAATTTATCCGTCTGTGCTCATAATTCAGCGGACTTGTAGCACGGCCATTTTACAAGCTGGAGAACATTAGGACGAAGAGAAATTGCTTTATTGGCTATTAGCATTCCAAGTCTCTGCATGCCGTGAGTTCTTTTTTGTGTTTGTATGTGGCTCGCTTTACCGCCCCGGACGCGCAGTGTTTTTTTTTTTTTTTTTTTTTTTGGTAGCGCTGGTTGACTCAGTATGGCCGGGGATGGTCGTAATTTGTTCGTGAGTAGTCACGGACGTCGATTACCTTCCTCGAGATTAATAGCAATGGTGCGCGCCTGCGCTCTGGCACAATTTTTGATGAGAACGAATCGTGACTGGCCGATAACCATTCGAAATTGCTGTTTACTGCTACAAAATAAGCTACAAAGCTCTTGGCCGTTCCCGCCAGTGCACATAGACAGCAGCTTAATAACGTAACGGTTTGAAGCAGTGATATGACTAGCCCATTGCGCATGTCTGCGTTTAGCCTCAATTTAATTGAGTGAGCTGTTACCGGAAAGCTAAATTTACCGCTAACTAGGTTGAGCTTACCATTGAGGCGAGGATGCCAGCAGAACGTAAATACGTCATTGCGGCCTCGATAATGAAGTTGGGCTTCGGAGAACACACGAATGGAACGTCCTTATGTGTGTACATATGTTGTTTGCGCCTTTAAATAAATGGATTGAGAATTGTGTTCTGTACGTGCGGTACATGTATTTTTGTGTCTTAATTATCTTTTTTGTACCTCTTTATCGAGGCCGCAATGACGTATTTACCTCTTCCTGGCATCCTCGCCTCAATGGTAAGCTCCACATACTTAGCGGTAGATTTAGCTTGCCGGTAACAGCACACCCACTTAAACTGAGACTAAACGTAGATACACGCAATGGGCCCGCCATATCACTGTTTCAAACCACTATGTTACAAAGCTCCTGTCTTTGTGCGCTGGTGTCAAGAACTTTGCTGATGACGTTGTACCACTCAACCATAATTTTGAATGGTTATCGGCAGGACACTATTCCTGCGCATAAAAAATGGTTCCATAATACCGGCGAGCACCATTGATATTGTTCTCGATGAAGATAAACGACGCACGCGATCACTCGCGGGCAAATATACAACCATCCGCGGCCACACTGAGTCAACCAGCGCACTAGAAGAAAGAAAATACTGCGCATCCGGAGCGGTAGAGCGAGACACATAAAGGCACAAAGAAACTCCCGGCAATGCAGTGACGTAGAACGCTAATAGCCAATAGAGCAATTTCACTTTCGTCCGAAAGTCCTGCAGCTAGTAAAATGGCCGAGCTACACCTTCGCTGTGTTATGAGCACACACAGCACGCTGGAGTGCAGTTGCTTCCGACAATGCACCGCACTTGGGTAATAATAACACAAACAACAGAAATAACTACGCTCTTGAACAGAAAGACGCGGAGAACGAGGCACTCGGGCGCGACCTAGAACTTGCCCACGTCAAGCATAGCGTGCTAGAACGCAGAATTAAGGAGCTGACGGACGCGGTTCCATAGCAGCAGCGAGAGGTGACGCCCTTTAGCCGTCCACGACCGAACACGCCACCAATAGACTCATCGCCTCAAATGAGCGAAGAGGATAGTTCGAATCTTAAGCAAAAAATACAACAGCAAATGCCGCAGGCCATGCAGCAAATGACGCAACAGATGATTCAGCGAATACAGCAGATGCAAACACAATTCCAGGGACAGCTCATTGAAATTAAGAGCACCATACGCAAGCAAAAACACACCGGAAACATCAGGGAGATGGTGCACAACCGCCCCGCGCTGGCAGCTTTTGCCAACGAGACCACGAACGAGGGAACAAACAACCCCACCACTTCAACAGAATAAACTATAGCTAACACAAGTCAAAGCAAACAAAAAAACCTGGAAATTTTGCAACGGAATCGCAGAAGCTACCGCAAGAAACAGGGCCTCATCAAACAAAATATTAACACACAATTGGTACCGCCCTACGTGATCCCATTACAGTAAACGGGCACAAAATTAGTTATACCGGAATACGACTGGTACGAGAGCCAAAGGCAGGAAAGCTCGCCATCCTAGTCAGCAAGGCGATCATAGCTATCGAACACAATAGCATCAAAAGCTCACACATAGAACACGTGCCAATAAAAATAATACCTAATAAAAAGGGAAAGGCAGGAAGTATATTTATCGTGAACGTGTACAGCGTCCACTGAAATAGAGAAAAGCCAAATTTCACGAACTTTTGCACGGAGCCCACAAGCTAGCGAAGGCCAATGCGCTAGTCATCCTTGGCGACTTCAACGCCATGGACAAAACCTGGGGGTACCAAAAGGACAACGTCAAAGGCAAAAACGCTGGTAGTAACTGAGAAATTCAACTGCGACCTAATTACCCATTCATCGAACCCTGCAAAGATAGAAAACAGCGTCAGCTTTCACACTTGCCCCGACCTCACTTTCGTAAGGGGAAGCGAAGACTCACAATGGGAAAAGCTGATGGAAATTTTGGGTAGCGATCACTGTATACTCAGGACACAAGTAACCGCAGACAGGATGAGGTGCCAGATGAGCAAGGCAACGATAACAAACTAGAATGCATTCCGAGAAGCATGCGATAGCATCCAGGCCTGCGTACAAACGCTAGATGCGTGGGAAAAGATGCTAAAGGAAACGCGAGACAGATACACCCAGAAGGTAAACCGAACAGCAGAAACACCCGAGATGGACGGATGGCTAATTTGACTCTGGGAAGCTAGGCGCTGCCTCACGAGAAGATGGAGGAAGCAAAAGTACAACAGAAAACACAGGCTCCAGATCGCCGAGACATTGGCGAAAGCCGAAGAATGCACAACACAATTGGCGAAACAAAATTGGGAACAACTATATAACTCGCGCAAGGGAACACTAGGCACGGCAAAGACCATGGCATCTCCTAAGAGCACCTATCGCCCCGACCAAAACCAACTCGGAGAAAAACAAAGTTATATAGAGGCTAATCCACAAATACCAGGGACCGGATACAGAACTCTTATAAAAGGTGCGAGCCAAGTGCTTTGGCAATACGCACCTGCCAAACTACACAGGGACGTACCAGGGAGAAAAGAGTCCTAAGCTGGACAGACCCATAACGAAAGAAAAGGTCTACGCGGCCACACGAAGCAACACCAAGAACACGGCTGCATGTGTGGATAAGATCATCATCATCATCAGCAGCAGCAGCAGCAGCAGCAGCAGCAGCCTAGTTACGCCCAGTGCAGGGCAAAGGCCTCTCCCATACTTCTCCAACTACCCCACTCATGTACTAATTGTGACCATGTTGTCCCTGCAAACGTCTTAATGTCATCCGCCCACCTAACTTTCTGCCGCCCCCTGCTACGCTTCCCTTCCCTTGGAATCCAGTCCGTAACCCTTAATGACCATCGGTTATCTTCCCTCCTCATTACATGTCCGGCCCATGCCCATTTCTTTTTCTTGATTTCAACTAAGATGTCATTTACCCGCGTTTGTTCCCTCACCCAATCTGCTCCTTTCTTATCCCTTAACGTTACACCCATCATTCTTCTTTCCATAGCTCGTTGCGTCGTCCTCAATTTCAGCAGAACCCTTTTCGTAAGCCTCCAGGTTTCTGCCCCATACGTGAGTACTGGTAACACAAAGCTGTTATACACTTTCCTCTTGAGGAATAGTGGCAACTTGCTGTTCATGATTTGAGAATGCCTGCGAAACGCACCCCAGCCCATTCTTATTCTTCTGGTTATTTCAGTCACATGATCCGGATCCGTGGTCATTACCTGCCCTAAGTAGATGTATTCCCTTACCACTTCCAGTGCCTCGCTCCTATCGTAAACTGCTGTTCTCTTCCGAGACTGTTAAACATTACTTTAGTTTTCTGCAGATTAATTTTCAGACCCAACCTCATGCCTTGCCTCTCCAGGTCAGTGAGCATGCATTGCAATTGGTCTCCTGAGTTACTAAGCAAGGCGAATCAGCGAATCGCAAGTTGCTAAGGTATTCTCCATCAACTTTTATCCCCAATTCTTCCCATTCCAGGTCTCTGAATGCCTGCTGCAAACATGCTGTGAATAGCATTGGAGAGATCGTATCTCCCTGTCTGACGCCTTTCTTTATTGGGATTTTGTTGCTTTCTTTGTGGAGGACTACGGTGGCTGTGGAGCCGCTGTAGATATCTTCCAGTATCTTTACATATGGCTCATCTACACCCTGATTCCGTAATGTCTTCATGACTGCTGAGGTTTCGACTGAATCAAACGCTTTTTCGTAATCAATGAAGGCTATATATAAGGGTTGGTTATATTCCGCACATTTCTCTATCACCTGATTGATAGTGTGAATATGGTCTATTGTTGAGTAGCCTTTACGGTCCTTTGGTTGACAGAAGTCTAAGGTATTCCTGATATTATTTGCGATTACCTTAGTAAATACTTTGTAGGCAACGGACAGTAAGCTGATCGGTCTGTAATTTTTCAAGTCTTTGGCGTCCCCTGTGCCCTTTCTTATGGATTAGGATTATGTTAGCGTTCTTCCAAGATTCCGGTACGTTCGAGGTCATGAGGCATTGTGTATATAGGGTGGACAATATTTCTAGGACAGTGTTCCCACCATCTTTCAACAAATCTGATGTTACCTGATCCTCCTCAGCTGCCTTCCCCCTTTGCATAGCTCCCAAGGCGTTCTTTACCTCTTCCGGCGTTGCGCTAATCCGCAACCTCAATGACGAAATGGTTACCGAACAAACCGAATTCATCAACAAACATTGGGACGCAGAAACGGTCCTTGAGGAGTGGAAACATACCGAAGAAGTAATGATACCTAAGCCAGGCAAGAAACCCCTCATAGAAAACCTCAGGCCATTATCATTTACACCATACCTGGGGAAGCTGTATGAGCGAGTAGTAACCGAAAGGCTGCAAAACTATATGGAAGATAACGAACTAGTTTCCCACACAATGCCCGGCTTCAGACCTAAGCTATCTACACAGGACGTTGTCTTCCAAATATATGAAGAATACTGCAGAACGTTCCCAGGTACGGATAAAACGTAATAATAGCCCTAGACATCGAAATAGCATTCGACAATGCAAGCCAAGAAGCAATCCTCGCAGGTTTTACCGACCTGAACTGTGGATGAAGGATTCAAAGCTACGTCAAGGATTTCCTGTAAAAGAGAGCGGCAGCCAGAGGCATGAGAGAACTTCAGTCGGAGAAGTTTCAAACACGAACACCACAAGGGTCCGTTATCTCGCCCACGCTATTCAACGTGGCAATGATCGGACTGGCACGAAGACTAGGAGAAATTGGCGGCTTACAACACGCAATTTATGCCGACGACATCACCATATGGACTAACACGGGCTCACTCAGCGAAAAAGAAGACAATCTACAGAAAGCGGCCACCTGTGTAGAAAACTACGTTAAAGAAAGAGGACTAGCGTGCTCTACCGAAAAATCAGAGCTCCTACGAGTATGCAGACGCAAACAATATTGAAAGGCCCCAACCAGTGAAAAGCTACGCCTTAAAGTATACCTGGAAGGAACACCGATACCCGAAAAGACAATCACATGAATCCTAGGGATGTGGCTATAGTCAAACGAGCGCTGTTTCCACACACTTACGCTTCTAAAGGCATCAACACTCCAAGTCACACGCATGATCATGCGAGTCTCGAACAGGCACCATGGCTCGCTAGAAGAAGACACATTCAAACCGGTTAGAATTCTGGTGGCCAACCGAATGACATATGCCTCCCGTACCACAGCCAAATTAAGAGCGAAATCCAACAGGCGGATTCGATAATGCGCAAGGCGTACAAAAGTGCGCTCGGACTACCCCAAAGCACCTCAACCGAAAAATTCCTAGCACTGGGACTGCAGAACACGTTCGCAGAACTAAGAGAAGCACAACTCACGGCCCAAATGGGTCAACTAGAGCAGACAGCCACAGGCCAAGCTCTCCTCCAGAGGCTCGGCTACGTTGAGAAGATAAGGGAAGACTCGAGGATCGAAGCTATCCCCGAAGAGCACCGCAGCACGCTTAAGCTTCGCCTTCAAGAGTGGAACGCGACAGCGTTCCCGTCGACCCGCCAAGGGATGTAAGACAATGGGCTACGGCGCAGCGACTACGCGCCCCGCATCGGACGCGGTGAGCGTCGAGCAACGCAGCGTTCGGCGCGACAACGAAATGTGCGCCTGAGCAAGCGACGCACGCCTGAGCCTTAGAAACAGCTCGTTTCTAAGGCAACACCGCGTTCACTAGAGGCGCTTTTTTACCGCTTTGAAGCGTCGAACTCGTGGCTCAGTGGTAACGTCTCCGTCTCACACTCCGGAGACCCTGGTTCGATTCCCACCCAGCCCATCTTGCAAGTTGTTTTTTATTCATGAAGTGCCTGCTGGGATTTATTGCTCACGGCCAACGCCGCCGACACCGACGCCGACCCTGACGACACCGGAGTACACTAATTACCGAGCGTCCAACGTCGACAGCCTTGAGGAAACCAAGCCTGTACCGCCAGAGTACTCGGCATTTTAGACAATTATAGAGGCAGCAGGAAGTGGTAGACCACGCCCCACAAGTACCTTAGCAGGGAAGAAGCTGTCGCATGGAGACTACAAGCAGGGTCGTACCCTAACCTCAACGTGCTAAGTGAAATGCACTTCCCATTATATAAGGACAAATGGCCATGGTGCAACGAGAAACCCACATTATACCAAATAACATGGGCATGTCAACAAACTGACGTAGTCCCAATTATATGACACTCAAGTGCAAAGCAATGGGAGGAACTGCTGTCCATGCAGCGACCGTTGCTGAGACCAGCTGGGTCAAGTGCGGCGTGCACGAGGGACAGCAGAGGCCAGCGGAGCCCTGGACTGAGGGCAGCCGACCATTGCGATAGAAAACGGACGAAGAGGACGGACGAAGCAGTGGGTGAAGAGCTCTGGAGAAGACACAAGGAGGAAGACTCCCCTGAATAATCCACCGCCGCCGCAGAAAAACACAATTACTATATATAGCTCAATAAAGTTTTCACTCACTCACTCACTCACTCACTCACTCACTCACTTATCATCATCATCAGCCTGGCTACGCACACTGCAGGGCAAAGGCCTCTCCCATACTTCTCCAACCAACCCGGTCATGTGCTAATAGCGGACATGTTGTCCCTGCAAACTTCTTAATCTCATCTGTCCAGCAAACTTTGTGAGCCCCCTGCTACGCTTCCATTCTCTTGGAATCCTGTCCGTAATCCTTAATAACCACTAGTTAACTTCCCTCCTCACTTCATGCCCTGCCGATGCCCATTTCTGTTTCTTGATTCCAATAAAGATGCCATTAACTCGCGTTTGTTCCCTCACCCAATCTGCTCACTTCTTATCCCTCAGCGTTACACCCATAATTCTTCTTACCATAGCTCGTTGCGTCATCCTCAATTTAAGTAGAACCCTTTTCGTAAGCTTCCATGTTTCTGCCCCGTAGGTGAGTACTGGTAAGACACCGCTGTTATACACTTTTCTCTTGAAGGATAATGGCAACCTGGAGTTCATGATCTGAGAATGCCTGCCAAACGCACCCCAACCCATTGTTATTCTTCTGATTATTTCAGTGTCATGATCCGGATCCGCGTTCACTACCTGCCCTAAGTAGATGTATTTTTTACCACTTCCAGTGCCTCGCTACCTATGGTAAACTGCTGTTCTTTTCCGAGACTGTCTAACATTACTTTCGTTGTCTGCAGATTAATTTTTAAACCCACCCTTCTGCTTTGCCTGTCCAGGTCAGTAAGCATGCATTGTAATTGGTCCCCTGAGTTACTAAGCAAGGTAATAATAATACGATATCATCGAGCGATGCTCAAGAGACGAGCCGCCGCGAGAACGACGATGAAGTTGGTCGGTGCCCTTGGCGCGAGCGAGTGTCGGCCTGGCTGCCTGGCTCCAGTGTAAATAGTCTGTAAATAACTTTTCGTCTGCGTCTTTGCACACGTAACATTCTGGTGGAGGTTAGTGATCCCCGTTCTCACCACGGAACTCCGATGTGGTCTGCACATCGAGCTTGTCACCATGCCTCCCGGTGACGGTGACGAGCCCACCTCTGCAACGGCTTCGGCTTGTCCGACTGCTGCAATCGTCACGGTTGCCCCACATCGCGACCCGCGTGTGTTCTCTGGCCTGGAAGGACAGGGTGTTGCCGACTGGATCAAGCTCTATAAACACGCCAGTGCTAATAACAGGTGGGACTCAACAATCATGCTTGCCAATGTCATGTTTTATCTCGACGGCATCCCACGCGTGTGGCACCAAACGCATGACGACGAGATAGCCACTTGGGACAGTTTCAAAGAAAAGCAACGGAAACAGTTCGGCCACCCCGTTGGGCGCAATGTTGCCGCCAGAAAGGCACTTGCGTCTCGTGCTCAGTCATCTACAGAGCCGTACGTTTCCTACATCCTCGATGTCTTGACTCTATGCCACAAAGCTGACCATAATATGTCCGAAGCAGACAAAGTGGCCCATGCGCTAAAAGGCATCGCCGACGACGCTTTCCATTTGCTTGTTTTCGGCAAAGTCTATATTGTCGACGCGATCATAAAAGAATGCCGTCGCCTTGAACAAGCTAAGAGCCGCCGTATCTCACACCTCATTACGCGGCTACCCAACACTGCTACATCGACATTTGAGGGACGACCGCGTCAGACCTGTCACGTCACCCGTATTGTTCGCCGTGAACTCGAGGCCGCCTGTTCGCCAGCAACCACCATTGCGATGATTCAGGCCGTCGTCAGACAGGAATTTAAGAACATGGGTTTGAACTCCGTGTATTCCACGTCTCAACCCCGTGTTCCTCAGTTCTCTAGCGGCTCTCCTCGTCCCCGGCAGTCCTTTTCTGCCACATCTCGCCGGAAGCCGTCGAATGGCGTACCCCCGATGACAGGCCGATCTGCTGCCACTGCTGTCGCAACGGCCACGTCGCTCGTCACTGCCGCAACCGATGACCACCACCTCTTCGGACATACGTCCACGCTTATTCCCGCACCTTTGGGCCTTCTGTTCCCTATACGACCCGCCATGAACCCACTGCCGCTGATGCTCCTGCTCCGAACCTTCACTACAGCCGCTCGCCCTTACCTTGACGCCATCAGTCTCGTTCGCCCCAACCCCGTCGCTTCTCTTCACCGCCTATCGCCTCCCGGATCCAGCCGGAAAACTAGGCACTGTAGCTTCTGGAGGTGACGCTGCGTTGTCGACCCTGCCTTCAAATCATCTGCCCACGTTACCTACGAACCGAAACCTTCTTGACGTTGACAGCTCTCCTGTCACGGCACTCATCGATACAGGAGCACATCTTTCTATTATGAGTGCTGCCTTCCGACGACGACTGTACCAGCTCCTCACCCCAGTGTCGGCACGCGTCGTCCGCGTTGCGGATGGTGGGACTGTGCCTATCATTGGCATGTGTACGGCGCGTGTCTGCATCGCCGGCCGCCACGCTCCTGTACTCTTCACCGTAATTGCTCATTGCCCCCACAACCTCATTCTCGGCCTCGATTTTCTCTCCACCCATTCTGCTCTTATTGACTGCTCTTCCAGTACCCTTCGCCTTGAGTTGCCGATGCTCGCAGTACCTTGTGACGCACCCCACTACCACGTAGGCCCCACCGGCTTTCTTCGCCTGACGCCAAAGTCAATAGCCTACATTGAACTATTGTCTCTCCCACCAGTTCCTGATGGCGAGTACCTCGCCACTCCTCTGCCCGGCATTCTAATACACTATGACGTTACCGTGCCTCACAGTATACTTACTATTACTGCGAACCGCACTCGCATGCCTGTCTGTAACTTTGGATTGGCAAAGCAAATTCTGCCGCAAGGTATTTGCCTTGCCACCGTTGTTTGTCTCGGCGACCAATACGTGGCAGCGTTATCAACCGATGGTTCTCGCGAGCTTAGAATGCCCCTCGCGCCAGCCTCGGGCGCCGATCCCGACATAAAAAACATGTTTGCTACAAACCTGTCCTCTGCGCAGGCTGAAGACCTTTGCCAAGTATTATCATCCTACCGAGATATTTTTGACTTCGGCGATCACCCTTTAGACCAGAAGCTCGCGGTCAAGAATCGGATTCTTACTGGCGATGCTACTCCTATAAACCGACGACCTTATCGATTTTCTGCGTCGGAACGCCGAGTAATTTAAAGTGAAGTGCACAAAATGCTAGATAAAAACATCATTGAGCCTTCTTCGAGTCCCTGGGCGTCACTTGTAGTGTTGGTTAAGAAGAAGGATGGCACGTGGCGCTTCTGTGTAGACTACCGTCATCTAAACAACGTTACTAAGAAGGACGTCTACCCGCTCCTGCGTATAGACGACGCCCTTGACTGCCTGCACTGTTCCAGCTATTTCTGGTCTATAGATCTTCGTTCGGGATACTGGCAGATTGCTGCTGACGACATGGACAGAGAAAAAACCACGTTAATCACATCTGATGGCCTCTATATATACCAATTTAAAGTAATGACGTTTAGATATTGCAACGCCCCTGCCACCTTTGAGCGTGTGATGGACTCCTTGCTCCAAGGTTCCAAATGGTCCACATGCCTCTGCTACCTCGACGACGTCATCGTCTTTTCGCCAACATTCGACACTTACCTTGAGCGTCTAACAACTATACTTGATGTATTTCGAAAGGCGAAGCTGCAACTTAACTCGTCCAAATGTCGTTTTAATCACCGAAAGATTACATTTCTGGGCCATCTCGTTGATGCTTCCGGAGTACAGCCTGATCCCGAGAAAACTCGCGCTGTCCGAGAGTTTCCGGTTCTGAAGACAGCCGCAGACGTTCGAAGTTTTGTAGGGCTATGCTCGTACTTTCGTTGTTTTGTTCCATATTTTGCGGCAATTGCTAGACCCCTCACTAATCGTTTGAAGAAAGGCGTACAATTCTCGTTGGGTACTGCAGAAGCCGCCGCCTTCTCTCGTCTCGTCACTCTTCTAACCTCGGCACCCTTTCTTGCCCACTTCAACCCTGATGCCCCTACAGAATTGCGTACAGATGCCAGTGGTCATGGCGTAGGTGCCGTCTTAGCCCAGCGTCAGCGTGGCCGAGATCGCGTTATCGCTTATGCGAACCACCTTCTAGCACCATCGGAGCGCAGCTATTCCATTACGGAACGAGAATGCCTTGCTGTTGTCTGGGCGGTTGCGAAGTTCCGCCCTTAGCTCTACGGTCGCCCTTTTTCCGTAGTAACTGACCATCATGCTCTCTGCTGGCTCTCATCGCTAAAGGATCCTACAGGCCGGCTTGGTCGATGGGCTTTGAGGCTACAAGAATTGTAATATTCCGTGGTGTAGATGTCTGGCCGCCTGCACCAAGACACTGACAGCTTGTCGCGTTACCCTGTTGACGACTCTGACTCCTCCAATATTGCCAGTGATTCTATCGTATTCTCTGTATCACAGCTGCTTCAGTTCGGCGACGAGCAACGCCTTGACGCGTACATCACGGCACTCATCGACCGTTTTGGACACGCTCCGGCCAATGCTGCTCTAGGCCTCTTCGTCCTCCGCGACGGTTCTCTGTACCGTCGTAACCTTCATACGGACGGCTCTGAGTTGCTACTTGTAATACCTTAACACCTCCGCCCCACCGTTCTAGAAGAGCTTCACGACGCACCAACTGCAAGACATATCGGGGTAACTTGAACCTGTCACCGTGTACGTCGCCGTTTTTTTCTTTCCGGGCCTTGCCGGTTCCGTACGACGTGACGTCGCCGCTTGTGAACTTTGCCAACGACGCAAGAAGCCTTCGCAGCTCCCCGCTGGTTATCTGCAGCCGCTCGACATCCCTGCCGAGCCCTTCCATTGTGTCGGCTTAAAAACTTCTCGGCCCATTTCCGGAATGTACATCAGGAAACAAGTGGGTTGCAGTCGCGGCGGACTACGCAACCCACTACGCGTTAACCCGTGCTCTTCCGGATCACGGGTTACGGAGGTTACGGATCATGGAGAAGCTATAATGGAATGTAGCAGACTTGAGCAATTGTAGCAGCAATCCCACCACTGCGTGTATGTTGTCATATCTACACGGCATTTTTTAACTGAACCAAATTTTTAAATATTAGCTCCTCAGGATCAAATAAAGTTCACTGTCTGTGTCTGTCTGTGTCTGTCTGTCTGTGTCTGTCTGTCTGTGTCTGTCTGTCTGTGTCTGTCTGTCTGTGTCTGTCTGTCTGTGTCTGTCTGTCTGTCTGTCTGTCTGTGTCTGTCTGTCTGTGTCTGTCTGTCTGTCTGTCTGTCTGTCTGTCTGTCTGTCTGTCTGTGTCTGTCTGTCTGTGTCTGTCTGTCTGTGTCTGTCTGTGTCTGTCTGTCTGTGTCTGCCTGTCTGTGTCTGTCTGTCTGTGTCTGTCTGTCTGTGTCTGTCTGTGTCTGTCTGTGTCTGTCTGTGTCTGTCTGTCTGTCTGTGTCTGTCTGTCTGTCTGTCTGTCTGTCTGTCTGTCTGTCTGTCTGTCTGTCTGTCTGTCTGTCTGTCTGTCGCAGGTAGCACAACCCTAACCCTTGTACTAAATGTACGATGAAGCGGCTCATTATTCTTACGAAAAATCAGAATGCCTAATTGAATCATTGACATAATTGCGCTAATTCAACTTTTATCAGTTACACTATTGAACACATTTCAATCTACGAATTGTAGATAGTGAGTGTGCAAGGCATGTTGACTTGGAACGAATTTTGAAGACGCCACTGGTTTCAGGATAGCAACTGTCAAACTTGCGGTAACACTGCACTGTTTAACGTAATTTTTAAGGAAACGCTGTTTCACGCACTCAAGCCCAAACTACTTGGAACGCAAATGCATTTCGTTGGACACTTTAAAATTTATCTACAATTATGTCGAAAGATTTAGAATTGTGTTATCTGCCACAGACAATTATTATAAATATGGTGCAGTTAAAAATAAAACATGATGTATACCGGAACACACAACCCGGTTTGCAACAAAAATGTGACATCGAGTCAACATAAATATGCTGCCTCATTAAACGCAGACACTTGTATATAACCTTTCCGCATGTTTATGGCACAAGAGTATTAAGAAATGACCTTTTCTGCCTTGCAAATAATTGGTTTTCCGATATGAATTGCCTAACGTTATGGGAACATCACAGGGAACAGCTCCATCACGCATCGTTCTGTTTATCAGCGCTTGAGGTTGCTGATGCAACACTACAAGCCTCTGAATTACCTAAACGTTTGACGCTACGTGCGAGTAGACACAGATACCTCCGTTTATTTAATTATTCCAATACCTAACAGGTACCCACCGGAACATTGATTGAAGAAGCATTCACCAAATGCCGCTTGACCAATGCGCTACCGTCTCCGCCAGCCACCAGCTCGTTTCCGTGCGTTACCTAAAGGTCCTGGCTGTCCATAGGGCCCGTGAACGAGCGGAGAGGCATGGCCTTTCTGTTCCGACACGGGACTAGCCAACTGCTGGGCAAGGACCTACCTAGCAGGCCCACTGCCTAGTTCCTCAGGACCGCAATACAGTCGTTTACTACTACTACCTAAACCGCGCCACTTGTGCAACTGGCGCAGCTTACCAAGCATGCACCGACCGGACTTGGGCCGGAGACCGTCGCGACAACGGTATATAACGATGCATAGCACTATGGTAAATGTTTGTAACAACATTAAAATTGCAATTTCTGTCCACATTTAGCTGAGAGCTTCGGAGGAAATTGCTATAGAAGAATAACACTTCCCCGGCCATCCCATGAAGCACTGCTAAAATGAAAGGCAAACAAGAAACGAAGCAGTAATTAACAACAGCATGGAAAAGCGTATCAGGCCTGGTGGGACTTCTCTAACAAGCGTAACTCACACGGCCACAAGGAAGGGCCTCACGAAGGGGCCGAGCTGTACGTGCGTACGTGCGCACTTCTGCAAAATTCACACAAAGATGTGCCCGTCCCCATTACGGGGCATGTATCGCAATTTATATCTGGCGACGGCTAAACCGTACAGTATGTTCCATTCTGACGACATAGCCCAAGTTTTTTAGATGTTATATGACCATAAGAAAATCTGTCAGGTAAAGATTCCTTTAGAGAGCAATACGGTCTCGGACCGTATGATAATTTATGTTAATGAGCGACACTGGCAATGATGGAATTAAATACGCGAAGTTTCTGGAATTATTCATCATAATCGCAAGGTTTAAACAAGACTGGCATGCAGATTATGAAACCTGTGTCTTACACGGGTGCTCGGTACAGCATAGCAAAGTCGCTAATTCTCAAAGTCATTTACTCGTGTAAATTGAGCGCATTGAAAAGTGCTTGCATGCCGGATATTTTTCTCAGCAGAGGTTGGACGGCTCAAAAACTGCATGCAGAGGTGCGCCCCCGAAATAAAAAACAGTCACGCAGAGACTCCTCTGGGAGTTGTCTAGGTACGCGTAAGCATTGTGCCACTTATCCCTACGCAGCGTGGTGTCATTATGAATGTTACGAATCTTGATCCTATAGTATAAACGACAGCGATGTGGCTACACAAACTGCTGCGAAGTCAGCGCAAAGTCAATCACGGCGCCAGAAAACTACTGCAGGTGGCGGCGGCAGACGCTGCAGGCGCACTGATTATGTTTCGATCATTGTAAGCCGTTATCGCTCCGTAGCGCCTTTTCTGGAATGCCGCCTGCGATGGATACAGTCTCGCGTTCAAGGGAGACGCGCGGGTCCCAATCTTGAAAGCGATCCGCCATGGCGGCAGGAAGTGCGGCGAGTTAAGCTTCCTAAGCTCCGAGTTCTGCCGCTTAGTTTCCGTAGGAGAGAGGCAATACGAAGGTGAATTCACTCGCTGCTGCGGACCCTATCGTTAAAGCGATCGTCGTATTAGACGGACGGACGGTGTTTCACGTTTGGTAAGCATAGAAATCCTCACGCATTAAAGACAAAGAGAGAGAAAGGTCCTCTCAGGCGGAAGCGATCCTAATTGAGAAATGCAACGAACCGTTGTCAGCTTGGTGAAGCCACATTTTACGATGGGGCGCGTTACACGTGTCTTTCACGTGGTATCCTTGGTATAAAAGCTGAACTCAAGTACATGAAAAGCCTGGAATTTATAAATATTAGGGGGTTTTACGCGTCCAGTCCTCGCACGAGTTGGTTATAGGGCACGCCGTAGTGGGGGAGTCCGGGAATCTGGACCACCTGAGTTTAACGTGCACCTAAATCTAAGTACACGGGTGTTTTTGAATTTCGCCCCATCGAAATGGGGCCACCATGGCCGGGATTCGATCCCGATACCTCGCGTTTAGTAGCCCAACACCATAACAGTCTGAAATCATAGACAAAAATATCGGATGTCTTATCACATAAATCGTCCATGGCATATGGCACTAAGTTACTGATTCTGCTAGCTGAACCGAATAGGCGGGCGGTACTTACACCGAAAATCAAAATGGATATTGACTTATTAAGAAAAGTTTCATAATCACCTGTCAACTAATTACTTTGGCGCAAATACTGCAACACAGGAATTGAAGCGAGTGATTTCACAAGGCACATACACTTCGAACAAATTTTGAAGCTAGCAGCAGTTTTGAGGTACGCGCTGTAACATTTGCAGTAAAAATGCACTGATGTTTAGCTTACCTATTTAAGAAAACGAATTTTATACATTGAAGAAAATAATTTACGGAACACCAATGCATTTCGTCGCAAACATTGGGAACTCATATCCCTAAATTGATGTAATCTTCGGAACCCGTTTAAAGTGGATATGACATTCAAAGTGAAAAAAAAAAGGAATTATGAGCTTTTACGTGCAAAAACCGCGGTCAGATTATGAGGCACGCCGTAGTGAGGCACTCCTGAAATTTTGACCACCTCGGCTACTTTAAGGTGCACCTACGTCTAAGTACTGGTGCGTTTTCGCCCCCATCGAAATGTGGCCGCCGCGGTCGGGATTCGATCCCGCAGCCTCATGCTTAGCTGCCCAACACCATAGCCACTAACCCACCGCTGCGGGTGGCATGCAAAGCCACCGGCTACAACTTGTTAATTGCGACATGTGCCGTATGGTAATTTGTTTAAATGGTAATTAAAATTGTTACTTAGTCAAATATTTTGATTTCTAGTGCAATTAATGTCCGAAACGGAGTAATTGAAGTCAAGAAGTGGAATTGTGGTACATCCCAGAAGTGATTAAAAAAATAGCACGCCGTATATTCCGTACGAGAGCTCGCACGTCGGCACGGCACTATTAACACGCATTTTGTCGAAAGAAGCGACTGCACAGAACAACAGCCCTGGAACTGATATAACTACGAGGTTGCCTAGAAGACGCAGGATCAAATACCGGCCATGGCAACCGGATTTCAATGGGGGCAAAATGCAAAAACGCCCGTGTGCTGTACATTGGGTGCAAGTTAGAAAGCCCTAGGTGGTCAAAAAGTCCCCCACTAACTGGTACCTTAAATCATGTCGTGATCCTGGCACGTAATACCCCAGATTTTCATTAACTACGAGTTCCCCTAAAATTTTGTTATCAATGAGCCCGCGAGATTGAGCAGATTTAGATTTACAACTTGCTGTACTAAAGCCAATGCGAATTAACGTAGGCGAATCACAATTAGTGGGGCGAATGGGTGGTACCCAAGAAAATAATGCGCAATGTGGCGTGCTGCCATCGTCCTCCCGAAAATGCAACCATGAGCAGCCAGCCACGAAGCTAGCAATACTTTAGTAATGCTGACGAGCCGCCAGTCGATTCGAAGCGCGACTGTTGCTCGACCGAACGCACAGTTAAAATAAAGCAGGTGTGTTGGCTGAAATGGTGAAATCGCTGACCAGCAAAGGGAAGCACAATGCATGTTGAAACGTGGCATATCCATACAAAGGACATTTCGCGGTAACGATTATCAGAAATAAGACGCTTTCATATGGTACTCACTTTTTTTGTCGGCGAAACGCAGGCATCGACCAGGCTAGATCCGCTTTCCGAGTCAAAGAAGCGGAACCGCGTACTCCAAGAGTCAACAATAGTCGTTGGTTAAGGCACCGAAACCACAAAATGGAGAGCTCGCTCGGCCTGTTATAAATTTAAACAAAGGCGCTGTTACGACTTTGAGGTGGTCCCGTAGCGCTCGTCACCCGTTTCGTGACAGAGCGTTGGTAGCGAAGACTCCGAGTCAGGCGTCGGTGAGAACAACAAAAGGGACTTTATACACTATATACAGGTCATTATACAGGACATGAAGGGATCGGCACTGGGGCCGAGAGCTCACAGCAAACGCGACTGTTCCCGCACGGCGACGTCCGGCGAAAACGCGTGACACATCTCACTCCAGTCGAGAGCGGCACTCTGCTCCCGGTGGGTCGGCGGATCCGGTTTTCCAGGCGGTGCGCCGCGGCTTATAAGCCCCCAGAAACCATTGTCACGCAAACGGCCCAATACAAAGTGAGCACTCGACGGTCGTCCGTGAGGTCCAACCAGCGACCGCGCTGGCCACCCCGTTCAAAGTTGGCGGGCGCGGTGACCTCCAGGCAAGGGGAGGTACGGCGCCGGGCTGTCTGGCACTTGGCGACACGTTTGAACATGTTGCCCGCCGATGCTTCTCCGGAGGACACCACTGCCTGACGGCTCAGCATCTTGACTTGTCAAGGGAGAATTAGGGCGCTGTGCCTTTCGGCGCAGCCCCGGGTTTGTCCAAAGGCGCTCGCAGGATAAATTCTGCATCTTGCAGATTCAGAATCCGGGCTTGTGGTAATGGCACAACAGCGCCTACCTACACAGGTGCCAACCCATCGAGGAATGCGCCAACCAGAGCCAACCGACTCGCCGGCAAACTGGGGTAGCACACTCTCAAGTTCAACAAATGGCCACAGAGGGCGGAAAAATCGACCGCGCGCCACTGCTAAAAAAACAAGCATAGTAAAGCCTCTTGAAGGATGCCTGCGTAAGTTCAACATCTCCCGCTAGAGGCGCCGTAATAAGCGCAATTTTATTGAAATATCAAGAGTAGAAAGGAGACCGTTATACGTGGCCTTTTTAGACATTACAGGAGCGTATGACAACGTAGACCGCAACATTTTGCGGGATATTCTGGAGGGGAAGGCCTCGGTCACGATTGTCTGCAGCTTTTGAGAGATTTACCTAGAAAATACCAATTGCGTTGAATGGGAAGGAATGAGGAGTGAGGAGAAAGTTGATATCAACAAGGGACCGAGGCAGGGGTGCCCTTTATCCCCACTGCTGTTTATAATGTACATGGTGAGGATCGAGAGGGCGCTACAAGTAATATCGGGTTTAATCTCTCATACAAACAGGCGGGTGCAGTAGTAGAGCAGTAGCTTCCAGGTTTATTTTATGCGGTCGACATTGTATTGCTAGCTAACAAGCAAAGTGATTTACAACGCCTGGCTAATATAGATGGACAGGAAGGCAACAATTTAGGTTTGAAATTTAGTGTTAGAAAATCAGGGGTTATGGTATTCAATGAAAACAGTGAACAGAGAGTGGAATACAGGACCAGGAAATACCTCGGCTAACAAAATATAAATACCTTGGTATATGGATAAACGAAGGCAATAGATATATGGAAACAAAGAAAAAAAACAATAACAGTGAAGGGAAATAAATGCAGCCATAATGAAGCACAGAGTGCTATAGGAATACAATAAGTACGAGGTGCTCCGAGGTATGTGGAAAGGTGTAATGGTTCCAGGACTTACTTTTGGACATGCGGTTGTTTGCTTTAAATCAGGGGTAAAATCATGACTCGATGGGAACCAAAGTTCAGTGGGTCGCCTCGCATCGGGCTATGCAGGGTGATATGGGCTGGACTAGTTTTGAACTGAGGGAAGCTCACAGTAAAATTAATTATGACGAACGACTGAGAAATATGGCAGAAAAAAATGGGCAGGGAGATTGTTGAGGTATCTGTACAGGAAAAACAATGATTCAGAGTGGAGGAAAAGAACTAGAAAGCTTACCAGCAAGTATGCGGCTTGTAGGGTGGGAAACACAGCAACAAGGAACGTCAAGCGAAAAGTCAGAGACGCTGAAATAATCTCATGGGTGGCGGCAATGCTAAAGGAACCGGTCATGAGTAGCTACTTAAGAGGAATAAACGAAATCAGGAAAGGAACAATTTACGATAACTCAAAGGGAAGCTCATTACTTTTCGAAGCGAGATCGGTATGCCTTAGAACACGCACCTATAAAGCGAGATATAAGAAGGAAGAAGACGCATGTGCTTGCTGTGGTAAACCAAGCGAAACGATGGGGCATGTTTTATTAGAATGTGAACACATCTGCCCAGCGGTCGATTTAGGCACCACTGGCCTCCTTGAAGGCTTTGGGTTCAGCGAGAGCAGGGGAAAAGTAAACATGTCCGCAATACAGATTAGTAAGAGGCGATGGGAAGTTTGGTGGAAGAAAAGTAGGGAAACGACTGAAAACGGAGACGTAGAAAAGCAAAGTTCGCAACAGGTGGTCAGAAAATTTGGTTGAGGGAGTTCGTATTGATTTTTTTTCCCTTATTTATTTTATAACCTAGGTAGGACATTAGGCAGTAAAATAGCAATAGCTTGGTGGCACAACCCCCCGTCCCGTTCCAAAGGGGATGCTCATAACATCCATCCATCCATCCATCCATCCATCCATCCATCCATCCATCCATCCATCCATTTATGTTACGAACTGTCGTCCACATTTATCGAAGAATTTTTATTATATAAAAAAAGAGTACGAAATTATCACTGCTAATAAGATATTTTTACGGAGATGCTGGGAGTATAGAAATACATACTGCATTTAGAATGTATACACAAGCAGAGTCAGTGTAGTTAAAAATGGCTGACCAGCAACGACACGCATTTGCCAGCGTCTCGCAATCTTCTTCCTTCCTCTTCTTTTACGCTTCCGTAACAGGACCCCCGGATGCTGAAGCGCCGCCTCGGCGCATGGTAGGCGATGAATTGCCAGCGAAGTATGGCTTCAGCCACGAAACGTGCACGATGTGAACAGGCGTCCGACTTGAGGATGGATAAAACTGGAACGGTGAAATCTCATAATTGACATCATTGATTTGACGTAGAACTTCATAACGCCCTGTGTAGCGAGAGAAGCTTCCGGGAGAGGCCGACCCGACGATATGGGATGCGATCAGAGATCGCTGTTCGGCGCGTTCGATCTTTTACCCGCGCGCGCGATTGACCTACTCCGCGCCGACGTCGCCAGCCGCGGGGCGCGGCCACGTTTTTGGTGACTTCGAAAAGACGACATGCCCCTGTGAATCCTCTGGCAAACGACCACGTCGTCTGCTAGGCGCCGAACGCGACGGGAATGGGGGAGTTTGGAACGATCATACGCTCGTTACGAGAATGGCTTCGCACGGTGCGTCTGGTGGATTGGATTGGTTCCAAATGGTGGCTTCGGCCGCGAAATGGCATGTTCGGATCCAATCCATAGTTTAATCCGAGAAAATGGCGCTTGCGATGCCAACTTCGGTGGTTGCATTGGCGTTGCTTGTGGAGGAACGAGAGCAGTGGAGGTGCGAAACGCGATTGAATAAATGACAGAAAGCGAATTCCGGTGTCGCTTTCGTTTCTCGAAACAAATAGTTCATTGGTTAAGCGGCGAACTCGACCCCATCATCGGGTGTCAGCTAGCCATTGTAATGTTGTTGTTGCTCTTTGAAAGTGCGCCAATGTTCCCGTCGTTCTTGTTTTTCTTTTTTTTTTCTCGCAGTGCTTGATACCACCTAGGGACTACGCAGAGAAACGAATAGTTATAAATTGTAGCAGTCCCAGCTATTACTATTTGAAGACGCGTTTAGGCTTGAAAATAAAAATACCTTTTTTTAGATAAACATTTCATTCATTGGAAGACGAGAAACATCTCGTTTGGTGGTATACTAGACACGTTTAGCGTGTCCGCTGTTCCGGGCCATGGGGACGGTTTGGGCGGATTTCCGGATGTGCGGGGGCATAAATGTTAGCGACCGGAGCGGTGCAGCCACCTGGTGACATAGAGTTCAACCAGACAAACACAGAGGTAAAATTGCAGTAAACCACTATAAACTACCTACTTCGCTGCTGGTGCAAATTTTGGGCAGCAGCGTAATTGTGAACGCGATTACGCTGCTGTCGAAAATTTACACCAGCAGCTAAGCAGAATATAGTAATTGGCTCTGTGTTTGTGTGGTTGAGCTTTGCACCACCAGCTGGCACCACCAAACTGGACGCTCAGGTTTACGCCCCAGCTAAACCGGCAAGATGCAGACACAGATGCAGCGGTGGCGTAGAGGTAGAGCATCCGCCTCGCGTGCAAGAGGACCGTGGTTCAAGTCCCGGTGCCACGCAATTTTCCACCGGATTAAAAAAAAAGAAATCCACGTGTTGATCAAATTGCATAAATAAGGCCTGGAGTGTGGCCTGATCCCGGTGACCAGAACCGGTAACGCACTCCCTCACCATAGCAGGATAGGCCACCCTGGTGCAGTACTCGGCCACAACCTCATATATGAATACAACAATCAAACCCGGGCCCTCAGTCCCCAGCAGCTGCGAAGGAAGTGACCACAGCGGCGGTCAGACCTCTGACGCAGCAGAGGGTGCTAAGAATCCCTGGATCCGGACAGGCCGCCATTGGAATCTGAACTTGGCAACGTTTAACGCTAGAACGTTATCTAGTGAGGCGAGTCTAGCAGTGCTATTGGAGGAATTAGAGGGCAGTAAATGGGATATAATAGGACTCAGTGAAGTTAGGACAAAAGAAGCATATACAGTGCTAAGAAGCGGGCGCGTCTTGCGCTATCGGGGCTTAGCGGAGAAACGAGAACCCGGAGTCGGATTCCTGATTAATAAGAATATAGCTGGCATACAGGAATTCGATAGCATTAACGAGAGGGTGGCAGGTCTTGTTGTGAAATTTAGTAAGAGTTACAAATTGAAGGTCATACAGGTCTACGCCCCTACATCCAGTCATCATGACCAGGAAGTAGAAAGCTTCTATGAAGACGTGGAATCAGCGATGGGTAAAGTCAAAACAAAATACACTATACTGATAGGCGACTTCAATGCCAAGGTAGGCACGAAGCAGGCTGGAGACAAGTCAGTAGGGGAATATGGCATAGGCACTAGGAATAGTAGGGGAGAACTATTATTAGACTTTGCAGAACAGAATAATATGCTGCTAATCAATACCTTCTTCCGCAAGCCGGAAAGCCGAAAGTGGAATGGCGAGACTAGAAATGAAATAGACCTCATACTCTGCGCTAACTCTAGCATCATACGCTATGTGGACGTGCTCGGCAAGGTGCACCGCAGTCACCATAGGATGGTAAGAACTCGAATTAGCCTAGACCTGAGGGGGGAACGGAAGAAACTGGTACATAAAAAGCCGATCAATGAGTTAGCGGTAAGAGGGAAAATAGAGGAATTCCAGATGAAGCTATATATCAGGTATTCGGCTTTAATTAACGAATACGACCTTAGTGTTGAAGCAATAAACGACGATCTTAGGGACATCATTAAGGAGTGTGCAATAGAAGTAGGTGGTAACTCCGTTAGGCAGCATACCAGCAAGTTATCGCAGGAGACGAAAGATCTCATCAAGAAACGCCAATGTATGAAAGCTTCTAACCCTACAGCTAGAATAGAACTGGCAGAACTTTCGAAGGTAATCAACAAGCGCAAGACAGCTGATATAAGGAAGTATAATATGGACAGAATTGAACATGCTCTCAAGAACGGAGGAAGCCTAAAAGCAGTGAAGAAGAAACTATATATAGGAATCGGCAAGAATCAGATGTATGCGTTAAGAGACAAAGCCGGCAATATCATTACTAATATGGATGAGATAGTTGAAGTGGCTGAGGAGTTATATAGAGATTTGTACAGTACCAGTGGCACCCACGACGACAATAGAAGAGAGAATAGCCTAGAGGAATTTGAAATCCCACAACTAACGCCGGAAGAAGTAAACAATGCCTTGGGAGCTATGCAATGGGGGAACGCAGCTGGGGAGGATCAGGTAACAGCAGATTTGTTAAAGGATGGTGGGCAGATTGTTCTGGAAAAACTGGCCACCCTCTATATGCAATGCCTCATGACTTCGAGCGTACCGGAATCTTGGAAGAACGCTAACATAATCCTAATCCATAAGAAAGGGGACGCCAAAGACTTGAAAAATTATAGACCGATCAGCTTACTGTCCGTTGTCTACAAAGTATTTGCTAAGGTAATCGCAAATACACTCAGGAACACCTTAGACTTCTGTCAACCAAAGGACCAGGCAGTATTCCGTAAAAGCTACTAAACAATAGACCATACTCACACTATCGATCAGGTGATAGAGAAATGTGCCGAATATAACGAACCCTTATATATAGCTTTCGTTTATTACGAGAAAGTGTTTGATTCAGTCGAAACCTCAGCAGTCATGGAGGCATTACGGAATCAGGGTGTAGACGAGCCGTATGCAATTATACTGAAAGATATCTATAGCGGCTCCACAGCCACCGTAGTCCTACATAAAGAAAGCAACAAAATCCCAATAAAGAAAGGCGCCAGGCAGGGAGATACGATCTCTCCAATGCTATACAGAGCGTGTTTACAGGAGGTATTCAGAGACCTGGATGGGGAAGAATTGGGGATAAAAGTTGATGGAGAATACCTTAGTAACTTGCGATTCGCTGATGATATTGCCTTGCTTAGTAACTCAGGGGACCAATTGCAATGCATGCTCACAGACCTGGAGAAGCAAAGCAGAAGAGTGGGTCTAAAAATTAATCTGCAGAAAACTAAAGTAATGTTTAACAGTCTCGGGAAGAGAACAGCAGTTTAAGATAGGTAGCGAGGCACTGGAAGTGGTAACGGAATACGTGTACTTAGGACAGGTAGTGACCGCAGATCCCGGATCATGAGACGGAAGTAATCAGAAGAATTAGAATGGGCTGGGATGCATTTGGCAGGCATTCTCAGATCATGACCAGCAGTTGCGATTATCCCTCAAGAGAAAAGTGTATAACAGCTCTGTCTTACCAGTACTCACGTACGGGGCAGAAACTTGGAGGCTTACGGGAAGGGTTCTACTTAAATTGAGGACGACGCAACGAGCTATGGAAAGAAGAATGATGGGTGTAACGTTAAGGAATAAGAAAAAAGCTGATTGGGTGAGGGAACAAACTCGAGGTAATGACATCTTAGCTGAAATCAAGAAAAAGAAATGGGCGTTGGCAGGACATGTAATGAGGAGGGAAGATAACCGATGGTCATTAAGGGTTACAGGCTGGATTCCAAAGGAAGGGAAGCGTAGCAGGGGGCGGCAGAAAGTTAGTTGGGCGGATGAGATTAAAAAGTTTGCAGGGACTACATGGGCACAATTAGTACATGACCGGGGTAGTTGGAGAAGTATGGGAGAGGCTTTTGCCCTGCAGTGGGCGTAACCAGGCTGATGATGGTGATGAAAGCGGCAAAACGCCCGCGCATGCCGGAATACCGGACACACATAAATTCTCTACTGTCTGCAAGCAGACGACAAATGAGGGAAGGAAGCTTCCGAGGAGTTCACCGCTTGCCGATTGGCTGCTCCATCTGCTCCATTCTCACAAATTTTGCATACTGCCACGTTGTGACGTTGCAGCAACCGAACAGAACGCGTATCGAACAAAGATCTCGGATCGCGCAGATGGTGACGAAAGGAGCACCCAAGCACCTGCGGCGAACTTAACATCGCGATGGCACCGGTCATAACGGCTTTTTGTATATGCTGCGAAGCTAATAAACGAGATCGGGTGACTTGACGCACCATGTGTGTGTGGTCGATGACTTCACGAGCGTACTCAGTTGCAACACGTGGCACAGAAGGGGGGATGGTCTCAAACGGCAATGTTGGCTCGCGACCATAAAAAAGATAAGGGGGTGAATATCCCGCGGTGTCATGTCGGGACGAGTTATACGCGAATGTAACGTAGGCCAGCTTGGCGTCCCAGTCGCAGTGATCGTTGGAGACGTACATCCATGCGAGGGTTCAGATGAGTCGTTCCGTAAGGCCATTCCTTTATGGGTGTTAGATGGTGGACAGCTTGTACGCAGTGGCAGAAGAGCGAAGGAGATCGTCGACAACTCGATACAAGAACGAGCGGCTGCGGTCTATAACTAACTAGCGAGGTGCATCATGGGGAAGAATGACGTCGTGGAGGAAAACATCGGCGACGTCTCTTGGGCAACTAGTCGGCAACGTCTTTGTTATCGCGTAGCGTATCGCGTAATCAGTAGCGACGGCGATGCACTTATTCCCTCTAGACGTCGTCGGAAAAGGGCCAAGCAGGTCAAGACCTACGCTAAAGAAAGGTTCAGATGTAAATTCAATTCGATGGAGTCGTCCGACTGGTGGCAGGGGAGGTTTCTTCGGGCGCTGACACAATTCACAAGTTGCGACATAACGACGCACAAAGCGGTAAAGACCCTGCTAGAAGAGCCGACGTCGTACGCGGTCATATGTAGGTAAAACTCCAAGGTATACCCCGCCGTTGGTGCATCGTGAAGTTGTTCCAGAGCGACGGATCGCAGATGACGAGGAAGGACAAGGAGAAACTCAGGGCAGTCAGGATTGATATTGCGGCGGTAGAGGATGCCGTCGTGCAGCACGAACATGCGGCACGTGCCGTCAATGTTGCCAGATTGCCCTCCGGTGATGATGGACTGTAAGGATTCGTTGCGTTGTTGTTCAGTGCGCATGTCGGTCATGTCAGTAAAAGCTACCGCGCAGGTCACCGGATCATGCGCAGCAGTATCAGAAGGATCCACGGGGCGACAAAGGAAGATGTCAGCGTCCTTGTAGAGGCGTCCAGACTTAGTGACAATACATGACGATTCCTGGAGCCGCAAAGCCCAGCGACCAAGCCGTCTTATCGGGTCCCGGAGGGAAGACAGCCAGCAGAGTGCGTGGTAGCCTGTAACGACCGAAAACGTGCGGCCGTACAAATATGACCGGAACTTGGCGACAGCCCAAACTAAAGCCAAGCACTCCCGCTCGGTGACACGGTAATTTCTCTCTGCAGGTGACAGCAGGCGGCTGGCGTAAGCTATCACACACGCGATACCATTCTGTCGTTGGGAGAGAGCAGCCCCGACGTCGTGGCCGCTTGTGTCAGTGTGGACTTCCGTCGGTGCAGGTTGATCAAAGTGTGCAAGTATGAGAGGGGTGGTCAGAAACCTGGTGAGAGCGGCGAAAGCATGAGCCTGCTCCGGGCCTCATGAGAATGGCGTGTTCTTTTTTTGAAGGTCTGCCAAAGGCCGAGCAACGTCGGCGACGCTTTTGACGAAACAGCGAAAGTACGAACACAGGCCGACAAAGCAGCGCACGTCAGAAGCAAAACTCGGCACACGGAAACTGTGAACGGCGCGAACTTTTTGAGGATATGGTTGTCACCGGATGCCTTAGCGAAATGCCTCAACACGGTAATCTGACGGCGCCCGAATTAAGATTTAGTGGAGTTCAGTTGGAGGCCAGCGTTTCGGAAGACCGCAACAATGACAGCGAGCCGTATAAGGTGAATGTCGAATGTGGGAGGAAAAAAACAATAACGACGTCAAGGTAACAAAGAGATGTGGCCGATTTGCAGTCTCGTAGAAGAGATTATATCATACGTTAAAAATGCCGCAGGAGCATTGCATATAGGCCAAAGGGCATGACTTTGAACTGATAACCATGCGGCGTGATGAAGGCCGTCTTCTCGCGGTCCATTTGATCAAATGAAATCTATCAGTAGCCGGATCGAAGATCGATGAGCCAGATTGCTTAGGTCCGTGCAAGGATTCCGAGGCGTCATCGATGCGTGGCAGTGGGTAAAAGTCCTTTCGGGTGATCTTGTTTATGTGGCGGAAATCGAAGCTAAAACGCAAGGTGCCATGTTTTTTTTTTTTTTTTTTTGCACAAGGACGACAGGCGAAGCCCAAGGGCTGGCTCATGGTTTGATGAACCCTTTGCGGAGCATTTTGTACACTTCTGATTGGATGACTCGACGTTCAGCATGCGATACGTGAAAAGGAGGCCAACGAATAGTATTCGTGTTTCCAGTGTTTATACGGTGTTGAACAACAGATGTTTGGCCTAAAGGCCTGCCGCCGAAATCAATGATGTCACTGCACGATTCGAGCAGGAGACGTTTGTCCGTGGCCTGTGCAGTAGCGAGCACAGGTGCAATCATTTTCGCGAAGTCATCCGTTAAGCAACCAGAGCTATGAGCTGCATTTGGCGCTAATAAACCACTCTCGGCATTCAGACTCATAATGTCAAATTCGGAACTGCTAGAAACGCTAGCCAAGAACATGGTGGCCGGAAGCACTTGAGAGCACAGGCTGAAATTCAGAAGCGGTAGAACTACGTCGTTATTAGTAACCATGACCAGCTTATGCAGAACAGCAACGTTCCGGTTCAAAAGCAAGTCGGCGATGGGGCGAAGCACACTTTTCCCTTTAGGAATCTGTGGCTGTGGAGTCAAAGTGACACAAGTAACTGCCTCGGGTGACAGACGCACATCTGGAAGCGAGTTCAAGAGCGGTGCGGCGGTGTTCGGAGCATCGGCGATTTGGGGCAGTGCTAACTGAAGAACGCCGGTTGGGAAGTCGGTGACAGCAGAACGGTTGGATAAAATGCCCAATCCAAGGATAACGTCGTGAGGGCTGTTGTCGATCACAGCAAAGAGAACAGAAGTAAGGCGGCCGCCTATACTTAAACGCGCAGTACACATTCCAAGAACAAGCAGAACGCCGCCGTCGGCCACACGAACCACTTGGGCAGCTGCGGGGGTGAGAACCTTCTGTAAACGTCTACACAGGTAGCACTCATCACAGATACGTGGGCTCCAGTGTCGACGAGTGCTTGTACTGGTACGCCGTCTATATTAACGTCAATTACGCTTTTTGTACAGAGAGAGAATTTGCTGCCGTGGTAGGCAATGCAGCGCCACCTCGGAGGGCTGCATTTCTTAGTTTTCGGAAAGGTTGCGGCCAAAAGTGGCAAGGGACGAAATTCGACGTGGCTGCCGCGAACGGGAAGATGGGCGACGTGTTTACGGTGAATGATACTGGTGTAGGCGCGGCGATGGTGGGCGACTGTACCACGTGTTCCTAGCAGAGTTGTCGGCGCTGTTAGAATCGGCGGTGGGTGAAACATTGCGGGCATTTCCATCAAAACGGCGCAGGTTTGTTATCGCGGGAGGTGTTGAGGGTGACAAGACCAATGCGGCGACAGGTGAAATATATTGGCTGGTCGTCCGCAGTTCTCCACTCTGTCGGGTTGCAGTAATTCGGAGAGAAAGGTCGTGTTGGAGCGAAAATAACGGAAGGGCGTTCGTTCGCTCTAGGGTTGGCGACAGCACAGACAAAATGTAAACCAATCTTTTCAAGTTCCTGTCGAACGATGGCTTGTACGAGGGGCAGCGGATTGGGCGAGTTGGTGTTCCATGGTAACAATAAAATTCAAACAGCGCTAGACGACAGTACCAGAAAGAAGAGGAGACAAACATAGCGCCGTGTTTGTCTCCTCCTCTTTCTGGTCCTGTTGTCTAGCGCTGTTTGAATTTTATTGTACGAGGGGAACTGAAAAAGGGGTAGCATCAGGGCTACGCGAGCAGAAAGCTGCTGGCGGCATTGCATCCAGTTCACGTCGAACGATTCGCACCATGTCCTCTGATGGCGACACACGCTGCTGTGGGGGTTGATCTTCACAAGTTGACGTTGCGGTAGTAATGGGAAATCAGGTGAATGGTTGCAAGGCACGTCGGCTTTTGGCCTGCTTGAAATGTGGGCGCTCTTTGATGATAGCCTCAACTATCGAGCATTTTTTGCACATGAACAGCTTAAAGGCGTCTTCAGCAATGCCCTTCAGCACGTGCCCGACCTTCTCAGCTTCTGTCATGTCGTGATCGGCTTTACGACAAAGCGCCAGCACGTTCTGCATGTACGAGACATAGGATTCCATGGGGGATTGGGCACGAGAGGCGAGTTCCTCCTTTGCGGCCATTTTACGGCCCGCTGGTTTGCCGAAAAACACTGTCAATTTCACTTTGCATTGGTCCAAGCTGGTTAGCTCCTCTTCGTGGTTTTCGTACCACACCTTTGCCGTACCTTAAAAAAAAATTAAATTATGGGGTTTTACGTGCCAAAACCACTTTCTGATTGGGAGGCACGCCGTAGTGGAGGACTCCGGAAATTCCGATCACCTGGGGTTCTTTAACGTGCACCTAAATCTAAGTACACGGGTGTTTTCGCATTTTGCCCCCATCGAAATGCGGCCGCCGTGGCCGGGATTCGATCCCGCGACCTCGTGCAGAGCTGCCCAACACCATAGCCACTGAGCAACCAAAGCGGGTCTTAGGTAGAACAAGTTACCTAGCATAATCATAGGGTCACATCTGTTGATTCCACACACAAGTTCGTACATCGCCACCCACTCCTCAAAGTCGGCGCCATAGTTCCAGTAGAAAGTTCCAGGATCCTTGGGTTGCACAACCACAACCAAATGGGACAGCGGCGTAGCTGGTGTGCGTACTCCAGGGTAGCGTATCGTACTTCTGCCGAGAAGTAGCGGCGCCTGCCTATCGAAGCTCGACCGACGTTACTTATTGGGTAGCGTGGCGTTGTCGGCGGGCTTCAGGCATCCGGTAGACCATGGCGACCAAGCAAGGGCGAGACGATTTCTAGTGCGAAACTTGCACGGTTTATTCAAAGGTAGATGAAAGAAAATGAGAAGAGCATGAAGTGTCTAAAAGTACATTTCGGAGCCTCTTAAATAGGCTCTCTACAATCGTGGGCGGGATCTTGCTTCCGTCGAGGTCACGTGACCGGCAGAGAAAGAACTGCTGCAGAAAGTATATAGCTTGCTGCAGAGAGGAGCTCGTCACACGTCCTGGAATTCTAGATGCCTGTCCGTCGCTTCTGCGCGTTGCGGGTTCATGGAATTTCTCCTCTAGGTCCAATTTGAGGAAAGGGCCTCTCTAAACTCGCACACCCACCCACACATACGCACGCAAAAGAGGCCCGAACGCTGCGGAGCTTCCGGCAGACAGGCAGACGCTCGAAACGGTCATGGCGAATTAGGCAGTCACTTTTCATTTCAACGAGGCCTGTTGGAAGAAGGTTGGGTGAGAGAAAGTTCTTTGTGCACGAGGTGCGAGACGCCAATTCTAACACTGGCGACGGTGACGTCGGAGGCGGCAACGACGTTTATCCCGCGTACTCACCGTCATTCATGGTGGGGACGGTGATGCAACGTCCATGGCGGAGATACGCTTCCAGCTATGGTACCCAGCACCTCCACCAATATGTTATGGGGATGTTGGAAGTATAGAAAGACTGTATTTACAATATATACGCAAGCAGAGACAGTGTAGTTAAAAATGGCTGACCAACAACAACACGCAGCAGCCAGCGTCTTGCGATCTTCTTCCTGCCTCTTCTTTTATCCTTCCGTAACGATATTGTACTCTTAGTACCGTTGTTGTGTTTTGCCATTGTAAGCGCAAATAGCGTTCCACATCATCGATATTCCAAGTGATCTCTGGCCTGGATTTAAAATTTTCACTGGTAAGTTCGCGTGCACGGCACGCACGGATCCTTCGTTCGTAGACTTAAGGTGGTAGCTTATCTTGTGCTAAAACCAGTTTGTTGCGCTTCGATACCTCACGTTATTTATCTTGGGATAAAAAGATGTGTTGAGCAGAGATGTAAGCCCGTAAGCAAGGTTTCCGTCGTGAGCCACGCGCAACACGCCTGCACCGAAACGGGAGCCGGATTCGGCTGTGACTGACGACGGCAATAAGGGTGAGTCGTTTAGCATCGCTGCTTGAATCGTTATATAATATTCGTCTAGTTAATTTACAGGCGGAGACAATTAACGAACTAGGGCTTGCATTACATATGGACAGTCAGGACCCTCCACTGTTTTTTCCTAATCAACCTTTAGTTGCGAGGCCGTCATTATACACGCAGAATCACGAAAGAAAGAGAGCACGATATCGCATCGCGCTTTACAGTTTTCATGTTGTTGTAGCCGTGGCCGTAGGCCACCGAGTAACCTTATCAATAGATAAATGAATTTTTTTTTCGAATCCGCCAGCAACTTCCTTCGTCCACAAAGCCGATAACCCTTCTGTAATATGAAGTACGGAATTTAATACAGGTTCGCTCGCCACCGTCCGATGTGAGCGGACGTGTTTTGGGTGTGCTCCGTCGATATTTCTACGGCACAATATGTGCGATCACGAAAGGCGAGCAGTGTGAAGACGACGACGACGATTAGAAGCTAGCTGGGCTGTTGCCTCTTGGCCAAGCGCAGGGTATTTTCTTGTAAATATACTTGTACATAGCTTTTCGTCTGCGGCTTCCTACGTAACATATCTGGTGGAGGTGGACGTTCCCTGTACCTCGTCACGGAGCTTCGCAGTGGACAGCAGGTGTCGGAGCCGGCGGAGTCGGCTGCTGCTGCCACTTCGAGGACATACATCACTCACCCCGCACCCCGTGATCCTGGCGTATTCTCGGGCAAAGATGGGGAAGACGTCGATGACTGGATCAGCCTGTATGAACACGTCAGCCGCAATAACCGGTGGGACCCCACTATTATGCTCGCCAACGTAGTCTTTTACCTCGGTGGCACACCTCGAGTTTGGTATCGCACGCACGAAGATGAGCTCACCAGTTGGGATTCACTTAAGACACAGCTTCGAGACTGGTTCGGCAACCCCTACGGTCACCAACTTGCCGCGCAGAAGGCGCTTTCCGGCCGTGTGCAGACGTCAACAGAGCCCTATGTCACGTACATTCAGGACGTCTTGGCTCTGTGCCGCAAAGTTGACACCCAAATGACTGAGTCAGACAAGGTTTCCCACATCCTCAAAGACATTGCCGATGACGCCTTCAACTTGCTCGTTTGCAACAACGTAGCGATGGTGTATGCTGTTATAAAAGAGTGCCGCCGCCTGGAACTCGCCAAAAGCCGACGTATTGACCAGCAGTTTGCCCGTCTGCCCAACACCCCAGCGACATCTTGCTGTGCCGACGCTCCTCGTCCCAACAACACTGCCGATGTTACCAGGATCGTGCGGCGTGAGATCGAGGCCGCCTATCCGGCTGCCTTTGACTCCAGTCCCACCAACACATCTGCAGTCATGGTCTCACTGATCCAGGCAGTTGTCCGCCAGGAGTTTGAAAACATGGGTCTTCACACCATCTGCTCGGCCCATCGCCCTGATACCCGCCCGGCTTCTTCAATTCCGCCCCGTCCCGCATCTTCTTACCCACCACGTTTCCGCAACCCATCTGAATGGCGCACTGCTGACGACAAGCCTATTTGTTTCCACTGGCATCGAATCGGGCGCATTTCTCGGCACTGTCGCAGTCGCTGGAGTTCCCCGATCCGGTCTACTTATACTGCTTAATCTCGCCCCCCAGGTGGCCCATCTCGTCCCTATGCCGCACGCTCCGATAATACCGCCACTGATTCTCCTGCAACGAACCGCCCCTATTCTCGTTCGCTTTCGCCCCAAGGACGACAATCTCGCTCTCCCCAGCCCCGTCGCTCCTATTCGCCGACTCCCTTCGGGCGCCGCTCCCAGCCGGAAAACTAGACGATGCAGCGCCTCGAGGTGACGCTGCATTGCTCCCTACGCCGCGAAATCCTCTACTGACGTTGCGCACTCATCTGAACCTTCTTGACGTGCAAGTCGACGGTGTTTCTGTATCTGCACTCATAGACACTGGGGCGCATTTGTCTGTAATGAGTGCTGACCTTCGTAACCGGCTCAAGAAAATTATCACGCCCGCCACGACGCCTGTCGTCCGTGTCGCCGATGGCGGAACAGCCCCCGTAATTGGTATGTGTACCGCCCGCGTCTCCTTCGCCGATCGCTCAACAATCGTGCTATTCACTGTCACCACCCACTGTCCCCACGACATCATCCTCGGCTTAGACTTCCTCTCCGCACATTCTGCACTCATCGATTGTTCCGCCAGTACTCTCCGCCTTGACCTGCCTGTTCTGGATCCTGCTGAACCACACCCCAGTCGCCTCAGTTCCGCCGACTTCGTTCGCTTGCCACCTTCGGCACTGACCTACGTTGACCTAGTGTCATCCCCACCAGTCCCCGACGGTCACTACATCGCGGCTCCTATGCAAGACGTCCTACTTACACACGGGATCACAGTACCCCATACAGTTTTATCTATTACGGCGAATTGCGTCTGCCTGCCAGAGGTCAACTTTGGCTTGACGACACAAGTGCTGCCAAGTGGGATGTCTCTGGCCCAGCTTTGCTCATTCGAGGATCAATCAGTAGCATCCATTGCAGGAGACGACACTTCATCCGATACTCCTCTACCATCGCAGTCGGCAAATTGTACCATCGCTGATTTACAGAAAATGATTGCCCCCGACTTGACGTCCGAGCACGCTCGTGACCTCTACCGCGTTCTGTTTTCCTACCACGATATTTTTTACTTGAACGATCGTCCTTTGGCCCAAACTACAGCTGTCACACATCGCATTAATACCGGCGATGCCCCTCCTATTCATCGCCGCCCGTATCGAGTGTCACCAGCTGAGCGTCAAGTTATTCACGCAGAAGTTCGCAAAATGCTTGCCAAAACATTATTGAACCATCATAAAGTCCATGGGCGTCGCCTGTAGTAGTAGTAGTCAAAAAGAAGGATGGCTCATGGCGCTTTTGCGTGGATTATCGGCACCTTAACAGGGTTACCAAAAAGGACGTGTATCCCCTACCTCGGATTGATGACGCCCTTGACTGCCTCCACGGTGCTCGCTATTTCTCGTCTATTGACCTTCGCTCCGGCTACTGGCAGATTGCCGTGGGCGATCTCGACCGCGAGAAGACTGCTTTTGTCACACCCGACGGTCTTTATCAATTCAAAGTGAGGCCGTTCGGTCTATGTAACGCCCCTGCCACTTTTGAACGCCTGATGCACTCCCTTCTTCACGGTTTCAAATGGTCCACGTGCCTGTGCTACTTGGACGACGTTATCGTATTCTCCCCAACGTTCGCTACGCACCTCGAGCGCTTCTAGCAGTCCTTGACGTTTTTCGTCGAGCCGGTCTGCAACTCAACGCGTCGAAGTGCCGATTCGGCCGTCGCCAGATTACCGTCCTTCGACATCTCGTTGACGCGAATGGAGTGCAACCGGACCCAGGCAAGATCCATGCTGTTGCGCGCACTTCCCTGTTCCGAAGTGTGCCAAGGATGTGCGCAGCTTCATCGGCCTTTGTTCGTACTTCCGCCGTTTCGTGAGAAATTTCGCCGCCATATCACGACCACTAACCGAGCTTTTGAATAAAGACGCCCCTTTCCAGTGGGGCGATAACCAGGCCTCTGCATTCTCACATCTAATCGACATTCTCACAACGCCTCCCGTTCTGGCCCATTTCGATCCTTCTGCGCCTACCGAAGTCCGTACTGATGCCAGCGGTCACGGAATTGGCGCAGTACTGGCACAACGCCAGTGTGGCCATGACCGTGTTATCGCTTACGCCAGCAGGCTCCTGTCACCCGCGGAGCGCAACTATTCCATCACTGAGCGTGAGTGTCTGGCCCTAGTTTGGGCGGTTGTGAAATTCCGCCCACACTTATATGGCCGATCCTTTTCCGTTGTCACAGACCATCACGCGCTTTGCTGGTTGTGCTCACTGAAAGATATTACAGGAAGACTTGGTCGCTGGGCCTTACGCCTCCAAGAATATTCGTATACTGTCACCTATAAATCTGGCCGACTACACAAGGACGCTGACTGCCTGTCTTGCTACCCGGTCGACGAGCCTGACGACGCCGACAATAGTAGCGCCAACGGCATTTTCTCTGTCTGCCTTCGCTAACATCGCCGATGAGCAGTACCGAGACCTATCGCTGCGAGCACTTATCGAGCGTCTGCGCTCTACACCTACCGACGCATCCGTTCGCCGATATGTCCTCCAGGGCGGCATTTTGTATCGAAGGAACTTCCTCCCTGACGGCTCTGATCTTCTTCTTGTCGTGCCAAAACAGCTACGACAGACTGTGCTCTTTGAGATGCATGACGCACCCACTGCAGGACATCTGGGGGTAACCCGCACGTACGACCGCGTCCGCCGCCGCTTCTATTGGCCTGGTCTCGCTCGCTCCGTTCGACGCTATGTTGCTGCCTGTGATCCCTGCCAGCGTCGGAAAACACCTCAGGTGCTACCTGCCGGTCATCTCCAGCCGATCACCGTCCCTGTGGAACCGTTCTTTCGTGTTGGATTAGACCTGCTCGGTCCCTTTCCCACGTCATCCTCTGGGAACAAATGGGTAGCCGTCGCGACTGATTACGCCACCCGATACGCTATCACCCGGGCTCTCCCTACCAGTTGCGCCACTGACGTCGCGGACTTTCTCTTGCGTGACATTATCTTGCTTCATGGCGCCCGCGATTAGCTGCTTACTGACCGTGGTCGAAACTTCCTCTCGAAAGTTATCGCTGACATTGTGCGTTCCTGCTCCATTCAACACAAACTGACTACTTCATACGATCCTCAAACCAATGGCCTGACAGAGCGGTTAAACCGTACCCTTACCGATATGCTGGCCAAGTACGTTTCCAAGGACCACCACGACTGGGACATTGCCCTTCCTTACGTAACATTTGCGTACAATTCTTCGCGGCATGACACCGCCGGATTTTCTCCCTTTTATCTACTGTACGGTCGCGAACCTACCTTGCCCCTAGACACGGCACTTCCTCCTGCTGCGGTCTCAACAAGCGAGTATGCGCGCGACGCCATCGCCCTCGCCGACCATGCACGCCAGCTTGCCCGTGCTCGACTGACGGACTCGCAAACCACGCAGTAGTGTCAGTACAACGCCCGCCACCGTGACGTACAGTTTTCGTCTGGTGCGCACGTGCTCCTGTGGTCGCCCTCTCTTCACGTCGGACTTTCAGAGAAGCTCCTTTCGCGATACACAGGGCCCTACCGCGTGCTGCGCCAGGTGACGCCTGTGACTTACGAAATTGCTCCTGTGGGTTCAACCTCATCCTCTCCTCTGGCATCTAGTGATGTCGTACACGTCAGTATGCTCAAGGCCTACTACACGGCTTCCGAGTTCGATCTTTAGTCGCTCTGGGACGGCGCTATTGCAGCCGGGGGCAGTGCTACGCCACAATATGTGCGATCACGAAAGGCGAGCAGTGTGAAGACGACGACGACGATTAGAAGCTAGCGCGGGCTGTTGCCTCTTGGCCAAGCGCAGCGTATTTTCTTGTAAATATACTTGTACATAGCTTTTCGTCTACGTCTTCCTACGTAACAATATCGACCACTTGTCCGGCGCTTCGCTGTGAAGCCATCGCCGCAGCTGTTGCTGCGCTCGCTGCTGGTTTGTGCATTATCGCCCGCTCCCAGAAGCAGCTGTCTGGCGCGCTGTTATCCGAACCCGCTGGCGACATCGCCGCCCGGCTTGCTGCCGGTGGCCATCGCTGCTAGTATTACCCACGTCAAAGGTTCGTGCTTTGATCACCTCGCCGGAGCAGCCCGTGCTCCCTAACGATGTCCCACTGCTGAGGACATGGACCTACAGGATCCGGACAAACAGGCTGCCGCGCTTATGCCACTGACTTCAACGAGGAACTCGGCCACCGCTCCCATGCCTTCAAGGGTGCTGCTGCTGCCAGACACCAACCCCTTCGCCCCACTCGTGGATCTTGAGGAACAGCATGGCATTGAAGGCGAGTCTGCGAATACCTTTTACCAAGCTCGTGTCATCTCTACCGCACCGAATGGAGAAAAACGTTCGCGAGGCTAGCTCATGCCGACGCCCGAACGACAGTACACAAGCATACCCAAGGATTACCCCCGTGCGAGACGCGCAAGTCGCATGCTTCTAGCTCCCGTTAGTCGCCTGGACGAAGAGGACAACTGGATACCAGTTCGTTATCGACGGACAAAGCAGAACCATGTGACGGACGCGGCGACGCCGAGCTCAGGTGCCTCGCGTAAACGTCAACACACCATTATCATTCGGCCTAAGCAGACGTGCCGCATTACGGATGAGCAGTTCATATGGATAGACATTCATGACGCGCCCCATTACGGCTCACTTCAGACTCTCTGACGATGAACCAATACCGGAGTTCTCGATTCGCTACTTAAGCCAGAGCAATCAGCTCGCTGTCAACGCGGCCGAAACCGAGTTGCGGAACGCCCTTCTCGCAATAGCGTCCCTGCCAATACGTGGACAGGATGTGCTCTTTCAAGCATACGGAGCCGTTGGTCACCATCAATTCAGACGCATTATTAGAAATGTTGGGGACATGACGTCTGAGGAACTAATGAACTCCCTGCATTGCCGCAAGTGCAAAATCCTGCAAGCACGCCCACTTGGTGACAAAGATCACATGGTCACATTCAAAGGTAGCAGCCTACCCTACAAGGTCGGCTTTCAGTCATTTACTATCCGTGTCTTTCCGTACCGTGCACGAGTGGCCGTTTGTAACATATGTCACAAGATCGGGCAGCACAAGGAGCAATGCCCCAATACTCTGGCAGCGAGATGCTCTACATGCGGTCTGCGGCAACACGAAGAGGGCACACAGTGCCCGAACGCAGAATCAAAGTACCGCAGTTGTGGTGGTTCTCACTTGGCCACAGCCACAAACACTTTAAAAAGACAAGTCAACAAGAAAATTGAGCAAAAACGAAAGCCGTCTGTCAAAAGCCCACGTAGTAAATGGCAGACACAGGGGCATCAGCACCCCTGTCCCGAGAGCGGAACAGAACAAAATTAATCTAGACCCATGCTAAATGCAATGCGCCAGAATTTCTACACCGGGCCATCGGTACCCTCAGCTGCACAGTCTGAAGCCAGCAGGAAAGCCACCTTCTCGGATGTAGTTAGCCAAGGGAACGCGCACCTAACAACCAGTTCCAGCAATAGTACTGCACTTCCCTAAAGTTTAACACTATCGTCCTCCGCGCTGCAGCCTGCGTCAGATAGAGTGGCGCAGCATCTGCGACGGGACACAGCGCCGTCAACGGTGCTTGCACCGCCCAGTGACAATCCATATCTTCCCGCCCCGACGACACTTCAAGATCTCGAGCGGCGTCTTGAAAATTGTATGGCGCAAATAGAGAAGTCCATCCATCAAACCGTCCAACAGCTTATTAAGCGGGCCATAGAAACATGCGTCCACACCATCATAGAGCGTATCATGCTTTGCGGCACTCTCCCTTTTGGCACAACCTCTCCGACAACCGCAGAAGCACCTGCAATGCGTACGCCTTGGGTACCACCAAGCTTCATTGCTTCTGACGCAACAAAGGCTCACCATGTTTAGCTCTTCCAAATCATCACCATGGGCAACTGTCCTGCAGTGGAATAGTCGTTCTCTTCGTAACAAGAGGGCGGACATGATCACCCGGTTCTCCAGCAAGCGAGACAACACCAGTCCATTGGTAATTGCCCTTCAAGAAGTCAACGGCCCTGTGCTGAGAATAATAGGCTATGACGGCTACGCCGCGTCTGTAGACGCCACTGAACCCATGAAGACAGCATTGTAACTGCAACGGGGAACTACACACGTACAATTAGACACGCAACCATGGTGCAGCGCTACTCTTAGCGTTGTCGGTTGCCGGTTAGAAGTTTCATCACAGAGTACAGTGCTCATCTTTTGCGTCTACGTGGTTCCCCAGACCACAAGGAATAAGGCCAATAGGGCACTCGTAATCAGCTTCATCTCCCACTTTAAGAAGCTTTATCCGCAAGACACCATACTGTTGTGCGTGGACTTTAACTCTGAGCACGTCGCCTGTGGATACAGCAAATGCAGCCCGCGCGGCAGGCGCATAATGCAAGATACCTCGGAATATGGGCTGACACTCATCATCACGCCTCAAGCACACACGCGGCTGGGACAGAGAGTTCACCAAGAAGACACATCACCTGATCTTACCTGGAGTACTCGTCCGCAGCTATTTCGATGGGAGGCGCTGGACGATCGCATGGGAAGCGACCACTTTCCGATACTCATACGCTTTCGCACTGCTCATGCCAATACAAAGATGAAGCCACACGCCAATACACGGCTAAGCCACATAACACACTGGGACAAATACCGCGAGTTATTGCAGCAGCAGTCGCCAACCAAGAACATTGACCATCTATATCACAGCTATGCGCAGCAAAGCGAAGTGCCACCAAGCACTTACGGGTTCCCTATGACCACCCAGAGCCTGATAGACATCTGCTCACCTTATGGCATAGAAGGTCCCGGATTCTCGCCCAGTACAGGCGGTCTGGTCGCGCTGCGCACCACAAAGCACGCTTGCGCATAATACAGCATTTGATCGACGAATATACGACTATGCTCGCGTCAGACCTCTGGACGGGAATTTGCGAATCCATCAATGGACAGCCTCATACGTCCAAAGATTGGGCCATTCTGCGCTCTTCTCGGCCAGCGCAAGACCAAGAACGGCGCGGCTCGTGTGGCCCTCCGCGAAGGCATCAGCGCTCAGGAACTTGCCGAACAGGCAGCTGAAGTCTTTTTCCCGCAGACACCACATACCAGAAGGATGCACATTCTGAAGATAGCGAACCACTTAACAGCCCATTCACCATGATAGAGCAGGAGCACGCCTTGCAGCGTGCTAACGTACCTAGTGGTCCAGGAGTCGATGAGGTGGGCGTGCCTCATCGACGCAATTTGCCCTTTGAGCACAAGCAAGCTCTTCTCGAAGAATTTAATCGAGTCTGGTATACCGGGATACTGCCCTCCACTTGGAAGTTTTCGGTAGTCAAGCCCATTCCGAAGCGCGGTAACCCACCACATACCTTATCCATCCTCCGTCCGATCTCTTTGACCTCATGTGTTTGCAAAGTAATGGAGAGCATAGTTAACACACGCTTGATGTGGTACCTTGAAGATCGCGATCTTTTGACTCCTACACTGTATGGATGTCGCCCTGGGCTATCAACACAAGATGTGCTACTCCGCCTTAAACAGGACGTCCTGGACTTTCATTCGGTGCACCCACGAGCCGTTGTCGCAGTGGATAAACGCAAGGCATTTGATGGCGTCCCACATAACACCATCATGATCAAAGCACGTGCCCTTGGCATTAAAGGGAAAATGTACAACTTCATAGCGGGTTTCCTTAAAGAGCGAAGCTACCAAGTCGAAGTTGGTCATGATGCCAGTGCCATACGAACCAACCATGTAGGCGTCCCCCATGGCTGAGTTACTTCACTGACCCTGTTTAATATAGCTATGCACCAGCTGCCAAAGCGGCTTGCGGACGTACCGGGCCTGAAACACGTGGTGTACGCCGAAGACATCACCATGTCGACGCATCACGGGTCCATCTGGGACCAGGAGGGCGTCTTACAAAGTGCTCCCGATATTATTCACGCCTATGCCACGGAAACGGGTTTACACACTGCCCCGGACAAAACAGGGCTTGTCGTCATTCATGGTGGCCGATCTACCTTTGGCAAACAGGAAAAAAAGCAATCTTTCAAACTGTACATCGGTGACCGACCCATCACACGAAACTCTACTATCCCACTACTCGGTATGCACCTAGACGAGAACTGCAACTGCGAACACTTGGTTCCAACGGGTTATGAAGACCAGCAAACAAATCCTGCACGCTTTATGCAGAATCTCTAACCGCACCCGGGGAGTAAACGAACGTGAAATGGGGCAGTTCGGCTCATGCTTTTCTTGTCTCCCGTATTATGTACGGGCTGCCGTATCATCCAGTCAACCGCACACAGATGCAGGCGCTCGACCGGTTACTCAGCGAAGCCAGAGGCATTGTTACTGGACATCGAAGGTACACAAGCCTCGAGGCGCTTAAAATTTGTAGCAAACTCAACAACCTGTATGAGCTCGTCGATATGCACATCTATACACAGGAGACGAGACTTCGCGCCACAAATGCCGACACACACTCATGCTCCTTGGTTATGACGTCCACAGAATGCCCATTTCGCCCAACAAAACGCCACCTTGGGAAATCACGGCTCTCACCGATGGCAGGCCACGTCCTCTCAATATGGACCGTAATCAGCGAATTCGGCGCCTTGCATACAAATGAAAATCAGAACCAACGCCGTCATATATCAGCAGAAGCAATCTACAGCACCAGCGCAGAGCTAATGGCCATCCTGCATTATTTAATAATAATATTTGGGGTTTTACGTGCCAAAACCACTTTCTGATTATGAGGCACGCCGTAGTGGAGGACTCCGGAAATTTCGACCACCTGGGGTTCTTTAACGTGCACTTTAACGTGCATTTAAAGTGGGCCCTCACAACTTCGTCTCAAACCGACCCTGTTCACCATCATGTGTACACAGACTCCCAGGCTGCGCATCGGACATGCGCTAAAGTTCTTTGCGCAGATCTCGTACTGCAGAAGATCCGGTACCAGGCACACCTGCTCCGCGAATGCAGTGACGGTGTTACCACCCACTGGGTCCCTGCGCACTGCGGTATCCCCGGAAACGAAAAGGTTCATAGACTGGCGCGCGCTCATCTCTCTACCGCGCTAGCCAGAGCCTCCGGTACTCCTTATCCTCTCCTAGCTACCACATCTGAGGTAGCAGATCCGATGGCAGACTAGCATGCGTTACAGTTTTTTTCGGTCACCCTCTATTAGCGCGAGAAAAAGTGCGCATATCTCGCCACTATATGACTTGGCGCCACGCTCCTTCAGTTGCCACGTTGGGCGACAGTAAAAGAAAACGCTGCAATATGTATCGGAGTCGCATTTTTACAATTACTAGTAGGTACTGCGGGGCGTGGCGTTTCTCGCGACGCTCGACGTTTCTGCGCAGGCGTGATTAAGAGCTGGTGCGAGGGAGAAAATCTGGTGGTCTTTGCTCCTTGAATATGTGACTCTGCCTAGACACTACGGAGGAGGTTTCTTAGCGCGTGTTGTGTGCTTGTGTACCCAGACATGCTGGCCAGTACTGTCGAGTTTGTTTAAGCTAAGCCGCTGGCTGCCCACGTGGTGCCAGTGGGCACGAAGGCCCCATTTCGTGATCGCTCTGTTTGAAGGGGCAAGGTTCTGGCTGGTGTTGTATAAGTCGTGGGGTGCTTTTCTCGTCGTTACGATAGATTTCTTGTTTTGCAAGCACTGTTCCAAGAGGACACATGTAGCCTGCAAACGGAGGCCTCAGGAGAGCACCTCAATTTATAAGAAAGCAGGGGGCGCAGGATCTCCAGGGCACCCAAGGGGTATCGGGAGGGTCAGAGCCGCAAACAGGGCGGCCCGTGAGTTGGGGCGGTGGTGGCCGAAACGTGCGACATTAAAAGCGATTTGCGAAGTGGCTACAGTGCGCACGCGCGCGGGCCTCATCTTTTGAGCGATCTGCGATGTTTGCAGAGTGCGCGTAGTGCCGGTAGCTTCGTGAGCACTCTGCTTTCGACGTTTCGTTCGCGCTGAAGCGAGCGATGCATGAAGGTCTATTCACTTGCTGCTGCCGCGTTTCCTCAGTTCCGAGTTTTCACAGCGAGTTTCCGCACTCATCGAGCGAGATGTGTTCATGTTTATCTGCGAGCACGTGACACCGTGCTCGTTAATGTAGTTAAAACACGCTGACCGGGCTGGTTAGTTTGAACCCATGATACAATGCGTAAGCGCGACTGAACAAGGACGTAGAAAGAAGCAGACACACAAAGCCAGCGCTGTCTCTGTGTGCCTATTTCTTTCTACGTGCTCGTTGAATCACGTTAACAGATTCTATCATTGTTAATTTGGTTAGTAAGCGAATGTTTAGAAGTTTATACGGCCGATAAAACTACTATCCTTACTTCGTACAACTATCTACTAATTTGCTATCGGAATTGGTGCTTGGCCTTTCGGGCGGAACTTCGAGTTTTTTTTTCTCTATTTATTACAAACACCCAAAGCGAGGCCGGATTGAAACCGTCCTACCACAAAGTGCCTGTAATGAGGTCAAGCATGCTTCGATTTAATAATGTGCCGTCATTCAACGCGCTAACTTGCTCGTACATCACGCAGGACTCATTACTTCGTCGAAAGGCGCAGCTGTCGCAGCAAAGTTCATCGAGAAGTGCGGCAAGGACATCGCTCTTGGTTATCCTTGGAACACGACCACGCTTCAGAAGGTGACTTACTACGCCGTGGCTATTACGCTGCCATTCTAGCCGACCCCATTGTTATTAAGGCTTTGTTATTAAGGCATTAGACGTCTCATGGGACCAAAAATACGATGTCCGTAGTTAAGCTGTCCGTCGTTATGGCACCAGCATTCAAAGGTAGTCGAAGCTCTCTACCAGTGGTTTTAATTAGGGTCAGTTCAGGTCAGGAGGTCATTTCAGGACAGGAATTCTATAGCATTAACGAGAGGGCGGCAAGTCTTGTTGTGAAACTTCTCATGATAATCAGGAAGTCGAAAGCTTCAATGAAGACGTGGAATCGGTGATGGGTAAAGTCAAAACAAATTCCGCTATGCTGATGGGCGACTTGAATGCTAGGGTAGTCAAGAAGCAGGCTGGAGACAAGTCAGTGGCGGAATATGGCATAGGCTCTAGGAAAGCAGGGAAGGGTTATTAGTAGAGTTTGCAGAACAGAATATTATGCGGATAATGAATACCTTCTTCCGCAAGTGGGATAGACGAAAGTGGACGTCACCCGCCGTGGTTGCTCAGTGGCTATGGTGTTGGGCTGCTGAGCACGAGGTCGCGGGATCGAATCCCGGCCACGGCGGCCGCATTTCGATGGGGGCGAAATGCGAAAACACTCGTGTGCTTAGATTTAGGTGCACGTTAAAGAACCCCAGGTGGTCGAAATTTCCGGAGTCCTCCACTACGGCGTGCCTCATAATCAGAAAGTGGTTTTGGCACGTAAAACCCCAAATATTATTAAATATTATTAAAGTGGACGTGGAGGAGCCCGAATAGCGAGACTACAAATGAAATAGACTTTATACTCTCCACTGACCCAGGCATCATACAAGATGTGGACGTGCTCGGCAAGGTGCGCTGCAGTGGCCATAGGATGGTAAGAACTCGAATTAGCCTAGACTTGAGGAGAGAACGGAAGAAACAGGCACATACGAAGCCGATCAATGAGTTAGCGGTAAGAGGGAAAATAGAGGAATTCCAGATGAAGCTATAGAACAGGCATTCGGCTCTAATTAACGAAGACGACCTTAGTGTTGAAGCAATAAACGACGATATTAGGGACATCATTAAGGAGTGTGCAATAGAAGTAGGTGGTAACTCCGTTAGGCAGCATACCAGTAAGCTATCGCAGGAGACGAAAGATCTCATCAAGAAACGCCAATGTATGAAAGCCTCTAACCCAACAGCTAGAATAGAACTGGCAGAACTTTCGAAGGTAATCAACAAGCGCAAGACAGCTGACATAAGGAAGTATAATATGGACAAAATTTAACATGCTCTCAGGAACGGAGGCAGCCTAAAAGTAGTGAAGGAGAAACTAGGAACAAGCAAGAATCAGATGTATGTGTTAAGAGACAAAGCCGGCAATATCATTAGTAATATGGATCAGATCATTCAAGTGGCTGAGGAGTTCTATAGAGATTTACACAGCACCAGTGGCACCCACGACGATAATGGAAGAGAATAGTCTAGAGGAATTTGAAATCCCACAAGTAACGCCGGAACAAGTAAAGAAAGTCTTGGGAGCTATGCAAAGGGCGAAGGCAGCTGGGGAGGATCAGGTAACAGCAGATTTGTTGAAGGATAGTGGGCAGATTGTTCTAGAAAAACTGGCCGCCCTGTATACGCAATGCTTCATGACTTCGAGCGTACCGGAATTTTGGAAGAACGCCAACATAATCCTAATTCATAAGAAAGGGGACGCCAAAGACTTGAAAAATTATAAACCGATCAGCTTACTGTCCGTTGCCTACAAAGTATTTACTAAGGTAATTGCAAATAGAATCAGGAACACCTTAGACTTCCGTCAACCAAAGGACCAGGCAGGATTCCGTAAAGGCTATTCAACTATAGACCATATTCACACTATCAATCTGGTTATAGAGAAATGTGCGGAATATAAACAACCCTTATATATAGCTTTCATTGTTTACGAGAAAGCGTTTGATTCAGCCGAAAGCTCGGCAGTCGTGGAGGCATTACGGAATCAGGGTGTAGATGAGCCGTATGTAAAAATACTGAAAAATATCTATAGCGGCTCCACAGCCACCGTAGTCCTCCATAAGGAAAGCAACAAGATCCCAATAAAGAAAGGCGTCAGGCAGGCAGATACGATCTCTCGAATGCTATTCACAGCATGTTTACAGCAGGTATTCAGAGACCTGAATTAGGAAGAATTGGGGATACGAGTTAATGGTGAATACCTTAGCAACTTGCAATTCGCTGATGATATTGCCTTGCTTAGTAACTCAGGGGACCAACTGCAATGCATGCTCACTGACCTGGAGAGGCAAAGCAGAAGGGTGGGTCTAAAAATTAATCTGCAGAAAACTAAAGTAATGTTTAAAAGTGTGGGAATAGAACAGCAATTTACAATAGGTAGCGAGGCACTGGAATACATCTACTTAGGGCAGGTAGTGACCGCTGATCCGCATCATGAGACTGAGATAATCAGAAGAATAAAAATGGGCTGGGGTGCGTTTGGCAGGCATTCTCAGATCATGAAAAGCAGGTTGCCATTATCCCTCAAGAGAAAAGTGTATAGCAGCTGTGTCTTACCAGTACTCACGTACGGGGCAGAAACCTGGAGGCTTACGAAAGGGTTCTACTTAAATTGACGAAGACGCAACGAGCTATGGAAAGAAGAATGATAAGTCTAACGTTAAGGGATAAGAAAAGAGCAGATTGGGTGAGGGAACAAACGCGAGTTAATGACATCTTAGTTGGAATCAAGAAAAAGAAATGGGCATGGGTAGGACATGTAGTGAGGAGGGAAGATAACGGATGGTCATTAAGGGTTACGGACAGGATTCCAAGGGAAGGGAAGCGTAGCAGGGGGTGGCAGAAAGTTAGGTGGGCGGATGAGATTAAGACGTTTGCAGGGACAACATGGGTACCATTAATACATGACCGGGGTAGTTGGAGAAGTATGGGAGAGGCCTTTGCCCTGCAGTAGGCGTAACCAGGCGGATGATGATGATGATGAATTCAATTACAACCCGTGACTTTTCGTGGGAATCGAACATACCATTTTTGGTATTTATTACTGCGAATTAGGCAATCAGTTTATTGATAAGAAAGCGTGAAGCCGAAGCGAAGAAAAGCGTCGGCATGATCAGTGTTAATTAAGGCAAAGTTCATTAGGACAGTGTTAACTAAGGCACCCGAACCCACTACCTTTGGTGGGAGTCTAGCCACCGACCTTTGCTGGGAGTTGAACCCACTTGGAGATGTGGGCGAACCTACGATATCGGTAAGTTGAATTCCAGTTGGCATTGTGAAGGTCTACAGTCTAACCCACGACTTCTGGTGGGAGTCGGACCACGGATCTTTGGTTGAATCCAAATCCATGAGCTTTGGGGTTAATTAAGGCAACGTCAATTAAGGCACTCGAGCCAATCGAGTCCCTGACTTAGGTTGGAGCCGGACCCACAACCTGGGGGTTAAGTAAGATAAAGTTAAGGCACGGTTAATTGAGGTAAAGATTACTGAGGCCCTCGTGCCCACGATCCTTGGTGGTAGTCGAGCCCCCGACCTTTGGTGAGAGTCTAACACACTTGGAGATATGGGCGAACCGGCTACATCTCCAAATTGTATTCCGCTCGACATCGTGAAGTACGAGAGTCTAACCCACTACATCTGGTGTTATTTAAGGCGAAGGTAATTAAGGCACAGGTAAATAAGATATCGCTTGTTATGGCACTCGAACCCATGACTTATGGTGGGAGTCGAATTCACTTGGGGATATGGGTGAACCGGTCATATACCCAAGTTATATTCCTTTTGACATCCTTATGTACCACAGTCGAGTCCTCTACATTAGGTGTTAATTAAGGCGAAGTTAATTAAGACAGCTGTAATTAAGATATACCTAAGGCAGTGAAATGTACGATCTTTGGTGTTAATCACGGGGAAGGTAAATAAGGCACTCCAACCAGTCGAACTTCTGACCTCAGGCTCGAGTCGAACCCACTACCTGTGGTGCTAATTAGTCCAAAAATAATTAAGACATGGTAAATTAAGATTACGTTTTAACGACGTTCGTACGCACGCCCTTTGGTGGGGGTCATACCCGCGTTGTTGGTGCTAATTATGGCGAGGTTAAGGCACTCGAACAAGGGAACCCCCGACCTTAGGCTGTAGTCGAACCCACGATCTGTGATGTTCATTGAGGAAAAATTAATAAAGACACAATTAATTCTGATAGAGTTAAGGCACTCGTACCCATCAGCTTTGGTGGGAGTCGAACCCACTCAGAGATATTAGCGAACTGTTGATATGAGGTATGAGCGAATCTCAAGTTGTATTCCGATTGGCATCCTCAAGTACGAGAGTCGAACCCAGTGCAGTTGATGTTAATTAGGACAAGGTTAACTAAGACAGTCAATTAAGATATAATTGTTAGGACACTCGTATGGACGACCTTTGGTGGCAGTCGTACCAGCGACCTTTGCTGTTAATTATGGCCAATTAAGGCAGTAGAACCAGGTGAACCCTTGACCTTAGACTGGAGTCGAACCCACGATCTGTGGTGTTAATAAGGCAAAGTTAATTCAGAGACAGTTAATTAGAGATATAGACCATTAAGGCACTCGTACCCACGAGTTTCGTGGGAGTCGAACCCACTTGGGGATATTGGCGAAACGGCCATACCTCCACGTTTATTCCGATGGACATCCCGAAGTACGAGAGTTGAACCCACCTGCCTCCCTCCTATCCCCTAACGGCCTTTAGCACGACGGTAAGCGGCGCATTCGCTCTCCGATTTCTTTGTTGGCGCGTGCCAGATTGAGCCGCGACGGTCGGCTTCGTTCGCGTGCTCTTTCTTTCACATACAGCACACGACGCGCGGCGACGGTGTTATCGCCCTTGGAGGTCATGGCGACGGCAACGCCAACGGCAACGGCAAAATGCGCTCAGAGTGTCCATATAATTGCCATAGCAATAAAAAGCCACGTGACCTTCTCAGAGTGAGCTACGGGTGGAGATGGAAACCAGCCGCGCGCACAGGCAGAAAAGCAGGTGTTGCCTCGCTGATGTCGCGTGGTGGCGGTGACGGTTGCAGCGAAATTCGAATGCGAAGCGAGAGAGACGGCGATGCAGGTCGCTCGCCGGGGGCCTAGCGGATTGCGCGGTAGTCCTAGAAGCTGCGCTGCGGCCTCGGATGCTCGCCAAGTGAGAAACAAGGTGCGACGTGCGAAGCGGCCCGATCGAGGTGTTCTACTGCGAGTGATGCTTTCCTTTGCTGAGAGGAAGCAGCGTAATTGTGTTCGGCTTGTGCTACACATTCGTAGCACTTATTGGCGACAAGCATGCTGCACCGTTACGTAGTGCATTAAGTGCTCGCATGTGTCGCTGAGGAGGTCGACCTCAAGCGCCACACGTGTGTTCCCACGTCGGCTCGTTATGTCTCGCAAGAAATATGACTCCTCCGATCGTATGCACGAATGATCGAATGCATTGCCAAGTGTGCAGCAGGCTTGAAAAAATAAAATTATGGGGTTTTAAGCGCCAAAACCACGATCTGACTCTGAAGCATGCCGCAGTGGGGGACTCCGGAAATTTGGCGGTTTTACGTGTCAAAACAACGATATGATTCTGAGGCACGCCGTAGTGGACGACTCCGGAAATTTGGACCACCTGGGTTCTTTAACATGCATCTAAATTTAAGTACACAGGTATTTTCGCAATTCGCCCTCATCGAAATGCCGCCGCTGTGGCCGGGATTCCATCTCGCGTCCTCGTGCTTAGCAGCCCAACAACAGCAGGTTTTCGCCTTCACGTGTTACAGGAGTGTAACATGCTGCCGAACTTTTTTTTCAGTTGTCTCTTTTGCTTCCTTCTTAACGTCCTGAATGTACAACGTCCAATATGATGATGTTGAAATGCTCAGAATCATATCGTGGTTTTGACGCGTAAAACTCCATAATTTAACATTTAACAAAAAAATATTTTAACGACCAATTATCTTTTTAAATGTCATCACGGGCTTCCAATCAAACCCTACTTCAGCAGAAATGCTGGGCATTTTGCCCAGAAACAGCAGGGAGAAGAGAGCTGGGTTAAATGAAACGATGCAGAGTCTAGAAAAGGCTGCGGAAATATTCGGCCCGAGGCTCCGAGCAGGACATTGTGTTGTGGGATCCTCTAGGTGATTGTAGTTCAACAAACAGCTGTGGACGTCCCTTTTGATAATCAGTTGACCCCTTGGAAGCATTTACTCCTCGCAACTTAGTGAAAGTGCGCTAGTGTGAGGTGATGTAAGGCGTCGCTGTGTCTATTGGTGGCTACTGTGCAGTTTCAGACTAGGTTTACTGCAATAGAATGCAGATAAATTGTTTTAATTTTATTCTAATTCCGAGATTACGTAGCATATGCGCAGATTTATACGTGCTGTAGCCCAGCAACAGCTGCATTCCACATGCAGTTCGCACTCATCCGCGATTGTCGATTCTTCTCGAAAAGTTGTTTCCGATCAGAAATTCTTGGAAGGCTTGAATTCCGCCATAAGCTTTGTCAAGTCCTATTCTATACAACAACAAAAAAAAAAACAATGACCGTGCTCTTCAATGTGGCTAAATTAGAAGAAACAGTAAAATCGTGGTGCTGCCCTTAAAAAACCCCAGAATTCAATTCCAATAAGAAAGAAATACATTTAGCAGTGCATGGCCACAGAGGTATGGAACTGGCAAAATTTAATGTTCCGTACCTTCGTTTATACAAAGCACATTCCTACTTTTTTTTCTCACGAAAGATACTTCAAACAATGCATTTTATTAGTTGGCACCTTTCACACATTGTAGGGTGGTGCTGGGTAAGTGCTTTAAGAAACGTCGCATTTGAGCAAGAAGGATAAGATCTCAAAAAAATTTGCTTTTCTTCCGAATCAAAGGGTGGAAGTAACAAACATTGATCTGCTGTTTTTTTTATTTGCCACTCCATTTTGCAAAAAAATCATTGTAAAACAATACTGAAACTCCAAACCAAGTCTAAATGGAGCGTCAAGATAATCTTGCACTTAATTTTTCCCGGTAACGTATTACTGCGCGGGTTTCGACAGGTCGTGGCGCTCGTTTTGCTGATGACGCAAATTTTCTAGCATTTGCTTTATACTCGAACTTTAGTTGATATGAGAAACTTGCGTCAATATATTTTAGTGGAATTCTTTGCTACGTCTGCAGGTGCTGGTGAAGTCTTGCCTCGGAGTGCAGCTGTGTTATTCTCATCACCGAAGTTTTCGACAGGTTGCTCATTTCTATTTGTATAAACGCAATGCACATATTTTCTCTGTACGCTGTTCTCAGTGAACCTCTAACCTGAGCCTAATTCTTAATCTGAAGTAAGCGGTAACATGCTTTCAGCAGTACAAGCTTATCAGAGCCAAAGCCAAAAACACTTTTATTTACGCATCAGCTTATTAGCATATATAGGCTTTACCGCTGTAGCAAGAAAAATTGTTCTTACGAACTGTGCGAGTGTACACAGTGTACATAGTTTCATAGCTTTGCTGTGCAACATTAGCGACCGAATCTGTAATCGGAGCCTAAATACTAGTTTCAGGCGCTACGAAATAAGTCTTCCTGCACAGCATGCTCACAATAGTCGAAAGAAAGTGCACTTGACCTGGTTGCTGATGCAGAAAATAGTCAACAAAAATCACTCATAGTGACAGCAACACGGAAGTGAATCATTCTAATCATTCAAAGCATCAACCCGTAGGTAATATATTGATGTTGCGATACGCGGTGATTGATTTCCTTGTATTTGCGTTATGTGCCTGCGCACCAACGTCACAATCAGGCAGGATTGATCACAATCTGTAGTTAACTACCCGTAGTAGCTCTCCCAGTATTTTTATTTGTGGGTCAACAACTTGCCGGCAATTTAGACTGAAACAACATGTTCTAAACAACGTGACCACTGTTATGTGTTTTGTTGGTTGAAAACCTAGCTATCGAGCCTGCTTCCCGAATATATGGAAATGCTCCAGTTGTTAGGGCAGAGAAAGGCTCGACAAGCTGTCATTTGATAATTTCTGAAACGCTCATATGTTTGACGCAGCGGTCTCGCACAGTAACCGCACCTGTAGAAATTGATCAATTTAATCGATAGTTTTTCTACGCGTTGTTAAACATTTCTATTCGAATTCTTCTATTAATAACACCATGCACCCTCTGAAATTATTACTGAACTTTAGCTATCTGTCACAATTTTTGGCGAATTGGGGAGTCTGGAAAAATGATACTTCGACTGGAAGTACCGTCGAGGTTAGTCTCCGGTGCTCCTAGCACTTGTTATAAAAAGGAAAGATTCAAAATTTGCGTTTGCTCCACTCCGAAAGATATCTTTTTTTTAAATGACAGAAGCAGCACAGACACAGAATCATGTCTGGAGTTGTCATTTTTCTGATCAGACGTATATGCTGGTTTAACGATGTCTCGAAAAACGGTAGATGAGTATGAGTGCGTGTTACTTTGATAATTGTGTTCAAATAATATCAAATCCGATTTTCACCCGCACAGAAGCACGCAGTCGATTACGGAACGACCTTCGACCGAAACTTCACAAGTTCTCTAAGCTCTTGCATTTTAAACACTGCCTGTTCAAGTGCCCCTATTTAATAATGTACAATGTTGTGAAATATTCCAGATTACCAAAAGGAACTGTACAGGAACTGAACAATGCAAGTGGTGGCCCCAGCTCCTCTTGAAAGCTCACTGCGCCCCCAATTTCTTGGCCAGAAAAGCTGATTGAATGAAATAATCACGTTTGAGTAGGCTTCTGTATGTCTCATGACCGGACAACCATTGCTTGACGCGCCTAACTAATGCAGCAAAGTAGGAACCATATGTATGCTGCATTAAATGAAAGAAATGCCCCTTGTACAATATGAACTTACCCGTTTTCACATTTGCAAAGCTGCTGCTTTCTCGCATAGCTCGCGCATCACTGTTGCTAGTAATCACGCCAACAAATTTTCACAAATATATTGCGTGATCTGAGTCACAACAAATGGTAACCAGGAACCAGACACATACTTTATATAGCATGTTTTTTATTTTCATTAACTAGACAAAAATGGAAAATTATTGCTTTATTCATGTTCCTTAAGGTACTTCTTTGAAGTTTCACATAAGAATTATTAGGATGTATAGGATGGAACTAGGATTCATAGAAATTATTATTGCTATACATCCGTTCTTGTAATGAGATGGTAAAACAGAAAAACACTGAAAATTAGCCATTTCTAGCGGTAACCAAAGAGTTCAATGGCATCTTCGCATCAGCTGTCTCAGCGTGCTTGCAGAAAGAGAGAGCGAAGAGAGGGAAGGCAGGGAGGTTAACTAAACTTTGACCAGTTTGCTACTAAGAAAGGGGGTAATAAAAAAATTGTACTAGATAAGACATGAATCTGTGTCATTCACACTCGCTAAGGAAAGTGTGGTGTATCTACACTCGACCGCTCCAGTTTGTCGCTTCCATATACAGTAGAAGAGTGTTGAAGTACCGTACTCGCCAAGTACCAGGCCGGGAGCGCCGCTTGTACCAATTCTCTTGGTTAGTGCCCGGCGGCGACTCTAAAGACAGAATAAACATTTTTATTACGTAAATGCAGCTTTGGAGAGCCGTCCTCATTCCAGAATGCCTAGAGCTCGGGCCGGGTCCTGGGCCCTCGCAATCAGCCATTGCTGGTCCTCGAGGTCGGAGCTGGCCAAGGGTCTCTCACAAAGCTGATTGGTGTGGCAAGGGTTCGGAGGATTTAATTATGCCGCTCTGGAACCCCCTAATATATGCCTCTGGCCTGCCTCCTAAAGCCATGGCGTTTGTAGTGCAGAAAGAACCGTCTGTGGTTGGAATAGGGGAACCCAGGGTCGACGCCTAGGAATAGTAATAGCGCTTTCTACCAAAGTGCGAATTCCCACAAGTAGGTGCTATGAGGACAGGGGACAGCTCTCTCATTAGAAATGCCAGTGGAATTTCGGCGGCACCGAGATTCGAATCCCGCACCTCGCGCATACAAGGCACATGTTCTACCGCTAGATTTCGCACAGCTTTGACAGTATACGGCTCGTGAGTACTGCGCGGCGTGACCGTTCTTTTCTCTGCCTGGGTTATTGCACCTTTCAAGGTTCCTACTGTGCGAATAAATCAGTGAAGCCATGGTGAAGGCCTTAGTTGGACACTAAATTATGTTGTTGTACAACAGAGAAATTCTGCCGTCCCCCGCAAAAACCGCCTCTAGCACGTGACTTAAGTCCTCCGGAAGTATTCCTGTAACATTGTATTTCGAAATGTCGAGTGACTTCTTTTCACTCTATACTATTCCGCTTATGAAAAAAAAACTTAAAGGACATTTAGAAAAAAAATTACAGGAAGCGGTTCGAACACGCATAACAGCGGGTTCAAATTTAGTTTGTAATAATTGTCAACCTACTGCTGAAGTTGTCGGCTCTCTGTGTTGAAAAAAAATTCGCTACAACGAACGTATCAACAACATTCTGCAAGTACTTGCCCTCACTCAGCAAATATCGACATTAGCCATTGCTGTAGCAGTCCACATGGTCGAAAGTGGAATTTTTTCTCGGCTATATGTGGAAATCTATACGTTCTGTACACTGTTCCTAATGGACCGCGTTGTGAGCCATATTGTGTTCGCGAATTTTCATGCGGGACTTAAGCGCAGTTGCGCGTTCAATACGCACACGCACACTGAAATCTCGAACTCGTGGTTCATTCATTCTGATGTGGGTTTGAACTTCGCATTACCCCAAGGCTATGCAATAGTGTATATGCGTGTACGCTACAGCACACGCGAACGGTTTTTGTGCTCTTAAATACGTTCTGGTTATTACGACATTATCACCTTAAGGTTTTGGGATTTATACGGACCTGGAGACTTTAAAAAGCTGCAAATTGTTCCAAACGTGCAGTGTTCCCTAATTATGAGGCAAATCAAGAGCCAATTTCACTATCGCTGTACCAATAATAAGCAGTAATCAGCAAACCTCAAAAAGTTTGCCATTTTCTAATGAAATCGAGCTTCCGTTTATTCGTCTAATTAAGTTGGGCAGGTACCAAATAACATATAAATTGCAGAATCGTGCCATTTTTTCATGCGATATCAACGAGATCATTTTTTTCGTTCAATAGAAAGAGGTGCAATATGCGTCGCGCGATACCTTACATTGTTACACTGCTTGTTTAATTTGAACGAGCTGTTATCACCTCTAAAGCTCCAGTGAAATCACGTCTTCGTAGCATACATTAAACTAAGTAATGATGAGCAAGCTTGACAGCACAATGCAATTTTAACAACAATTAATCATCAAGCGAACCGCGTCATACAATTCATATTATTGAACAACAGATTCTTTTGCACAAATGTAAACACAAAATTTGAACAAATAATTTTGTTGTTATTTCGCATGAGCGCTTTATACGTGGATGAAAATACTTATCACGTTTGTGCCTATTCCCGCATAATCAGATGCGGTTGATGGGTTTTATGCGGAGTGCACTTCATAAATGAACTCAAACAGCTGCCAGAATTTCCTATTCACGAGCAAAAGAACTGTGAGTACGATCTCCGGAGAAGAATTGCCTGGCATTTGTCACTATACACTTCAGAATAACAATAAAACTATTTGACATGGCCTCATAGTTAGGATGCCCGGTATGGAGGATAGTTATCGCCATATATGTAAAACCGCGGCTTTCAAAGTAGCAAGAAAGCATCGACTTGTAAAGAAGGTACGCATTGCGATGAAAAATAACAAATACCTTATAATTAGAAACAAGCTTTTTATCTTATACAAAAGAGTGCGTGATATAAACAACAATTATATATCTGGTAGACGTACGAACCATTCGAAAAGTAATATAAAAATCGAGTTCTGCTGGTTTGTTTTGGACAGATGAATAGTCATCTCTATAATCGATTAGTCCATCACAATAAAAGAAAATTTTACGTACTCTCCAATAAATTTTGCTGCCGCGCTAGTTGGTAATACATTCTTTATTGCAGTGTACATTGCATACAATTTGCCAACTTTGGAAAAAAATCAAAGGGACACGACAGAGTGCTGACGGAAAAATAATGCGTTTTTCTGCATAGGACAGCTCGCCTACCTATGCCGCCTACCTACCTCGCCTACCTATGGCGATACCTGTAACGTCACAACTGCTCGCATAGCTTTGCGGAAGCCTTTGGCGCGTCATCGCTTCGTTCCGCGAAGCACACCTTCCCCGCCTGCGCACATAACCGGCCTCGATAACACCAAAATATACAAGTAGGCTTTGTGTCACGTAAAAGCCACTACTCGTCATACCGGCCACTTGAACACAATTTCTGCGTGGTTCAGTGATCACATGATCTTAGCTACGGCTGCTTCTTCAATACTCGACTGTAATGCACTTTACGCTCGTTAATAATGCGAAAGCATTAAACGCTCCATTGCACGAAAAGCCGGCGGTATCGTAGGTGGCATGACCGAGCGATGGTCAAAAAAGCTCGGATTGACGTGAAATTTGTCAGGCCAAATTGTCAGGCCAAATGTCCAATTTGTGAGTGAAATTTGTCTTGTAAACAAATTAAATTAATGGCTTGGAAAAGAAAGTTTGTGCGGAAAGAAAGAAAGTCTGTGGGGAGAAACGAACCTAGGCCTACTGGGTGCGAGACGAGCAGCCTTCCCAGACGCCACGAAGGTTCCACTAAAGGAGTACCTACAGTGCCTGCGTCACTGAGCACATGCCGGCGCAGCCATTTGAGAGGAGATGCAGTCACGTCATGAGTGTATAAATTGAGCGCGCTGCCTCCTGCGGGTCACTTTCTCTTCGCATTGCATCGGTACTGTGTCTACTGCGATGCACTCTCGACAGGGTGCCGGATCCTGGGTGCACAGTTGCTGTTTGCGATTGGCTGCACGAGCCTGTTCTTGTGCCCGGGCTGCGGCACTGGCATGAGTTAGGCGAGCTCGTTTCCGGTTCTGCTCGCGGCGTTGCTGATCGAAAGCTGGCTGCTCCTCAGGAGTACGTATGACATGTGGCCTACACATTTCGAAGCAGGATGGAAACTGCTGCGCGCGAGCTTGGCTGCGAAGGAGAACGACGTCGCTACTCACGCATCCAATTGTGCGCCTCTCTCTTTATTTTCGCGCATGCGCATGGGTTTGCGCTGGAGGAGCTTTCGGCATACACGCAACAGAAGGAGGGAGGGACGAATCGGCTGACCATATGCAGCTTCGCTGTAATAAAATTCATCGTTCTGCAGCAAAATGGCCTGAATGGTTTCGGTATGTGGCAACGTAGACGGAAGTACACACACCGAATCCGCAGAAAGAATTCCAATGAATGTGAATGTCGAAAACATCAGTCGAACACATTTCAACAAAGTGACTATAATGCTTTCACATTCCTCCACGTAAGCAGTCTAAAGTGTCCCTACCAAACTTTTTGTAGGACAAATCAACCAGCATATGTTGGGCATTCATGGCTTCGTGATCCCACAAACCCATCAAATCGTGTCATTAACGTGTCCATCTTCGTACAAGTATATCACCTTTCATCAGTGATGGGTCCTCGGGATAGACTGGCGAGCTGCCTCGAAAAATTGCTAGCTATAACTGAGCACCCGTTACTTTCCCTTCTATTTTGTTTTTTCACATTTGTATGTCCGGTGACATTTCTACGATGTTCATGTATTCGTAAATATAATGCCTGCATGTTCCGCCTGGCAGCGCTTGTCGTCACGAATCATTTCAGTGAATCATGTGACCAAGGTGCACGTTAAGCCAATTCTAAGGTGCCCTTTGGCACCCACGTGTTTCTTTTCACGCAGAACGTTACCGCAGAGCCGTCATTCACGCTTAACTGCCTGCTAACTGGTATGAACTTTTTGCAGAAGGTTAAGCCGGTGAGTAGTTCACGCAGGCGAGGTTTTCTTTACCTCATGAGCCTTTCAAATAAAAAATATCCTTTAAAAGTGCGCGTTTCATATAATGCGCTCTATCAACATGCTTTGCCTTAGTGCGCACAATGTAACATCGGAGGAGCGTGTATAAGCCTCACTCCCATGTCGCACTGGTTTCTTAAATTCAGTTGTACAGAGTTTTAGACAGGGAAATATGTCATCAATATAGGATTGAATGCAGCGACAGCACACCGAGATAATACTACACAGGAAAGTGCTCAGTAAGCCCTAAGATTTTATCAAATTCTGTCTGCTTGAGAAGTAAGAAGGAATGTGCACAGAATCTATCGGACCGACGTGCGTAACAATATATTGTGGAACTCGAACGTGCGCAAAAGGAAGCTGCGAGTTTTATTTTCGGAAAACATGAAGGATTATATTCTCCATCACAACTCATGAGATGTTTACCTCATATATTATATTGCTACATTGAAAACACGCAGAAGAATTTGTCGACTAATGTTCTTGTGCCATATAGGGTTTCGAAAATAACTGCCATAAGTATTACAGATTGCACGAAACATTTTACTGGCAAAAGAACAGCACATGCATATCAGCATTCTCTGCGACCAATTTTTGCAAGAACTAATTTCTGTAAACATTGTTTTCTTTTGCCAAACAGTGAAAAAGTTACCACGGAGTGTGTTCAAATCCAAGAAAAAAAATCTAGAACACCTAGAATCAATTTCTAGAAGCACAGAATAAATAAAAAAACTTCTATATTACAAAATTAACAATGTTGCATTTGTCTGTCGCATCTGCTGCACTCTGTCAGTATAATTGATATGTTGTGAGCTTCCACTTTTATGTGTGTTTTGAGAAATTTCTGTTTCAGTATTCCTTTGCGTGCATCTCCTGCTTGGGACGTTAAGGATAGGCCGCAGCATGCCTAGATAACTAGGAAAATAATAAATAATTTGACAATAAATAAGTAAATATATAACTAAAAAAGAAAGAAAATATCACCACGTTGTGTGGAATTGTTTCCAATAATATAGTAGTGTTAAATCACAGATCGTTATAGTTTACTTCACTCATTTCCTCATACGAATGACATAGCTGGTTTGTGAGATGGTGAAAGAAATACGGTACAGGAGGACAGTATGCTAAACGTTGGAGTGTCCTCGTCAACCGCATCGTTTACTCATACCTGAAAGCAACTGGCGCTGTAAACCAAAACAGTTTTTTTTACTACAACGTATAGCTCTTGATGGAAGCATTGTTGATGGTTCATTGATTTGCCTTATTGTTAATTAAATATTTCTTGTAATTTATTTTTCATCTACATTTCTATAGCAAGATCAGCACGATCTCCTTACAGGGTTTACAGTATCTCATGTGGTGCAAGAAAGCGAGAGATAAATGTTTTAAAGAACTTAGTTTATTTCACCTTCCGTTGATTTCGAGCTAAATATTCGACATGTTCGTTCAATACTTTCTAAAAGGGAGGTTAGTTTGAAGCTTTTTCTGATAAAAAGCACATAAATAGGTGAGCGTGAGATCGTACAGACTGGGGTCCCATAGTGAATACACCGTGGGGGACCTACTATGATAAGTTACATGAGATGGAAAACTACTAAACAGCAAAAAAGAGTATTAAAAAACAGTTACACCAAAATATCAGCAGCAACGCAATTATTCATAATATAATGAATCAAGCACAATTATTTCAGTGATTAAACAATTCTAGTTGATGAATGCATAGTCATTATTTAGCAAAAAACAATAATAGACAAGCTATTTCATTTGTCAAATTGTGTTATTGATTACGAATATAATCACGAAGCAAACATTTAAAATACCCGCCGTGGTTGCTTAGTGGTTATGGTGTTGGGCTGGTAAGCACGAGGTCGCGGAATCGAATGCCGGCCACGGCTGCCGCATTTGGATGGGGGCGAAATGCGAAAACACTTAGATTTAGGTGCACGTTAAAGAACCTCAGCTGGTCGAAATTTCCGGAGACCCCCTACGGCGTGCCTCATAATCAGAAAGTGGTTTTGGCACGTAAAACCTCATAATTAAGTTTTTTTAGCATTTAAATGATGACACGCAAACAGCAGATTTATTATTATGAGGCAAAAAATTCCACTATTTAATAAAACAAAACTAGCTCTTTGCGTACCGCAGATAGTGTGGATTCAGTGTTGAAGTAGAACAATGTTGTTTATAGAAAAACGTGTGTAGTTTGTATCGGTAAGTCCTTGCATGAAAAGAAATTTTATAAGGTGGTGGTCTTTAATTGCTCGATATGCAAATATGCAAACATTGAATTTCACAAGGTTAGTAATGCTGAGTATGTCAAGAGCTCGCTAAAGTTCCGTAATGTGTGCTCGGTGATTACTCTTTGAATGGATGGGTTGATTTTGGACATTTACATGAGTGTCAAATTCATCCTTATTTTTTTTTCTCAGGGGACATTCTCATTAACAGACGAGCAAATGACTTCGTTAACCGAACAGTTCCAGGCGAGTACCTCATTGTCTGTTTATGCTACCGCGGAGTGAAGGTATAAAAAGGTTGCCTAAAAACGCTGGCTTGGGGTGGTTCTCACCATTTCGTATTTGCAGTTTTTACGCGTTGCTACACTTTCCTTTTTTCTATACCCGAAAAGTCAAAATACAAAGAAGGCAGTAGCCCAAGACGCAACGAAACATTCAGAAATTAACTTTGTTGGTATTGTTGCCAGGAAGAAAGAATCCCGTGTGCTGTTTAAGAGCGCAGGCACGAACATAGACGGCTGAAGCCGACATCTTTAGGCGTGGCGACGAAAGCGTTAGCAGCAAGAACACACACATTGTCCTCATCCAATTTGTTTTGCCGGCCTAGTTTTTTTTTTCTCATCGCGACGCTACCGCACCGGCGATGTAGCCCTGTCCCGGAGCAAGCCAACGTGGCACAGGAACAGCTCGCACGTAGGGCTTCAAGAGGACGACAAAAACGACAGCGCTTCTTGGTTGTGTAGACGCTGGGCCTGAGTCTGCGGGAGCGATCTCACAATTTACATATGAAAGCTGTCGCAAATTCCATAGGGGCTTTGCGCATCACGAAAAATCGGTAGGGAGAAAAAGCCACATAAAACCTGAAGCTGCAATGTCCTTTTTGAAATATTGTCGCAGCACTGCGCGACTGAGGAAGAGAAAGAAGTAGAGTGTGCGCGCGTGATCTCGGGGTACTCTGCGCCGGCTGGGCCTGGCCTGTAGCTTCCCTCTTGGACCTCGTTTCACCCTGTAAATAAACATCATTCGTAACAATATGATTATTTAGTAGAAATCTTACGGATCCTCTTGCCTGATTAATAGAAAAAGGTAACCATTGGGCTATAACATGCTTTTATATTACTCTTCAAGATCATTATCTGTCCTGGGGGGAGCGGGGAAGTAGGTCGATGCCTGTAGAACTTGCGTGCTCTGCGATCACTACAGTGTGGTTCTGGTCTGGTTTTACTTTAATTTAGTAATTTGAAAAAAAAGGAAGTACCAGGAGGCGCGATACCCAACCAGCCGTTGCAGCTGAATTGTTTCAATAGAAGCACTTCAGCTCCAATCCCAGCCACAGTAATCACAATCAATAAGCAATTTATTCCTAGCTTCCTAGGCTAAAACTATTGTTTCTGGTTTTTGTTTAGCTCTAACGTATGCAGTGTGACTTATATATGGTGCGATTCCACGTTGCGATGACCAAATGGCTAGTAAACAATTTTCGACTGCAGTCAGTGACAACTTAAAAGTAAGAACAACCTCCACCTAAAAAAATACAGCGCACCTGCTCTTCCTTTGTGAGCGAAAGCCGGGCCTACTGAAGTCCGCTCACAACCAAATGAGCTTGCTTTGTTAGTGGATATGCTAGGTTAATTAGAAAATAAAAGTTCGTTGTTTAAGCTAAAACATTACAGTTGCCTGAGCACTGATATCAGGGTCGCCCATAAAATTTGCCAAGAAGCCCAAGTTTCATTCTAAAGCCACTGACACGAAGGTGGATCCATACGGTGAAAAAAACAAGCCGTTTTAAACGCACCATACCGCTTCACATTACTGAAATGAGTGAACATAATTGGCTGATAATCAGTGCAAATTTCATGTGAGCGTGATAGCATACATATCATTTTTTTTCTTAAGTTAACTCCGACTGCAGTTCGAATTAATTTTTTTTCGTTCGAGGCAGATATTAGGCGTCATGACAGAAGCCGGAATGGCTTTCCGCGGTTCCTTTGTTCTCAAAAAATTATCTGGTAGGCAGTATAGGGGATGCAGCGTCGGTGGGCTACATGAAACGTCTTGTGCGTACTGCTGAGGGTGTAGGGGAGACTGTGGTACAGAGATTACCTAACCAAATACTCCGGTGACACTTATTCAAGCATCGCAAAACTTTGGTTTTTCTCTGTCTTGCGCCCCTGTCTCTTCACGTCATTTTTAGTCCTTAACGCGTCGAACGCGGGGGCAACATAGCCGTGCAACTAGCAAATTTTTGCGACAAGTTGAACACTTGTAAGCCTTATGTCTCTCAAGGAGCACAAATTTGAGTTTGATGGCTTGTACCTACTATGGCCAGAGTGAACTTACTCGAACGCGACCACTCCAGCTCGAATACATAAAGGTGCTGCCGAGATATAGTCCTCTTTGAACACCGAGGGAAAGGCTAAATATATCTCAGAATGCGAAATGTGTGGGGCTACAATACTGCCATCTATGCGTGCGACACATCCGTGATCGAGTAATGGCTTCTTTCCCTTACAAAACGTTAGCAAAGCAAGTTGCGTGACATTTACTCACGCAATATAAAGCGCACATGCTTAACTTATAATGCAACTAGTGGAGGTCCTACGTTGTTGCAGTCGCACACGGGCCCACCGTGGTCAAAGGTGTTGGCCGCGAGTTGGCATCCCACTGTCCTGCTTCGAGAGTAGCTTCACGCTATTTCTGGACCCTACTTGTCCAACGCGGAGGCGCTCATAGCCGCGAAAATAAAATTCCTGCAGCAAATTGCGCACTTGTAAGCCTTATAACTCCTGATAAGTACAGCTTCCAGTTTGAGGAATTATAACTACTAAGGCAGAATGAGTTGTCTAAAACGTGACCACTCCCACTCTGATCGCCAAATATACTGCTGAGCTATAGGTATCTTTAAACGCCGAGTGAAAAGCTAAATTTAATTTACTCCCAATTACATCATACTTGGCGCGACAACAGCGCTGTGTGTGCAGGCAACAGATGCATGATGGAGCAATGGCTTGTTTGCTCTGTACAATGATACCAATATAAGGCACTTAGGCAGCACGGCTTCAAAGATCTAAGGTATCATAGCTTTGCACATTTTCGTGACTTGTGCCTTCAGAAGGGTGATGGTTTGGGATAGTTGGTTTTCCATTTTAGATTGCGTGGTACAGCGCGAAGCAGGGACAAGGGACGCAAGAAAGCGCTGGTCCTGCTTTTTCTTGCATCCCTTGCACCTTCTTCGCGATGTACCACACAATCTAATGTTGTGCCTTCAGCAAGGGATCGCCTACGCAGACCGAGTTCAAAGGCGTTTCACGTCAATAATTAAAACAGGAGGGCGGGCGCTACCTTTTAATGTTGCTTTTATATATGGTGGAAGAATTATTTTAAAAAGTGTGTCTCAGAAAGCCTAGTTATTGCCCTTACAATTGAGAAAAGTTCAGTTGCTCCAGCACTTTGCTCTGTTTATTCTGTCTCGTTTCTTCCATTAGGTGTGTCTTCTACCGGACGTTCTGCCAAAGGACGCAAGAATTCTCTTGGCCATGCTACGATATTTGCAGAAGTCCTTAGTATTTGGCTCTACGTAATTTTAAATGTGGCGTGCCCAGGTGCTCATATGTTATCTGGTTTGTTAGAAGCGCCTGGACGTTGGGCCTCTTTTCTACGGCAAGTAGCCTCTGGAAAATTAAGTCCTCCTGGATAAACATTTGGCAGAGCTCAAGTGAGGATGTCGCCTTTAATAAAGAAAGGAAAAGCATGATACTGCCATTGGTGTATGAGATTTTATGGTGCAAGGGCTAATGATCGTCAAAAAGCACCAGGAAATGTTGTATGTAGTTGATGGTGCGGTCGGGGACATAACTTGGCCGTTTAGTGGCCTAAAATATGAGCATAAATTGCGTACAATGTTCAAACATTATATTAAAACTACGATATGTGACGTGAGCTATAGACTTAAAATATTTGTTGCCAAGTGATTTTAAGACAAAACTGTAGAAATATTAAAGCAGGACTGATGCCTCACTTCGGCCCTTGTACGGAAGGGCAGTGAAGCATTCGCTCTAAATGCCTTATTCGCAGCAGTTGCTATAGGCGGTTGTGCTACAGATCGCTTGTGTGCATAGCGTGCATTGATCAAATATGATTTAAAAAAGATGAAACTGATCTGCTATCATTAAGGGGGCCGGTCATTGCCAAGGAACATTTCTGGATGAACTGGAATTTTCTGCCCGTGTGGTAAACGAAAGCATTTTTTTTTGGCTTCTATTTCACGACATTCCAGCAATACGTGGAGAACAGTCAGCGTCTCGCCACATTTACCACAGATAGGTAGGTCGTCGCCAGTAAACAGGTACGAGTGTGTCCTATATGTGTGCCCGATTCTTAGTCGCCACGTGATGACCCCAGTTCGTCGCGTTCTCGTTATGGGTGGCCAATTTCTTAACTGTGGCGTTCCAACATGCCACTTATTAGATGTTTCTTTATCCCATGAGCGCTGCCAGTATGCTTCAGTTTCTTTCGTAGGGAAGGCGTCTTTCGTAGAAAGAGATACACAGGAGTGATGGTGGTGGGTTTAGCTTGGAAGACTTTGACGGCAACTGCTCCACTTGAGTATTTCTTTCCTCGTTATAATTACGTGTAATGATAAGTCGATCAATTCAGTCCCTCTCCAAAATGTGAGCACACTGCGTGATGCTCCTTTGCACACTTTTCGCTTTCCTTCGGTCAAAACTATTCTTCACATTCGTGAGGAGACACTAACCTTCTCGTGCTGTGCCGAAGCACCAATTTCTTTAAAACGAAAAGTGCTTGCAGAACGAGATGGAATGTACTGCATCATCCACGTCTTTGCACTCTGTCCAAGACGCAGAAGCGACAGGGCCGGCTTTAAACGCCAATGTAAGAACTCAGGCCACTCCAGTTCCTAATCTCTACAGGAGTGTTGTTTAGACCAATCTGTTGTAAAGCGATTTAATCGTTTAGGCAATGAACTATACCATACTGCACTAAAAGGCACCAGTGTACCATGGTGCCGCTGCGCACATTCTTTGAGCTGTTTTCACTGGCTGGTTGCGAATGTTTTAGTATTTGTAAGCGTAGTCTCATCTTCCACCTTCCGGGCGGATCCAGCTACTGTTTCGATGATTGCTTTCTGATGATGGTGCACTCACAGTTCATTTGCCAAAGCCTCAGCTGCAGTTGAACTGAACTCCTCCAAGGATGTACGTCGCCTCTTGCTCAGCCAGCCACCTAATCATGGATACTGAATTAAAAACACGTTTTCCCCGAGTGGCCTTCCCTGTATATACGGCTTTCAGCTGATGTACTTGTAACGTTTTTTACAGCATGATTCAAATAACTCAAATAATTATGAGCCAACCAAAACCTCGATGTGATTTTGAGGCACTCCTTAGTGGAGGAGCCTGGAGTAATTTTGATCACCACAGGTTTTTTTTTTTTTTTTAACGGGCGACTTAACCTCATGCACGAGCAATATGGTATTTTGCCCCCAGCCAAATGCGGCCACCGCGGCCAGGATCGAATATGTGACTTCGACCTTAGCAGCAATACTTCATAGGCTATGAAGTAGCGCGGCAGGTGCTTCTCGTTTTAAATTGTTGTAATACTTTCTGCACTTTTCCCGCTCCAATATAGCAAAAATAGTAAAATTTTCTCTTGGCCTAGAGATATACTCGTAACAGAAATTAGCGCGAAAATAGGCACAATGAAATGGGAAGGTACAACGAACAAGAGTTGACGTGGTCAGTTTGGTGCTTGTCTTTCGGAACCTCCTATGTGATTCCGCGTACTTTGCTCTACCTTCTCTTACAAACGTAACTTCGACGTCAGCTGCCAGAACCAATGCCTGCTATTCTCGAGTTTTCTTTTCTTCTTTGCATCTTCCGCGGTAGCTTAGCGGTGCGCTGCTTAGCTCGAAATTGCGGGTGCGATTCCGCCCACGGCAGCTGCATTTCGATGGAGGCGACTTGCGAACACGCCTGTGTACTTAAATTTCCATCCATTTAAAAGAACCTCAGGTGGTGCAAAATAAATACGGAGGCCTGCACTACGGCGCGCATCATGATGAGAGCGTGGTAATAATAATAATATTTGGGGTTTTACGTGCCAAAACCACTTTCTGATTATGAGGCACGCCGTAGTGGAGGACTCCGGAAATTTTGACCACCTGGGGTTCTTTAACGTGCACCTAAATCTAAGCACACGGGTGTTTTCGCATTTCGCCCCCATCGAAATGCGGCCGCCGTGGCCGGGATTCGATCCCGCGACCTCGTGCTCAGCAGCCCAACACCATAGCCACTGAGCAACCACGGCGGGTATGAGAGCGTGGTGTTTGGCACGTGAAACCCCATAATTTAGGTATTTAATGCGAAATGTTTACGTCTAGCAATTCTGGACATTACGGCGATGCACAAGTGTAACTTAACGCGAAAAAAATGTTTACTTATATTTTAATATCGGGCGAGGATCAAAATATTTCAACTGACTACAACGACAGGGTAAGAGCACATGCATTAACAACTTATGCATTTATGGCAGTTGTAGTCGGAACACTGGTGGCGTGGTAAAACAATGTTTTGGTGAGGAATGGGCGATGAAGCCACACAGCAGGAGCAAATCGTTTTGTGCCCTCCCAGCAGAGGGCACATTCGCTTCTAGAAGTGCCAAATTTAAACCGTAAGGCGTTTTTTATAGCTGGAGTTGGAACGGTGCAGGTAGGAGTGTTATGCAGTCTGTTTGTAGACGCAGGTTTTTGAGAAGTAGCCGAGACGGTAGAGAGTGATTATGCATGTTCACGTCTTTAGCGTGCCTGTCTGTGTATGGTTGTGTGCGCGCCTGTATGTGTGCGCGTGCATATGCTTCCGTATTGACATTTCCATGCGCGCTCTGTATGCGTGTGTGCGCATTCGCGGCGTGTGTGCATGCCTTCAATTGCGTGTGCATGCACGTGTGCGTGCGCTTGCGGCGGCACATGTGCTTGCGCGTGTGAATGTGTACGTGTGCAAACGTGTGTGTTCGTGTTTCAGCATGAACGCGTGTCAAGGATGGGGGTATGATTACTTGCGCTCTCCGAACCGGAGGGGATGCGGCGACAACAAACCCACCCAGCGTGCATTTATGGATAGTTTCAAGACTGCTGACCGGCGTGGACCAGAGGGATCACACAGAAAACGGCGTAAAAACAAACACTCAGCTTAATAAAATAATATCGTGCCAGCGACATGATAAATACAAAAGAATAAGAAACTGCACGCAGATGGTGCCAAGCTTCGCGGAAGGCGTGTGGGTCACACACAACACCAACTGTGACGCGACGCACGACACAAAGGCCACACCATGGGAATTTATGACACTCGCGAAATAAAAAAAAACAATTAAGCGACACAAATGAAAAATACATGCGACAATAAACGCGGCAAACACACACTAGCAGAGCATACAAAAATGAACGCGCGATGACTACGTAAATGAAAGATGAAACGCGATAGACAAAAAGAAGTGTCCGGCGGAAAGTTCTGAGAGCAGGTTGGAACACGAGGCGTACCTGTGCCGTGCTTGCCGAGATGCCGATCTGAAGAAGCGTCGGGCTGCTGGTACCTGGCTGCCGAAGATCTTGACGGACATGCACCATCTGTCGATCTACCGGCGAAGACTTCAGCCTGGGGGTTTCAGCCTGTCGACCACATCTTTAGCTGTATCTCGGTGCACGCACACGCTGCTCCGTCTCCCAAACCACTCTGCTCGCTCACCGCGGCTACCTCGTCCCTCGCCACGCTCTGGCGACCCACGTGACCAACCGGTCCTGCAATGTCAGGAACATTGGGGACCTTTCCTCCCTATCGCCGTGTAATCGGCGCTGCGGCTGCGGCGGCAATATCGGCCATCTCGAGATAGACGCGGGCACGCACTTAGTGACACAACTCCGACGACAAGAATGTTATCCTAATAACGTTCCAAAAACCGACACCCAGTCGTGCACGCGCACCCGAAAGAGGTCGCGCTCCCTGTGCACTTGAAGGTTACGCACTATCATGTCGTCGTGTGGGTCACGGTTTGTGGAAGGTCTCGCCCGAATCACTTGGCCGCGCACATCGCCTACTCGCCCTAAGCCATTCAGCGCACTCCAAAGCACAATTAAAATGCCAGGTAAAACAAACGAACTTAAAATCAATTGCCCCAAATCAATGTGATAATGTATTGTTCCCCTTGGGCCGTGTGAGTACTCGCGCAAACCACTGCAGAGCCGGTATGCGCACTCGACACGCAACATGTATCACACACACAAAAGATAACATACACAAAAAAACAGAGATTGGAGAATTGAAGGGCAGGAAAAGCAAACAATCAACAAACGCAATCAAACACAAAAAATAGCATGGCAGGATCAACAAAACAAAATTATCAATTCAGTGCTGGCTGCCTTTCTCAATTCCCGCTTCTGTTTCCTCGTACTCGCTGCAGTCGCATTCCTGCCGTCCCCCGAGCTCTCCCGACGCAAAGGTGGCGAGAAACAATACACGCTCCACAGTGACATCCCATTTCGCGCCTAGGCTGTCTGATTTTGGCCGTGTGGTTGGGGTACACTGGCCTTTGTCCGGCCGCCACCCATGTGCAGCGTATGACCACCTGGGTGCTCCGAACGGGGTGGCTCAATGGCAACTGCCGCAGATAAGCTGAATATCTCGATCGGGCCCTCCTTCGCGGCGATGAGCGATGCCCCACGACCACCTGGCTCTATCGACACCTCCGGGACCACTGCGTCGGTTTGCGCGGCCTCTTCCTCACTCTCTGGAGTCTGCCAGTGGTCGGTCCGTACCTCGTGCCCCCACGGCGGGTGGTAACTCGCCAGCCTCGGCAGAGCCACAGACTTCGCCACTTGTCTCGGTTTGCGATGTAGGCACAGTGTGCCTGCGCGGAGGCTAACGTTGCTCGTGGCCAGCCTCTGACCATCGTCACCCAGCACACCGCCTCATTGCTGAAGCCCCGGACTCTCGTTCGCTCCGAGGGCCCCGGCAGCCAATGGCTGAGGCACGAGCTAGGATTGGTGCTGCACATCAGCCTGAGCAAGGCCCGCTTCAGAGAGATGAAGTGCCAGAGCGTCGGCAGTCGAGCCCGACAGACCCTCTGAGTCGTTCTAGCGTTGTCGAGCTTCCCCCTGCCTACGCTGCTCCTCCTGTTTGAGGCGCTCGTCCCTTTCGCGCTGTCGGAGCTCTCGCTCTTTCCTGCGCTCGCGGCAACCCGCCTCCTCTTCGGAGCGTATCTCGCGCAAAAACGCCCCGAGCGCTGCACCCTCAAGGCCCCTCTGCCTCCCGACGGCCACGATGCGCTCCAATTAATCTATAAGCACATCGGCCATATCACGACCTTCTTCCGCTCTCGGCGGTACACGTCTGCTCCACCCGCTATGCCTCGTTGTCACGGCAAATTGCAGTCAGCAAGTCCTGTCGCAGACGCCAGTTGTCGTGGAGTTCGGTATGGTTACTTGCACTCTCCGACGCGGATGGGATGGGGCGACAGGAAACCCACCTCGCGTGAATTTATGGATGGTTCGACTACTGACCTGCGATAAGGTCCACGCCTGATCGACCGTGGACCAGAGGAATGGCACAGGAGGCGGCGCAAGGACAAACATTCAGTTTAATAAAATCAAATCTTGCCAACGTCATGATAAATATTCGCAAGAAGATGAGGCGCCGCTATGCTGCAGCGAAAATCCCGAGACCCTTCACTCAATGAGACCCGTAGTTAACGCACACTTTCCAGAAGCACTTGGATTTAAAGTGAAGGAAGCATCAACCGGTCAGCCGTCGAGATAAACAAGAGAGGTTTCAGTATTGGTGGAAAAAAGGCAGGGAAGA